>NC_072011.1:15248557-15848557 GCF_027791375.1 Indicator indicator | reverse complement strand
ACTAGAACCAAGAGCAGATAAATAAATGAACAAAAAAAAAATTCATTGTATAGAAATGAAGGCAGATTGGCAGCAGGGGTTAAACACTCATTGAATCGAACATTTATTGTGTGGTTTCTATCACTGTTAATACACCAATGGCACACATCTAGGGGAATTTGACTTGGGAGTGCACTCAGCTGAAAACAATGCAGGGTTTCTTTTCAATGGCACACAGAGTGCTGCACAACACATAGTTAACAACCCCTATAGCTGCAGGAAGAGCAGTATTATGATTTATTACCTACTAACTTCCAACACTTTAGAAAAATTACTACTCATTCATCTAACAAGGAGGCATTAGGCAATGGAATAAACCAGTTATTTGAAAAACCCAGCATGATTTGCTTTTACAATATATCATTTTAATTACTTGTCTGCATGACTGCACTACACAAATGAAGTTCAGGCCTTGCTTCTTTTAAATATTGCAATAGAAGATATCTCCTGTTACATTTTGTTCCTGAATTCAGCTAATGGCCTTCTACAAAGCATTAGGCTAATTTTGTTCCCAGCAGCCTTCTGGTTGAATACTGCAGTTGCATGTTCATGAATTTTATATCCAAGCTGTCCACTATTTGCTAATATTTGGGTCAGCATAAGTACCTAGAAATGGCTAGTCTTCTTGTAAATAGACACTGCAGGAAGGGTATTTAGGTACAGTCAGAATTAGTCTGTCTCTAATCGTTATTAAGTATTCTGATTTGTGTGGGCAACACTGCAGTCACCAAATGTGAAGAACAGTATCATAGAATATATGCTGCTTCTCCATGAGGATATTACTGACGATTCTGTTCACCCTAATTTGGAGAACATTGTTTTTCAAAATAAAATGTTGATATGATCAGTTTTATTGGCACACTTACGACAGCAAAACTCTTCCAGTAAATTTCTCCACAGAGAGAAGTTTCAGGTTATCAGTCATGCAAAGGTATCAACGTCAACAAGACCAGACTGCATCAGCCCTCACTTTTACTTCTGCCTCTGCAGTTCTGTGGCCTAACCCACATCCAGTAAACATCTGCTACCTCTTTTACACATTTTCAAAGTGTATATGCTAGAAGTGAAATTCGCTTTTGCCAGACCTAAAGAATAAATGCTACAGTAGTTAATATCTAGTCTCCCTTGGAATTTTTAAGTGATGCCACAACATACATTATCTCAGAATGAAATAAAACCTTTTCCATATCAGGGGATGACACATGTGGGGGAAAGGCGACTGTCATGCCACACTCAGGAAAAAAGACAGATACATGGGGTATAAGGATTCTGTGTATTCTGTGGTATTGCAATTTCCCTTTGCCAGCTGCTTGCAAAGACTCTGAGCTCCAAACTACCATATTTGGATATATACACAAGGGCGTAATTTGACCAATATATTATACAGTAAAATAATATAAAGCATTGCACATTATTTGCCAACCCCGCAACTGAAGAATGGGTGGGAAGTGAGAAAAATACTGGGCTTTTACAGTTACTGGATTCACTTCAGAGACTTCTTTTTTGTCTTTCCAAGGGCAAAAGTATGTTGCAACAATTTTATAGATAGAAAATGTGTTCAACTCTCCATTGAAAACAGAGCCTTTTTTTCCATGGGTTAATTATACTGTAAGCTTCTTTACATAACATGGAAAATGTTCCAGAAGAAGTAAAAGGATTCAAGACTTGGAAAAGAAGAAAGATCGTTCACATAAGCACTGTGTAGCCTGTGTTAGGGTGGGCAGAAGAGTTATGGAACACCTGGTCACTTTTAAACAGTATAGGAAGAGAAATAAATAAGAGAGGATGTTGCTCCAGTACCAAAGAAGTCTACTACACTCTGCTGTATTCATCTGAGAGATTTAAACACTGGCACCTTCCCCACACAGTGAAAGCGCAAAACTGACAAGTATTTAGACCACGTAGAGAAAACAGAATCCTGCCATCAACATTAAGTCCAGATTTCTTTCCCAAGTACTGTTGCACAGCCAGTTGTCACACTGATGAATTTCAGGTGTTAATATTGGAGAAACAGGTTATTCTCTGAGGAAGAATACATTCTAGGAATAATTATCCAAGTCTTTAGACTACTTTCAGAATGATGTTAGATTGTTTCTGGTAGGAAGATAACTGGATTACAATGAACAGGGGTTATTTTGGACACGTTGCTATTTACTCAGGAAGAATGTACAAAAGTCTGCCTGGATGCAGCAGGAGCAACCAGACACTGTTCTGAGACCCACTCTGCTTTCACAGGAGTGCTGGGATGACACAAAGCCTGCCTCTGCTGCTTTTCAGAGCCCCTAGCTTACTTGCAGCTCACTGCCGCACATCTCATATGTCCCTTTACGCATAAGCAACCCAGGAGTACTTAGACTGTATTTTACAACTCCTTGCAGGGAAGACTGCTTTCCTGCCAGGTGATGGACTCTTCAGCATGGTTCATGGTTAAGTGGTGGCTTCAGCTGTTCCTAGCTTCACTGCTTTCATCTGCTCCTTCTCTGACGCTGGAAGAAATGCATTAACCTTAATGACACCTGCAAGTGTGTATGTACCAAATAGCTGTTTGAGAGGTTTTCTGCTACTGATGTGCTGAATTGTGCTTTTAATTTGGGTTGCTGCGTACTGCTGAACTGTCAGTTAATTTTACGTGACATTGTTACAAGCATTTCTCTACTAACAGAGGTCTGTTAGTTCTCCTTTTTGGTAACTGAGTGACTTCTAATTATTATTATAAAATAATTTACCATGCCAGCTCTTCAGCTGATGTAAATTGATGCAATTCCCCTAAGACTAAGCTGCATTCATTTATTGTCACTGAGGATCTAGTCCATCCATCTCCTCTTGATGTACTGCAGGAGGTGACAATGAGGAAAGCCAACATTTGTGTGGGCGGTCAGCTTGTTGTGGATAACAGGATGTGCCCTGTGAAACTCAACTTGAAACTGCTCTCACATGAAACTAAGCAGTCACACAAAACCTGTTCTATTCTTGTCCAATTCCATCCCCAAACTTACTCATTTATATTTGTCTTTCCCAACATATATTTTGTCTTGTGTACATACTGTACCATTAACGTATTTTTAAATACTATATAGCAAATTGCTGTGTTTCTTTGAATACACTTTCCAACTTTGCATCACTCTGTGAAACACAGAATTGAAAAAACTACTTAGTTTTATTATTTACATATGATAATTTCAGAGAAACAGAAGTTAAGTATGAATAAAACACTAATCCACTCACTCTGGGAGAAATAATGATTGTGCACAGGTATCATATTTATATAGTCATAGCAGTGGCATCAGCTTGACGACGGAGCTTTGAAACTTCACTGGGGACCTGGAGTGAAAGGGTATGCAATTTCCCTGATGGCTTTGGGAATCCTTTACAGGGACAGGAGAACATGGTATTGACATCTGCCATGCAGCTGCATCATGATTTGTATGTGTGTGTGCACTGACATCCTATTGTCTACATGCTTTTATAACATGAAAGCAGTACATTATCATTGCTTTACCAAGCCCCTTTTCTCTATCCATTGCCAGATTAAACTTGCCATGATCTTTGTAACCCAGTGTTACAGACACTGCAAGACTGTGGTCAATAAGCAGAATGCAGTTATAATTTGCCACGTATACATGAAGCCAGCTCTTCTGGCACCCACAGTCAAAATCAAGATGTCAGGTTAGAGTTACAGATTCAGAGTAATGAAAGAAAATCCAGCAGATGCTTAACAGCAAGCCTTAACAGAGTTTCTGAAGTAGCATGTATGTGAGTCATTAAAATATGTCACTGGTGAAGATCACTGATATTACTCAAGCTGGGGAGCAGCTGTATTACTCAAAATGGAAGAATATCTTCCAAGACTATTTAACTTTAATAGTGCTATCCATGAATGCAAGGTACAACTCAATTTGGCACTGGGGCAATATTTTTCTTTTTATAAAAATACATTACCTACAGGTATATATATGCAAGTGGTTCTCTAACTACATTTGTAGACCTTTCCTCGCCTCCTTATTGAATATATCTGAGGGCAGCATTGAATCTGTTGATTCCAGCTGAAAGTCATCTTATCCCTTATAATCAAACAATATTAAAGAGAAGTATAGAAATAAATCATTTTACATGATCAGATTGCATTTAATTTTTTTATGATCTACCTGATATTAAAACTTCCTACAATACAGCAAAAGCTGCTATTTTCAAATGGAGCCACCTTTCAGAAAATTTGCTTCCACTTTCAGAAAAGAATAGGTGTTCCTACAATTATTACTGCATTCATTTTGTCAGCATGAAAGAACCTCAGTAGAAATAAGTATTTTTAGCTCCTCTGATATGATGTTATCTTTTTTTTTTCTTTTCAGAACTGCACACAAATTTTGCTGGCACAATTAGGACTTCCTTTGCCTTATGATTTCTGGGGGTTGCTACCTTCATTATTTTAAAATACATGATATCTATGATAAATATTAAAATCAAAATAAATCACAGGGAGGATCTCCTTGTAACTGGAGAGGGAACTGCAAACCTCTGCACTCTGTATTTCTAGAGCTGCCAGTCAATCAACAGAACATGTGTGCTACAGTAATATAAATGCTCAATGCAATACTATATTCATTCCAAGGTGTGTAAGCCTACTGAGATCATGCAACTGCGAACTATAACTCTGAAGTGGATGAATGGTGAAGTAGCAGAGGGGGTCTGTAAGTGATCACCCCCTAATGGTCTCCAC
This sequence comes from Indicator indicator, assembly GCF_027791375.1. Taxonomy (NCBI): domain Eukaryota; kingdom Metazoa; phylum Chordata; class Aves; order Piciformes; family Indicatoridae; genus Indicator; species Indicator indicator. The sequence continues at coordinate 15,843,801 of NC_072011.1, read as the reverse complement.
TACTTTCCTGCCCTTTACCATCATGTAAGAGCAGCTGGTAATTAACACTTTAAACAACAAAGCAAACACCAATCATATGTTATTTGTCATCTTCTAGTGGAAAAAGCATGAGCATTTTTTTTCCCCCAGTTGTTAGGCTTTTTAAAATCTAAGCATTACCATGTATTTAAAGAAGGGAAAGAAAGGTCCAGGACCTGGAACATGCTAGTTCATCCCTGGGAGTTTGTTCCTAGAGCCTGGAAGAATCCCTGAGAAGTTCTGCTTTGTGCATAAACTCCTCCCCACTTTTGGGTGCCTCATGGGGCCAGAGGTCCAGGCTGGCCCCACTTTTGGCTCAGCTAAGTTCCCTCTTATGCTCTCCCTTCGATGTCCCTCTGCAGGTATATTGACCTCGTGTCCTGGTTCCAAACCCTTCAGCATAAATCTGTCGGGAGAGGCACCATTAGGCCTAAGATCCTTGCTTGTGAGAAGTTTTTCTAACATGGATCATGTCATGTCCCAGAATAATATAATTTTTTTTGTTCCAAAGAAAAATAAATTACTTTAAAAACCGTAAACTGTAGTTTTATCCTGCGAGCCTCCCCATCATCCTCTTTTCATGGAGGACTTGATTTCTTTGGGAAGTATTGCTCTAATTCTTATAGTACATTTCCTTCTAACATCTCTAAGAGGGATGGAATACTTTGAGGTTACTTACTTCGTACATAGCTGGCATTAAACCCTTTCTTTTGGATACTGAAGTCACTTTTAAATGACACAATCATTTCATTTCCGGTAGAGTTATAAGATAATCCTTTGGCAGTGATGCCACAAAGGTTCATTGGGCTTTCACCATTGTCTAATGTCAGTGAATCATAAATGCAGCCTGGAGCCTCCTCGATGTCAAAATCAATAAATGTCAGCTGTATGATGAACCCATGAGGTGCTCGGATGATCCACTTGCATGCTTGACTGTTTGGGTAATCACTGGGGAAGCATGGAGAAGTGAAAACTCCAGAGGGATCAGTTAGCACGATCCTACAGTCATAGCATCCATAAGCTGGCAAAAAAAAACAGAGAAAGGTTGGAAGTCAGGCAGACAACAGGCAAGTAATTGTTAACACAGCAACTAGAAGTATTTCTACACAGAAAAACAAACAGCTGGCCAGAAGAAAGGCAGAAAAAGGCCTTGTTTCTCGTGAGCAAAATTCTAGAGGAACAGAATAGCAAAAGAATGTTTTATATGAGAAATCCTACACAAAGAAATATAAATTATGCCGATCAATATGCATTTGTGAATACTATACAAATCTGCTACGTATACTGACCTGAGACAGGCAAAGCGGAAGAAACACTTTTGAATTCAGAAAGGCAAACCAGTTATTAAATTGCAACTTCTAAAAAGATGACTGGTATCATTTACACTTTCTAGCTGCTGGTCTGATGCTGACTGGTGGCTATTCCAGCAGCTTTGTACCATGCCGTTGTTTCCAGTGGAATGCCCCTGGAATGCAGCAGCACAAGAGATGGGTTGAAGAGCAGCAGGAGCAGCAGCTCTGCAGAGCCCTCGAATGTTAGTCATCGGCATTTCCAGCAAACAATCTCCACATCACCCAGAAGGGTAGCAGTGAGCTACTGGCTTTTGAATCAACAGCAGATTACTGCATTCTTCCCATGCTGACTCAGCTCCATTGACATATTTGCAGCAGTCAGTCTCTAAGAAATTCTTATTCTGTTCCTCTTACTACTTACTACTTACTGGCTCACCTGCTGTGCTTATCCAGGAGAACTTCAGACCCAGCTAGTCCCCAGGGTTTTCTTTCTTGTTTGATTTACATTTGCTCATTTACCATATATTTACCTACTGTGTTATATGAGATAATTACCGTGAACCGACTGTTACTGAAATCTGTAACAGTTTGCCAAAGCGGCACTGGACAAACTAGGTGGGAATTGAATATTGTCAACCAATAACTAAAGAAACTAATCATCACATTTATGTTGAATTACTTTGCAAATTAGGCCCCAATCCTGTGTAAAGTTCTACAAGTATAAAACAAATAGGACAATGTGAACACGCATTGTGAGTTGCCCAATCTAAAAGCAACTAGAAAAGTTGTCAAGAATAAACTACACACAGAGCAGCTAGAAACTAGGAATGAAGACAAAAGATTTCTCCAAAGAGCCTTTGCTGTTTCTTTCCACTAATTTGGTCCTGATATTGTTCAGTCACATTCAAATGGTGTTGGCCTAAGCAAATGGACTCTGTGAAGTGGCATGGCAAAAACAAAAGCAGTTTATATCTGCACAGAGAATTGCAAGGTCTATTTCACAGACGTTTAATAATTTTTTACTTGCAAATCACAAATTCATATGGCCCCAAAGAGGGAAAGAGCCCAGTACAAGTTGGTTACACTAAAAAATATCAGTGAGATGCATATTTGTTCAAATGAGAGAAAAATAAAGATTGTCTGAAAGATCTGAAGTTAGCTTTGGGAAGACTTGGTGCTCATGACATTGGAAAACTTGTCAAAGAGGAGCTTGTTCCTTCTTAATTTCTCTGCAAATCTTTGCAGTCAAAGGACTATGTTCACCTGCTCTAAAGCCCTGCTGTTCCATTTATTAACCAGAGAGGGAATATTTACCTATTAGTATGGTGACTATAAATCCTGCAGTTGTATGAAGAGATAATACAGAAGATTTTGCACAGATAGGTATCAGTTTTCAGAGAGCCACCCTAGACTGAAAGTAGGAAGGAACAGGGAAAGCATGCTCAAAGCCACAAGCTACTGCAGTCTCCTAGTCCAGGGTGAGTGAGCCTCTTCAGGGCAAAGCAGCTGTAATATGGCTCTGGCTGGAGCTGCCTGCAGCTGGAAGGCTCCGTGATTCACGTTCCTGCCTTTGTTATTTTCTCGGATGAGGGCTACAGGGGCTAAGGCTCTGGCAGCATGCCACACCCACTATCCTACTCATTCCTGCCAAAGAAATAAATGGCACACAGCTATCTGGGCAGTTGAGAGCTTTCCATGAGCAGCCAGATGGACTTAGACTGAGCTGTTAAGTGATGTAAACATGTATAGGAACACTGCTGTTAATGTATACTCATTCATGGGCCCCTAAAGTAAATCTTAAAGGAATTAAAAAAACATTGCCAAACAAGAAAAAATATGCCACTTGTCAGTAAAAGTGTATCTCTCAAATTGATAGACTATTACATTTAACCGAAGACTGGAGAAGTCAAATTTGTTCATTAGAAAGAATAGAGGCATTCTTAAGAGAAGCTTGCCTTTATTAATTCTACTGATTACCATCAGCAAAACAGTACTCAGCTCTTCTATTTATTTCTCTCGAGTACTTAGCATTGTTTCTAAGCTGTGTGGAAAAAAAAACCAAAACCAAACCTCAGTACATGTAACAAAAATACTTTTATCCCTGCTCTTTGTCACTGCAAATACTAAAACATAAATGCTACTTATATTACTGTTGATTTTTTCTACCTTAATGTTTTCACTAACACAGTCTCATTTTACTATATACATAGTTTTGTTAGTTTTACAGATCTAATGCAAAAAAACCAAAAACAAAACCAAACAAAAAACAGCCCCTAAATTTAGGTAGGAAAATAAGTGCTCTAAACTTTACATACACGGAAGAAACAGATTTGGTGAGGAAAATAGTTTACTTTTTTGAAGTGGGTTGGCTCCATTTTGGCAGAGTAGCTATTCTGTCCATGACTGCAATTTGAAGGAGAAATATCCTGTTTTCATGCAAATGTCCACAGTAGTAAGTAAAAAGAAAAGAAAACAAACAACAAAACTATATATAAACAGAACGGTTTTGAATGGAACTTTTTGCACAGCTTCTCAAGAGACAGTTATTTTTCTATAAACACCACCTCTTTTACTCATTAAAGATAAAAAATGCTGTGGCAACCTTAGGCTGTCAGCCAAGCTGACCGATATTTTGCAATCCCATTGGCCCAGAGCAGTTCTGAACTGTGGATACTGAATACTTGTTGCAATACACACCACAAATATTTCTACAAGCAACCTGAGATAGTTTATTGATTTTATTGAGAACAAACTTAGGTATGATATTCTTGGTCAGCAATCCCACATACGCAGAGTGTGCTTGTCAAGGATTTGTTATCACCCTAGACCACAGGAAAGTCACTATCTAAATGTATTTTATCCAACAAACCCCTTCATCTTTTCTTCCTGAAACCAGAATGAACACTCTCCCCATATGGTGAAAATGAGCACTTAATTTCAGTGTTTCCTACAATCAAAGTTTCACTGGTCAATTCATTTTTCTCCATCATGATAATACCATGGAGTATGGTTTTCATTTCATAACCACATTTTTTTTCCCCTTGCAGGACTCATACTTCCTATAGTAAAAGTTTAAGTAAGTATTTAGTATGATACTTCAATGCTATACTGAAAAGGAAAATTAGTAAAATCCTCTGCAGTGCGTTAGAGCTTTCATCAAAGTTATCTAAGCAATTCACATTGACTTCAGAATGGGAACTGAATGTAGGGGAAATGGCTTTTTCCCCTCCAATCATGCCCACTTTATAAGGATAAAGTTAGGCATGGAGATAAAGGGGGTAAAGACAGAGGTTTCCAAAGCACACGATCAATGACTTGAAAACGCAGCTGGGACAGCAGTCTGCCAATCTGTCCCACTGTATTAAATAAAAAAAATAGTATCTAGCAGCTGATGGAAAATTTTGGTCAAAGCAATTTGGCCATCTTTAATAGGAACTTATCAGTAAAGGCAGGGATAGAATCCCTTTCTCATAGTTGCCAATCTTCCTAACCATGAGACCATTCCATCTCTTCTATGAGTCTCCTGCCTATTCCACATATATATATTTTCATTTCTATGAAGAGGAAAGTACTCTATATTAGTTTTTCCTACACCATGCTGAATTTTCTGAAGATTGTCCAAAAGCTAAGGAACTAGGGGGAACAGTGCGAGGCTCATTAAAGATTGCATCACACACACACACACACAAACCTCATATCCCATGGGACAAAATGAATTGCCCAGCTTGTGCCATCTATTGATTTTGTCCCTTCAGAGCCCCAGCACAGAACTGCACCATTTGAGCTCATAAAGCCTGTATGCACCGAGAGACACAATTTGAAAGTAACTTTCACAAGCCATTTGTGGGCAGCTGAAGCCATGGTCAGACTCAGAGCTGTAACATTGAACTGCAGATTTGGGAAGGAAACATTCTGTATATATTGTCCCCTATGTTTATACTTCTCTGGTTTTGATTTCTTCTTACATGACTAACACATTCCAAAACTTGCTTCCAAAATCTGTGCTGATATTTATATTTTCTTCTAGCTCCCTACATGTCCCTACTTCTCACCACTGTAACCATTTCCCCCTAAAACTCCATCTTTCCCACGTGTTTCTCAACCATGAGTTTTGACTTCTACCTCTCCACCCACTTTAATTTCTCTGCTTTCCAAACCTTGGAGAAATGCTGGACAACGAAATTTTGTTTGGGCAAGAATTTTTTTAAAAGAGCAAAAGCAGAGCAGCTTGGGATACTGCTGAGGAAGTTAGCATCAAAATAAAACAGGGTCTCTGAAGAAAAGTGCACTTGCAATTTGTGCATTATCCAGTTTGTTTTCACATGAAATTACACCCTGCACTGGATTTTTCTTTTTCCAGTTGTAGCATGCAGCAGGCCTTCTATACAACATTTTCCACCTAACAAAAGTGTAAAAGACAACATATGCACGAGCTGTGGCACCAGACACCAATGGTAGCCAGGATGGGTTCAATCAACAGTAGTGGTATTTTTAAAAATCCATTTAAAACCTTCTTCATAAAAGTAAGATAGAATGCTGCTGTATTTCATTTTGGCATGAAAATTAACTCTACTTCTCCCAGTACAGGACACAACTTTCATATGAAATGTCCTGAAATAAATCTACATAGCTCCGAGACTGGCTTTTCAGAAAACAAAACAAAGCAGTTCATTTTAACTCTAGTCCTACTCAAGTGAACAATTAAAATCTCCTCTGCCTGACTGAATTAGGCCAGTCCTAAACCACAGAAAATCTTAACTACAGTACCTAAGCAATTTAGACATAAAAAAGTCATGCAGAATTCATTATAATTTGCTTTCCTAGAGATCTGAGAACCTTAAGCATTTTACATACATTTGAAAAGGTAGCACTTCGAAGGATGGTCACTTTGAACTAAGAGAGAAGCATAGGGAGATGATGCAAGCATGTGGCAAAGTCCAAAATAGAAGTGAAACCTTACAATCACTTACTGTGGCAGGATGAAAAAAAAATACCAATTTTGATGAACATTAGGCAGAAAATTCTTGTTTCATAATAAGGAATTAATTGTTTGGAGGGGAGGAGGTTGTTTCTATTTCAATGATGGCATAACAGAGATATGTCCAAACATTAGGTTAAATGTATTTATGACTCCAAATAGATGGGTGAATGAGGTCAGCAATGGACACACCTGCAGCAAGCAAGAGGAAGGGCCAAACCACCAAGATGTGGGTGGGCTGGAAAGGCTACAGAACAAACAAACCCATGTTACTCCAATGAGACACAAACACCAAACTCAGAACAACTATCACATGGCAAAGGCTTCAACAGTCACTTATCTTCGCTTTAAAAAAATAATTTTGGAAGGGGATCTGTAGATCTACATAAAAACCTGTACACAAAATCTGAATATATTAATTGCAAGTAAGTATCATGTCATTCAATACAGACAAAACATAGTGCTCTGCTTACTCACCTGTAAGCTAGTCATAAGACAAGACCTATACATTATCTTATGCAAAACATTAAGCATGGCACTCTTCTGGAGCCTCTGCACATCAAATGTTGTCTGCTTTCTGCTCAACCCACAATTTCAATGAGATCTGTCTGAGAAAGTGTAAATAAGGAGCTATGGCAGGCTTATTTTTTGCTTCTTTACTTAATTTCATAATTGTAGAAACTGTTTGATCCCACCAAAAGTTCCTTAAATTGCCAGGTTATGCTGGCTTTGATAAAAATTACTCCACACAACACATAATTTAATGTTAGCATGGACTGTAACCCTCAAATTAAGCAGACAAACATAATTATAACAATTCAAACACCTGGATTAAAAAAAAAAAAAAAAGAAAAAAAGGAAGGACAAAAATAAAGGATGAAAACAACAAAAAAGGATTATTTCTGCAATAAATAGAAGGGAAGTCAGATTCTTATCCTGATGCGTGTAAGGGTTTGTCCATGCACATATGACATTACAGGCCTAAGGTCTACTGGTTGGAAATATGATTTTGCTTGTGTTCAGATGTGAGTGTTCCCTATTCTATAATGATGGTATGGAACCATTTCTACTTCAGCATTTCTACAGTGTGCACAGCCCTAAAGTCACAGAATTCTTGAGCGAACTAAAATCTCACAGATGAGAATTGGATTTAAGCATGGATTTAAAATTCAGGAACTGTTTAAATTTTCCTGCACAATGATGCCTTTTAGACCTGTATTTGAAGCTTTACAGTCCTATCTTCACCCTTGCAGCCCCCTCAAGGCAGAACGGAAGGACATGACTCTGTAATTGCTGCCATACAAAAACCACAGGGGAGGCACTGCGCAGACCCAAGCAGATATGAAGGCTATGCTATCCTCTCCATTTCTGATCACTTCTTTTCCTCTGAAGGAAAGGAGTCATAACTGGACCAACATATACAAGCAGTCATTCAGGGAGAGAGATCCACTCTTTAACACACAGTTTGCATATGAAAAGTCAGTTACTGTGTGATTAACATGAACCATTTTACACATGGCTTAATGTTCACACAGCAATCCATACCCTTCATTCCTTTTCTTGCCAACCCACTGGGCACATTTGAGATTTGCAAGCTGCTCACTGCACTTGGGAGGAGCAAGAGGTTGATCTTTTATATCACACTGTTGCACAAATAGTTCCTTCCAGCCTTGGAATTGTCTTCCGAAGTTACTTTCTGCCTAAAGATCAGGAAAGGCAAGGTTTAATTGTAAATCACTCATGAATGTTCTGTGAGTGTTAGGAAACCATGGAATGTCAGAGTTTGGAAGGGACTTCTGGGATCATGTAGTCCAACCCCCTTTGCTAAAGCAGGTTCACCTACACCGGATTGCATGGGAATCTAGTCAGGAGGGTTTTGAAAGTCTCCAGAGAAGGAGATTCCATAACCTCCCTGGGAAGCCTGTTCCAGTGCTGTCACCCACAAAGTAAGAAGTTTTTCCTTAAATTCAGGTGAAACTTTCTGTTCTAGTCTCTGTCCATTCCCCCTTTGTTCTATCACTGAGTACCACTGGAAAGAGACTAGCCCCATGCTCTTGACACTTGCCCTTTAGATATTTGTAAGTATTGATAAGTTCCCCTCCAAGTCTGCTCCTCTCCAGGCTATAAAGCTCCAGGTCTCTCAGCCTTCCCTTGTTAAGAGAGGTGCTCCAGACTCGTAATCATATTTGTAGCCCTCCACTGGACTCTCACCAGTAGTTCTCTGTCTCGAACTGAGGAGACCAGAACTGGACACGGTACTCTAGATGTGGCCTCAGCCAGGTAGAGTAGATGGGGAGGCAAACCATGTCCCCAGGTCAAAGTCTCTTATTCCCTGCCCTCTCCACTTAAAAATAGAAGCATTCTTCCTCTAGGCAGGGTTCAAGCCTGTCGCATCACACTTCGTCAGTGGGATGTTATATTAATTTCCAGCTCTATAAAGGTGTCAGTAACAGGCTTTTATGCTGGGACAACTTGTGTGTGGAAAAATATATTTCAGCTCACTTTGAGAGGTTTTAAATTTTCCCAGATACTGAATTGCTGGTGACTACAATACTTGGCAGTGTAGTGCAGATTGTCAAAAATATGAAACTCAGTACGGTTTAAATAATTATCTAAAGCATTCTGAAAATATTTCTATTAAAAGATGTAGAATACATAGAACAGCCAACAGGATACACTATACCAGTTTTTATGTGAAATCACCTGCATAGAGTCAACAGTACTACAACCAGGATAAATTAAAAATTAGAAATCTTTTAGGTTTCATATGAGTGGAACTATCCTGCTTAAAGTCAGAACACATAATCAAATGCATCTTGCACAGTACGATTATAAGAAAGATATTATTAGAAAGAATTTTTCATCTCTGTGTTATTATTAGTTTGCAAATGTTACCTTTTAAGCACTATTGAAAACAAAGTTCCACTATCATTTTGCATCTTTCCCATTGCATCATCTGCATAGTACTCCTTGTACCCAGCAAGAATTTAAAGCCTCCATATTCCTGACTGGAAATAGCACATAACCCTGGCAGAGCCTTTTATAATTCAATCAAAGACAAGATTGTGCTCTCATAAAATAATTCAACAATTGGGTTTTGGTCACTGAAGCCAGGAGACAAAGAGAGTACTATGCCCTGGCCAGTCATATCAGCTTACTTCACATCTTCTTTTGCTGATGCAGTAAGTTCTGCAGCACACACTTTAAATGACTGAACCATTTGGTGCACCTAAGGATAATAAAATGGTCTAAAAAGAAGTCTCCTCATAGGCTAATGGAAGTGCAACTCTTGTCTGTGAAGTCATTTAATATTCCTTCTTCCTGCTGCTCTAACCCTTATTGCTTATCAGGCTATTTACAAATTAATTCTTTTTGTCACATGGAACTAGACTTTGTTTTCTCTCTTTCATAAGCAAAGAACAAGGCACTTCATAAAATTACATGTAGCAACTGAAATCTGATAAAAGGCAGTATTATGTTACACTGTCAGCCTGTGGAAATCCAATTTAAAAAGCATCAAAACAGAGAACATACAATTCAGAAAGCAAATAGACGTTTTTCCAAGCTTCTAGTAAGACCTCTGAATCTCTCCAGATATATAGTAATTGATGACACATAACTGTAAGGAATTGTAAACCTCCTGGCTTATGTTTGGAACTAATCTCATCCAATCAATAAGTAAAGTATTAATAGCTCCACCTTGATGGTAAGCATGACCCCATGCTCTGGGACTTCACTGCCTGTACAGGCACAGCATAAGGCTGACCCTGGCCAGTCCAGTGAAGGCCTAGTGCCCTGCCTCATGTGGCTTCTCTCCCTTTCCTACACATGCATTGGCCACTTCTCTTCTGGTAAATGAGACATGCTCAGGTCCGTTCTCTGCCTCAGGCCAGCTCATGCCATGTTGCAGATGCTCATAAAAACTAGGATAGCTGGTATTGAGGTTTAGTGTTGGCAGTGGTGCCTGAATTGTGCTGGCCAGCTATCCTAGTTTTTATGAGCATCTGCAACATGGCATGAGCTGGCCTGAGGCAGAGAACGGACCTGAGCATGTCTCATTTACCAGAGGAGAAGTGGCCAATGCATGTGTAGGAAAGGGAGAGAAGCCACATGAGGCAGGGCAGTAGGCCTTATCTCGTGTATTTTATGTAGGAGTGAATAGAGCAGTTCTCACTAGTTTGGTGGTTCAAACACGTAAATCCGGGAGAAACAGGTGGTAGTACATCCTGTTTCTAGCATGATAATCAAAATTATCTTTCAGGATACACTTGAGGTCAATAACATTAATAATGCACCAAAAAAAACCAGGAAGAGCAAAGCTTAATTTTGAAACCTGAGGTTCAGATTAGAAAAGCAGAAGTGAGAATAGAACATTACTGACTCAGGAAGCATTTACCATGAACACAGTCAGTAACTAGCTACTACTAAACCCACCAGCAGACTTTTCATGAAAACCAAGACAGCATAAGCTGATCTGCACTTTCTCATGACACAGCGACATAACATGGTCCTACACCAAGAGAAATTTATTTACTTGCTCATCATTAAATACATAAACCACATCGAGATTCTTAATCACTTCCATAGGGGACATAGATGGATTGGAACTTTACACCTATTTAAGGTTTATCATTCATACATGGGCTGTTGAGACTTTGGACAGAAAAGTTCAGGGAATTCTTGACTCCTTTAGACTTGCCCTGAAAGGGAGCCATCCAGACATTAACATTACTGGCATTTGTTAATATGCCAGATCTCTAAAATGCTGTGATAAATGTGGAAAGATCAGAGTTCTTCACTCTGAGAGAGTGGGATGCTAGCATGATACAGAGATCATAAAAAATTCAGTGTGCTTCCAGATATTCTGTACGGCCCACAGCCCTGTTTTATGCTGGAATTCAGTAGGTACTTCTGTTGGGTTGTCATTGTCAGTAAAAGCTCTAACTGCTCTTGATCACTCTGGAACAAACACCCTCTGACAGCAACCAACTTTACCATACCAGTGACTGAAGCAGGTTTTAAATGATCTGGGAAATTGAGGGAACCAGCTACAACAGAAGAAAATATGTTCTGAGCCAGGGTGGGGGCCCTGCACTGCCTATTTCCCCTTAGTTGTTTGGTTTTGTGCCAATAAAAATGGAAGTGGAAACAAACATACTGACTGGGTAAATCTGCCCTGACCCATATGAGTGGAGTTCACACTGTAGACAAAGTTATGGATTTCCCCCAGAGGGAGGGGGTAATGTGAAAATCCTGTGTTACACCCATTGTAACTTAAGAATATTTTCTTTGGCATTCCAGTGATAATCTTATAAAAATAACAGAATTGACTTGCTAGTTTTGGCCTGAGTTGGAATTTTTTTCCACAAAGTAGAAGAAGTTTGGGACAAAGAACGGTATTGACAGTTTAGCTTAGATATGCTTGTTAAAAATAAAGAAAAAATTAACAAGTAAGTATATAGGCTAGTGCAATAAGCACATAAGCTTAACACAGGTTATGAAAGAGAAGATGATGTTAAGGAAGGGATAAAGTGGGAACAGGTGAGGTTTTTGGTGAGGTTGCTGTATGTAACATGACCTTTCAAACTGAGATCTACATATTACACTCCATCACAAATCATGCTGAGATTTACAAATGGGAGTGGTCATCAAGAATGCTGTATTTTTGTCCACTCCAGCAAGAAGTCCTGGCTGCTGGCTCTTAGCTGTTTACTTGCTGCATTGATACAAAGAGGATCACATCCTCAGGTGAAGTAAATCCTTGTGTAAGCAAGTGTTGTGCTTAGCTGGGGAGCTGTTCAAAAAATAAGGTGTGAAAAGGGCTGACAATCTTTTAATAAGCTGTCATTTGTAGGAACTGCAGATCCCACAAAACTAGTTGCACAGATACTGGCTAAAATAATGTTATATCTGGGCACAAGTCACGTTATTAATAGAAGTTATAAGATGCATACATATTTGCTCTACATATACACTGGACACAGACTAAAGAAATTGCTAGGATTCAATTTGTGGGTTGTACAGTTAAAGTGGAAAATATTGCTACTTCACTGGGTGCTTTATCCAACAAATCCAACACACACTCTCTATATCCAAAGCAGACTCTACTCGACCTGTGATGCATTCAATAATTTTTATTGCTTATAGGAGTACAGCTCAATTGCAGAATTTTCTTTTCCAGACTGCAGTGTTGGAATACCTTTTTAGGATGCCATTATCAGTATTCTGAAAGAGCTTAATTCTTAAATCTTATTAAGATCTGCGGAACATGCAAGGTACGGGGTTAATGTACTGCTAGTCAGTGACATTCTTCAAGCTTTCTGTGTTTATAAGCCAAATTTGGGATGTGGATGGCTTTTTTAGAAATTTTTTGGCTATCCCAGAGAATCTGCTATTAATGATGTAGATCTCTTGCAACAGAGGTTGAAGATATAGTTTGCTGCTGTTTAAGATATAGAAATCATGCACACTCACTTTACACTGGAATTCACTATTATACTACAATACCAAAGCCTTCTAGACATACTAGAAAACACTGAGTCAAACCCTATTTTATATAGAGCCTACCAATCTTTGTGTGTGTGTTTTATTACCTGTACATTCTATTAGTTTTCAACTATCCATTTCAATATATTTTTTGCTACTTATTTCAGTACTTCAGTATTTCTGGGCCTGTTAAGCAAGACATTAAAAAATAGATCTGTCTCAAGAAGGAGTAATCTGAGCTTCAATGGTTGTAATTTTTTACCATCAGGAAATAATAAAGTTTTTCTGTTAAATGCAGAAATATCTGCATATCTACCTCATCACAGAAAATTGGTCATGCCTTTACCTTCAAAAGACAGTAACATATTCAGTGCTAACTCTTACTACTCAATCAGTTTTGCCCAGAGCAAACTGAAAAGATGTTCCAACTAATGATATCAGGTATTGTATACTATTTTTAATGGATGGATCAGAAGATTGGAAAGGTATTAGAGCCTCTTTGCTAATTGAAGCTTTTACCTCTCATACTTCAATTATGGACTTGCTGTAAACTGCAAAGCTACACAAGTAAAAGTGATAAGAAATTAGTTTTCTGGAGTTTTGTATTGCTAAGAACAGAATAACTATGTATAATATAGCAAACTGGTACCTTTTGCAGGGGAGAATTGTGTATATTTTTGACATTTAGTGTTACTCTGACATCTCTAGTCCTGGATATTTGCTCTATATTCTCATAGAAACTATTCAAAATTATAATGATTGATTTAAGTGATACAGCATCTAGAACTGCTTTCTTATCATGGTTGCTTTTATTAGATGTAAAGACGGAAGGGATACCTAATTCAAAATAGTAATTCCTTCACTGCTGTATTACTTATTTCTGCCCTTGCTTTGTTGGTCAGAGGATCACAGGATGTTAGGGGTTGGAAGGGACTGCTGGAGATCCTCAAGTACAACACCCCTGCCAGAGCAGGACCATATAACTATATAATCTAGTGCAGGGCATACAGGAATGCATCCAGATGGGTGTTGAAAGTCTCCAGAGAAGGACTTCACAACCTCTCTGAGGAGCCTGTTTCAGTGCTCTGTACAGTAAAGAAGTTCTTCCTCATGTTGAGGAAGTGCACAAGTGAGAAGAGGTTGTCCCTTCCTTCTTGACACCCAGTCCTCATATATTTATAAACGTATCCCCTCTCAGTCTTCTCCAGACTAAAAAGTCCCAGGTCTCTTAGCCGTTCCTCATAGGGCAGTGCTCCAGTCCCTTAATCATCCTTGTAGCCCTCCATTGGACTCTCTCACGTAGATCCCTGTCCCTCTTGAACTGGAGAGCCCTTTACATAACAGCAGGAAAGAAAACATTATGAACACAGACAGTAAAGTCTTGTACAGAACAGTCAGGAGTCTCCTTACTGCTTCCATTAAGCTTACAATGACTGATCTTTGTGTGACTACACCTGAACCTTTTATTTTTGCCAGTCTGGGCTATGTGATTTATTTTTGTAACCTCCATCCAGTTCTCCAGCTGCTCTAGCCACTGAACTCCCACTGCAATCAATCAAGATTGATTACACATTTCAGTGCTTTTTTCCAACTTCATTAGATTTTTCTACCAGCTCCCCACAGAAAAGCATTCCATGGATCAATGGATTTCAAAGGTGAGAATTTTACTCTGATCAAACTACATATATTTAATTTCTTGAGGATGGACAGTGTTTGCCCTACTTCTCTTTTCTGCATTTTTCTTCTTTACTGAGAGCAAGAAAACAAATTCACAAGGGTCAAATCTGAAATAAACAACTGATCTGTGTCTTTTTTGTCAACTATGGCTGCTTAGCGCAAAACCCCAAAATATTCTCTCTTTAACAAGGAAATTACAATAGGTTTGGCTAAGTTTGGCTTGAAAACCTCTCTGTTTGGTTTCAGTATGTTTTGTCTTGTTTTTATTATTTCTTTACTTATTAATGAACAGATTTCTGGATGCTGAAATGATGCATTTTAGCATGTCTGCTTACAAACCTAAACTGCTCTCTTTGTTCAAAACATGTATAGCATTTAATTATGCAGTACTGGACAGCTTCAATCTCAGATACCAGAAAAAAATTCTTTACTGAAAGAGGAATTCTGAAAATAGAGTTATAACTTCTTGCTTCCCCAAATCAAAATCATCAAGTTATTCAGGTTATTATAAGAGCAAGAACCCTTTCTTAGTCTTAACAGAACTTGCTTTATGTGAGGATACTTATTTTATGCAACAGTTCTGCACTCATCAGCATTATTTGGAAACAACATCTAAAACACTTGTCACTTAATGGAAACTGCAGTTTTACAACTGACTTGGTCTGCAACTTCTGAAACCAAACCAAGCCAATCAACCAAAGGAAACCTCTTTCAAGAATCTGTTACTTACATACAAAGCAGACAGGAAAAAGGTATTTTATTAGCTCTGGAGACACAGTTTAAGGAGGTTTTAAAAGATTAGGAAGTATAATGACAGGTGCACTGTGTTCCTTGAAATAAGGCAGGAAGTGAGTAGGAGACAGAACTTTACAGCATCATCTTTCAATAAAACTAAATGGACAAACTGTTCTCTCTTAATAATGGCGATAGACTAACATTTACAAGCAAGTATTGTACCTTCACTTGACCTCTAACACATTGTACTGCATTAATTGCCTTAACTATTCTTTTAATGACATCCAAGCCCTGGGTTGCTCCCATGTTCCTGAGGCTATTTTATGAAGTATTTTTCTGAAATATTTAACTCCGCAGGTGTTTTGTATTCAACAAAGCTTTGAAGTTCAAGCAAGCCAACATGTCACCACCTCAGAACTTAGTATCATCATCTTGTAGTTTTTTAGCCAATGTTTCTATGAAAACCCATGCTCAGCAATCACTCATGACTATGGTGCTCTCCAGAAGAACATTTCCAACATGATTTATCATTACATTTCAGCTGTTCTCAGCTGTTCTCAAGGAAAGCCTTTTTCAAATGCACACTGAAAAATACACCTTCTTGTTTAGAGTCCATTTATCAATTGTCTCTGATTTTGCACCCAAAATACGAACAATATGAAAGTAACCATTTAAAATCTGCCATCAGTATTGAATCACAGAATAATAGAATTGTTTCAGTTGGAAAAGATCTCTCAGATCATTTAGCCCAACCATTAACCTAAACCCGTGGCCATTTAAAACATGTCCTGAAGCACCATGTCTACATTTTGTTTTAATACCTCCAGGGACAGTGACTCCACCACCTCCCTGGGAAGCCTATTCCAATGCCTGACCCCTGAATATCTAGTCAGAATATCTTGACTTGTCTGAGAATCAAATCCCAGTTTGACTTCAAGATTACTATATCTGACATTTTCAAAGCCTCAGAGATTGAATCTTTCAAGATACTGAGTCAGGGGCCTTCCAATGATGGAGCCTGACTGACACTAAAATAAAATAGGCTTAATAAAAAGAGCAAATATGGAAGAGATGCTAATCAAACTCTAATCAATGCCTGACTTTGAAGTTCCAAGAGTGCTTACAATTCCCCTTGTTTACACATTACTTACCTTACATTACAGATTTAATCACAATTACTCTAATTCTGCAAATACTCAGAATCTTCAAGTTTGTGATTTTTTGACCTAGCAGTTGAAGAAGCAATGGTGCAAGCCCAAAGGCTTAAACATGCCAGCATGGAGAGGATAAGCATACCTCTCCAAAACAGGGGGAAGATTTTGTCTCCTGAACTTAGATTTACTTTGCAGTAAAAGCCAATAAAATAGCTAGCAGCAAACAGTTAAAAGTCAGTATCTTTTTATTCATGACTACAGGGTTGTGATTATGCTGAGTTAACTGCAAAGTCTGGATGGAGAACTTGAGAGAAGTATCTGTTTTATGGTACAGAATGATTAACAGAAAAGCAGTTTATCATGTGACAGATAATAAAATATCAAAATATAAAGCGTATGCCAACTGCTACAGCACATGCCATTATGTTAACAGTATGAACCTTTACAATGCTCTGAGTAGTAAGGTATTTAAACTTACCTCATGCAACAGAAAGAATAAAACAGTGTTCTTCGGGTTTTCTTCACCTAACTCCACATATGCTATGTAAATTATTAGTCTGCAAACTGCAAACTGCAAACATAAATGAACCCATCAATGACTTAGCTCGGTTCATTTAGGACTTACTTCAATGTGATGAAACCTATCAGTAAAGTGTTCAAAAGCAGTCTAAGGAGACTAGCAGAAATAGTTTCTGTCATCCTATCACCCTGTCAAGTACAAAGTTAGAGTGAATTCTACTAACTGTTGGCACTCAGATGCCCTTGTTATTTTATTGCAAGATCAGAAAAACACTTAAAAAGAGGAATTCAGGGTAATAGATTTCAGGTTTTGAAGAAGATAATATATTTAAACATATTTAATACAATCCCCTTTATTTTAGTTTAAGATGCTAGGCTTACTAGAAGCTTTTCCCTTCTCATGATCTGCAGCCAGGTCTAGTTCTCTTAACGCAAAGAAATGTTCTCACTGTTTGCAGTGGTATTTGTACCAAAACATGAAAACCGTACTTGAAAATACAGGAATCTCAGAGGGTGACCTGACTGCTGTTCATGTACAGCTTCTGAAACAGAAATCAATTACCTACTTCAGTACCTTAACACACAACATTCACCAGAAAAAACTTGCTTAATGTGTGCACCTCAAGTTAGGTAATTTTTCACATGGAAAGCATACTACCCCTATGAATGGTTATAATACCTGTCCAGAAAATAGCAGGCAACAGAATGGAGAATATGTTCCTTATTACTCCATAAATCTACGTTGTTACCACAACACCATTTTGCTTGTCAAATGATCGTGTCACTGTACTTACACACAGGTGGATCAGAAAAAGGTAGATAAAGTCTGATGAAAAAACACTGAGAACTGTATCTGACTCTCCTTTTGGAGATATTCAAGATCTGCCTGGATGCATGATAGTGTGATCTGGTATAGGTGATCCTGTTCTGGCAGGGGGGTTGATTTAGATGATCTTTTGAGGTCCCTTTCAGCCTCTAACATTCTGTGATTCCCCTAATATTATCTCCTTCTGAATGATATACTGCATCCTGAGAGCAAGGATATTCCAAAACATCCATCAGGCCACCTTATGGATAGTACATTAATGCTGCAATGTGTAAGTTTGAGCCTGCTGTACAGACTTGCTAAAACACTGCACAGCATACCTAACATGTTGGTTAATGTTCTTTGTCATTCCACAGTGGGAATTTTTTTAGTGGGCGTATTGCACTCATGCAACCAAGAGAATCACAGAATCATAGAATGTTAGGGGTTGGAAGGGACCTCCAGAGATCATTGAGTCTAATCCCCCTGCCAAAGCAGGATCACCTAGGACAGGCCACACAGGAACATATTCAGGCAGGTTTTGAAAGTATCCAGGGAAGGAGACTCCGCAACCTCTCTGGACAGCCTGTTTCAGTGCTTCATCATCCTCACCTTAATGAAGGTTTTCCTTGTGTTGAGGTGGAACCTCCTTCTGGCTTGAACCTGTTGTTCCTTGTCCCATCCCTGGGCACGACCAAAAAGAGACTGCCACCTTCATCTTGACACCAACCCTTAGATATTTATAGATGCTGATAATGATTGCATAACAGGCCTGCAAAAATTAGTCCACCACCAAGGTTATGGGAGAAGTAAGCTGGACACACTGTCAGAAAACTGAGGAACAAGAGTCCAAACCCATCATTAAGACGCACAGAGTAAAGAGAATGGAGTCTCTGTAAACAGGAAATAAAGGAAGTCTTGCATTTCACCCTGACCACAGTGTTTAATTACCATGGATAAGAAAAATTAAACAATTCCTTTCACACTACCTACATGCATAACCAAGTGGTTATCACATTCTGCATGCTGTCAACTTAAATCCACATTGCTACTGTCCTGTGACACCATTACTTCTTCGACATGTCAGTAACTAAGACAGGAGCTGTGGTAGACCCCTATAGCAGGAATTGCAGAATTTTCCAGCAGATATCTGGGATTTACTTTGATTTATGGCAGATCCACTATGCAAAGACTAGGTCTTTGGTCAAGAGTTCAGTCAATAAAACTTAGTGACCTCATTTTTTCTTCTAGATTTTTCTATCAAGGACTCTCAGTTCATAGCTCAACTAAGATACAATCAATATAAATAGCTCCTTAGTTACAGAAGTGTTCATTTGTATTCCAGTTTCTTCAGCTGACCCCACTGCCAAGGTCTGCAAAACAACTGCTCCCAAGAGTTGAAGAATGACTGTACCTATTTTCTCCAAACAGACAGGCTATTACAGATCTCCTAGCTCTTATGAAATTAAACTCATTAAATCAATTTTAGTAATTGTATGGCTGGCAATAGCACCAATCACTGCAAGTTTTTCAGTGAAAGTTATTGAGCTGTATGTGCAAACCAACAGGGAACTCTCACCATGGTTCAGGATAGCTTCAGTATATCTCTTCCACAGAATGTATGGAGAAGTTAAGAGATCTTTTCATACCTGCAGATATTAAACCTAATATGAACCTAATAACTGGTCATCTGATCCAGACATGTTAATTTGGTGTAGCAAAGAAGCAGCTGGAAGATTAAAAAGCTGATAACTAATAACTGAATCTCCTGACAATAAGTAGCTTAGGAATAACTAGACAGTAAGATTTTTGTTGTTCTTTTTGTTTTGAAAAGGAAAAATAAAGATGTTTCCTTCAAATAAGTATTTTGTAACATAGTATCAAATGTATCAAAACATTTAATTGTTATCACCTTTAAAAATTGTAGGAAGCATTTTTAAATATTGAAGTCAATTTAAAACAATTACTCAAAACCTTGCTTTGAATTTTCAAAGAACTTTTCCTCCTTCATCAAAACATTTCAGCTAGAATTTTTATCCTGTCACTTTTCTTCAAAACTGATATATTTTTCAGTTTCAACAAAACCAGTATATCTGGAGAGCAGGGGGGGAATGAAAAACACCACCACTCTGATTTCATAACAACTTAATTCCTCATCCAAACAGCTTTCCAGATATTTTCTTTCCTCTTTGTAGTTTTTAGGTGTTATTATGCAGTAAACTCTTGCAGCTAGACAGAGTGCTGGAGACCCATCTGTAGTCTGAAAAGCCTTTAGGTGTGCTAGACAGCTCTCCTGTGACTTTCATGACTACAGGGGTTTCTCCATTCCAGGCAGTTCCCAACCCATCCTTACTCAGTCTCAAGACTACTCAACCAGAACAGCAAAACCAGGCTCTGGCAGTATACAGTACTAACAGGAATTATAGCATGTGATAATTGAGTCATTATGACCAGGCTGCTACAACTACAAAAAGGAAAATTCTTATAATAACTGGGATGGTAACTTCTTGCATATTTTCTTTAGTTTGGTCTGGATCAGCTATGAAAGTGGCAGAGCACTGCTTAATGATCTGCCTAGGACACAGTTGGACGAAATGCCTGCCTTCCAGCTGAGGAAGGTCTACAACACTGAACAGACCCATTCAGGTACCACTCATATGTATGCAATGTCACAGAAACAAAACGTTTATGTAATCACGATCTAAGCAGTCATGAAACTCTGACCACACTTCCCAGTAGTGAAGTGCAGAATTGCATACTGCATTGCATGGTAGTAATGGTGGCAGGATAAACACCTTTTGCCTCATCTGGTAAATCTGCTCCAGCCTGAACTCTAAACTGAAATGAACTGCCAGCAGCAACTTTAAGCAGTTAGTAGCTATGGAAAAGGCAAAGGGTTGTTTGTAAGTCATCAGGCAACTACTGGATCAGTTACCAGCTATGACTTGCAAACATTTGTCAGAAGTGTCCTTTTATTTATGGCTAGACAGAAAATTGCACGTCTTCCTTTCAAACTTCTTGGTTGTTCACAAGTACTACCACTGAGGCTGACTCTACCAACAAAACAAATGCAAAAGGATTGCAGAGACAAAAAAAAAAATGAATACTGTAACCTAAACCAACTGTCCAAATGGGACAAATCAACAAAAACAAACACCTCCTCTGGCGTAAGCCACATGCTCACATCTCTCTTTAATGGCAGCAAGGCCACCTTGGGCCATACACAGCAGTACTACAACTGCTGTGTTGCCTGTAGCAGACTTCTGCACAAAGCAACTCTACCCTGCCTGAAGCTGGGCTTGCTCCCAGCACTGTGTCTCCATGACTAACCAAAAGCTCAGTTCCATCTCAAAAACCATAAGAGGAGCTGTAATGGGAAATCACCTTATTCTGACTGGAATCCATGATGCTCAGCACAGATGCAATGCAACTTCATGGCAAATGACAGGGACAATAAGGAAACAGTAGTTCCAGCCTAGAAATTTCTTAAGCTTAGGAAGTAAAAGCGATGGTAAATATTGTAGAGGACCAAGATACCATGGAAAACAGGTATATTAGGAATGTATTACAATAATCAGAAGAACAGGATTTTCTTCCCTTTCAGTACTTAAAGTGGTAAAATATAACTTTAGAATAGAAACATGGGGAAAACAATTCTACAGAAGATACTAGGCAGGTATACACTAGGCAGACAAATACTTGTGACTTCTTGCCCATGAGACTCTCCTTGCACACCACTAATGTCATTAACTTACAAAGAATTCTCCTAAATTCTAGCTATGAATCATGCTCACTGTCCTTATGTATTGTAAACAGGGATGTATGAAAAGCTCCTGTTCTAGTTGCAATGCTGATAGCCAAAAGAATAGAAAAGCCTAATAGCTTAAATAAATTTAAAAATTTGGCTATTCTTGTTCACATTATTGTATCTTATACTTCCATCTGCTTTAAGCCAATTTTCTTATTCCCTGCAAATGCAAATCTTGCCATTTCATTTACAAGTTACAAGCTTTCCTGTTCTGAGAAAACAATTGCTTTCCAGGAAGTAATAGTATCAGAAGTTTTTTATGGCATTCGAGTTTACAAAACCAAAAGAAAACTAGTACAACAATGTTATCTTCCACTTAGAACTCACTTCTGCATGGTCTATATGGTCAATTACAGGCTGACTCTGTTCCTTCTGCATTTTAGTTTATTCCTGTTTCTTCTGCGTTTCAGAAGAAAGCAGAAGTTCATGCTTTCTTACTCAAGTGATGGTTCTTTTCTTTCCCTCACAATCTGAGGGAATGTTATATTAAAATAGACATTTGACTCCTTCCTCGAGTTGGTAAAACTGTGGTCTAGCTATTCCCTGCAACTGAAAAGGTTCTTCAGCTGATGTTCACAGTTGTGAGCTACAAGAGTGGCTCTAGGATGAAATTATAATGAGGAACTACCACTCAAGTGAGCTGCTTGAATCTTTCATTACACTGTAATAAAGCCCTGATCAGTCCTTTCCGCTGCTTGTCAGCATGACCAAATGCATTCTATTATTTTCAAGATCATTGCTGCAAGATGCAGTCTTAGTCTACACTGGAACAGGAGTGTAACTATAAATCATACATCCTGAAGATTTGCTAATAACATTAACGTAGAGGCTGCCAGTCACATAAAACTGGCAATTTATTCCAATTTTATTTTTCTCACTGAGTAGACCAGTACCTCAGCTACCAGAAGGGATATGTGGAATAAGAAATGCTAGAATTAGTGGACACCTGGATAAACAAAATCTATTTTGAAAAATCAACATGACTACTGTAAAGCAATATTTTGTCTTAAAAACCTCTTGGAGTTCTCTGCACAGCTCAGTCGTGCTATGTGGGTAAATGTGACCCAATTGACACAGTTCACTTGAATATCCAGAAATTTTCTGGCAAAGACTTTTCACCAAAAGAAACTAAGCAGCCATTACACAGTAAGGAAAGCTCTGGCACAGATAAATGACTTGTTAAGAGGTTAGGTGTAGGAACAAAATTGAAGGTGTAAAAAAGCAAGAAAGTCACCAGCAGAGTTCCACAGGGGTCTTTGCTGGGATCCACATTACTTACCATATGCAGAAAGTATCTGGAAGTAAGAGTACAGAAAAAGTTTGCTCATGACAGAAAGCTACTCCAGATAACAGATACCTTGAAGGCAAACTAAAGAACTGAAAATTAATCTTCTTACAGGACAGAGTGACTAAGCAATAAAACAATAAATAAAATCCAATATAGATAAGCGTGACAGTGCCCTGAGTGCACTGAAAGTCCTTAATTGGCTTTCCATTCTTGCTGGACATATGCTGTAGGTGTATTTGTCTCTGGTCTTGTCTCTTGCCACTCCTGATCTGATTTCTTGGATGGATTCTGGACCTGGTTCATTGTCTCACTGCATCTGTTAACCTAGCTCATAAATGGTGGCACTGCGCCTGGTCAGTGATCATCCTTTCTATGCTAGGGTTCACCCAGCTCCCAAATCCTTCCGCATCATAGGCCACCTAGCTCCTGCTGCTCTCACTTTGCTGACAGCCCAGGGCACATGTGGTGTCTCAGTCTGGGCTTCCATGAAGCCCTTGAGCCACGGGCAAACAGGTGTGGCTCCTGAGTTGGAATGGTCAGGGAAAGCAAGGGAGTACTCAAGCGCTCTTCAAGCTGGGCAAGAGTTGATGCAATGGGGAGCTCACAAAAATCTACAAAAGGTCTGTGGGTTCTGAAAATTGCCACAGTTATTAAATATTTCTGGAAGACATATTTGTCCTACCACTAGCTACATGTTTGGAGGATAAGAAAAACAATCTTAACTCTAAAGGAAATCCTTTTTCAAATATGATGTTAAGGATTACAATCCTTGTTCTTTTGGAGGATGTTGGCACCAAAGGCACTAAGGAAGCAGGGGGATGCTTGGCACTGCATGCCAGTTACAGCCTTTCATCTAGCAGAAGATCTTCACATCAAAGCTATCCTACCCTTGATGAAGTATATTTATTTACTTACTTATTTTATTTATTGCTGAAGAAGTAGATATCCTTCCATAAAATTCAGGGCACCCTGCCATTACTTCAGATGCACACAAATATTTTATGCATTTCAGAGAACCCCACTTCCTACCAAAATACTGCCATCATTCCAACCTCATTCTACATAGGACATCCTCATCCTGATTCCAATATTCCCCAAGTGCTCATCCAGAAATGAACACTGCAGTAGAAGCCTTAATATCTCTAGACAGATATTCTCTCTCTTTTGCTAAGTGTAACTTTGAATCCTCTGTTCCAAATGCAAAGTGTTTTATTGTCTTTTTTCAACATAATGACACAAATGAATCATCAATAAACTAAGACTTGCAGTGCCTTAGAACAACAGCAACACAAAACAAAATTAAAAAAAACCCTCATGTACAGTATTTCCCTGGAAAGAATATTGAAGAAGATGGAGGAATTATGCATTTCAAATATGTAACCTATGTATAGAATTAAAAAAAAAAGAAGGGAAAAAAAGTAATAGTAGCATTTAGGAAATACTACAACAGAATACCTCTCTTTTTAACTTTTTTAAAGCTTTTTTTAAACTTTTCATTATGAAATACTCTGTACTGGAGTTACACAGTTGTACAGAACCAGGTTGCTCTTGTTCTAACTGATGGGTCATTCAAAAGTCACAATAAATAAAAGTAATGTCCTTCTACTCTTAAGCAAATTGCTTCATAGTACAGTGGCTTGATTACTCCAATCACTGTCAATCATACCTTCCTTAAACATTCTCAAAAATACATCCTGATTAGGTGATAATAAATGAACCAAGACTTAACTGTGCTGCATTTCTGTGCTGCGTATGGGTTAAATTAAAATTCTAAGTAATCATCTCTAACAGTGACTATATCTGCACATACACATGCACACACACCTCAACACTACAAATCCCTTGCAGAAACATGCAGACATCATTAAGATTGCACAATCAACGACAACTGAAGTTAGGAAATACCAGAGTTAACCTTCCTTTGGCCTTTGCGCACAGATAATTGAAAAGAAATCTTCAATTACATAACAACACACTACATTTTTGCAGAACCTTATTCAGTGCACAGGAAGGACAAATCCCATTAAAAAAGGAACTTCTCAATATCCTGCTTTATGTCCATTCTTCAATGTGTCACCCTCAGCCTTGCAGCAATTTCAGTCCTCTCCTGCAGTTTCAGTCTTCCTCTTGATACAGAATCACTGATTCCCTCATGACCTCTTCTGTGGTGTTCATTAGTATAACACTTGAACATTTTTCTAGCAGTTATTAATTAAAAACTTATAATACAACTGTGAGGGGAAAAGTATTCTTAATTTAACAGAAGGGTACTTGGGGAATATAAAGATTGGAAGAATCCTCTGACTTTAAGTATCTAACTTCAAACACCCAAGACCTGACTTCATGATTTGCAGCATTATATAGAGGTTAATATAGTCAAACACAGTTCCTATTCACTTTAATTGCAATTATAGATGCAAATGCCTCTATAGCTTTAAATCAGGCACAGAAAATGAGACAAATTAAAGACATCCATAAAATTAATTTGCTCAGCCACCCCTAGGAGATAAGAGTAATAGCCAGCATTCACTTTTCTAGCACAGCCTTTGATCATCCTAACCAAGAGATCTTCCTGCAGTCAATGCCTTGTTTAGTGTACAGTCTGGCTATACATTAAGCAAAGATCTTAAAAAAGGCATTTGCTTTCAGCCTCTTGGCATATCTACTCTGAACAAAGCTGGAGGTCAACAACAAAAACAGGTGACTGCATCACCACAATGGATGTGAAATGGGAAATTCCACAGACCATCTGAATTCTTCAATGCTATTATTTCCAGATTACTGAATGATGAGCTTTCAAACCTTGTTACTTTCTTTATAATAATTTTCTTCCTAAAGCTTTTTTTCTGTTATTTAAAATAAGTGAAACTTTGAAAACTGCCACTATGTGACAATCAAATCTACCCCACTGGGTGATGCATTTAATTTCACTACACAGGTCTCTAACATTTCAACTGAAGTAGCAAGGGTTGATTATCATTCTCTATTTCAGTTTACTAGCTGAATCCCAATCTTTTCCTCACCTCCACATAAGACAGGAAATTATTAGCATGTAAAAAAAAGGTAAAGATTTTAGTCTGTTATAATTGGCCAAAATGAAGGGTTGTGTTGCTTTAAAGCAGTAACAGATAAGTAAGAGACATTTAATAGCACGTGAAATTCCAGAAATAAATGTGCTGTGTCATAATTAGGTAAGTTACACAGAAATGGCAATATCCATGTGTAATTGGGAGTCTGGATATTCATGCAAATCCCTCATATTGCTGCTGACAAAAAGGTGCTCACAAAGAGAAATGTTATTCATTCCAGTCTCATACAGATGTGTTTTTCCATGACCAAAGCAGTCCATACTCAAGAACATAATTTATTTATAGTGTGGACAAAGGCTCCATGTTATTGGGCTAGACTTATATATCTGTCAGTGCTCACAGGCAGTACTGGAGATCCACCTGCACAATCCAAATACACACTCAAGTGCTTCCATATAGATATTTGTCCTTAAACTGTTCCAACACTTTAATAGAGGAAAATGCTGAGCTAAGGTTTAAGTTGCGTCATAAATATATAATTTTTTCTAGATATTTTTATCAGTCATTTTAATCACATTATCTTTTCTTAATTGTATTTTTAAAGTAATGGCAAAGAACAACTCAAGTAATATTAATGGCAGTACAGAAGCATAGGGTAATGACCGATCCAACGTTCAAACAATACATCTCTGGTGAGATATGAAGAAGTATTAGTGTACTAATGGCACAGATTATCTCTTTGCATTTCAGGTAACTGGGTTTTGAATGTATAGATAACCTTGGCATACAAAGTCTATGTGCATAGCATTTGATTATAATGGTATTTGTTATTATTGGTATTCATATACACACTTCTAAATTTACACTCCTATACTGTAAGATTTATGAGGAATGACATAAATAGATTAACAGAAACTGTTCATGAGAACTACTGTGAGGGCAAATATTAAAAAAAAACCCACCCAAACTACAAAGAACAAATTGCAAGGACCACAGAAGGGCTTCTTGGCAAGAAAAAAAAGGTTCTTTTAATTTCCACTAACTGCTGTTAAATAATTTATGTTTGTGACTCAGAATGTTTGTGGGGTTTTTGACTAGATTCTAGTTCGAAACTTGTTTGCTTTTAAAACATGCAAGTTTATTTTCCATTCTGCTGTCACTGTATCATTCCTTATGATGAGTTCTGCAAAGGAAAGCTAATACAAATCTAATGTGAAACACCACAAATTGCTAAACCCAGATTTTTTTTTTTTACTTTGGCTTAATCCCTACTAATAGAAGATGTTTCTTCACATTTTCACATAGTTCAAGTGAATAAACACAGTAGCTGATTAAGATAAGAAGCATTGCAGACCTCAACCTAAAGATTAAAACTCTTCCAGGCTGAGCTGTCTTCTCACTAGGCATACACTACAGTGAAATATGAGGAACACTCAAAAAAAAAAAAATCTTTCATGCCACTGTAACAAAAAGCAATCTATTTAAAGAAGAAAAAGAAAGATTTCTGCTGTGTGTTAGGACTAAACATCAGGCAGACCAGGGTTGAATGTGTAGATAGAAACAAGAGTGGATGTCTGGATTCTTATGCTGTTTTAACTGGCTCTGCCAACTACTGAACAATCTGAACAGGATACAGTAAACATAGCCACAAAGAGGGCAATAGAGCAAAAATGCTGTCTTCACCTCAGCTCAGCTTTTTTTGAGTGCTGAGAATGCTCACTTGCCACTGGATCTCTGGGGATATAAGGTGCTCCTAACTCCTGTAAATGGTACCATGTTCTGCATAAAGCATGAACAGTGCTGGAAAAAAAAGTCAGTATTAGTCCTTCTAGAAGAGTTTGTGCAGTGTGAGTTTTTTGCAGGAGCTCAAGTCAATTCTTACGTACCAAGTTAAGATTCACATGACAGGGGGATTACACAGACAAAAAGCAGAATACAAAACCCTCTTCCATTTCAAGCTCACTGGGTGAGATCACAGCAATCTGCAGACAAACCCCACAAGATGCAGCATATAATTCCTGCCAACTGTACAAAGTAACTCTTTCGCTTCTTATGCCTCTTCCTTCCTGAGCACTGAACAGCAATGTTGTGGCACCATGCAAGTTAAATCTTTTAAAGAAGTGAGGCTGAACTTTGTCTTCCTGTGACATAACACGGCTTGTCTGAGACACTAACTTGCAAATAGTCTCTATTTGGACTTCTGAGGAGGGATCTTGACCATCTGAAGAACTTGAGAGTGTACAAGTTCATGGGACCCGATGGGCTCCACCCATGGGTACTGAGGGAACTAGCGGATGAGGACCCTAAACCCCTCTCTATTATATTACAAAAGTCATGCCAGTCCAGGAAGTCCCCACTGACTGGAAAAGGGGAAGCATAACTCCCATTTTCAAAAAGGAAAAGAAACATGATTCAGGGAGCTATAGGTCAGTCAGTCTCACTTCTGTGCCCAGTAATATCACAGAGCAGATCCTCCTGAAGGTATTGCTGAGACAGAAGAATAACAAAGAGGTGACTGGGTACAATCAACACGACTTCACCAAGCACAAATCCTGCCTGACAAACCCAGTGGCCTTCTATGACAAGGTCACAACACCAATAGACAAAGAGGAAAGCAACCGATGTAATTTATCTGGACCTGAGCAAAGCCTTTTTCAGTGTCCCACACAACATCCTGATCTCCAAGCTGGTAAAATATGAGTTAGATGGATGGACCACTTGGTGGATAAAGAACTGGCTTGATGGCCGTCCCCAAAAAGTGGCTGTCAATGGGTCCATGTCCAAATGGAGGCCAGTGACAAGTGGAGTCCCTCAAGGATCAGTACTGGAACCAGTCTTGTTCAACAGCTTTGTTGGTGACGTGGACAGTGGCATTGAGTGTACCCTCAGCAAGTTTGCTGATGACACCAAGCTGTGTGGTGCAGCAGACACGCTGGAGGGAAGGGATGGCAATCCAGAGGGACCTTGACAGGCTGGAGAGGTGGGCCCATGACAACCTCATGAAGTTCATCAAGACCAAGGGCAAAGTCCTGCATCTGGGTCAGGGCAACCCCAGACACCAGTGGGCAGTGACTGGCTTGAGAGAAGCCCTGAAGAAAAGGACTTGAGGGTGCTGGTAGATGAGAAGCTCAATATGAGCCACCAGTGTACACTTGCAGCCCAGAAAGCCAACTGTATCCAGGGCTGCCTCAAGAGAAGTGTGGCCAGCAGGTCAAGGGAGGTGATTCTCCCCCTCTACACCACTCTCCTGAGACCCCACCTGGAGTACTGCATCCAGTTCTA
Source organism: Indicator indicator (assembly GCF_027791375.1). Lineage (NCBI taxonomy): Eukaryota > Metazoa > Chordata > Aves > Piciformes > Indicatoridae > Indicator > Indicator indicator. The sequence goes on along the minus strand of NC_072011.1, from coordinate 15,814,730 downwards.
GAGCCCCTATTACAAGAAAGATCTGGAGGTGCTGGAATGTGTCCAGAGAAGGCCATGAAGATGATCAGAGGGCTGGAGCTCCTCTCCTATGAGGACACGCTGAGAGAATTGGGGTTGTTCAGTTTGGAGAAGAGAAGGCTCTGAGGCCTTCCAATATCTGAAAGGGGCCAACAAGAAAGCTGGTGAGGGACTTTTTAGGGTGTCAGGTAGTGATAGGACTAAGGGAAATGGAACAAAGCAAAAGGAGGGGAGATATAGATTAGACATCAGGAAGAAATTCTTCACCATGAGGGTGGTGAGACACTGGAACAGGGAGGTGGTGGAAGCCCCATCCCTAGAAGTTTTTAAGGCCAGGCTGGATGTGGCTCTGGGCAACCTGATCTAGTGAAGGGTGCCCCTGCCCGTGGCAGCGGGGTTGGAGCTCGGTAATCCTTGGGGTGCTTTCCAACACTGACAATTCTGTGGTTCTGTGATCTTGCAAAGTGTTCAATGTATCTTGGCTCTTATTCAAGGAAGCAGTAAGACTTGCACTGATTTGGTAGGACCAAATAAAAATCCATGTTATGCAATAGAGTTACAATGGAGGAACCACTACATTCTATACAGCTGAACGTTCACTGAAGAGTTTTCTTATGGCTTATTCCAAAAGCTATGCAAAACTATTTCAAGGCTAAAGCAGATCTGTCTCCATTTCACCATCCTTAAGCATAAAAAAAGCAAATGACATGCTTGCTATGGATTTATTTTATTAATTTTTTTCAACTGTGCTATTAATAAGAGCTACTTTACTTTCTTGGGAAAAAAGAAAAATCACTATTTAAGAAAATTTATTTTTAAAAATAGGAAAATATGGTAAATGTTTGAAATTAACATTGGCATTTTCTCCTTCAAATTCAGAATACTTATTAGATCAGAAAACTGATTATAATGATAAAGCAAGACAAATGTTTTGAAAACAATAGCTTTTGAAACTGGATTATTCTCAGCAACATTTCTGGCATCTGATACATTCCATTGCTCTGATGTGATATTCAGAAAAGATCTATGTAGCCAAGCACAAGAAAATAGGCCATCTTTTTTCCTAATATCTTGAGTTCATCTACTAATTACATAATTAAACTGCAAGTCACTCAATTCTAATGTTCTGTAAATAACATAGAACAATTTCAGATAATTTTGTTTAGGGAAGTAGTCAAAGTCAGTAACTACTGGAGATGCCTAAAAGAGGATGCTACTACATCAACGCTGCTACAAGGGGATGAAGAACCACCCAAACTAAACACAACCAACTAAGCCAGACATATATTATTTGCAGGTAACTTTTATGTTTCTAATGTTTGGCAAGGGATTGAGAAACCACTCATTTGGTATTACTTACACGTGAAAAATATGCAGATTTTATTAGAGGGATAGAGTGTATACAGAGAGATATTCATCTTTTTAATCCTCAGTACTATCTTATGATTTCCATGTGCCACCAAAGACAGAAATTCCTTATACCAAAGCTATTTCTACTATTTTGACTTTTCCTGAGACCCTTCTGAGAAGGTGGAAGGGTTAAATGCAATTCATTGCCACTGCAGGGGAATAATTACTTAACAGAAAAGTAATTTCCTATGCACACAGACAGAGAGAGGGAAGCTCTAATTGGTGGTATTGTTGCTATACAGTATCTTTACCAGAAGCACACACAACTCAAAATAAGATCAAACATCATGGCAATGTACTGCTGAAATCCGACAGGTCAAATTAAAAAGCCAACATTTTATAAACTATTTACATAACAAACTGTAACCACAGTGGCTGGTATCCCTAGCACATTTGAGGTACCAGGCCTATACATGGAAGGGATAGGGTTCATTGTTATAGTTACATTTCCTTTAAATATTTTAATTAGTAAAATAATATTTTGTTTTCTAAACACCCCACAACTTCAAACGCATTGTATGAATGATGCTTTTGTTCAGCACCAGCATTTTACCCTTTTACTTCTATATGCATATTAAAAATATGATTTCTTGAAATAATAATTCTCTAAGCCAAAGTTAAAATCCAAGACCAGTTGAACACAATTTGATCTATTTGTTCTTCGAAATATTGGATAGATGGACAAATATACCAGCACAAAATCTGTTATTTTAGATTTCACTACAAAGGACACAATATTGGTGTTCCTTGTGCATGACTCACCAGGCAAGGTGATTTCTGCATTCCTTGTATACTTCCAGTCTCTGTAAAGCGCAGTATGATGTATTACTAACATACTTTGGAATCAGAAGAAATTAGAAAACAAAAAAAAAAGTAAAAATACTTAAAAATTATACTCACTCACAGGCCCTTCCTGTAAGTTCATGAAAATGTGGAGAAAAAAACCCAAAACACCAAACAACATGAACAAAACCCACACACGCTTCCCCTCACTTCTCACACCACAAACCAAAAGTCAACCATGGGCTGATGCTTGTACAAATGCTTCTGTGATAACTTCAAACATGAGGCCTTTTTCACCACCTAAAAATCAAGTTCAGATTAAAAAATGACTTCAGCTTTATAGTATGGATTTGTCACTGCACAGCCCTTAATGAGAAGAGCAGTGAGAAGCCAGAGCATGCATCTGAACAAAACAAACTCTGTTCAAGATAGGGTGCTGCAGTTTTCTGTGTGACACCCATTAAGAAGCATATTCATGAGGGAAAAATCTCGAATTGGAAAACTCTGATGGCATTGTATCCTTTCAGAAACTAGGTCAGTTGTGTGACAATCCTTTCACGGATCTGCCCTGTGTTCTGCAGGGTATTCTTGCAGATATTTATCCCTGAAAAGCAGCTGGTTTACAATATACTGGAAGACAAATGACTACTTTAAGGGTGTCCAGAGAAGTAGTTTCAAGAATGGGAACTAACTTTCTGCAACCCTTTAAAAGAGTAAAATGTTTTCCAACACACTTTTTCAGTCTACAAAAACTTCCAAATACATACTTTCTCTGAAAACATGCCATGCTGACACTTCCATAGAATATTAAGTATCTTACATCCTAATTTATATAAGTGTAGTTTAGGAGTATTAAACATCTGAGTCACCACCATGGTGTCCTCTCTTGCCAGAGCTATTTGTTGCACCAGAATTTGGACAAACCAGTAAACAGTGGAAAAGATGTTCAGAAATTACCAAAGGGAAAATGTTTAGGGGTTGAAATATTGAAGACAATTAGTAAAATTGTTTTCAACTAAGAAATTGAAAATGGTCAACATACAGCTAAAGGTGCTCTTGTCCAGACAAGATGAAAGAAACAACAAGATGAAAGATGACCAAAAAAAGGAGTAGAAGTTCATTGTGGTACTAAAAAGTTATAATGGGAGTTGGGTTCAGAGTGGAAAGTGACCTGATTCTTCATGAGAAGACCAATAAAATGAATTAGTATGAATGATACCTTGAGTCCAGACCACATAAGCATAATTCTAACTATGAATTATGCACTTAATTTTCCTGTTCTGCAGGAAGAGTTTGAGCTTAGTCTGTCATTTACAGGAACTGAGCAGACCAGAGAGCATTGAATCCAGACAAAACAAGAAGTGTTTCTAAAAGCCCTGCCTTCTCTTGATATGAGGGCATATATAATCATATTTAGGGCAGGAAAAGTAGTTTTAGTTCAATGTATCACAGTAATGGATGTGCTTCTCTCACCTAACACCCTTATTACAGTAATATTTTAGTCAACTGTAGACAATTTTTAAAGCCTATAACTGAAAAATTTTCTTTTCCTGTAACAGGAGAGATATTTTTCTCTTCTACAATGAGAAGAGAAAATTCTGAAACAGTACAGGCAGATTATTTAATCAGAAGTATTTTTATAAAAAATATTAACAAGGTAACAGACATCTCTATGCTGGGGTTGCAAGAAAAACTCAAATGTTAAGATTTCAGTTATCAGACAGTGATTACCGAGGCCTTGATCTAGTGCACATTACATGTGACACCTTATGCAAATCACTTAAGCAATCCAATATTCTAGCAACACAATCATGGGTATAACAATATTCATCCAAAACCTGCAAGATCAGCCTTTCTTATTAATTGACAAGCGATGACTTTACGGTAGTAACCACTCACACTTCTAAAAGATCCACTAGTATGTGGAATCAATCATTGTAATTACTCTGTATTAAGTGTAATACATACTAAAATGCATGTCATGTGATTGCTAGAATTACACATGAGGACTTTTATCTAGAAAGCTGTTCTATTCCCATTTAAAACCCTCACCTGGTAATGCAACATTTCTCACATTACTAATCCACAAGAGAAAAAAAAGTGACATTTGCAAAGACTTTTAGTAAGACAGAAACTCATTTTGTTCTAAAATGTTCATTTGCTTTACTGAAAGCAATTGCTGAATACCATAAAGAATTAATTTCTTTACATAATACCCTCTCTGAGAGACAGCCTTTTGCAAAGCACAGTCCAGCTGGCCACAAATTATTTAGGGGGACTATTGCTGGATAGAACTCTGAGCTAGATACTTTTGATGTCATCGTCATAGACGATATTGACAAACTGCCAAATTCTCATGTGGCTATGGTTTTCATTTGTAACAGTGAACAGAAAAAATATGGCAAAAATAAATTACACACACATTCTAAAAATCTACAGTTCACAAAGACAGGACCTTCAGTGAAAGGTATATTCTTCAGTGAAAGGTACATTCTTTAGCCTATCTTCCAATGAAGGAGTGCAAAGATCCTGTAAGATGAGTTCCTAGTCACTTTTTAATTTCTGTGATGTTTCACAGTATTTCACTTGTTTGGCAGAGACCCTGTAAGATGAGTTCCTAGTCAGCTTTTAATTTCTGTGATGTTTCACAGTATTTCACTTGTTTGGCTGCAGGTGCATAGCAGAGGAAAGAGGAAAAAAAATCATTGCGCTTTTAAAGCAACACTGTTATGGTTAATGCAATAAGGTCCAAACACTTTAGGGAAAAGAACTATCAGCTCCATCAAAAAATTATAGCAAAAAGAGTAAACAGAGGTAATGAGAGGCAGCTTCCTGTGAAATTCATTCCAACAGTGATTTACTTTTATATTAACGAACTGTCAACTAAGGGAAATACAACAAAGCCAACTAGTAACCTTTTCCTCTGCAAGATTTAAATGAACAGTCATTTTAAACACATGCCTCAAAACAGTAGAAATTTAGTTATTAAACAGAACATAAAGGATTGCTTTTGATTTGTTTTGTTTACACTACATTAAAATATAAAAGGCTGTCAGAGAGAGGGGAAATAACTATACTTTGGAGCTATTCATTAAATATCCAAATTCGTTCTGATTAATCTCTTAATAACACACGATATAAGTGAGCCTGTGTAAGGAAAAGACTGCCAGATTGAATACTTTTTTAAAACTTTTTATTTTTTCTTAGTTTTTCCATAACTTCAGAAACATTCATTTCCATGCCTTAGTCAGGAATAGCCTTTTTTTGTTCACTCTGCTCAGCTCATTCCTATTCTGGGGACACCACAGAAGTTTCAAAAAGCATCAGTAATAATGTTATAAAATCATCCCCCAACTCTCTGCCAAATGCAATGTTTGTGCTGACTGGTTTAATATCTTGGCACTTTGGTAGATAAGGAAGATAAAGGAATGTGCTGACCGCCACTTCATCATTCGCTTGGCAATTCGGTCCTCGTCTAGGGTAGGCAGTTTCAGATCTTTGGTGAGAATACACACTTCCTGACTTGGGACATACCAGATAAAACCCAATCCATTTTCACAGATGGCAACGTGACTAACTCTTGCTGCTAGCCACTGGTGGCATGAGAAATATTTCTCACCATACCCTGTCCTATCTCTTAATAGTCTCCTGAGCCTGCAGAGTCACTCTGAAACCCTCCCATAATGCCTTCTTTACACAGGCCCAATTAAGGAACATGATGCACAGAGATCATTCTACATTGGAGACCATTATGAGCCATGAAGGTGAAGGACCTTTCAGTTTTGTTCCTCTCACTTCTCTTTTTCTTGATGAATTAAAGACACCACAAATTTTTTGCTCTGAATTGCCACTAAAAAAAATGAAATTAAATTGTCAGTGCTGTAATAAAACTGAAACTTACTGTTTGGTTAGCTCCTGGGAATTGATTAAAGCCCTTTGAAAACATGGACATGTGACTACAGATACCAACCCACTTTACTGATGGATGAACACAAGACAAACGCTTGCTCTGGCATTAGCTACAGACAAATTAATTCTATTTTATGGGGCATAATGAAGATATAGGGTAATAAGATCTGTAGATGTACTCATGGCTTTATTAAAACAAATATTTCCCACATACTGAGTAAAATTAAATACGGTTGCACAGCAGTCAAACTTTAAAATAGCTATTGGCTCTTACATAATTATGTATCTATTGATGACAGAAGAAGGTAAAAACTCCAATGAGAATGTTGAAATCTCTTCAAAATTTGCAAGTCTTCAAAGCCCTGGAAGTCCAGTACCAACAAGAGACTTGAAAACTAGACTGGAAAGTAATTAAGCAAACCGTAATCTGCTTTTAATGTTACTGAAAAAATGTTCATTTCTGCTCCTGGGCTACCACAGAGGGCACAGTGAAACCCAAGAGACAGTACAATATTGAAACATTAGACATTTTACTACAAGAGCAGAAAAGCCAAAAAGGTGAAACTGAAAAGAACACTTTTTGTGAGGTTACACGTATCTGAAGCAACAATTTTTACCTGCTTCTTCCTTATGTCAGATAAAAATGAAGCGTTGCAATAGGACAAACACCAACATAATTTTGCAGGCACAGCAAAAGCACTGTCATATTCTGAGAAGTGTAATTTTTAATATATCTCCTCATTTCCCAGATTTTGAACCAAAATAGATTCTACGGGGCAAAGTTCAAGAAAGCACTATAGAAACTAGGGGAATTTGGGAACCCTCTAATGTCTTTCTCAGTCCCAAGGGAAGAGGACCACAGATTTAAAACATTTCTGGCAAATATTACTATACATTCCCAAAGATTGAGATTCCTCAGTCTTCCCTGGCAATCTATTCCACTGCTATCTATACCTTTCGATGAGATGTCCTCCCCTCATTTATCTTGCTGTAATTTAAGACCATTAGTTTTGCTCTTTCATCTGCCTAAAAATATCAGTCTATTCCTTCCCACTGAAGCTCTCTCTTTAAATATTCTCAGTTCCTATACATTGCCCCTTCTGCCTACTCTAGACTAAGAAATCTTAGTTCCTTCTCTCTGCCCTCATTAGTCATGTTTTCCAGAATGCTGTTCACTCTTTTTGTTCTGTTTTGGGCTGTCTTAAACCAATGAAACGTACATACAGACAAAAAGTTAGGCAATTCTGAATCTCAGATTAAAAAAACCAAAACACCATTTAATTAATTCTGTTTAAAACTCCACTGTTCTAACAGCTCAACTTCTATATAGTGCGTTCACTGGAAGACAGACAAGCTGTTTACAAGGAAGGCAAGACATACACTCATCATTATAGTAGGGAAACTGAGGCACAGCTAAGTGACTCACTGAATGCCTACCCCAGACAGGAATGGAAACCTGTCAAGTTGCTCACTGAGCTGCTCTGTAATTTCACCCCATGTCACAACACATGACCTGAAGCCAGTATGCCCAAATAGTTACAGCTGTTGAGATTTAAAATAAAGTACACAATGTATTTTTTCATTATTTTTATGATTTCTTTCTAAGTGTCAGAGTCCATCCATTGATTCATCTGAGATATTCTGAGATTACACTTCACTGCTGCACCTGCTTGTCAATGACCTTACTGATCAATTTGTTGCTAAACAGTCTTTTCTCAGACCATGCTGCTCCTGTTCAAAGTTTTCTGCTGTGCAATTCTTCTCCTAAGCTTTGTTCCTGAAAGCAGGGCAAATCCTTTAGTTCTTCTCAAGTCAAACTATAAAATTCTTTCTTTTGCATTTTCTGTCATGTCACAGCATGGCTGACATTTTTATCCTTATGAACAGCCCCTTAAATAATCCATATAATCTGCATCTGATGATCTTAATCCCTCACTTGTATGTAACCTCTTCTATGCAAAGCTTAACAAGCCCAAATAGCTTTCTAAGCTTAAAGCTCACTAGTGAAGCTGGATGAATATCAGACTTTTTATGATATTTCTACCATAAGCTGCCAGAGAGATTATGAATACCATACGAATCCGCAGCCAAAGTGACCAATACATTTTAAGAACACAAAAAATACAGAAGCAGCAGTGTTTCCCACCTTGTCTGCTGTGCTCTATTAAAAAGAGGGCTCCATTTTGCAGCGTAACGTATGGCTTTACATCAACATAAAAAGAAACACAAACCCTGAGGGTCTACAGGCTAGTTTGGCCAAATGAGAGGTTGCTGTAAAGGTGAATGTCTCATTTTCACTTCAATCAAGTATTATGAGCAGACTATTTACAGTTTCCTTCAGTGCTGAACAGCAAACGACTGTCTATTGACCCGGGGTGTTTCCAGTGTACCTTACTTATCTTCTCATCATTCAGATAGGGAAATGTCTTCTCCATTTATTGAAAATATTAAAGCAAATTAAAGCAAGAAAGAAAAAGCTCCCAGGGGCACATGTTTGAGACGTAAAAGGTCTCTCCTCTGACTTCCATCCTAACTACCTTCCATCATAACCACATGGTTATGAGTCTTCTACACGCTAAACCAATGCTTTAGAAAAGAGTACAGACAGTACCTATAGCAGAGACTAAATTATCTAGAATGCTTTGGTTGCTTTCATCAATCCAGTGGCTCCAAACACTTTATTGCTGAAGCAGTCAGCCAGGAGCATATATGATTTTGTGGAAGTGTATCTTGGAGTTTGGCATGGGGCTTTTTGACATATCTGCTTTTCCTGTAACAGCACAGGTAGCCACAGTGTGCTGATTAGTTGATTGCACAAGTGAGCTGTAGGTGGTTTCTCTGTCCCCATGCATACTGGCTAGGACCTTCTGGCTCATGGGACTTACTCTTGCTGTGTCACCTGCACTTTGAGTAACTAAACTTTTATCAAAAGAAATTATCAAAGACTAATAGTCTTTGAGTCTTAATGTTCTACTCACTAGATAATAGCCCACAGTAGCTGCAAATTACAGCAGCTTTTGCTGATTTACTTTATGCTGAGAATGGCAGCTGCATGGCCCAGGATCACATATGGCCCAGGAACACAGGGACAAAGGCTACGAGCCAGTGGAGCCACAGGTGAGAGTTGGGTCCTAAATGCATTTCTGGCTCCACAATTTAATGGAAATGGAAAACACCGATCAAAGTGGCATGAAGTTGGAAGCTGCTGTTGAACAGCTACTGCATTGTTTTTTCTCTAAACAAAAAGGGCAGGTTTAAAAAAAGAAAACAAAAAGAAAGGTTTTTTTGAGGGGAAAAAAAATCAAAGAAACTAGACACTCTTTCTATATATAAACCATCATTTTTCCAATGGCAAGTCTGTAACAGCAGAACTACCCACTTGATATGGAATTAGCTGAGCACTACAAGCTGATCCAAAATTTTCATATGCTCCAGAATAAACTCCAGAGTTTTTTTTTCCAGCAAAGCAGCTGGAGCTGCTAAAATACTTTGCACTCTAGTGGTTAGGAAAAGACATTTAGTAAATGTAATCTCTCCTTCATATATTTAAAGAAAAGAGTCCCAACACATTGTATTACTCTGTACTCAAGTGCCACTACGTGATGGTAAATTTAAATTGCTTGTCCTTTACAGTGTGTGATTGTATTTATGTACATATAGCTTGCTGAGAAATGTTTCTATTATTTGAATTATAAAAGTGATTAAAAATACTAAGCACACCACAGTAATTTTACAGCTTTGAACTAGAAGGAAGGGCACACATAATCTATAGGCATAAACAGTAATGTGGAAAATAAAAGAATTATGTGATTACCCCTAGTATTCCAAGAACCTGAAGAAATTCAAAAGAAAGGTAAGCATTAACAAGGTAAAAGCAAAGGAAGAGCACAATTAAAAAACTAAAAAACCAAAGTCAAAGAAAAAATATTAATAGCAAAATTATAAAAAACCAACAAAAATGAAAATCATCAGTAGCAGAATATGACCTAATCTATCAAATCACAACTAACAATTATGTCACTTTCATCAAGATGTTCCACTGTAGATAATTCAGTCATACAAATGCATAATCCTTAGTCACCAAAACTTTAAGCAACAAAACATTTATTTAAGCAACAAGATAATTTGCTGACTTACCTACTTGCTGCATGCATACAATATATGCAGTAAACAAGCAAAGACAGTGCTGCAGCTTCCATTTCCAGTGATAGCACCACATTTCACTTAGATGAAACATCCTTCTGGAAAAAAAAAGAAAGCTTTACAACAAGCCAAAAAAAGGGGGGGGAAAGATGTAGATTTTTTTTTTTGAGATTGTAAAGCTTTAGTTTACTTATTTACATATATGCTGTTTACATATGTAACACATACATATTTTTTATTAACTCTACAAAGATGGGAGGTGAAAATCTGCATCTGCCCTTAACCAGCCTTCCACATTTTTCAGTGCTAGTATCTTGATATCCACAACATTTTCTGCTGACAACTTTAATGAAAATCCTGAAACTTTCCTTGCCAAAATCTAAGGGCTCATATGGGCTGACACAAAGGCCAGGGACTTCTATATTATTTTATAAAAGAAATAAATGCAATTATACAAAAAAATCTTTTATCAGTTATAGCTTCAAGTTTCCTTTGCCTTGAAGCATTCATGACATTTAATGACTCAATGAAAATGTTTCCTCCATAGTGGGCAGAAGAGGAAGCAAGAAAGACCCAATAAATTTCATCAGACTTGAAACCATGTATGAAAAAATGAATGGTAATCCATTACATTCCTGTCTCATTCTGTTTAAAAAGTTAGCAGCAACCAAAAGTAAGCAACAAGTAAGAAAACACAACGTGCAGTATTTTGACTGAATCCTTCCCCTCCTATTTGGCAATAACTGGCTTTTGTTCAGTAAGATATTATCAGCTTATACTGGGACAAAATCTCTAACAGAATCCCCAAAATATTTCACAAGTTATTCCCAGTAACAGCATGTGAAGAAGGACCACAAATGAATAGTCATGAAGAAACACCAATGAACACAAATGTTTTCCAGGTTAGTGCATATTAAACACAGAAAAAAAAGACAGGTATTTGGAATGGCCACTGATATGATTTATTGGGATGGAAATGTGAAAGCTAAGTAAAAGAAAGTACAGAATTCATCGTTATTATCAAGAAAATTCATTTTTCTTAAACTTGGGAGAACAGTCTTTCCTCTACACCACAGACATTGCTGTGAAGCCGCCTGTGAAACCAGGAGACGGGGGGGGCAAATGTAAGTCCTTTTCAAATATCAGCTTCTGTTTCTTCCCATAGTGGAGTTCTGTAACATAGACAAGCCAACCCTAATGCTGCAAGATAAACCATTGTGATAGAACAACTAATGTTTCAGTTTTAAAAGTAGCATTTCATCAAACTACTCCTGTGGGCAACGTGCCAATGGGCCCAGGTAAATGGCACTTCCAATAGACTGCTACAGTCAGTTAGGTTTCCCTTCAGTGCAGTGTTACATAGCACAAGTCTCTGATTACAAAAAAAGCCCAGTTCTTTATGGGGAGTTGTATCAAATTAGGAATTTGAAGCGGATTTATTTTTCTGAGATATTGTAAAGTCAAACTTAACAAGTGTTGAAGACAAGCACAGAAAACACTGGGCTCTAAAATACAAGAATCTCTTTGATGAAGCCAGACACACAAAATAACCAGATTATCAAACAATAGAATTATTGTCCTTCACTTAATGACCTAAAAATCCCTATTAAAATCTCAAGACACCAGAATGATGAGGTTTGAGCACAGTTACTGTTCAATGTATATAATTAATAAATCCACAATACTCTTAATATTTATCTAAAAAATTACTTTGGAGTCCTTTTAAGACATAAAGAACAGTTTTATGCACATGCGTACGCAGACAACATGCACATATCCTCACAGAGTGGCGAAGTGAAAATGCCGAAGATAACAGCATGACATACCAGAGATACAAAATATTGGTGTTTCTACAGAAGAGGCTGCACTACTGCCAGGATACATGCCAGCCTGCTGCATAATCTACCAATGCAAACCTGTCAAAGTGAGTGAATTACTGGGTTTTGTTTGTTGTTTTGCTCTGAGCAAACACAGTTAAAAGTATCAGACTAGGAAACAGTTGCAAACAATTATTTATTAACTCAGAAGAAATCTATGTTGATTTTCATGGTATTGATACATTTTCAACCTGTAATACAAAATTATCCCTGTTGATTCCTCTGAACTCAGATGTTTTTGCTCATTGCATAGCTGGAGAAGCCACGACACAACTTTTGAGATACTCAAGAAAAACTAACATGACAAGTTTGTGCTGCCTAGGTATGGAGTAAATCTATCCAGTCACATGGCCTTTAGTGCCTTTCTGAAGAATCTGAGATTCTGTGTTAGTTTGAGAGAGCTATTTAAATTTGGCCAATTTCTGTTAATGTTTACTTGCATTGAGGTAACACTTAACAAGCCAGTGGTGTTAGTTTACAGTTTGTTTCCTCATCCTCACTCTTGTAAAAAGCACAAGTCATGAAAGGTTTCAAGAACATGGATAATAAAAACAGAGCAGAGCATAAATAAGTGCAAGTAAGGGAGAAAGGAGTAAGTACAACGGGTTTTCCCCAGAGAAAAAGGGTAGGGAATTTTACAATTGCAATAAAACGTATACAATCCTTCATCACAATAAACTAATATGTAAAAAGTAGCAAGCCTGTCTTTTCTACTTACACTCCTTCTGCTGAAGAATAAAACCATTTTCTTTACACATCATCTCAGTTGACATGAAAGAAAGGTTTATGAAACTAAAACAAGAATGACCACAGAAGTAGCATGATACCAAAATGCTCCACTAATGCAGGAATCATGAGTAAAATCTATTTCTTTTTCAGAGGATTTTCAAATATCTATGCTACAGAGCATAATGTCCAGCTGAATGCCATAAATGACTGAGGAAATCAGTTCTTTACATAGATTTTGCATAGACAAAGACAAAATTTAGAAACCTGATTGCTCATGGCTGTGATGTGTGTGACACCCCTGTTCACACAAGAAGTTGTCAGGGATGGAAGTCAGATAACACATTGCCAAGAAAAAGGCTTCTCCTGTAACAAAACTCATCCCTGATATTTTTATAATGTGACATCCCAATTGGCAGACAATAACAAAAACAAGCCAGAGCAACGACTAAATACTTCCCAGATATTAACAACAATCCAACTTAGCTGCACATGTTATTCACCCATCAAAGCCAACTACATTTATATTTAGTTTAAGGTTAATCTTCTTGATTATTACTGTAAATTAACATCTGGAACTGAATACAAACAGCATATGAATAACTAAACAGAAAAATTAGCAAACAGTTCTGGGCTAGTTTATAGCTTACCCAGGGATTATATGGTCCCCTGTTACAACAGCACTGACTTGATAGCCCAAGAAACCCCTTTGGTATTGTGTTCCTAAGTAGAACTAAAAGGATGTGTTCTGTTGTTTAATATTCACCAATGACATAGAGAATGGATGTAACAACAGCAATGTACTAAAACACATTCACAGTTTAAGTACGCAAAGCAGTCCATAATGAGGATTCTCAGAACATGTACAGATTATTTCAGTCTTTCAACTCTGAACACATCAAAATTGCTGAACATGGTTGGGTTTTCGTCTCTATTTTGTTTCCCTTTAAATGAAAAAGCCTTGTTCTGTTCCCAGCTAATAAGACACTAGCAGCTCCAAATAAATCATTTTACTTGGGAACTGTCAGAACACCTACGGTAGGAGTACATCCATTACAGTTGGCTAAGTCTCACGACAAAACTCCCCTCTTAACATTTGGTTTTGGTGGTGGTGGGGTTTATTTGGTTGTTGCATGTGTGTGTAAGGGGGTTAAAAAAAAAAAAAAAGAAAAACTACAAAGTGACCTTCTATGGAGTTTGACAGAACGACTATTTTTTCTATGGACTTGCACTATTCCAATTGCAGACACTGTGGGACACGGACAGCTATGCACTCTAGCTACAAATTCAATACAGTCCAGTCCACAGCTACTTTCATTTCTATAACATAGGAGACAATGAGCTTATTCACAATTCATTTCAGAAGAGCAAAATAGACATGTAATTTATCTAAACCATAAATGGATGGCAACTTGACATAGTAGGAATCTTGCTACATCTAACTACTAAACCTTGTATTCTCCATGCCAGCAGCCAGCTAAAACACCATCATCACTTTTTAAAGAGGATACAGCTCTGCAAGAAAATATGCACAAAATGGGAATAATTCTAGACTATTTCACTTGTACACTGTATGGCCTTAAAACATGCACAACTTATTTGACTACTTCATCGTCCTTGTTCAAAGCTTCAGCGAAGTTCCCCAGAGTAGGATGTGAACTATGCCTCAGGCAGGCTGACATGACTTTCTTTGGTCTTTTATATGTCTAAAGCTATTAAGGAAAAATGTTGCTGACATTTTAAAATAAAAAAAAAGATAACATCAATTTCACAATTCTTTTTTTTCCCCTCTCATATAGGTTGTAAACAAGAAGACTTTAAGCTTAATCATGTCTAAGTGGAACTACAAGTGAAAGGTGATTACAACTCACAGTTTAGCTCCTGCAGGTTAAGAGTCGATTTTAACTTTGAAACTCTTGCTTTAAACTCAAAAAGCACACGAAATGTCTTGAAAAAATAATCACACAATGCCACTTAAAAGTTTGATTTTGTTAAGTATTACTTGCTCTCTTACTCTTCCAGTCAACCCTGAAAACACCCTCACAGTCATCGAAAAAGATGAAAGACATAAGACATTGCTTTTTAATTGAAACAGTGCCAACTGTATCAGATCCATTTTAGTCCTTTGGCTTTCCTTTCAAAATTAACTTTTCCCAGTTGCAGGAAACTAACCTGCTGGCCGTTTGCAACTCTGGAGGACTGCGACGCTAGGTCTTTAGGAACTCCTCGTTTCTGCCTTAACTTACTTCACCGTGCACTGTTAGAAAACCCTACCCTCTTCCCCTTGGACCCATTCCCTTAAGCCCAACCAGAGCTCCCCTCCCTCCTCCGGCCGTGAACGCACCGGTGAAATGCCTAATCCCAAACTTCAGTACCTCGCTTTACCTTCGGTGAGAGCCTGTCAGGAAAGGCAAAACATATCGGGGAAGGCGCTCAGCGGCCACCGGAGTGGCCCGCCCAGGACCAGGAGGCGTACGGACAGGAGGGAGAGAGGGAGGGCCCCGATGCGACCCGCCCGCGGCACCCCCGACCGCCCCTGGCCCCCAGACAGCGACGGAGCCCCGCGGTGCCTCCTCTCTGACGAGCGCTGCGGGGAGGGAGGAGCGGCGGGGCTGGGAAGGCTTCGTGGAGACCGCGCGGCCCTCCCTCTCTCTTTTCCCCCTGCTTGTTGCTGGCACTGCACCTGGAACGGCTGGAACGGTGCCTGTGGCGGACGAGACTCCTCGACGTGAGCGACCACGGCCCCGAGCCTACAGGCTGGATCGGGCGGGTGCCCGGGCTCACAGCGAGCGTGGCCGGGAGCTTGCTACTTGCCTCCAAGCACCAGAAAGCTCACACCAGATCAGTCCTAAGGACTGGACTACCATGCTCTGAGATGAGCAGCGGCCGCCCGGTACCCCGCAGGGCAGCCGCCAGCGCGTCCGGAGCCCGGACAGGGCAGTGCTCTGCCCGCCCTGCCCTCTGATCTCTCAACGTGAAACTCCCTTCGTTTCCCCATTCCTTCAGCCCTACCTATCTGCATGGCTCAAACCTTACATTTACTCATCGCCTGCTCTGGGGGAGGCGGTGTGGGGGTGTAAAGCTCTGCCTATATGGCCAGAACTTCTTGCCCCACGAGGGAGCCCGTGGGGGTTATCCGCAACCATCGCGTTAGAGTCCAGAGAGGAAACTTACATGGTGACATTACGGAGTGGCTCTCCTCCGGGTCTCAGCAACCATCCTGCCCCGCTGCCGCTCGCTCTGCCTCTGGACCGCTCCCTTTCAGTCTCCTCGCGAAGGTCATCGCTGCTCGCCCACCTCTCTTCCACACCCGCCCCCGCGCATGCCGCCGCCGGCGGCCAGGACCGCGCCAATCCGCTTCTCCGCCGCCAAGATGCCCCCCAGTCCCCACGCCGGGACCTGCCTCTCCCGGCACAAGTCGGGAAAACTTCGGTGTGGAGGGAAGCCGCCCTCGCGGAGGACAACGGTCGCCCCGCCCGCCGATCCCCGCGCACGCCGCGCCGGGGGCTCAGGTGGCGGCTCCGTCACGGCCCCACCCGCCGCGCCGCGTGGTGAGCAGGATGGGACCCGCTGACCGCCGCCGCCACCGGGGGGCCTCGCTCTCTCCGAGGACCGGCTCCGCGGGACGAGCGCGCCGCGCTGAGGAGAGGGGCGGGTTCGGGGCCGCGCCGCCTGATACCGACACTTCTCTAAAGGGCACTGCCCACATACAGCCCCCTGGCTCACTGGTTAAGGGCTAGTGCTGGGGCGCAGAGGCCCCAGGGACACTTATTACATCACCCAGGAGACGGTAGCCACAGGCCCAAAGCCAACCCCGAAGGACACTCCTGAGGAGATCACGTACTATCCTCGGTGGTCACAACCTCCAGGGCATGCAGCACGCCATAGCATCCCGGTGGCAGCAGGTCCCTGGGGCAAACAGTCTGCACACCCGCTATGCTATACACAGCAGAGGTGAGTGTGCACAGGTCTGTCCACGTTGATTCTGGGAAACAAACCACCCTGATGCATCCCATAGCTGCTGACACGAACCCCAAGACATTTACTGTGTACCATTTCTCTGTGATGCACTATACCTGGAGTAGAAGATAAGTAGGTGGAGGGGTTGCATCTCTGACCAGTAGCTGCACACTACTCAAACATACAGTGCTGGCCCACACCTCCTGGGGAGCCTATTTGGAGGATGGTCATTTGCACCATTTCCTAATGATCCTGAGCTGCTTTGTTCAATTTTCTGTAACATGGTACTCCACTATAGTTAGCTAGGAAAACATTAAAGTGACAGAAAGGGAAACACAGCAGAACAGAAGGTCACAAAAGAAGTCCAAAATTTTCGCAGTACTCCCCAGATCTGAGCTTGCAGAATAAGGAAGGATGGGGGAAGAGAAGACTTGGGATAGTGAACCATTCAATGAAGTTATCAGCATGCAATGGCAGTTAAAAGCAAAGAGAGCTCCTACTTTAAAAAAGAGTAAAGAAAACATCACTAAATTTTTTATGAACTTTATACTGAACATTTACATTCTGGTCAATTTTTATCATCTGTCTTTAAAACCAATAAGCTGTAGGGCTGCTTACATTGTAACTTCCTGGCACTGAACACAGGTGCAGGAACTGCTGGGGCCGGGTTAGCCAAATCTGCACGGCCAACTGTCACTTGAAGGCACTATCACAGTATCACAGCATATCAGAGGTTGGAAGAGGCCTCAAGAGATCATCAGGACCAACCCCCCTGCCAGAGCAGGATCACTTAGGATAGTCCACACAGGAATGCATCCAGCTGGGTTTTGAAAGTCTCCAGAGAAGGAGACTCCACAACCCCCCTGGGGAGTCTGTTCCAGTGCTCTGTCACCCTCACTGTAAAGAAGTTTCTCCTCATGTTGAGGTGAAATCTTCTATGTTCTAGTTTGAACCCATTGCTCCTTGTCTTATCACTATGAACCACTGAAAAGAGCCTGGCCCCATCCACTTGACACCCATCCCTCAGATATTTATACACATTGATCAGATCCCCTCTCAGTCTTCTCTTCTCAAGACTAAACAGCTCCAGGGATCTCAATCTCTCTTCATAGGGGAGATGCTCAAGTCCCCTAATCATCCTCGTGGCTCTCCATTGGATTCTTTCCAGCAGTTCTCTGTCTCTCTTGAACTGGGGAGCCCAAAACTGGACATGGTATTCCAGGTATGGTCTCACCAGGGCAGAGTAGAGAGGCAGAAGAACTTCCCTAGACCTGCTGGACACACCAAGAAAGTGACTTTGTACATGGTTGGCCTGTTCTTCACTTTAAGAGCTCTCTGAGTAGATATTGCACTGCTTTCCACCCTGCTTCTGGGTCTGATGTCACACAGGGGATGAGGAAGGCACAGAGAGGAGTATTTGTCAGCTTTACTCCAAGAGTTGTAAACAAATACCCTGTTGTTTTCTGCAGTGATCTGCTTTATTTCTGGATTAAGTCTGTGCAGATAACTTTAAATTGCATTTGCAGTGAGTCCATGGTGTCAATGCACATGAGACTTAATCTCTTATGTGCAGTCAGTTCGTGCTTGGACAAGAAACCTCTAAGTTCTTGCTACCTGGATTTATTGTTCAGACACATTTACCTCACATGCATAGTAAAGGTGGTTCATCTAGAATGCATTGGATTTGCTGTACATGTGCAGAACAATTGAAGATTAAGCTCAATGCTGCCTGGATACATTGGATTTACTGTATACATGATACACAAAAAGTCAAGAGCATCTGGAAGAAGTCTGTCTGATGCTGATGCAGAGATTAGTGACACATGTAGCACATTATCTACTGGCTATAGTGGAGACTTACATCTTCCTTCCCAACTTGGAAAGCATTAGAGGTCACTACAATTTCACACTGTTTCCCACAGCACCCTCACCGCTAAACTGAGGAATTGTGGTGTGGATGATCAGGTAGTGACATGGATTGTGGTTGATGGAAAGAAGTCAGAGAGTTGTGGTCAATGGGACAGAGTCTAGTTGGAGGCCTGTGTGTAGTGGGGTCCCTCAGTGGTCAGTACT
The DNA here is from genome assembly GCF_027791375.1 of Indicator indicator. Classification (NCBI taxonomy): domain Eukaryota; kingdom Metazoa; phylum Chordata; class Aves; order Piciformes; family Indicatoridae; genus Indicator; species Indicator indicator. The sequence goes on along the minus strand of NC_072011.1, from coordinate 15,795,831 downwards.
GGGACCAGTGCTATTCAATACATTCATCGGCAACCTGGATGAAGGAACGGAGTGCACTGTCAGCAAATTTGTTGATGACACAAAACTGGGAGGAGTGGCCGACATACTGAAGGCTGTGCTGCCATTCAGTGGGACCTAGACAGGCTGGAGTGTTGGGCAGGGAGAAATTTAATGAAATACGACAAGGGCAAGTCTAGAGTCTTGCATCTGGGAGAGAACAACCCCATGTACCAGTATAGGTTGGGGATTGACCTATTGGAGAGCAGCGTAGAGGGGAAAGATCTGGGGGTCCTGGTGGATAGAAGGACGACCATGAGCCAGCAATGTGCTCTTGTGGCTAAGAAGGCCAACAGTATCCTGGGGTGTATCAGAAGGGGAATAGTTAGTAGGTTGAGAGGGGTTCTCCTGCCCCTTTTCTCTGCCCTGGTGGGGCCACATCCGGAGTATTGTGTCCAGTTCTGGGCCCTTCAGTTCAAGAAGGACAGAGAACTGCTTGAAAGAATCCAGCACAGAGTCACAAAGATGCTGAAGGAAGTGGAACATTTCCCTTATAAGGAAAGACTGAGGGAGCTGGGTCTCTTTAGCTTGGAGGAGACTGAGGGGTGACCTCATTAATGTTTATAAATATGTAAAGGGCAAGTGTCAGGAGGATGGAACCAGGCTCTTTTCAGTGATGTCAAATGATACGACAAGGGGCAATGGGTGGAAGCTAGAGCATAGGAGGTTCCGTGTGAACATAAGGAAAAACTTTTTCACTGTGAGGGTGACAGAACACTGGAACAGGCTGTACAGAGAGGTTGTGAAGTCTCCTCTGGAGACATTCAAAACTTGCCTGAATGTGTTCCAGTGTGATCTCATATAGGTGATCCTGCTCTGGTAGGGGGGTTGGGCTAGATGATACTTCGAGGTCCCTTCCAACCCCTAATATTCTGTGATACTGTGAATTTCAGAACCTGGGAGCGATGCAAAATAAAGGAAGAGAAGAAATGATGGGATTTTTCTTCTGTTACACTTTTGCTGAGCTGTTTCTTAGTTAATTCTGTTGTGAATTTGCTGTATACTTTCTCAGTCATCAGTCTTTTTTCCCCTTCACAGCAGGAGCACTGCCATAGTATGCTTAATCATCATGACATGTTAACCCATGTTAACCATGGGACAATACTGCAAGATTCAAGCCACTGGGAAATTACTACTTACATGTAATGAAAAAAACCGGAATGTTTGCTTTCAGAACCAATATGGGCATGAGTGAGATTAACATCCTTTTTGTAATTTTTAGATAATGAATCTGCTTCTCCTGTCACAGCTATGGAAGGCTGATATCTGATACTTGTGTTGCTGCTTAGCAAGAGTGCAAGTTCTGTGTGTGGATGGGTGGCCTGTGTGTTGATGGGTGGACTGTTCAGTGGATAAGGAATTGGATGGTTGCATCCAGTGGGTAGTGCTCAATGGTTTGAAGTCCATAGGGAGAGCAGTGATGAGTGGTGACCCTCAGGGGTCTGTACTGGGACCTGTGCTGTTTAATGTTTTTATCAAGGATATAGACAGTGGGATCAAGGCACCATTAGCAAGTTTGCAGATGACACCAAGCTCAGTGGTGTTGTCGATACACCAGAGGGACAGAATGTCATCCAGAGGCAGCTGGACAAGCTGGAGAGGTGGGCCCAGGTGAATCTCATGAGGTTCAACAAGAGCAAATGCAGGGTTCTGCACCTGGGCTGGAACAATCCTCACTATCAATACAGATTAGGGGATGAAGTGGTAGAAAGCAGCCTTGTGGAAAAGGACTAGGGGCTGCTGATGGATGAGAAGCTGGACAAGAGCAGACAGTACATGCTTGCAGCCCAGAAGGCAAATCACATCCTGGGCTGCATCAAAAGATGCATTGCCAGCAGATCCAGAGAGGTGATTCTGCCACTTTACTCTCTTCTGGTGAGACCTCACCTGGAGTACTGTGTCTAGGTCTGGAGCCCTCAGTGCAGGAAGGACATGGACCTCATGGAGTGAGTCCAGAGGAGGACCACAAAAGTGATCAGGGAATTGGAGCACCTCTGCTACGAGGTCAGGCTGAGGGAGCTGGGGTTGGTCAGCCTATTTAAGAGGAGGCTCCAGGGAGACCTAATAGCAGCCTTCCAGTACCTGAAGGGGGCCTACAAAAGAAGGATGGAGAGAGATTGTTTACAAAGGCCTGCAGTGACAGGACAAGGGGCAATGGCTTCAAACTAGAGAAGAGCAGATTTGGATTGGATGCTAGGTGCAGGTTCTTTCACAGAATCACAGAATCAACCAGGTTGGAAGAGACCTCAGAGATCATCAAGTCCAACCTATTACATAATACCTAACACCTCCTGACAACTAAACCATGGCTCCAAGTGCTACATCCAATCTTTTTTTGAACATCCTCCAGGGACGGTGACTCCACCACCTCTCTGGGCAGCACATTCCACTGGCCAATTACTCTTTCTGTGAAGAACTTTCTCCTCACCTTGAGCCTTACTATGAGGGTGCCCAGGGAGGTGCCCAGGGAGGTGGTTGGGGCCCCATCCCTGGAGATACTCAAAGTGAGGCTCGACAGGGCTCTGGGCAGCCTGATCTAGTTGAAGATGTCTCTGCTTACTGCAGAGGAGGTTGAACTAGATGACCTTTGGAGGTCTCTTCCAACCTGGACAATTCTATGAATTTATGATTCTATGATTCCAGTGCTTTTAAGGTTAGGGTCTCAAAGTGAGAGGCTGCAGGCCACTTTACAACATCCATCCCAGGTAAACATTGCAGTCTATGTTTTGGACAGTATGAGTAAAAGTGAAAAAAAAATCCCAAAATCTGGGAAACAGTGCTGTAATAAAGCAGTGAAACATTTTTTAGACAAACATGCAAGTGAGCAATGCCAACAGAAAGGCCAGCGAAGTTGTGTAGTCTTTTTGTACTGTGTGTATAGTGGCAAGGTTGCTTTACAACTGTTTTTATAATACTACAAGCAATGATGTCTGAATACTGTTAGGTACAGGGGTAGCATATTCTATGAATATTCCAGAGTGTTTCATGAAAATTCCAAGGTGATTAGTGGAATATTTTGTATGAATTTTATAGACCCCGGTTTTAATGGTTTTATTCATACATTTTTTTTTAGAGCTACAGAACCGTTAAGGATGGAAGAGACCTTTGAGATCATCATGTCCAACCATTTGCCTAGAGCTTGCAATCCCACCACTACTGCTATGCCACTACCACTAAACCATGTCCCTAAGCACCTCATCCACCTGTTTTCTAAATATGTCCACGGATGGTGACCCCACCACTTCCCTGGGCAGCCTATTCCAATGCTTGATAACCTTTTCTGTGAAGAATCTTTTCCTCATATCCAGCCTGAACCTTCCCTGGCACAACCTGAGGTGATTAAACTTATGGTTAGGATGGTTTCTTTATGTTTTGTGCAACATTGCATGGATCTCCAAAAATATTTTATGTTTCATGAAATAATATAAAATATCATATTTTGTGTCTTGATACTTCATTTTAGTGTTTGATAAACGATTTTTTTTTCTTGGAACTTTTGTTTTGAAACTTTCTCCCTTATTATATCAGATACATTTGGTAAAAACCATGTTTACTTTCCAAAGAAGTGCAAGTACTGAAACTTTATTGCCTACAACATTAAGGAGAAAGTTCTTCACAGAGAGAGTGGTTGGCCATTGGAATGTGCTGCCCAGGGAGGTGGTGGAGTCACCATCCCTGGAGGTGTTCAAGAGGGGATTGGACGTGGCACTTGGTGACATGGTTTAGTAGTCATGAGGTCTTGGGTGACAGGCTGGACTTTGATGATCCTTGAGGTCTTTTCTGACCTTATTGATTCTGTGATTCTGTGATAAAAGAGAAAATAATGCACAGTGATAAAAGGGAAGCTTAAAATGAAAAGTTCAATGAAGAAAACTCAAGATCATATGCATTCTCAAAAAGTTGGAAAGAAAAAAAAAATTGACTTTGCACTCTACAACCATTCCTGGCTTTCTGCCTGGTCATTCTCTTGTCTCAGACAAAACATGATTGATATACCCAGCTGAGTCTGAAAGTTCAAAGGTGAACTCCCAGAAGCTGGTTATGAGGATCAAAGTCTGGGCATTGATCTTAAATGTGAAGTAGCAGAGCTGCTGTGAACAGCCACTCCCAATACTTGTAATTCAAGAATTGCTTCAGACTGTTGAGATGGAGCAGACATGGATTCTGGTTTACTGTGCTTTTACATAAAGTAGTTTTTACAGTCCTGCAGATCTTCCTCTTGAGGATCTTCTATTTCTCTGAAGACTACTTAATCTGCTCCTATATTTCATGGCAGCAGTCAGCCTTGTTTGCCCCTAGCTGGGTCCCAGCAGAAGCCATCTTTCACAGTGCATACAAGAATCTACCTGAACTTCCTAGCTTTTCTACTGAGTCTGCCAGAGGGTCTCTAAAGAGCTCCTCTTTCCTTATTTTCCCTTATTTGAGAGATGATGAACCCTACCTTTCTAATTCAGGTGTAGAAGAGATGAGAACAGAATCAGGCAGGCTTTTTAGTTTGTTCAGTTCTTTTTTCTGGAAAGATGCTTTCTGTTCGGATTTGAGAGGCCATCCAGACCAGGCTGGTTTCCATTGCTAAGCGACTGAAAAGGTGGCAAATCAATTTTCCCTGTAGTCCTTAATGCACTGGTTTCATCTACATGCTGGCCATGGATGGCTGGATGCTGGGTAACTGAATCTTTCTTAGAGGCTGCTGAGCCAGTAGATAGGGAGAAATGTCATGCAGTTTCTATGCCTGAGCAAGAACCAAGCAAGCATAGGCTTCTAGGGAGAGAAGAGAATTAGAAGGACCATATTGACTAAAGTTAGTAATTGGTGATACTACCTATAAAATGATTGCACTGACATGTTTGTTCTTGAATTTATTTTTTTGTCTCCTGAAAACAAGCTTAAAGTGAACTGTACATGCAGAAGTTCAGGGGCTAGCATACACTCATGTTCACCTCACCTGGTACTTTCTCTGTCTGCTTTCATGTGCAGAAAACTAAACTTAGATTATGAAAAAATTCCTGTCAGGGAGGTTACCAACAGCTAAAATGTTGTGGTTTGTGCCAGATGAAATGTCTTTCATGCAGCGCTGAGAGCATGGCACATACAAAGCCTGCACACATTTCACTTCATAAATTTCTGTAAGGTCTCAAGACCTCAAGCAAAGCAAGGGACAGATTGGGTAGCAAATGAATTTAGATGGTTTTCATAAAATATTTCAGGGTTTTTAATCACTGCCTTTTTTTTTTTTTAAGCCCATTTCAACTCCTTACTCATGATCAAGCACTTTGGAGGTCCTAAACTTTAGCTTTCTGGTGCATTCTGCCACAGGTGTTCTTGCATACATTTCTGATCTGTGTGTCTGAAAGGATGTTGGAAGTCCTTGCTTTCCCATTTGTAAAGTCTTCCTGAACTTTGGTTTCTTTCAAAGTGAAGAGGAACCTCAGAATTCTTCCCTAGCTTCAGGTGAATGAACTTGGGAGCAGTGCTTGCGTTACATGGTGATGCATTTTTTATCACTATAAAGAACCTATAGAATGATGTCAATACAACCAATCAAAAGCTCTCAGGAGCCTGAACTGAACTGGTGTCTGGGATTTGGACAGGAAGATTAACCTGGTAAGCAAGAGCTTGCACAATCAGAGGATGGGCTGGGAGAGCTGGTCATTCTTGTGATGTGAAGTACAGGGGAAGAAGCATAGTGAACTGGAAATCACAGGTGGTGAAAACAGGAGATCATTCATTTTTACAAAGTGTACTTTGAACTTATTAGATATCAACTAACAGAGTAGAACACATCAAGCTATCCAAGTGTTTTGTCTAAAAACACGTTTCTGTGGCTGCAAGCTAGTTCAATGCTAAGCTCTACACAGCTAAACTCCCTCACCTTCTCAATAGACGAACTCTGAAATTAGAGCTACAGAAGGTAACATGAATAGCTAGGATATCCAGAGTATTAATACTGGGGGGAAACACAGAGTTTTTTTGTACCAAACCAAGAGGATCATTTCCCACCTGTGTACTACCCTTCCATGAATGAATAAATACTCGTCTGGAATGAAAATAAATATTAATTCCTGAGAACTTCTAAAATGTCACCAAATTTGAATTTTGCTCTGCATATGTCATTTCACAAATAACCAAATTCTATGGAGCGAAAGGTTTCAACTGAGTAGGCTGTAGTTTCTTGTACCAACTAAATTGATTCATCTCTAATTCTGGATTCTTGGTTCTTTTTCAGTCATGGATCAACCACTTTGGAGGAGTTTAAAAAAACCCAGTCGTTCTTCACCTATTTTTAGAACAAAACTTTCCTATAATACAGCTTCTGGACAGGATTTCTCACTTCCGATTTCTGTCCAGATGCTACGATTTGGAACAACTGGAAGAAAAGCTGACCTCATGGTATTTCCATCAGGTTCCACTAGTGGAACAACTGGAAATCTCATGAGGAAAGCCCTTCTCTGTCAAAGTGTTCAGACTAGTTTTGCAGTGTCAAGAGCTTAGGAAACTTTGGATAAGTTTTGAGTAAGCACCAAAATATTTGGATGCTTATCAGAACTGAAATGTTCATTCATCATTCTTTGTAAAACCACACAAGTGGTAACAAAATCACAGGGTGACACAGAAGCAGAAAAGGTTCTTACCACTGCACTTTTCAATAAACTATTTTTAAAACCCCAATACTGGTTCAAAACTATGTGAAAATTTGCCCTGCTTTTATAACTTAAATTTCCTTTCCTGTGCATATGTGTTATTATAAATAATACAAGCATGTATTATCTGTTCCACAAGACAAACAAGAAACACGACAATTTCTTGAGCCTTGAGGAGAAAAAAATCCAAATCCTGAGCTTTTCAAAGTATATTTTAAATTGCCCTCACCATAATAGCTGAATGCTTGATAACATAGGACCCTTGAGTAAGTACATGGGGTTACCTTCATTTTCTAAACAGGGAGCTGACAAAGAGAGATTAAGGGCAGAATTACAGAAAAGTGCCTACATACTAAATGTCCAGCCTGGAATTCTTAGGATATTGTTTTCCCTTGTGATTCTTGTCCTATACTTATAACATTTCTATATATTTATGATGTATTCCTCTTGAGCTGTGGCTTTCTCATAGTAAAAACTAATAGGTAAGTGGAAATACAGTAGCTAGTAATGATTTTTTAAATTTAAAGAATTCTATGGCAGTAGCAGAAACCAGTTCTTCATAGCTTCCTTGAACTAGTCTTTATCTGCCTTCCACTCCTTTCCCATGTTTTGTTTCCCCTTTCTCATTGTATTGTGTGCAGTGAAGAAGCATCACAAATTCTACCATGAATCCTGATTCCTGCAGGAATATGTATAGACTCCTAGCAGTGAATAAAGCTGGGACCTTGAGGAGAAAGTGGTAAGAAATGAAAGGTTGTATCACAATATAAGTTTTTATGTGTCCACTTTTTCACCACATCTAGCTCACTAAAATCCTCTTAAAACTGCATCATTTATCTCCAGAACCTCCAATTAAGCCACCATATTTTATTCCAACTTGACCTGATACTGGTAAAATATCCTTGTTATAACCTGCAACTAAAGAAGAGCTGAGCGAAAACGCTTTCTTGTCCTTTCCCAGGCAAAATATTTTTTTTTTTAATGCAGCAAAAACACCTGAAAAGCAAAGGCACAGCCCAGTTAAGAGAGTAATACTGGATCAGGAGTATCTTTTTGTGATTGAAAGGGATGAGGAGAGGTATCTCTGGTGACTTTCCACAGACCAGCTGCTTAACAGAGGGAGGAAATCAGCAGTGGAGGAAATGACACCAAAGCTTTTTAGACTGCTTTAATTCAGAATTGTAACTGAAGACCTAGTGCACCATCTGAACATACTTAATTCTGAAAGAGGGGCTAGATGCACATATTTTCAACTTTTAAATTTTTTTTTTATATTTCTTTTTCAACACTTCTGTAACTCTCATCATAGAGGCATCTCCTTGTACTGCAATGTGTATATACAGTCCCATGAATTTCCCATTTAGTGAGGGCTAATTAAGACCATGTTTGTAGGATGTGCTTACAACTTGTTACAGCCCAAGTCACACTTTTTTTTTCCCCCACAATAATTTTTGACATCCTCAGAGATTTTCTTTAGAGTAAGACATTCTAATACATCCTCAAACACAGGAATTAAATTAACTTAATCATTCAGTTTTGCTTCTATGGTGCATGTCTTGGATGGTTATATCTACACTTTTTTCCTCAGTTTAAGAGAGGGTATATAAAAAAACCAGTTGAGATTGTATTTCTTTGTGATTAATAAATAAGACCTGGAAAATTTTGTGGGGAAGTAGGAAGAAACAATGAGTGTATTTACTTTCCTAACTTGAAATCAGGGCTTGACAAATCACAGAAAAGTGTGCAAGGGAAAAAGAAAAATTATTTTTCATTTTGTGTTGTATTTTCATTATTTTTACTTGTGTGAAACTTTGCTGTTTCATTCTTACTATTATAAAAATTTTCCCTCCCCTCCATCTTCTTTCCTGTCCTGCTACCCTCTCCCTTCCCTGTCCCTTCTCTTCTCATCTCCCTCCCTTAAAAATAATTGATATCAAAATTGTTTACACTAGAGATTCTAAACTCAATATTATTTAATTCAACTCTTAAGCTAAGACCTACTTAAATGAAAAATTATGACACACCCTTTAAAGTATTAAAACTATGTATTTTGCATATATTTTGCAAGACAGTGAAATTAATATATATTTCTGAGAGAAACAACAACAACAACAAAAACCAAAAACCCAAAAGCACAAACTCCAGGCTTGCATTACCTAGATATATTAAGGCATTTCCCTGATTTGTACTAAAATTTTCACAACATTATAAAAAGAACAAACTGTATTAGAGAACAAAGCCAGTCAAAACCTCTTCCTTTATAAGAAAAGAAAGGAAGAAACAAAAAGCCTCTACCTCTAATTTTTTCATAATTTTAAAGCACTACTTTCCATTTATGTTTGGGAAACATGACCAAGTCCTGGCCTCAGTAGAGACATCTCAGTCTGTATTATTTTGCTGGGATCCAGAGATTGTTTATTTTACTTCCCTAAGCATTTCATTATATGTGGGTATACCAAATAATCACATAGGCTGTACCCCCTAACTGGCAGCAGTAATTGGCAACATAATGCCCCCATACCACAGCCCTGGGGTGAAAAAGGCACAGGACAGCACTTCCCAGGGAAATGACTGCAACAAGAGCCTGTAGCTGACCCACAGCAAATGCTAGCCCATGAGAAGAAAACACTGATGCGAGGAGTAAGCTGTGAGTAAGCTTTGCCCATGGTCTAGAACATGGGAGGAGAAGACAGATCCCCCTGCACCCAGCAATCATACTGTTCCTGTGTTCCTGTGGCTCGCTTCATATTTCAGCCTTATGATGTAGCTAATCATGATAACTGCTACTACTTACATGCTCTCAGTGTTAACTTATATCTTGTATTAGGATTATTTTGTGTACTCCTAAGGCAAAAGAAATAAGCAAAATCTGCTCCTATCAGTGTTAATTGCTAACATAGCATGTTTTTTCTCTAAAATCTATTGTAATAAGCGGTGACAGAGAGAAACCTTTGAAAAGAAGGTAAATACAGATTCAAGCTTAAATATTCAAGATTCCTGAAGCATAAATATGTTTGACTCTCATTCACATTTAATGTTCATATTTTGCTACTTTTTTTCATTAGCAATGGGCGTTATGCAAAGTTAAAGAACAAATTCCAAATAAACTCCTTGTAAGAAAACATCTGTACTTAGTTTAATGATACTTTTTTGATAATCCACAAAGATTAATTTAAATAAATACAGCAATTCTTTTGAAGTTCACCGTTTTCATTATGATGTTGAAACGTCTTCCTGCAGCTAACCTTTGTCTAATCCATCCTGAGCATACTTATTTATTTTTTCAAAGAGAAAAGGAGATTCAGGCAGTCGAATGTTAGTGCCGCCTCTTAATTTTACAACAGTAATATTTTCAGTCATTTATCAAACTGGAGGTATTTGATGGACCAGTTAATGACTCAACAGCTCAAATATGTCCCTAAAGCAATGACCTAATAAACAGGTTTTCTTATGTCCTAAGTTATTGGAGTCCAGTTCTCAATTACTTGCTTTTACCATCATCACATCATAACAAAATCACAGAATCACAGAACGTGAGGGGTTAGAAGGGATCTCAAAAGATCATCTAGTCCAACCCCCCCACCATAGCAGGATCACCTAGAGCAGGTGACACAGGAAAGCATCCAGGTGGGTTTTGAATGTTTCTAGAGAAGAAGAGTCCACAACCTCTCTGGGCAGCCTGTTCCAGTGTTTTGTCATCCTTTTTCCTTATGTTCATGAGGAACCTCCTGTGCTCCAGCTTGCACCCCATTGCCCCATGTCCTATCACTGGACATCACTGAAAAGAGCACTCTAAACATCTGTATTGGAATTTTTATTTAAAGTCTGTGCAGAGATGTGAATGGAAGCGTGGAAGGGAAGTGTGGAGGGGAACCTCTATGTTATAGTAGGTATATACCATTCTATGTAAGGACTAGACATGTTAGCTGAATGATGTGGGAAGGCAGCAATGTCTACCCTAAATGCCTCCCTAGGCATTTAAAGTAGCATGCTAGAAACATTAACATATCAGCAGATTATTTTGTGTATCGTGAAATAATCACACTATAAAAGGCTGCATTTAGATACTCAGAATGAGTGCTCCTGTGGGTACTGGTCCTTTCTCTCTTCTTGTGAAACATCCACGCTTCCTCTCTCTGCCTTTATTGCCTCATGTGTTTTTGGAGGACAATGACAAAGGAAACAGCACTGTGTCCACAGACCACAATAATAGCTCCCAAGTCATAGCTCCCCATCCACCTTCTCCTTGCTCAACTGGATCCACCCTGCACTGGAATTCACACATCATCTTAGTAAATAAGGCACATGTAAACAAAGGAGTGCAAACCCCTAACTACTACTGAGGAAGAAAGGTGAGTGTGTGAGGTAGCAGAAGACAGGCACCTGTGCAATGATTAAGGGAAAATCTCAGCAGGCAGCAAGTTCAGAAGGAAGATGCTAGGAGAATGGTAGAAGTGTTGAAGAAGGCTGGATGGATAAACTGAAGAGGTGCAGAAGATATGGAAGATAAATGGAAATGCTGCTACAGTGTCAAAAAATGGCAAGAGAAGTCATGATTATGAAAAGAGGAAAGTATAGTGGAAGGAGGTTCAGCAGGAAACCAACAAATTGTATTGAAAAACATGAAAAATATGAAATAAGCATTATGTTTAATAAAATTTAAATTATTAGATCAAAAGGAAATGGGTGTGGAAAAGATAATGTAAAAACTTGGACCTGGAGTTCATACACTGCAAATGAGTATTTTGGTAAATATTTTAACAATTTAACCGGAGATGCTGTTTTTAAGTATCACACATACTATGTGAAAAATGTGCATGTAGAATAATGCCCCTTATACTAAATATGATAAGGTTGATCAATATAAATCATTAAAAGCCATGAATCATTACATTCTTCATCCATTTCCCACTTTTTTTTTTTTTTTTAAGGAACTTGAATGCAGACATCCATTAAGCTAATGAGAAAAATGGAGCTGAATTTGCTCTAGTCTGCCTGGAATGGCTCCCGAGGCTGCTTGGTTCAATAGTCAGTAGGATTTAAATCTGACTTTTTACAGAGTTTCCCTAATAACCAGTTCAGATTGAGAAAGGCCCAAACACCCCAAATTCCTACTGAATTCAGTAAGAACAGTGTTTGTTAAACTGCTCTCCAAATTTTGTCCCTTTATCTTGTCTCAGAACTTCCACCAACATTTAAACCAGTCTCCTGACAAAAACAAAGTTGTTTGGGTTTTTTTTTTTTCTGAGTTACAATGACTAAATTACCCTGTATTATTGATATAAACATTTCAAAAGACAAGTAGATTCATTATGATGTCACCAGTCATCATTATTAATGACACAGTCTTTAGAAGCTGTACAGTTGTTCTTCATTTCTTCACTGTCAGTAGAGAAGGAAAAAAGCCATTTATCTGTTGTTTTTTCTGGCAGCTGTTACTACTTAAGCTTCTTAAGGCACATCTAAAGGAGTATAATAGTAACTTAAGACATCATCAGGTTAGCTGTAGTGTTGGATCTCAGGACAGGGCACTGATTTCAACCAGTATTTATATTGTAATCAGCAGTGGAAATAATGTGAAACTGATCTGCCTACACAAGCAGAGTTGATTCTCCCTGAGGTGAAAGGAGAGGTTCCCACTGACTTCAACAGGCTTTGGATTAAGTTGTGAGTAAGGAGCTGTGCAGGATAAATACTGGTGACAGAACCTGGGGCTCTGCCAGATAAATGCAGAAAGAGGAACAGGGAATTTCAGAGCGCTTCGTTCCTGGAAGAGATGAGACTTTGTTTTTTAGTTCTAATTATTCCCCATCCAAAAAAGGTCAGGAAGAAAGAAAGAGGGGAAAAAAGACTGATTTTTTCTTTTGCTCTCAAATCTTCAATAGCATGTGAGTACATTTGTGAGAAACCAAGCTGTTTTAAACAGTCTTTACCAACAGTGACAACGATCAGGCTATAGGAAGATACAGTCAATGGTGTTAGAACCTGTAGGCAATTCTAAGGAAGAGTTTGAGTAAAATATCAGAATGTACATGCAGAATTCCATTCCCTGTCAGCATCTATTTCATGTTTGTTTGTAAATAGTCTGAGGATTAATACTGGGATATCCCTTTTGATATACTCCCATTCTTATCACATTTGGCAATAGTTGGAGCCAAGAAATAACCCTTTTATTGAATGCTCCTTTATTGAGATTATAGCAAAACATCCCTCTAATAGTTGATTTTGTGTGGATGTATACATTTTTTTGTGGACATAGCCAAAACTCCAATTTACATTGAGCAAAGTTTCTCTTACTTTTCCATTATTGTTCATATTTGTAAATTAGTTAAGTGTTAACATCTTCTGAATTACACTAGAATTAAAATTTATTACAAAGAGGGGAACAACACCTTGAAAATAAATAGTTTGTATACTAGACCCGAATTATAGGCATTGATTTATTTTCATGACATAGGCTGACATGTGTTACTTGTCATATTAGGCACTGCAAGTCACCAGTGGCTCAATCACTGGTTTTGTCTTCAAGCACTTTCTGCTCCAGCAGACGTGCAGACAAAAGCAGCAAATATGGGCACTGTATTAAAAGTATCGTGGCACAGTAGTGTTTTTAAGATATAACAAATGGATAATTTGTATGAGAAAACCAGCTTTGAACAAAAACTGACGTAGTGAAGCAAGTTTAAAAGGACTGTGAGCTTACAGTACAGAGAAAAGCATTTTTCCTTTTCTGAGCCAGAAAGCACATTCATCTTTCCCAGTGTCAGCAGTACAAATATGTGCAATTTACACATTATTGTCAAAGCTTCTGAAAAAAAAAATGTGGCCCTTGAGGCTTTCTTCTGTGGGAAACACAAAGTTAAGGTTTCCACTAACATTTTTTGTTGTTGTTGTTGCTGTTGGGAATCACTTTAAAGCAGTCGGGAAGCACAACTAAATTCCTTGACTGTACCCCATTCATCAGTCTGGCCCTCAAGCCCCAACTTAGCAGGAAAATAATACAGTGATACAGTACAGTTGCCTTACCATGGCATGCCCCAAAAAAGTAATCCTGACAATTAGATTGTTGAAGTACAGGACCTAATTCAGTGCAATTTTAGTTAATGGTGCAAAAGTTGTTGGATGCAATATTTTATATTCTACTTGTGTTAGTTGATGAATCAGCCTTGAGATTGCAGTATGGAATAGGTTTTTAGTTTAAATGCCCAATAGATCCAAATGACTGAGGTTGTGGTTTTATTTTCCCTTGAGGTAATATTTCCTTGGCAACTCACCATGCCTTTTCTACTTGCTTTGCATATGAAACAGCAGGACAGTGTGAGTGGTTAGTACAAAAGACTTCTTCTTCAAAGAAAATGTTGTGTCATGATGAAAATATATTCATATATATCCTGTATACACACACACATATATCTGTGTTAACAAAAAAATAATTTATTGTCTACATGGACACTGAAAGAAACTGAGAACTCATAGATGCATGCTGAAAAAGAAGTGCTGTATTCAGAAAACAACATGGAAAAGCAATTAGCTTGCTAATAAGTGTTTTGCTCGAGTAAAATATTACCTTAATAAAGGATCTAAGAATCCACTTGTGTCCTTATAGATGTAAATATATTCTAGTTTATTATTTTAGCTGTAACTTATGCTAGAATTACTCATTTAAATCACTGATGCAATAAAAACAAGTCTTGCACAGCCCAGTGAGTAAAATCACCAAGACAACGGTTAAGATCTGGAATCTAAATGAGGGTAACAGTGTCCAACCAAAATGGATGTTCCTTCATCTAATGCTCTACCCATGTAGTTCTGCTTGTATTTCAAGCTGCTTAAACCAGGGTACATGCACACTTTAATTCATTTCTCTCGCAGTCATGATGCAATAAAAGCTCAAAGTTGCCATCTGCTTGATGGATGCTGAACTGGCTCACCATGGGGTTGCATCCTGACAATAGAAGGCAGCACTTGGGAAAATTTTGGTCCCTGCAGCATGATCTTCCCTCCAATGCATATACTGCTCATCTCTTCACTACAGCCCATTCCTGTCCTGACCCTCTCTGTACAGTGCAGACCTCTGCCCTGCAGTTTTTATTACATCTCAACTAACCTCAGCACTATTCCCCGTGGTGCTTAGGGCAATGCAAGAGGATACCAACCTTAAATCCTTTTCCCAGTCTCCTTTCCTCCATGTCCTGTTCATAAAGCGAATAATTTCCTGTATTGTCTTTTTTTTTTTTTTTTTTCAAACTACAGCCTTTGACCTACACCCCTTTTCCTCCACACTCTGTCCACCCCTGCCCTCACTCACTTCATCCTCAGACTCTGGAGGTAAATCTGTTAAATGAGAGGCAAGCTGGCACAAGCCACATGAAAGAAAGGTAACTGGCAGAATCTGAATTATCTGTGCACTGTTCATAGAGAAGACTGAATCTGTGGAAGTGGGAAAGATGTCTGAGCCATTATGGAAGTACTGAGATATGTAAAACTTGGAGAATACTGCATCCAGTTCGAAAAAGACAGAGACCTGCTGGAGAGAATCCAAGGGAGAGTCACGAGGATGATTAGGGGACTTGAGCATCTCCCCTATGAAGAGAGACTGAGATCCCTGGGGCTGTTTAGTCTTGAGAAGAGAAGACTGAGAGGGGATCTCATCAATATGTATACATAACTGAGGGGTGGGTGTCAAGTGGATGGGGCCAGGCTCTTTTTGGTGGTGCACAGTAATAAGACAAGGAACAATGGGTTCAAACTTGAACACAGAAGATTTCACCTCAACATGAGGAGAAACTTCTTTACAGTGAGGGTGACGGAGCACTGGAACAGGCTCTCCAGGGAGGTTGTGGAGTCTCCTTTTCTGGAGACTTTCAAAACCCATCTGGATGCCTTCCTGTGCAGACTACCCTAAATGATCCTGCTCTGGCAGGAGAGTTGGACCCAATGATCTCTTCAGGTCCCTTCCAACCTCTAACAGACTGTGATACTGTGAGAATAGCTCTGTGGATATTCTCTACAGAAACACAGAATAAAAACAAGCTGACTTCATAAGAAAAAAGTTGTGCCATTAAATCATAGATTTTAGAATCATAGAATCATAGAATCAACCAGGTTGGAAGAGACCTCCAAGATCATCCAGACCAACCCATCACCCAGCCCTAAGCAATCAACTAGACCATGGCACTAAGTGCCTCATGCAGTCTTCTCTTGAACATCTCCAGCAATGGCGACTCCACCACCTCCCTGGGCAGCCCATTCCAATGGACAGTCACCCTCTCTGTGAAGAACTTCCTCCTAATATCCAGCCTATACCTCCCCTGGCACAACTTGAGACTGTGTCCTCTATTTTGTCGCAACACTACTGGATGTTTGGTCTGTGGAAGCAGTGTGGATTTTATAACTGGTAATACCACTCTATGTTTTCAGTTAATTGAACAGATAAAAATGAAGTTATCTAGTAGATGTATTTTGTAATACAAATATCTATGTTATCTCTTTCATTAAAGGAGAGAGATGTAGAAGAGCCATTCCATGTCTTTCAGGTGGGAGAACTTGCTTGCTGAAGGATGCAATGACCACAGGAGTAAAGACAAACCCACCCGCCATAGACACCTCACAAGCTTGACAAATGTTGAATGAGGTGAATTCAATACTTCCTCTCTAACATCATTATGTTGTCCTTTCCCTTTTTTTCCTCACCAGCTCTTTAGAATGATCCAGTCAACTATCACAGATTGTCTGTAACTTACAGACCTATTAATTATATTTGTAATTATTTCTCTATAGAGGAGGTATGGTATGTTCAAAATCATCGTGGTTAATGTGTTGAGTATAACTGGCAGAGGTTGGGTACAGGTGGCAGCAGTAAAGACCTGCATAGGCCATGATCTCTGTGATGGCTACAGCTGGGTCCTCTTTGCTCTGACACCCATGCAGGCAACCCATCATACTGGTTCTGAAACTTGTGTAGGTAACTTACTGCACATCACTGGCTGAGGAGCACCTTGCACATGTACTCAGACATTTAAGAAAGACACTATTGGAAGGAGGTGCTCCACAATGAAGGAGTTATGGCTTTAGAGGACTTCAGCCGTGGATGACCCATGGTAGGGCAGGGACTCCCCAGAAGGACAGTGGCCTGTGACATGCTGGGGCAGAGGACAATGAGCAAGAAGTGAAAAGCAGTAGAGTAAAAAGAGTGAGCAAAGAGTATCAGAACATAGCCATTATCCACCAACACCAATCAGAGTGCTCTGTTGTAAAGGTACTGGGACAGTCTCAGTGTAACAGGTACTGAAAATGAGGGGAGCTGAAACTAGGCAGACCAGAGGATATTTAACTGAAGCTGAGCCTTGGAAAGGGGATGGAAAGGTGTTTCCCATGGTGTTGATTTAATTGTTTATGTTTTCTCCTTCTGAATCAATAATTAGAAACATATCTTAATGTGGTGGGTTGAAAATCCCCCTCCCCAACATTACATTTGCCAGACCAGCTCAGCTGGAAGCAAATGAAAGCTGTATTTACAAGCAAAACTACAATCTACAATGGAATTCAATGAATATGTAGAAAATATACAGTATTTACAATATTTACAGGTATTTACAATTAATGAACAGCACAAGGACCCCCCTGGCCAAAGCTAATAGCTAATAGCTTTTCCCTCCCTGCTCCCCCTTGCCCCCCTGCACACCAAAAGAGACAAGTGAAAGAGCAGAGAGACATTAGACTTAGTGAAAACAATGCAGCCAAGGCCAATCAGAAAAAAGTTAGTATTTACCAGCCTGAGGAAGCGAGAAGAGAGAGATTGTTTTGGTACAACTAGTTTAAGTCTCTTATATCTTCCAATGGGATTGTTTAGAACTATCATTATTTTCCTTTTTGCACCCAGTAGCGATTTATTTACATTTTTACCACTTTCTGTTCAGGATCTGTGAAAAATTTGAAAGGCATAGCCTAAAACTACCACAGTTAACTAGCAATAACTAAAATAAATTTGATGTTGTTTTGTCCAGAAAAGTTCTGGGTTCCCCTTATGGCATTTATAAACCATTGCAAAGAATTTCTTCCTTCTTACCCTGCCTCTGTTTCTGTAAATAGTGTGTCATAGTAGCCTGTGGCTACTTCTCACATACAAGAATGCTCGTCCTCATTTCAGAAGTCTAAGTGTTTTTCAAAAAGTTTCAGGTACAGTTGTGATCTTAACTAGCATTATAAATAGAAATTCCAGGAGGGGCTAACTCACTGCTGATTTTAACCTTGTGGATGTCATTGATGAAATTCTTGAGTTTCACAAATTGAAACAAAACCTTCCTCCCTGCAAATTGAGGTTTAGTTTCATGAAAAGCCAGTTACATTTATATAGACATGTTAAAAAGAAAAAAAAAATCCCCCAAATTTTTATTATGCAACAGGCAGTGTCATGTTTATTGCCTGTTTCTCAGAATAAAGAGAAGCATTCTTAACTACCATGGCACTTCAAATATAAGATGATAAAATGTGAAGTGCATAATTAAATTCAGTACCAACAAACTTGATATATAAATCTTGACATATGCTTTTGTAAGCTATGAGATAGGAAAATGCAAATCCCAGTGCAAACACTTATTTTAGGCTTAATCTCATCAGAATGACTGCAAAACAATGACCCACAAGTTTTATGAGTACACCCTTATTAGCATATACTGAAGAAAAATAGAGAATACAATCACAGAATGGTAGTGCTGTCCCCTGTTAAAGCAGGTACACCTAGATCAGGTCGAACAGGAAAGTGTCCAGGCTGGTTTTATCATTCTCCAGGCAAGGCTCCACAACCTCTCTGGGCAGCCTGTTCCAGTGCTCCATCACCCCCAAAGTAAAAAAGTTTCTCCTTATGTTTAAGTGAAACCTCCTGTGTTTTAGTGTCCATTACCCCTTGTCCTATCACTGGGCACCACTGAGGTTAACAGCCCCAACCTTTTGATCTCCAGCCTTTAGATGTTTGTAAGCATTGATAAGATCCCTTCTTAGTCTTCTCTTTTTCAGGATAGAGAGCCCCAGGTCTCTCAGCCTGTCCTTGTAAAGAGATGCTCCAGTCTCCTTATCATTGTGTCCTACTGGTGGACTCTCTCCAGTAGTTCTTTGTCCCTCTTGAACTGAAAAGCCCAGAAGTGGGCACAATACTCCAGGTGTGGCTTCACTAGGGAAGAGTAGAGGAGGAGAAGAACCTCCCTCAACTTGCTGGCCACAAGGGCACATTGCTGACTCGTGGTGAACCTGATGTCCCCTGGGACTTCGAGGTCCTTCCCTGCAGAGCTGCTTTCCAGCAGGTCAATCCCTAACCTGTACTGGTGCGTGGGGTTATTCCTCCCCAGGTGCAGGTCTCTACACTTGCCATTGTTGAACTTCATTGTTCCTCTCTGCCCAATTCTCCAGCCTGTCCAGGTCTCACTAAATAGCATCACAGCCTTCCAGCATGTCAGCCTCTCCTCCCAGTTCTGTATCATCACCAATCTTGCTAAGAGCACACTCTGTCCATTCATCCAGGCTGTTGATGAAGATATTGACCAAGACTGACCCCTGGGGAACTCCACTAGCTACAGGCCTCCAACTAGACCTTGCACCATTGATCACAACCCTCTCTGCTCAGCTAGTTACACGTTCAGCCAATGTTACACATCTGCAAGAGGAGACTGAGGTAAATTCACAGAATCACAGAATGTTAGGGGTTGGAAGGAACCTCAAAAGATCATCTAGTCCAACCCCTCTGCCAGGGGGGATCACCTATATCAGATCACAATGCATCCAGGCAGGTTTTGAATATCTGCAGAGAAGGAGAATCCACAACCTCTCTGGGCAGCCTGTTCCAGTGTTCTGTCACACTCACAGTAAAAAAAAAAAAAATCCTCTTGTTTACATGGAACTTCCTATACCTCAGCTTCCACCCACAGCCCCTTGTCCTGTCATTGAGCATTACCAAGAAGAGTCTGACTCCATCCTCTTGGCACTCACCCTTTACATATTTATAATTATTTATAATTATTTATATATTTAAACAGGGCTTGCTCTTAGAGTTACAGAGTTCCTTTATCTCCAGAAGAAACTATTCTGAAATGCTTTCCATTTTGCATGTCAGCATAGCTGACAGTGAAAAGATTGCTAGCATTTCTTCAGAAGATCCTTTCAGTAGCTGAGGGTGGTTTATGCTGTGTACATAGAAAAAAAGGGACTAGACTGTCCTCACATAGCCACCATTCTGTAATGGTTGCCATGACCGTTTATAATAATATTTGTTAGTTTGTTGTCCACTTTTTCTCTTTTCTTTATAGAATTACTAAAAAAGAGGGTAGACCACAATTTAATTCAAACACAGCACGCAAAGGATGGAAACAGACTCCACACTATTGCTGTATTTCCTTTCTCTCTTAAGAATGATACTGGCATCTAAACAAAGAAAAATTGAAGAGGAGAAGGAATCTGGCTTTAATTTTTGAAAAGTATAACAATAAGCCAACAGTATGTTTATGAAGGCCATCAGTAACATATCCATCTCCACGATGGCTTTGGCAGTTCCCCTTTGGCCTTGGATTTCCCAGCACACAGAATAAGAACTCAAGGTACAAATGCTTTCTCTACCTGGTCCAATCTCCCTTCCCCTCTGGTCTCCCAAAGTGTATTGCTTATGGTGAGTGAAGTCTCAGCCTTCAGGAAGGTTGTTCCTTGAAGAAACTTGCAGTCCAGACTGGGCTGTTCTGGCTGCTTTCTCCACCCTTCCCCTAGGAGTCTGAATGGTTTCCTGAGTTGTCCTCTCACGATCATAACCACTTCTTTTAGCCTTAGCACAGCACCAGCTCCCTAGATCCCAAGTGAGATCCCACCCTGTCTTTCATGGTACTTCATCCATCTCCCTGACTAATATCTACTGCTGCAATGTTACCAGGCAGGGATTGTGACCAGGCTTAAATCTTCACTTTACCTCTCCTTCTCATACTGAATCTGAGTTCCTCCTTCAGCTGGAGGATTGACCTATTAATACTAAAATTACATCCATCTGGAAGGAAGAAACTATGCTAGCAAAAAAAACAAACAAACAAACAAAAAACCCCACAACCAAAAAACAACAAAACACAACAACCCCCCCAAACAACACACACACAAAAAAAACCCCAAAACCAACCGAACAAAAAAAACCCCAAAACCAAATCAAACAAACAAAAAAAACTAAACAAAACAAACAACCCACCCACGCAACCAAAAACACACACACACACACACAAAAAAACCCAAACCCAAAACACACTGATGCATTGTATTTATGTAACTCTCTGTGTAGTTTTTGCCAGAACAGAAATCACACCAATCCAGCCCTCAGGTGTCAATGGAAAGTATTTCCAAATAATGTCTAAATATCTAATACTAGCTACCAAACCAGCTACGGAATTACCAGGTTTGATGTAGCAACTATTCCATAGAAGTAAGCTAGGACAAGAGAGATACCCTGTTCCTCCCAATGTTAAAGTCTGAGAGATTGTATAGTAAGTGAAGATACTGAAAGAGAAAGTGTCGCTATTGTCTGTTATTAACAAAGTTATAATTGTTATGGCCCTCAGCACCAAGATTTAAATAGATTCACCCAGGCAGGCCCACAGTAGGAAGAGACTTAAGAAACAGCACAGAGTAAATTCTAAGGAAGGACTTACTTTTCATGCCTAATCTACTATTTCCAGTTATTGTTTACAATTCTTTCATGTCACAGCACTGACATTAATTAAACCATTTCTGTTTACTGCTTTTTACAGGTCCTTCGAAAACTGACATCTCATTTATCTTCCCTAGAACCAAGAATATTAATATACCACTTATAAAGAGCAAGCTGCAGTCCAGACAAAGCCAGTTAAATTCAATTTCAGTTCAAAGGACAGCAAATAAAGGCTTACAGTGTAACACTGTACAATTAAGAAAGCCAGGCTCCACTGGAAAGTAAAGCATACAGCCTTAACAGGAGGTGAGCTAAGTACAGCTAAAGACTTGCAACACCTAGCAGGTATTTAGGAAATTCCTTCTTTTTTTTTTTCTTTATTTTGGTGTGATAAATCCTGTATCTTCCTCACTTCTTCAGGTAACACTCAAATTATAACAATTCCTCTTTTCTCACTTAAATAAAAAAAACACATTTTGCACTAGACTTTCTATATCTAACAGGTATTCAGGTACTGTCTGCAGACTGGATACAGCTTTAGCAAAGTCTCCAAATCAATCTTAGATGCTGACAGGGAACATACATGGAAATTAGAAACATAGTTTTAGAAAGTTCACCTCTCTTGGATAAAGTGAGCTTTGATTGAAGTCACAGTTATTTTAAAAGCATGTTGTCTGAATTATAAGAAATTCATGTGAAAACTTTACTTTTAAAATATCTAAAGGACACACTTTTTCTATTTAGAAAATGAGCAGTTAAACCAGAAGATTGTAGGAGGTCCCTTCCAACTGAAATAGTCCATTCCATGTCTGTTAAAGAGATATATTAATGAAGTGTAGCTGATGTTAAATACTTCTTTGACATCTGATTTGTTAGTAGGTGTGATGGTTTGAAACTGTCTTTTTAATTTTTCCTTGCAAAGTTCAGAACAGAGAAAGTGAAAGAATGTAAATAAGTCACTATTGGGTGTAAGAAAGCAAAATACTGATTGTTTTAAACATTTCCATTGGATAGATAGAAATGTTTAAGAACTATTACCCAAAACAAAGTAGGCATTCTGCACATTCTGCGTTCTGCAGTGGGGGCAGTTGCTGGCCTGTCTGGCTGCTGTTTCTTCTTCTCTTCTGGCTGAAGATAACACGTACTGACCTTGGCAGCTAAGTTAACAACTTTCTGCTCTAACTAAACTCTGCTTCTCTGTCCAGGGGGGTCTGGCGGGAAGCTCCTGGGAGAGAGAGAGGCCCCTTTGGGAGGGTCCCCTTGGGGGGAAGCAAATGGAGATCAGTTGTGCTTTTCTGTTGATTGTATATATTTGTGAATGTTGTGAATTTTGTATATTTGTACATATTCATTGCATTTCATTGTAGATTCTAGACTCTGCTTGTAAATACAGCCTTCATTTGCTTCCAGACTGAGCTAGCCTGGTTATTGTTGGTGGGGGGGAATTTCAGCTCACACCAACACAGTAGGGTTTTTGCATGTACCCTTTGACAAAGAGAAAACATTTGTGCAAATTAAATTGGATTTGGTATGGCTTCAAAGGTGTTGCAGTGCACACCAGTTTCAAAACTGAACAATTATTGTATAGCAGTAAAAAAGGTCTTCAAAGGCGTTTTGATCTGATGGCAGCAAAGCGCTCCAACACAGATTTCAACTACTGTACTCGCACTCCTAACCTCAGGCCAGCAGGGGTAACAGGAACATTGAAATCCAAGCCACCACAATTTTGCTGCTAGAAGCATTTAAGAGAACTTAGATACGGCCACTTTTGCTGCAATCATGATCCTCATTTGAGGTTATGAAAGCCCTCAAAAATATGTCCTTGCTTTGCGCATGGAAACAAAGAGCTCCCTTTTGACTTTATCAGTTAAATATTCAGGATTTCAACTGTGTGGGGAGTGGGAAAAGGATATTTACACTACCCAGCTTTATGCACTTAAGGTACTTCCTTCCTCCTCCTTGTCTCCAGTGTCTGCCGGGTTTACACTTGCCACAGTTGTAGCACTTCTGTCTCCTCTGGGAACAGAACACCAGAAACAGCCTATCGCCTCTAGCTTTCTGATAAGCAGCAAGGAAACAGGATTTAAATTCGCATGACAGGTACTCAGCTAATAATTTTTCATAAATGATAGCCCTATTATATTAGATATTAAACAGGGTAAATGTGTTTGTGTGTACCAGCAGAGCCATTCATCTACTTCAAGTCATCCACAGAGAACTACTTTAAGGATCGGGTTCTCATTTACTTTGGTTTTGGTTTTTGTTTTTCCTCCACACACACTCGTGTGAGATTATGATTTAAGATAACATCGACAGTTCTGCTGAAACAATAACTGAAGAGAGATGTCAGAGAAAGCCACTTGGTTTTCAACTATGTAAAGAATTTATCTCCAGAAAGCTATCAGTGTCAACAAAATTATCACAGAGATAAGGAATATTAATACCAAACCAGGAAGCTGCCTTTGGAATGGACAATGTTGGATTAGTATCTGTGAAGATACCAGGGTGTCCTGAAATTTCCTACTCTTACAACTATAGTTTTCAGACCATACAAACCTGAAGCTTCCTCATCTTGTTCCAGGAACTGCAAGGGTATTTGAAAGTTGCTGCCTGGAAAAGCTCTCCATATGGCAGATAAGCTATTTAAACTGAACTGGTGTCTGCCTGGTATTTTAAAAACAGAAAACAGTATATATCAATGCAATGCAAAGCTTTTGTTACCTCTATTGGCATTTTAGAATTGGATATGCTGATTCTGAAGTTTTATTCTGTATTGTATCATATTGTCATACACAGAATTATTAACCTTATCCACTTGGATATAAGAAGAGCTGTAAATAAGAAATGACAAAAATGAGACTTCTCATTTTTGATTGGTGAAAATGTGCAGTAAATTCCATGCAGCTCCATACTGTTCATCCAGCAGAAGAATTCACATTATGCCTTTAGAGTTCATTCTTCTCTTGTATGTGTCACTTTGTAGTTCACCACAGTGACTTTTCCCCAGTGAAGTCTTATGAAAGAGAGCAACTGGAGGGCAATTAAAGCTCCTGCTTATTTGGTGTGTTTGACAATAACGATTACAGTACCTGTGGCTGTTCTCAGATTACGTTTCTCTGCCTCTGTCCAGAAGTTTTGTGTTAAAAAGATGTGATTTTAATATTGACATTCTGGAAAGTTAAAAAGATATATTTAGAAATTCCTTATTTTACTTGGAATTGTTCCTATTATACTCACTTGTTTACATACCATTTGTCTTGTTTTCCTTGTGGTAATTTCCACAGTGTATGGTAGTACTGAGCCTTAATTTGTAACACCTTGTTCAACTGTTCTCAGTCTAGGAGTTGCAATTGCCAGGCCAAAAGCACAGCTAAACCTCAAATGCCAGCAGAAGCAGAGAATGAAATTGGCAGTAAGAGCACTAATGAAAAGAAAGGGTTGGTTTAGACTTCCTAGAATGACCACACTCATTGAATTCCAGGCATGAATTATTTTTTCCTTCTAGTATTTGGCTAACTTGAGTGCTGTGTGGAACCAGCTCTGAGTCACCTTTGTTGTCCCTTAGAATGCTGAGTTCTTAGCTCTTCTTAAGATTTAGAACCTGTGACAGGTTATGGAAAGTAGAATTTACCCAGATATCTTCCCCTCAACTGACTTGGACAGCACACGTTGTTTCCCAGTTTCCCTTCTTCACCACTGGCGTCATTTCTGTATAAACTTTAGCCTTAGCTCAGTTCAGGATCAAAGGTCCTGCATTTATACAAAATACCTATTAGAACATAAAAATTTCTTCAAGTTTGGCAGAACTACAGGGGAAAAGGCAGAAAAACACTGTAAGAGCGGACTAAGGCAGAGAACACAGATTATATTGTTCACTGGAGTCATCTATCACACTGGATACCAGCTCCAACCAGACAAGCAAAATGAGTGCAGTCATTGCGCCACTGAAGCCAGAAGTCTGGTTAGACACAAACGGTCTGAGCGGTATGTGAGCCTCTGCCCCAGCCACTGCCCCTCTCATGCCTGCAACAGCATTCCTGCAGCAAGCAGACCCAGAGGAATCCTAAGGAAACACAGCTCTGAGGAACAGAATTTGTACTGAAAATCCTGTTTGCAATAGTACATTCTTAGTGTGCATTTCAGGACTGTTGTTCAAAAATTTATGAATGGCTTTTACTTTTACTGCCAGGTATCTTTGCAGAAAAGCAAAGATCACTTGGGCAAGTCACAACCCCTCCAATGTGTATGTTCCTTATGGATGATCATCCTTATGGATGATCTCTTTTCTAGAGACAGGTAAATTTCATCTTCTGTACATCAATGACAAGGTCCTTTGGAAAGGCAATAAAGAGTATTAGAACTTTATAGTTAATAAATTTTATCAGTTGAAATAAGCAGCACTTGATTATTGACCCTTTGATTTTGCTTCCTCTTAATAGCAACTTTTTATAAAATTTGTTTTATTGAGCTTGTATTATATAAAATGGAAAACATGGTTAATAGATGAAGGGCCACTAGTTGAATAAGACACATAATTTACTGGTAAAATAAAATAAAAATTTAAGCTCTAAACATCAGAATAGAAGTCCATTGCTGTACCAAAGTACAGGCTAGATTTTTTTTTTTTCCCCTTTGGTTCCAGACCCATATTAAGGATTGTTCAAAAAGTAATCAAAGTTAAAATATAAAAATGCACAGCTCTCCCTTCAGAATTTCAGATCCATTAGGAAGGTAGGAAAGTCAAAGCTCTGTCTGATCTTCTCTGCATGGCTCCTAGTTTTGCCAAGGAAGCAGTACACAATAACTGTTGAGTCCTAACAGGCAAAAGTAGGAAGTCTAACTAGTCTGGAAAGAGATGGCTATTCCTTTGTAGTCTAACTGACACTAGGTATACTTTAACACATTAAATACACTTCTATTTCTGAAAGAAGGGTGCTTTGTAAAACTCTGGCGTGCTTAGGTCCTGTTTCTTGCATAATGCATCGCACTGTGGTCAGAAGTCCTGCTGTTGGATACTCACCAGAGCAGCTTGCAAGACAAAATTAATACAAACGTAAATCTTATTTTGTTTTCCAAATGGCACTGCTATTTGAAATAACGTAGTTAGAACTAAAGAAAACAAAAACCTCCAGCACACCTGGTGAGTACATAACTCCCCCACATAGAGAAACTAGCAGCAAGTTATGCAGGGTTGTGCTCAGGGAGGCCTTTTCACATGGTATTTCTGCTTTGAACTCTCCTTTCTTGGTTCATCTGGGTTTGTAACCTAAGGTTTTGTTACGCAAGAATCTTCCATAAGACAAAGCAAATCTTGACCAAAATGATGTATGCACAGTGAAAGACTGACTCAAGCCCTTTCCCCCTAAACTAGTCCTGGTTCACTGGATTCTCATTTTGGCAAATCTAGTTAAGTTTTACATGCAAAACTATAATTACAGAAAATAAACAAAGATGTATCGTGTTAAGAAACACTACACTCAAAATTATAATGGAAAGAACAACTGAAAAAAAAACCCAGTATTTGTCAATGTGGAATAAGGTTATATACAAAAAGTCAAAGTGATATAATTTTCTCCTTTCAGTTTGTAAACTGGGTTGTATAAAATGCTCATGAAGGGAAAAAAGTAGGGAAAAAAAAGCCACAATCAAAACCAAAGAAAACAAACAAACAAACAAATCAGCTTTGGTTAGCCTAGGAGTTGCGAAATACAGAAATAAGAATTCTTCCATCCAGAGCTAGGCTGCTTTGAACAATAATGCAGACCTAGAACAAAAAGTGAGTTGTGGAAGCTTATATCTCACAAAAAAAATTATGAAATTCTATAGCATGCCAACAATGTCAAGGCAGGGGCAGAAAACTCCAGGAGTGCCCAGATCAGGATATGCCAGCTGGTAATTTCGACTTCCATTCCCAGGCAAATCTCAAGTGCTGCAAAGAGTGTACCAGTAGGAAGCAATATATCTGAACAAACTTATATCATGGGCTCCACAGATACCAGACTATAGTAATGCAAAGCAAACGGACAAAAATCATAACAGCTATTGATGATATTTAGTCTGTATAAACTTTGAACCTGTGTTTTTAGTAGCTGAAATCTTCAGAATAAATTAAGCCCTAAAGCTCTGAACTGATTCTTCAAGAGTACTTTTCTGTTTAAATCACCTTTGCTTCCATTCTGGGCAACCTGGACGCAAGCTCTCCAGCATCTTCAAATCATCTCTCCTCCCCTTTTACCACCCCTGAAGTTTTCTCCACTTCTCCTTTACGTGCTTTGCAGTCATGTCTCCAAAGAATATCTGTCCGAGATACTCTCCAAGAACCTACTATTCCTGTAACCATTACACAGATTCATGGAAACTAGCTTGCAGCAATGCACGAAATAGCAAACACGTTTAAGCACGCTCCGTTTCAGGAGAACAGAGCAAGCCCTTCACCAGCAACTCACACGAGTTTCACAACATACTGCTGATTTAAAAAGGGGCTACTGACAAATTGAAAGCACCTGCCACTACTGTTGTCACATTGTAGGGGCAACAACTGAGTTTCTTTTAAACTGTTGGTGTGATCTGACTCATGGTGACTCTAGGAACCCAGCTGGCTGCATGCATGAAACAGTAACTGATAGCAGTCAGAGAGAGGTAAACAAAATAGAAAGAGTAAATTTTCTTGCACATAAACATCCATTTTGCATAATCTTCCTTGCAGAGTATTCTACATAGCTATTGAAAGTTCTAATTTTGTCCCTAGGGAAGTACTAATTTCAGTGTTTTAGTGAAAGATCTCTACAGTTCTAGATTTCCCTGCTCCCATAAGCAGAAAACAACTAGACACTAAATTAGATGTGTTAGGATCAGACATTATTAAGCTGAATACTCATATTCATATGCTGAATTTTATTAGCTTGCTTTTCATATAGAATCTGATCAGGTCATTTTCTTATCTCCCTATTTTGATGATATTAATCAAAATCTGTGGTGGGAAGAAAACCATTGAAGATTTTTTTTTTACATCAACAGCTGAATGCTTGCAACAGATTTCAGGATTTAGTGTGATTCTGAAGCATGCAGGACTGTTTGTGAACACAGTAACAGAAGTTTTTTGGTGGCAAGTGTAGCATTTAAAGAAATACCAGATAAAAATGAAGGTGCTATGTTGTCTTTTAAAGCCCCCTCTTCACAAGTGTGTTTAAAATTCTATGAGTCAAAATACAAATCTGTATAAATATTTCCCCAAATTTCTGCTTTGCTTCCATCTAGTCTAAAATACATTTTTTTTTGTACAACAGAAGTTAGCTGAGCAGTTTAACCTAGTGAAAGCTCTGCATGAAAAAATGCCTGTGCAGATCTCTCATTGTGGACAAAGATATTAATCTACGATGCAATCCACCAAGAAAAAGATTTGGAAGGAAGAGTGAATTTTGATGGGGACGTTTCCTCTCCTGCTTCTAGCCTCCCTTAGGTTTTACTGTTTTGAGACTTCAAACACATGAAAGCTCTGGTTTCAATTATATCTTGCCAGAGACAATAATAATTACATTAAAACATGTAATTTCTTTTACACTTACAACAATGAAGCACATACTCATCTCATTATGAACTCCTCGTAGATAAAAATAGAAGCTTACAGTATTGAAAGAAGTTAGGATATATGCCCTCTAAACCACCCACTGCAATAAAGATGCTGGCAGTTCAACATTTGTTTTTAGAATCTAGGTTATTTTTCCTTTCTTCCATCCACTTCTGTGTGGACATTTTTGGGTGAGATGTCCTTTCCAAATGAAGTCCTTTTATTGGGCACTGCACAGAGTACAGCTGGAAAGAAGGATAAATACAAATATCCACCCTAAATTTTCTGTTATTATTTTGTGTGTGCATTAACTTGATAATTTCCATTGCCATTTCAACAATATCTGCTATAGTCAGTTTAGTGATAAAAAGGTGTCTTGCAAACTTGTATGAAAGTTTCTAAGATTTATTGCCTACAGATACATCAGTGTCAGCTGGCGAGTTTCTGTTCTCAGCTATCTCCTTCCACTCCTATACAATGGTGCATTCCCAGCAGCATCTGTCTCATTTTTATCCATAGTCCTGTCCCTTCATGCAACCTCACAGTCTACTGAGAGCAGTCCTGCACCAAAACTGCCAATTGCTTGTAGCTACAGACAAGGCAACAACGTGAGTAAACTTCAATGAACAGAAAAAGATGAAACCGATAAAGCATACACCTAGCCTCAGTCCTGTGAATTGGTTTAAGGATGAGGGCAGACAATGGCTTCAAGTAAAAAGCTGATAATCCATCTTCAGAAATAACTTATGATGAGTCCTGATAGTAACTTACCCCTCAAGGCTGTAAAACATCAGGTTTGAACCCTAGAAAATGACCCTTTCCTACTCTCCTGACCAGACGGACACCTAGTAGAAAGTTTTCTGACATGTGACAGCATAGCCCTTGGTCAAAAGACAGTAAATAATAAAGGCAGGATTAAGTCACAGTAAGGATCCTGCCTTTCAGTAAAAGGAGAAGCAATCAACAAATGCTTCACAGTAGCAAGAAACTAGTAGTTTTGCACTTCATCTTCCATATTCAAAGCTGGAGGCACCTGGTCCATTGACTACCAGGAAAGTGAGGATGACTGCAATCTGGAATGGTCCTGATTAGGTCTGATTTCTTTGAGAAATTTGAACCATAGAAGAAGGCATCTGTGATATTCTTCACTTAAGAATGTATCCATGTTGTTAAGACTGGCCAGTGATACACTTGTTTTTGATAACAATAAATAATTAAAATTCCCTTTCTCCTAGGCATATTTTGAGTCTGATTCTGTTAGCAAGTCTCATACAGTAATGGGAGTCTCAAGGGAGGAGTTCTAGAAGAAAACCAGACGAACAAGAGTTCAAATGTAGTGAAGAAAAACTGTTTCATAATTTTGAGTATGTCTGAGGTTACCAGCTGTCAAACACTGGAGATAAAGGTCATTTAAAATGACATTAGGTCATAAAGGCTAGTCATAGTACACAAAGGATGAATGACTTGGATTGCAGTCCACAAAAAGCTCTCTGAACAATTCCTTTATAGCTGTATCTGGCACAGGTGCTAACCACTGTTTCTTTCAAAAGATGATTTCTCACTAGAGGATGAATTTTGGATTCACGAGACATACAGCAGACATTAATGCATATGCTCTGGCATTCTCCTGGGAGGCCCAGGGTGTTGGATGACAATAGGTTTGTGCCACTAGCATATCTGAATCCATAGGAGATTATATAGTGATGCTTCAAATGTTATCAAATTGTCAAGTGGTTGATGGTCTTCTACTATATACAAAGCCACTCCCTTCTTGTGCTTGCTCTTTTCAAAGGCTGCAGTGGACATGGTGGCTTCAGTGTTTGGGAACATCAACAAAAGAAGACTCTTCTAGTCTTTGCACTTTTAATCAAAGTTCCTAGGTATTGGAATACAATGTCAAGAATTTTCAACTTAGTCACTCAGTGAGTGCCAGTCAGTAAGACCTTTGGTTTGATGATGGAGGAATCCACCAAGATGTAGACTGATTCAGCATATTATCATTGCAAAGAACTTCTGCAAGTTCTGCAAGTTGTTAGCCAAAATTTCAAGAAACTACTTTAAATCAAAGTCTTAATAGATGAAGCTTTGAAAAGATGTCTGATGCTCCTGGTCTTCTCTAAAGTGCCCTACAAAGAGAAAGCCTCTTCAGTCTTTAAAAAAAATTATGTCTGGAAACCTCAAGGTTCCCAACCCATGTTTTGTCTCTCCCTTTTCTAAAGACTGGAATGTCAAAGAGCTTTGAAGTTGGGAGGCACAAACAGATGTTTCTCTTGGGAGTCCTTACATTTTGCATAGCTGAGGGCTAAAAAGACAAGGAAGCCGACTGAAGATCAAGAGATTTCTAGACAGTAGTCATTGAGAGCAAATGCTTGCAGAAACTCGTTTTTAATCTAAGACTAGAGCTGTGTGAACCAAGAGAAAAAAAGATGTGGGCTGTTCTAGGGCTTGTCCTGAAGATTTGCACAGTGCATAGGCATCATCTGGGTCTACAGTGACTGCAAAAAGTGATTCAATGCAGTCAAAAGAGGCAAGAAGATCTCTGAAAATATGAAGTGTGACAGAAGAAAGAAGTTGTGGAATTAGGACTTGGATTTCAGTAGACAGTAATCTTGATAGATATTTCCACTGTCAGAAACTGAAGAAATTGCAGGTGCTAGAAATGCAGTAGTAGGGTACTCTAAATTAGAGTCTGTGGGAGAAATAAATCATCTAAAGCTGTATGGTAAGGGGAACAAAACCTCAACAATGTTCACAATAGTCTCTTTGAAGGAGAATTTAATGTTCTGATTGAAGTAGGTGGTTGAGAGTGAACAAGAATGTAAGTTGCCCTCTTTCATGACCACCTTCAATACACACAGCAGGGACTGTACTGTGGGGGTTGTGCACTTTCCTGCAGGTGTGGCTGAAAATTTCTTAGGCAATAGGAATTGTGTTTAGATATAGCTGTACCATAAAATACAGACAGAGCCTTCACAGAAGCACTGTCTTTCTTTACGTGTCTAGTGCAATTAGGTTCAATAAGATTTATCATTATTATTTTGTATAAAGTACAAATAAACCCTTGGCCATTTCCTAACAGAAAACGTAAACAGAACAAAGTCAAGACTTCCATCTCAAAATCTGCCTGTATAAGGATTATGAGAACTCTCACACTGCAGAACTAGTAGGATAGAACACTTGGATCCATTAAAGCCATTGTTCTAGCTATATTTTACTGAACAAGCAAAGCTTTCTACCTGAACACAGCAAACACTTAGGTACATGAGTACTCTTACAGCCTCAGTATGACCATTCACATGGGTGAAGTTACTCAGGCACGTAAGTGTAGGATAAAGGCCCAATGTGTGTAAAGCTACTTTATCAAAGAGCTGCGGAGCTGAAGTGCAGTCTTGAGTACCTGCATGCCTGTTCTTCCAATACAGATCTAATATCTACAGTGAATAAAGTATTTTTCCCAAGACTGGGCTGGTACACTTGATTACCTTCAGCAGAAAAGAAATATTTGCTGTTTTATACACAGCTTACACAGATTTCAGTATGGGCTCCTTCCTGTAAAGCTATATTCACACCAAGAGAAATGGCCTCTATTTTGAACAGTGTTGTGTCTTGACAACGTGCCACACATCTACATCTTTAACAAACTTTCATACTTCAAGTTTAAAACATGTTTTCATTCAGAAACACATAGAGTATAGATACACACTAGGAACTGAATTCCTACAACACATAAAAATTCTGCTCCTCACTATTATTCATGAAATGGTTAAAATGCATCAAACCACACATCACAACAAATAGAGAAAAAATGATGTGTTGCTGGAAGACACCAGGAGAAATCAGGTCATGATGTCTCAGGTCCTGCAATACCTTCATTACAGTAATATTTCCAGGGATTTTGGGAGATGGACCATTACTCAGGGTTGAGCAGAAGCCAGAAAAACCTTCCCAAAAGCTCACTGACCAACTGAAATTCTACAAACCCTTCAGTCTTGCAATCTAATCCATTTATGCATCAAGAGATCTTAAATTCTTTGTCCCTAATACCTTAAGCCATTCTGTAAACAGACGTTTTTCAATAGGTAAGATTTTCATCATCTATGTAGTGCTTCTTTGCATCTCTTACTACTATGTAACTTAATTGACAATGATCAGAATCAAATCCAATATTGTGAGCGTACTTACTCTCTGTAGTGAAACAATACCAACCAATGCATCTTAAATTTGCATGTGTCCACTGAAGTGGGTGAGGCTGAGCAGAACCTAGTTGAGGATGCCCCTGCTTACTACAGAGGGGGTTGGTCTAGACGACCTTCAGAGGTCCCTTCCAACCCAGATCATACTATGATTCTACTCCGTCTTCCAGTATTCTAAGTTTTATTAAAGAATATTCTTTTGTTACAATCCTAGTGAGTGACATTTTATGCTTTCAGTTTCACTCCATTCTAGTCTTTCAGTGAAAGTCACAGATTTTTTTCCCAGTTCCCTGCACAACTTGCAATACCTTCCAATTTCATGTCATCTACAAACTACAAGTGCCATAGATGGTGGCCACAACCTAAGTCATGGACACGTAACAGGATATGTCCCTAGGCCAGTCTCTTTCCCTTTCTGTCCTAAAAATAATTTAATCCATCTTTTGATTCTCATGTCTTTTTCCACCTATTATTTATAGAGCCTTATGGCAACCACGACTTAATTTTAGTAAATTAAATTCATTGTACTGATTCTCTAAAAACTTCCCAAACCACCTGGGGTGAGGGGCAGAACAAAAGGGCTAGAGGAATACATATTTTATGTTCTCATGCTCATGTTTGAACTTCAAGTCTTTTGTTCATAATCTGAAGTAAGATTCTGCTTAATCTTGAGGTTAAACTAATAAGTGTGAAGATAATTTTTTTTTTTTTTAAATGCAGTCGTTTTACTTGCTGTTCTTCTGCTGTAAAATACTAACTCTAAACTTACAGATCCATTGCAAGTTTTTACTTCTGGATTTATACTTACTCCAGTATATTAGAGTGGAGGGTATGTTGGGCCTCTGAGAAGTACATTTTAAGATCTGCATTAGATATTACTACTGTATATAAACTGAGCTCATGACTTACAACAATGCTGCCCCCATATCTCAGATCTCCTTATTCCTGCCCATTATCCCCTAAATTATCCTGTTTTTTTCCATTTCTTCTGTTCTCTTTATACATCATCTCATTACATATTAATGCCTTCCCTGCCTCTCTTTAAAAAAAACAAAAGTGTTTTTCTTTCAGGAACTTTTTACTATAATCAACGCTTGTCTTGTTTTTATTCAAGCTTAAAAAACTCCTGACTATAAAGAAGTGCTAAATCTAAGGAAGCCCATTTTACAGATGGGTTAACTGAGGCAAGGAAAAATTGACAGTTTCACCAACTACTTAACTGGAGGTCTCCAAACTCCTAGAGATCAGTTTGTTGGACTCTGACTGGGACTATGGCTCCAAGTTGAATGAGTTTCTCCATATCCTTTAAATATTAGTCATACTACTTCCAAAGAGCCTCTGAAGCTCAGAAGGGAAGGTACGATCACTACATTTCCCCCTGTAGCACATATTACATAAAACTCAGATTTATTAGTCTTCCCAAATTACTTGAGAATGTCTAAACATGTGGGCTATCACTCATACTTAGCATTGTATTCAGCCACAACCACCTCCCCTCCAGCTATTGGAACTCACAGAATAAATACAGACAGTGAAATAGGGGAGGCAAACTAAAGCAGAAAGGAAAGCACAAAATAAGGAGACAGATTTTTAAGCACAAATATAGACCTCTGTAGTTCTCTGCAGACACCATGCAGTTACTTAATTCCAGAAGGGCAACATTAAATTATTTAATAATTATGACATACTGAAAGAATGCAAAGGTTTCAAGGATGAGAAGATCTGCTCCTCTCCATTTTGGAAATGCTGTCAACTTCCATTCTTAATTCTTCCCATTTAGAGCTAGACTAAGTCTCTGGTATTATTTCCTCAACTAGATGAACTTTCTCATGGGCTATAATTTCTTCCCAGTTTGCAGTAAGGTTGGGTTTTGGTTTTGCCTTGGTTTGTTGTTGTTTGGGGGGGGTGGTTTGGTGGTGGTTTTGGGGATTTTTTTTTTGTCACTCTAGTGCTCCTCCCCACCTCTCCCATCTTCCTGTAATTTGCTTCCTTAAGCTCAAATTTCTTCCTTGTCTTTTTCAAGGTTCTAAAGAAATCAGCCAACAACTCTAACCTCATTTCAGTTGCTACCCTGCTCCCATTCCATGTGGGACTCTAAGTATTTCTTCTATTTTCTTTTGCAATGATTTCTGTGCCCCCTCCCAATCTGTGGCAAGTGTGACTTCTTTTTCTTGCCTGCCACTCTCTTTCAAGTTTGTTTTCAATGCTCTTCTTCACAAAGTTCATTTTCTGAGATCATTTAGGGCATTATCTTCAAAATTATCTCTATGATCAGATTGCTCCACTACTCCTGTAAGCAAAAGAAAAGTTCTGCTGGCAATGAAATATTCTTTTCTTGCTGAAAGAGAAGTATCCAATGCAAATTCATGTTTTCTTCAGTTCTCTTTTCACTGCAGCTGTGCACTGCAGCAACGAAGTAAGAAAAAAAGCTTTGTTCCTTTCCCCACCAAACTTGGCTACCATTCCAAATTTTAAAATAGGTACTCTGAGGTGACTGAAGAACAGTTGCTGTCAGTATCAGAATGCACTGGTGATTTAGAAACTTAGCACTGAAGTTCAGGTTTTCTTAATGCAGCTATCCAGGCTCAGGCTCTAATTACATAAACAGCAGAACACAGGACATTTTAGAAGAAAGCAAAAATTATACTTTATAAGTAAGGACACTGTCAAATCTCAAATCAGAACATTAACACAAAACCAGAAACTACCTTTGCTGTTTTGCAAATCTAACGTCCTTTAAATTTGTGTTCTCGTTCTTTTTGTGCCAAGCTATTTTACTGTTGACGTTAAAGTAAGAAAATGAAAGATCATTTCCTTTGGAATACTACACAATTAAAACCTAACTTTTCGTGTTACATTAGTACATTTTAAAGTTCATCCTTAAGAAAAAACATGCCAGCAGTACCTATACAGTTGTGTCTGACATTTTCCCAAAACTTGTAAACAAAGGAACTAACTATGGCTTTTGGTAGGCATTCTTATAGCCCACCACTGAATTTGCACAGACACACGTGTCTACACACACAGACACACACCTACCATTCCAATTCTATTGCAAATACTAAGTTTCTCTGTTACTAATTTCCCTTAAGTACTATATAGCAGCAAATACAATCACAATCTGGAATATGATCACTTAAAGTCTGTGCTTCTGAACATCGCTTACAAATGACCTCATTACACTTGAAATGACTGCAGCAATTTGAAAGCAGCACCTCCAGAATTAGTACCTCCAATTAGTGTGCATTAGAAAAGATCTCCATCATTTCATAGCCTATGACCTGCTCTGCAATACACTTTTTAAAGACTTTTGTAGGAATACTGATGTAAAATAAGGGACTTTCCCTCCAGAAAGTTCAAAGCACAACGAACAGCAAAACCTTTAAGTAATGACTAAAGCCTTTTAAGCAACAAATACTGAACATTAGTAAAATTCTAGGTTACATAAGCAGTGAAACTGAAGATGGCACATCTGTCAGGAAATGATTCTTTCTCCTTTCTTAAGCAAGATGAAGAAGATGGAGAGCTCACAAACCAAGGGAGAAAGGCCAAGAAGCATGTAGGTAGCAATCATATTGAAGAGGAGACAGCTGTTGACTGTAGCATGCAACAAAGTCAGCACTCTCCTTTACTCAGTACTGTACTCATACATGTTGGGAATTGATTTAGGAGGAGCTACGGGCTGATAGTTTATCATTTGAGCGGCAGTAAAACCAGTCAACACTTGCAGTTGACACAGTATTCAACAACAGCACCATCAGTTCTGGTGCCTGCCACGAATTCCAATGTAGGATAATTACAGGCTACCTACCTACATTCTCCTCACATTTTCAAACCCGTACACTTTTTTGAACCGTTCTCCAACACTGGTTTGTACTTTTGGGCTACGTGCCACATTTAAAGCTGTCCCAGAGACTGCACTTAATGGAATGGAAATGTTTTGCTATAATTTACATTAGGCATTGGGTTGGATGATAAACACTCGAGTTTGTTATATCAGATGTTAGCAGCTGGAAGATGTGACTTCAAATATGGTTTGATGAGCTGTTATAAAAACTTCTCAATTAAAAAAATCAAATTATCAGAGTAAAATAATTTTATGCAAAACTAAACTCATTAAGCTAATTCGGATATGGTGGTCTGAAGCTCGGTATTCAGGTATGTTTAATTTTACAGAACTCAAGAGATTTTTATATAATAAATCTTCTAAACTGTAATTTATTTTCAGAAAGAATGTCCTGATAGCTTCTTTAAGACATTCTTAAACTTTTGAATTATCCTTTTCGTCTCCATTCTCCTCAGAGGTACTTTAATTTCTTTCTAGGCAGAAGGAGGTTACACATTCGTAAATGATCATTCAAAAAGCTGCTTATGGTTTTTAGATTGCTTAGCATTTTTTCACAGAATGATTCCCTGTTTTCCTAGAGGATCCCAGAGATCCAGCATAATTACAGCTAACAATCTTTTATAGACATGAAAAAAATATTTAAATATTTGTTTGCAACTTTCTTAGTTATGTGCTTCTGTTTCATATCATTCCATCATCCCATCATCCCAGTTATGTGCTTCCATTTCATATCATTCAATCATCAATCATACCAATTTTAATTGAAAAGCCTCGAATTAACACAGTATTATACCATAGCTCACTTTTTTTTTCATGTAATGCAAAATCCTGACATTCTTTTTATTATTTTATAAATAGAAACAGGAGAATTGAGTTTCCTCCAAGTGCTGGGAACTGACGCTGATGTTAGTAGGCACTGGTATGATACCCAAATGAAAGTAACTTCTGATTTTTTACAGCAACACAATATATATATTTCCACTGCATGGACCAATATTCTGCATCCTTCTTTCACCTGAAAAGCAGCTTTTCCAATCACAGTGTAACAGCACGATAAAATACATGGGATAATTTACAGTCATTGCTTTAAGTGACCCTGCTCTGGCAGGGGGAGGTTGGATGAGATGATCTTCAGAGGTCCCTGCGAAACCCAACCACTCTGTGATTCTGTAATTCAGTTTGACAGTGAAGCATGAAGCACTGTACAAATCACAGGCTTATGGCCCAGGGCTGTGCAGTATTACTGTCAGAAAGGTTTCAGACTCATTTATTCTAGGGTTCCAAAACCAAAATCTAATCCAAATCACCCCGTATCAGAAAGTAACACAACACTGGAAGTTTTCTCTATTAAATCTCAGTCAACTAAAATGCTTAAGCATGCATTTACAAGTTTCATACTATCCTCTTCAAACCTGCTGTCAAAGACTCTACAGTCTTAAAAGGATATGACTAGCTAAATTTTAATGCATGCTTAGGTTTATTTTCTTTTCCTCATCTTTTTGCTTTGACTATCAGACTTATTTTAGTCACTACAAACCAGTGCAGCTATAAAGAATACACAGATTTGATCCAGCAGCTTGGAAAGGAAGACAAATCCAATAATATGTCATTAAAATTATTACATAAATCAGACATGCTTTATGGTGTATTCAATTATTATATCACGCCAAAAGAATAGGATTACTTACTCTTTCTTTTAAACAGCATGGATGGTTTTTTAACAATTAAGAGCTCTATAATTGTAAGGGCAGACCTCATAAAGACTCAAAATTCAGTTTCCAAAATATTTTAATGAAATCCCAAGTCTAAAGAGTCTCCACAGCAAAGTAGACAGGAAGAATAATAGCTGGAAATACAAAGCTCTATGACACTAATACCAGAGATGAACCTATAGTGCTTTAATGGCTGAAGAAACCTTTTTCTCAGCCTTTAAAAAAGATGGAACAGCCATGAAGTAAATCTTCATCCAAGTTCATGCTGTTTAAAATTTCTGCCTCAAATTTCAGGATTATCTTTGATAGATATTAGTAGTGCCTTATAATTACTCATACGCAAAACTGTAAGTGTTCACACAAAAGGAGCAAGAACCAATAATCAAGAACACATGTTGCAGTCTGTACAGTTGTGGGGGGGACTGGGTTGGACCACCATCAAAATGACACTGTTTGAAGTACCAAGAGATGTTTCTTCCAGCATGTTTTACAATGAAATACATATGTCCTTGGGTTTCCCTCAACCTTGACTTTTATCTTAAATAATACTCAAATAATTTATACTAGAAAAAAGTCCTTCCCATTGTGGATCTGTCAGCCTTCTAATATGCTCTCGTAGGAGGAAAGCCCTAATCTTAGTTACCATTTTAAAGCTATTATACTTATTAAATAATAGCAATAATAAAGTCAGAGTAAGAATTTTAACAAAACATTCTTATGCTCAAGTTTTTTTTACAGATTCAGCATTTTGCTATCCCAATAATCTAAATACTGCAATCTAACTCTTGAGCAGTGTTCACAGGACTTTCTTCTGTATCTTGATGTGTTTCTAGCTCCACTGTTTGTAAAATGAAAACAAGGATTCTGTAAAATAAAAACAGGGATTCCTGCTGCACCGTTAATTGCTAATCTGACAGTGGAACAGTAATTTCAGGGAACTTCCATATAACTCCACTTCCCTAAAAGGTACAGTAAAAGTTGTTAGTTCTTTAGGCAGAAGACATGAATCTGTTGGATAAAGGCTTCATTCTCTGCCTGTAATTAGTAACTTGAGGGCCTTCTGTAGATTTTGCACAGCAGTGCTCACATCTTCATATTGCAAAGCACTGCCAGCATATTTGCAATATTTCTGAGCTCTTGCAAAGTCCTCTGGAGTCAAACGGACTTCCCCTGTAAAAACATAAGTATTACAGTTACAATAAAGGAAATCTGACTGAGGCTTCCTTTCACATTATGTCTGTGTTTTACATTGATTTGTGTAATATTATGAAAACTGGATTAATATTTGTGGTAATGCTACAAAGACCAAGCTATGGTGTTTCTTCTGTTCACTTTCCTTCCATTCATATTAATACTTAATTTCTTTGCTGCTGGCATTTGAAAAATATAAGAGGATCTTTTTAAATACGGGCATTTGTATGACCTAGTGACTTCAAAAAGTAAGTTAATACCTTTGAGAAAGATCTGGCTCTTCATCTAAGGCAGCAAAGGAGACCAGGAGAGCTTTTTTAACAAGTTAGCTGTAATCATATTACCAGAAACAGTAACAGTTGGGTTTTGTGTTTACAGTATAATTACTTTGTGCTCTTCTTCAGGAATAACACATAGTTACAAACTGTTCCTTCTCAACTGGAATAATATTTCAAAATGTAGAAAGATTTCTCACTGGCATGTTTTACACCTTTTGTATTTCTGTTTTATCCAAGCATTGTTTATGTTTCAAATTTTATGTAAGATGACTGAAAACAAGATTGATTCCATTAAATGTGCCTTGTTTTTAATACTAGAGAACACTACCGAAAGTATTCTCATAATATAGCATAAAACAATTAACTGTTATTTATTATTCAGAATATATTCTTGACTTAAGTTAAAACATTGGGAATTCTGTAACGCTCAAACACAGGCATTTGGTCTTCAAGAAAGCATAGTAGGGACTTAGGCCTTCCCTAACTGGCAAAGTATTTAGTACGTGAACAGCATCATTGATGCATACATAAAATAAAGCACAGTTATGCTACTGTCCCTCCTTCCACCAACAAATTCACTGGGAGTTTTAAAGCTAAACCCATGCCACTCTGATAACCGACAGATAAATTTGAAAGCCTTCACTCATGCTCTTTCAGAGCAACTTAACTTGTAAAAATATGATTTTCCTGGACATGCATAAGTATTTATATGCAATACTAAAGAATTATTTATCTATTAGGTGTCCCACACAGCATTTTACAGATTAAGAAAAAAAAAGGCATTTTAAAATGCACCACAGATCTTATATAAAAATTGATAAAACAAAGATTTAGCTCAATAAGTACAGCTCTCTAACTAAGCAAGGACATGAATATACTTAATTTTTTATCATACAATTTCAGTTAGCTGGATTCCTTTAAAAATAAAACTTGCTTAGCAATATTATGAGAATGTTTAATAAGAATCTCAGTTCTTATCAGAAAATGTCTATTATATTTGCTTTCCCTTTCCACAATCTTAATAAGAGCTTTTGAACAAATAAAATGGAAAACCTGGGAATATAAAAAACTGGACTGGTCTGGTGGTTTTCAGAACAACCCTACCCCAATAAAAAGCAGAAAGGTTAAGTGCTCTTAAGATTAATTTTATCAATTCAAAAAGTATACTCTAAAAGCCTACTTCTTTTCCTACTAATAAATAAATAAGACCACAAAATAACTGACATGACATGACAATTTGGTGGGCTTATTATCTTTATATTAGTTTACTGATGAATACATGAAGCCATGTTAAATCTCCTAAAATACATATGCATGTGAGGAAATACACATGAGGAAATGCATAAAACACAGCCACACATTTAGGTTATTTTGTAACCTAAATAAAGTCACAGACTGAAAGCAGCTGGGGTCATTCTGTGACCACTTCACTGAACATCTTTAAGAAATTTAAAAGACCAAGTTCCCCTCAAAAGTGGCTGTATGCTATGATGCCAAAAGAAACTATAAAATCATTCCTTAAAAACTGGCCAAGGCATCAGTCCAGTATTCAACTAATTTATTGGAAGGAAGCCTAAATTCACCAGTCTAATCTTATTTTTACAGTATGAGCTCTATTAACGTTTTGCTGGCATGAAGCCTTATTTATTATGAAATCTACTTCAGATGCTATTATGACATAACTTGAGGGGAAAAAAAAGTTAATTTTAAATTTATAAATCAAAGTTTACACAGTAAGGGTGTTGATCTTTTGATGTACTCAGTGGCCTCAGCTCCTATTGAAGTCAGCACCTCACAATGGACAAACAGAATAGAAATGAAACCCCTCTGTGTTCTTAAGTTTTCAAAAGAACATGAAATAGCTATAATGTCTGTACTTACATCAAAGGTACAGCCATAAAAGTTAGTAAGTGACTTCAATTTACATATTCTAACGGCTAATTGGTTTTGGACAAAAGGAAAGCAGCTTTATAGAAAAGAACCTGGGAGCCCTGGTAGTCACCAACTTGTCCACAAGCCAACAATCTACCTTTGTGGCAGAGAAGGCTAGTGGCATTCTGGGGTGCGCTAGGAGGAGTGTAGCCTGCAGATGGAGGGAGGTGATCCTCCCCCTTCATTCGTGCTACTGTGTCCAGTTCTGAGTTCCTCAGTACAGGAGAGAATGACATCCCAGAGAGCAAATAGCCACAAAGATGATCAAGGGACTGGGGCATCTCTCATACAAGGAGAGGCTGAGTGGAGAAGAGAGGGCTCAGGGGAATCTTCTCAATGTGTATAAACACCTGATGGCAGGGAATGAAGCAGTGGGAACCAGGCTCTTTTCAGTGGTGCCCAGTGACAGGACCACAGGCGGTAGTCTGGAAGTGAAAGA
Organism: Indicator indicator; assembly: GCF_027791375.1. Classification (NCBI taxonomy): domain Eukaryota; kingdom Metazoa; phylum Chordata; class Aves; order Piciformes; family Indicatoridae; genus Indicator; species Indicator indicator. The sequence continues at coordinate 15,753,306 of NC_072011.1, read as the reverse complement.
CAAGAGGCTGCTGCCTGAACATTAGAAAACATAGTTTACTGTGAGGGTGACCAAGCTCCAGCACAGGTTGCCCAGATTGATTGTGGAATCTCCATCCTTGGAGAGTTTCAAAAGCTGCCTTTTGAATGAACAGTGACATTTTTTCTCAAACCTCTTCCTTTGGCAGTGCAAATTAAATCATGGGAAGAGTACAGGGGCAGGGAGAAACACAAAGGACATGGTCCTGTGCAACCTGTGTTACAGGACTCTTGCTTGAGCAGAGAGGTTGCACCAGATGACCTCCCTTCCAACCTTAATCATCCTGTGATTCTGAGCTCTAAAAAAGCCTGTCAACACCAATATGGGAAAATTATAATGCATCTATCCTGAAACAAACCTGCTTCTGTGTTCATCTGAAATTGCTACCCCTGTGGGCATATTTATTACTGAAACATGACAGACATATGGAATCCATAACAAGAAGTACCATTCTTTTAGTTTAAAAGGAACACAAAATGAAAACCAAAAGGCAATTTAACAAGAGATGCTGAAAATCATGTTGAGAAAAAAAGACTGAAACTCATGTGCATTTTACATGATGTATCTCTTTCTCTCTGGTATTGTTTTCTATCCATCACATGTTTTTCCTTTTTATGAAGCTGCTCAAATACAAGGCTGGTGATTAAAGAAGATTTTAATAATGCAATTTTGTGTATAAAAATATTGGTGGAAAAGGTAACTGAAATGATTTTTCACAAGATCTCTTTTTTCACATTAAAGCACTTAAGATACTTGAAATATAAATCCTCAAAGACAACTTCTTAATATCATGAAAATATAAATTATTATTTTGACTCTGTGTGTAGAAAACCAAATATTATTTTACACAAAACTAGAACAGATAAACGTCTTCTCTCTACTATGCCACCGGTAGAAGGAAGCATATGGCAATGTAAGAAGATTTTTATGAAACCTCTGTGTAGCATAGCCATTAATTAATTAATGTTAGCAAAATCTGGGGGTAATAAAATTTTTAAGCAAGCTACACCCAAGAAGTGCAAGCACGCACTGTACAAAGTTGCTGTGTAGCTCCACACACTGTTGTCAGAGACATTAAGCAATGCTTAATTGCATAAGCTTTGACACTTTCAAAAGTCAAAGTTAAATTCTGAAACCTGTTCCCACAAGACAGGACAATTATTAAAGGATTCTCACTAACTCAAGTCAAAGGATAATCTGTTACTTAATTTTCTTCTGAGAAAATATTCCACTCTCTACCAAAAGTTTCTCTCTCATCATAACAGTAATTGAATTGCTTCTCCCATGTTGTGGGAAGGAAAGAAAATATATAATTTATTTTAAGAATATATATTTGATCTTAATACCAGAAAGAGTCTTGCAGGAATATGTGGAATATCCTGTTTGGCTATGTCTATACTAGTACATTCACCAGTGCCAGGGAATGCACCTCAGCACTCAAACTTGACTGCTTACACTGTCAAACTGCTGGAACAGACTCCAGTACGGTTTTGGCCCGCACAAACTAGCAGTTTCCCAAACAATTCCTGGGCATGACTTGTGGTCAAAGCAGGCTAGAGACTATTCAATATTCTCAGCCTTTACAAACTACCTTGTTCAGAAGGTTTAAAAGTTCAGCGGTATGGATGTGAGTGGTTCTGTGCCAGCTGTTCTCAATGTCAAATATTTACAGGTATGTTTTATTAGTATAGACATTGACATTGTGTCCAATCACAGAGAAAGAGTACTTTGTACTGTGCTAGCTCTGTGGACGTGCTGGAGGGCAACACTGATCCCTTCTTTCTGTCCAAAGGAAACTTCAGTTCCATAGGAACAGTGCATATGAAATGCTCAATATGCAGCCAGGATTTAGCCCAAATGTGTATATTGCAACTCAAGAACTTGGAAGGGCTCAGGAGTCCCAAAGTTTAGTACAACTCTTGTGAAACACAGGCATTTCTAAATCTACTTTCAGGTCAGGGAACAAGGCTACTACTGTAGAACAGAGAACTGGTGGCACAAAAAGGACTTCATGAGAAGAATGATAGCTGCTGTTACTCTTACACGTATAGTGAAGGGAGGACGCTTTGGACAATAGCCAGGCATATATGATAGGATAGTGACATACAAGGACAGACACTTTCCTTGCTTTCAAACTTCCTAATTCTATGCATGCAAACAACAAAACTGTTACTCTATCTCTGCTGACTGATGTATCCTGAATGTCCTTTCAGACTCCTGCACAACTGACAGCATTATTTTCCAAGGAGCTGTAGGTTCTGTAGGAGCTGTAGGAGGTGGATCACCTCTTTGGGTGCCACTTCTGCAAAACAGCCTTTTAAGAATGTACAACTTTAAGCTGTTACAAGACCTGAACTTGCAGTGACACAACAGATGTGCACAGGAATGTAGGCATGCAAAGACTCAGGTTAGATCAAGTTAGAGATTCATCACTGTGCTCAGCAAGGGTCTTAGTCTCCTAATTACACAACAGTAGCTACTATGATTCTCACAAACACAGCATATCTTAAATATAAATAAAAAGGAATTGAGAGGGGATCCTCACTACCACTTTGAGGACAGTGCCAACAACATATGTCTAGAGCCTCAAAAAGGATTGCAGGTCAGCAGGAGAGCACCTAACATGAAAGGCAAAGGGACTCTACCTAGTAAGTCAGTTTCAACAGGGCCCAACAGGGGCACCTAGCACTGGGGAAAAATAAAAGGAGCTAGAGACATGTGAATACCTGCAAGGACAGGATTGTTATTGGCATTATTGAGACACGGTGTGATGGCTCCTACGGCTAGACTGTTAGGATGAAGAGTCACAAGCTCTTTAGGAAGGATAAGCAGGGAAGGCAGTGTCACTCTCTATGTCTATGACCAGCTGGAATTCATGGAGCTCCACCTAGGGATGGATGAGGAGATGACTGTGAACACATGGGTCAGAATTAAAGGCCGGGCAGAGCCAAGTGGTAGTATAATGAGGGTCTGCTACAGGCCACCTGACCAAGAAGAGAGACAGATAGGAGTGGCCTTGCATTCAGATGCCGGGGTCCACATGAGGGGCTTCCACCAACCTGATATCCGTTGGAAGGACAGCACAACAGAGCACAAACAATCCAGGAGACTCCTAGAATGCACAGATGACAATTTCCTTCACTAGGTGGCGAAAGAGCCAGCAGAGGCAAGGAGATATGCTGGATCTTGCTCTCACCAACAAGGAGGGATTGGTGGGGAATCTGAAACTCAAGGACAGCCTTCACTGCAGTAACCACAAAATGGTGGAGTTCAGGATCTTCAGGGCACAAGGAGGGTGCAGCAGCAAGCTCTGGACTTTTTAAGAGCAGATTTGGGCCTCTTCAGAGATCAGCTAGGTGGAATACCATGGGATAAAGCTCTCGAAGGGAACAGACGACTTGTGGCAGTCAGCATGGCTTAACCAAGGGCCCTTCTATGATGGGGCAATAGCACTGATGGACAAGGGACGGGCAACTGATGTCACCTGCTTGGAATTGTGCAGTGTGTTGTGTTTCCCACAACATTCTGGTCACTAAATTAGAAAGACAGAGTTGATGGTAGGCCACTACATGGATAAGTAATTGGGCTTGATGATCACACACAGAGTGAGAGTCAATGACAGACAAGCGATGAGTGGTGTTCCTCAGGATCTTTGTCAGCGACACAGACAGTGGGCTCAAGTGCACCCTCAGCAATTCTGCTGATGACACCAAGCTGTGTGGTGCAGTCAACATGCTGTAGGGAAGGGATGCCATCCAGAAGGGCCGTGACGGGCTTGAGAAGTGGGCCAATGCCAGCCTCATGAAGTTAGATAAAGCAGGGTCTTGTACATGTTTTGAGGTAATCCCAAGCACAAATACAAGCTGTGTGGAGAATGGATAGATAGCAGGCCTGAGAAGAAGGACCTTGGAGTGCTGGTTGATGAGCTCAACATGAGCCAGCAATGCACATCTGCAGTTCAGAAAGCCAACCAAAGCCAGGGCTGTGTCAAAAGAGGCATGGCCAGCAGGCTGAGGGAAGTGATTTGTCCCCTCCACCTGGAATACTGTGTCCAGCTCTGGAGCCCCCAGCACAAGAAGGATGTGAAACTGTCAGAGCGGCTCCAGAACGAGGGCCATGAGGATAACCAGAGGGACAAACCTTCACAGGCCATGGTTTCCCTAAGGTTAGCACTTGTGTGTGCACTTCAAAGCATGCTATATGCAAGCAGTCATAATATACTATGGGTTATCAGTGAATTTAACATCAAAGACAGATGGCCTTTTAAAAGTCTTGATTAAATGGTACATCTAAATGACATCATTTGCAGTACCTTACATGTGATTTCATTTAATACAGGTACTACTCATCATCAAGCACACAAGAATTCTACTGAAACAAAAAACACTGCTGAAATGTCATGCCTGTTTAATGTAGTCAAATAACTAACTTCCATATGATGCTGTAGAAGCAATGTTAAGTAAAGAGAATGTGCATTAATTACCAAAAAATTAATTTAGCATCAGGGATATAGGCTTTGCTAAATATAGCAGAACCTCACCTGAGAAGCAACAACATAAAGAATGAAAAGCCTGCTGACACTCATTGGTTTGAGGAGGTCGGATAGACAACACTAATCATATGCTGCGGCTAAACCTTCAGGAACTACTAAACTCCTTGCTGCACAATGTTTAGACAATGTCCATTCTTTTTAAAATAACTGAATTAGTAGCATTCAGATAAAGATGACATTCCTCAAGTTTCTTTTTTTCAGTGCAGGGGAGACACACAGGACACAGCGCATCCATGCACAGACAATACAAATGCACCACCTTACCTGAAGACTGAGCGCTGTAAAGGGAAGGATCAACTAGGGGAATATTCTGAGGAGCAGGCTGAATGGTGTTACTTGTCACTCCTGCAAATCAATGCAAAGTTTAGACTTGGGTTATTTTTATTTATAAATGTTAAAAGCAGGCAGACATAGCCAAGAAATAAAACAGGTAAACCTAATGGCACGATTTTTAAATTAAGCATCTCATAGCTTCCCAATTCTGACAGTTTTCAATGAATAATTTTAAGCCCCTTGTTTCAGACTACAAATGTTTTATAAAATAACACAGCAGAATCTACAGGCTGTCATTAATTTTATCAGTACAGTATTTCAGAGAAATTTAATTTCAAGCAATAAAGACAGGTAAGAAAATACTATTCCAAAAGACATTGGTTACCCTAGAGAATTGAGGAAAACCTGCCAAAGGAGAGTAGGAGTAAACTTTTATATCTGAAGATTAAATTCTGCCTTTGTACCAGAGGTAGTCTCCATTACTGTATTTTTAACCCCTGCCTGCCACTTGCAAACTACCTCCTTTGTAATTCCTTCAAACACAATAGTTGAGAATAAAGAAGCTAATTAGATTTAAAAGGGAAGTGGTGATGCTAGAAGAAACAGCACTTTACGCTGTGAAGCGTTCTTTTATATGCGTTCACGTTCCAGACCCACTCATTTGCATCGATCCAAAACTATGGTTTTGTAGTAGGTTCAGAACATGCCAGACAAACATAATAGTAAGAAGATAGTGTAATAACTTTTCCAAATTATCTGTTATTTCATAGAAAAACTGATGGGGTTAAAACTACATAATGCAAAGAAATGTAAACCAACAAGGTACATATACCATGATTTTTCAGATCTGGTAAAAACAAAAAGCTAAATATTTACCTAGGCTGAATGTAAAAAACAACACTGTCCCCTTTTCAGACCCAAAAAGCTCCACCTATCTGAAGGATTTCCCTTTGATAACGCTGAAAAAAAAGAGCATCCTGAACTTTTCATACAACGAAGCATTTTTAAAATGAGCAAGTAAAAGGAGGGGCTGCACGACAAAAACATCTCATGTGTTCTATAATACAAAAATGCATCTAAACAAATTATCATCAGTATTAAAATCAAGAGCTTTTAATTATTTTAGTCTTATTGAACATCATTCTAAATAGGCAACATGAGGTGAAAAGTTGTATTCACGAATCATCCTGTTTTTTTTTTTTTTTTTGTTTTTTTTTACGCACAGCAACTGGGAAGAACTTTGAATTTTTAAGAACTTGGTTTTGGTCCAAAAATGACACAGAATAAGAATGATGTAGGAGCCAAGACATTTAGTACATGGACAAAATTTCCATTAATAATGCTGTTTGAGGTCAATCACACTTAAATACTTGCACGGAAAAAGGCGCATAAAACCCCAATAGAAATATAAATGGTATATCAGATGTGACTGTTATAGTCTTGTTGTGACAGTTTCAACATTATGTTGGATGTATTCCCACATAAAGAAGAGCAGTCTGTGTGTGCACAAGGAAAGCTAAATATGAAACAAAGTAATATAATTTCATCTATTAAATGAAAGATTCAAATAGTTCTTCACAGTATAGCTGTTGAAATGCATTATTACAGAGAAGAAAAAACTATTCTGTTTGTAGAGTCACTCTTCAGTGTGTATCTTTTCTGGCAGCAACAGAACAAGAGGACACAGTCTCAAGCTGTGCCAGGGGAAGTTTAGGCTCGAGGTGAGGAAAAAGTTCTTCACAGAGAGAGTAATTGGCCAATGGAATGTGCTGCCCAGGGAGGTGGTGGAGTCACCGTCCCTGGAGGTGTTCAAAAAAAGATTGGATGTGGCACTTAGAGACATGGTTTAGTTGTCAGGAAGTGTTAGGTATTAGGTAATAGTTGGACCTGATGAGGTCTTTTCCAACCTGATTGATTCTGTGATTCTGTACTTCACCTCTCAATAACAACAGTAATTTGAGTGCAATTCAGACATACCTGTGTTGTGAGGCACTTCAGCTGGAGTGTTGGCTGGTGCATGGGCACCAGGTGGTATATGTATACCAGTGAAATTACTGGTTGGTGTGTTGTTAGCTTCATACGTAGATGATGATGTTGGTTGGGTTGTTCCACTAGGGACAGAAGATGACCCTGCTTCTTCCCTTTCAGCATCTCCTAAGATGACACAAAACAGGAATTACTGCAACTCTTCTGTAGAAACACTTGAAAAATTAAGCTTGATTTTAAAACCTCCTTTCATTTTTTTGTTAGAAGAACTGCCAGCAGTGAGACATAAAACATTTATCAAGGCAAACCATCCATTTGACAAAGTGAAAAGGAACATATCATAGGATAAAGATCTAGAAACCTCATATACTTAAAAAAAATCTGTTTAAATTGAAGGATCATCTTATTACTTTTGGAATATAAGCAATTTGTCTCATCAGCACAATCCCTTATACCTTTATGTTCTACACCCATTGTAGTTGAACAAATATGCATTAATCTCTAGTAGCATATACATGAACCAGAATATGGAAAACTGCAGTTGCTTTACAAACTTTGTAAAAAGACAGTGCCACTCCTTCTACTCCATATCAATTAAGCAAACCATAAACAAATGACAAAAACAGGGAACTTTTTAGCTGGGTCATAACTGTATCCAGAACAGTTAAAAGTATATAATGCACTATAAGAATAATGAGGTTCAATATACTTCATAAGTATATTGAAGAACATATGTATTATTTTTCAATCTAGTCATGGTCTTAAGGTTCTGGTCTAGTTTATTCAATGTTGTTTGAAGGCTAATCGTCCAATTTTATTATGCTAACGACCCAGTTAATTTATAAAAAAAAAACAAACTAATTTTCTTTTACTGTGTATGTGGTCATTTGTATCAAAATGTCAGGTGGAACAAGCAGTTTTGGAAATAGCTTTAACAGCCAGCTCTTGAAAGGGAGTAAAATGAACATGGGAGCACAAAGCTCATGTGTGTCTTCAGCTTGAAAAAGCATGAAACCCACACTGATCTTCAACTATCTAAAATTATGTATTATGCTTAATAATTAAAAGAGTCTTCTCTTACAAATATTATTACAAATACCAGGATTTTTTCCCATGTAAGGTTCCTCCTCCTCCCAGAAAAAAGTTCAGGTGCTACCTTTACTAAAAATGATTAAACACTTTGTACTTCACCATACTCCAATAAAATACTTACTCCAATAAAAGACTATAATGCAGAGTAAAATCAACAGTTTTGTCATTAGGACATTTTTACTGGACTTGAACAAAGACATAATTAACATATTTTTGATTTACATTGCAAAGTTGTAGTAGTTTACTTTCATTCATAACATGCACGTACTAATAAATAAATTCCTAAGTCCCCCCTATTGACAAACTAATACCAAGAATCTTTATTTCAAATACTAAAAAAACCCCAAAACCTAGAAGCAAAGTTGTGTCAGGCTTGTCAAGCGTTGCTAGCAAAATTTAATACATGAACACAGAACATGGTACAATTCTACGCTGTGAAAAATATTTTCAATTGCTGCAACCAGTAATTCAGGCTGTGGTTTTATGAAGCTATTTCTGACACATGCAAACAAACATCTGGCCATTTCTGGAAGGCAAAGGATATCTTAAGGTCTCTGCTTTGCTGTATTTTTTGCTAGGAACTCATACTGCAATATCATGCAGCTAACATGCACGGATGTAAAATTAAATGTGTTAAAACTGGCAAAAAAAGGCCATGTTGGGTGTTGCCTGAAGATAGTATTTTGGGAAAGCTGTTGTAAAAATTAACCTACTTTTGAGAATGAAGGAGTGGAAAAAAGGTGCTTTCATTGCACTTCAGAAAAACCTTCATTGCAATTAAGAAAAATTACACCCGAGTTCTTCTTGCTTAAACTTCTAATGCATGTATTCCTTTGTTCTGCCTCCTGCATCTTCCTGTTACCCTTATCTGGCTCTTCAGTCCCATTCTGCTTTTTCACTCTCTGCACTTCATATCCTGTAATGGCAACCCTTTGCCCCGTCTTGCACTATCTATTTTCTCTCCAAGTCGTTCCCAGCTTTAGCTTCAAACTTCCCCACTGCAAAAGTCGTTTCTGCGAAATTGCAATGCTATGGGCAACACTGATCATGTTAAAGTCTGGCAATATCATACACAACAAACCAAACCAAAGTATTAGAAGTGCAGAACACCATTAATAACAGTGCCTGTCAGAGGCTAATTCACAAAAGGGCGATACACTTTTTGATCAGCTGTATGTATCAAAAGATCAAATTCACCTGTTTGACTTGCTCATTATGCAATTGGCAAATATTAGATTGTATTAAATATAAAAACAACTTTGTTTAAATTAACACTTCATAGGTGTTTAAAGTGCCCAAAGGTTATCATCAAAGATTTTAACTGTGCTTTTTGCAAAATAAATATTTAAAATATTTCTTATCAAAGGCTAAAGTATTAGAACCATTTTGAGATATATGCATATAGTATTTGTGAAGAGTTTTAACAGTAGTGCTAAGTACAAGCATTTCAGGCTGCTGGAAAAGAACATTTAAGTCGATAAACTATTTTTAAGTTCTGTGGTTAGAACATTCATAATGCTATTGAAAACCAAACCTTTTTCAGAGAATGGGAATAAATGTTAGAAAAACTAGAGAATTCATTTCTCATAGAGCAGTAAAAACCTAGAATTTAAAGTTCCTTACAACTTGCTCAAGGATCCTGAACTACTAGCCTGGAGCTATTCAAGTTGAGGCTTGAGAGGGCTCTGGGCAACCTGATCTAGTTGAGGATGTCCCTGCTTACTGTAGAGGGGTTGGACTAGATGACCTTTGGAGGTCCTTTCCAATCCAGACCATTCCCTGACTCTGTGAAACAGTGATACAATTGTTTCACACTGAGTTTCAGCACCAGCTGAGTTTCTGGTTTTGGGACCTCCTCCTCCTTTGTGCTTGTATCTCAGCATAACCAATCCATGTGGCTCTTGAGAATTTTCTCAGAGCTACAGTACACCCAGGCTTTGGGGTTTTTTTGTGTGTTTTTGCTGTTGTTGTTTGTTTTCTTTATTGAAGGCAAGACTTTGTGGAATTAGGCTGATACCCCATGCCCCATAACCAACTGTCCAAGGATATTTTCATAAAAATGCAGGGTTCTCAAGGCTTAATGGCATTCCCTTGTCTACTGTAGGGACGCACTGATGATGACTTAAATTCAGCAGCCCAGAGCGCTACATTTAAAACTAGCAAAATGTTTGTTTTCAAGGAGTTCAAACTCCTCTGATTCTCAGGACTCCTGTTTTTAAGGAGTCCAGAGAATTAAAAGGATACTCTTATGAATTTTGAATTAGAACCATTTTCTACTCCAAACGTTTTTCTCTATAGCTTGGGGTATTGTTAAAAGATGCACAATGCAAGGTTCTGTTGGAACACTGCTTTTTAAATATATATGCACTTTATTTTTTTTGCCATGATACTGACAAATGGACTCAAAACTCCATCAACTTTTCATACACTGCTCTTTCTACTAGTTGGGACTATAAAGATTTCCTGGAATTCTGTAATATAAATGTAGAACATATGTCATATATTACAATGAAAGCAGTGATATTTAATGTATTGTACAATTTTTTTTTCATGTTTGAAATTACATTTTTTTCCCCATCAGTATAAAATTGTGTTGGGTGACCTAGAGCTACTCCTAAGTGACCCTGATGTGTACTCCAGGACTTGTATTCCAGCTGCATTAATAAATCAAGCGTATCATTTTAAGGTTTCAATGGCAGCATCGTGACAAAAGCATGCGTAAATCCAACAGCAGAACTGCATAAAGCATGCCTATACTACTGTAAACACATCTCCAAGAGTTACAGTATGGTTTTTTAAAATCACCCAAAAAATAATGGTTTGGAAAAAAACGGTAGTTTGTCAAGCTACAGAGACCTAGTTTCACTGTGTTTAAACAGACTTTTCCACTTGCAAGGGAAAGCAGAAAATGAGCAAGCAGAAAGGAATGGGGAAGGTCCAGTCATGCATTCAAACAATGTTGCTTTTCTTCTTATGATACACAAAGCAAGAATTGACACTTTTTTTAATAGATTCTTCTGATGAAAATTTACATAAAATTTTTTTCTTGCTTGTGTAAAGCATTATGGATAGCTACACTACAGAGTTGACTTCCAAAAGTAAATTACATTAATTTATTGCTCAGAAAATGAAATTATATTGTCAAATTATAGATATTGCAGTTCCCCAAGGATGTTATCATTTTGGCTCAAAGCATTTGTGTTATTTTTAAGCAGCATGTAAACTTAACTTGGTAATGAAAGCCACAGTCATCTTCATCAATTCATACTACCACTTGTAATGACCTGCAACGAATAGTAAGGATTTGAGTACTCTTAATTCTGCTTTCCCTTCTACAAGAGTTTCTTAGGCAGCCTTAAGCAAGTTCTTTGCCTTCACATTAAAAACATCAAAAGCCTGTTTGTTGCTGCTGAGAACAATTTTTTTCTACACAAGCTACATACACATATTTTTACCATAAGCTCGGTAATCTCTGCTTAGAAATTCATTTTTTTTGCAATTTCTTAGATTCAATAATTAATTTCACATAATCAGGTGAGCTTTGTCAATATTACACTACAAGCCAGGCCACTAAAGAGCACTCGGTTAAAACTAGAAATAGTTATTAGGCTATTCATCGCAGTCACATTTTTTACCACATGCTATCTTCTCCACTGAATTATCAAAACCAATATAATTTAACTTAAAAGGATGCTTGCACTTGGAGTTGCATTGTAAACCTCTCTCACTACAGCTGCATTAGCAGTTAAGAAAACTGCCTTGAAAAACACTGTATGTAGAAGAAGAAATTTGTTTGCTAATACTTCAAACACAACTCGTCTAGACCAGAGCATGTGTCAACAGGTAAAAGAAATTCCACTGTTTAAGTATTTAGGGCATCTTTAGGTAAGAAATATATAATAATGAGAATAAACTGGTAACTTGGAAATCCAACTGTATCATACTCATTATTTGCTCACAAATACCTGAATTTACTTCTGTCATAGTGTTTCTAGAGTATTAATATACAAAGTATTATTGCAGCACACGGGCTTTAGACACTTCTGTTTACTTTTAACTCAGTACAGGCCAACAATAAACAGGTACAGATATTTGGAACACATTCCCATTTAAAAAAAATGGTGATGATGTATTATATACCTTTCCATTATTTATTTTTTAATGTAATGGTGGCCAGGACATGTAAATGATAAAACATTACACTGTGGAGAGCCACTATTCAGACTTCTTTGGGCTAAATTTGAACCTCAGAAGCACTCTTATCTGGTCCTCTCCCCTTTCCACTCATTGACTCTCTTTTCCATATACAACTGAATGATTTTTTCAAGAATCATAAAAAGGCAGAAGGATCCATTGCCTTCTGCCTGGTCCAATTTCTTACTCCTAACAGTGCTAACAGTTCATGCTGTTCTGGGCACAGAATAGCTGTGGTTGGAAGGGAGCAGCCCAAGTACCTGCTCAAGCAGGATCAGCTGGAGCCAGCTGCCCAGGACTCTGTGCAATTGGATTTTGAATATTTCTAAGTTGTGGACATTCCATAACAACTCTTGGCCTCTCTTTTCAATATCTGACCACTTTCATGATAACAATTATTTTTCTAATAACTAATTCCCATTTTCCTTCTTGCAACCTGTGTCCATTACCTAGTGCTGTATGACAAGGCAAATCCATGGAGAGTCTGGCTTCAACACTCTTTACACCCTCCCATTAGGTATAGTTTAAGACAGCTATAAGAACTTACCTCACTTACCATGTTCTTCAGCTCACATTTGGAAGACATCAGAAAACTCTCATACTTCAAGCAATACACTATTTTGTACCAAAAGCTGCCTTGTAAAGAGTAAGACTATCTCCTAGTTCATTATACTGTGCTTGCTGTCTGATAAAGGTGGTAAGATAGACCATTTTTTTTCATGCTACTTCATTAGTTTTTATCTTCTGCTGCACATTTGTCTTCTGCTAAAGAATCAGCTAGCGATTGCCAAGTGGAACAGGGTGCTACACCTTGGTGGAAGGACCACCAGTTTAATCTGTCAGTGAATAGTAGGTCATGTGCATCCTCCTCTTTCTTCATAAATAATCAGGAATAAAGCTTCAAAACATGAGACTGCACCAGGAAAAAATTGAGAACTAGCAAAGTTTTCTAATGATTTGACATATTTAAAATAAAACCAAAGTGCAGAAAATTAAAAGCCTATTAATAACAAATGTGAAATTACAGGTTCAAACTTCAAAATTAACACAAGACCCAGGTACAGACCCCAAACACAAAAGAACAGAAACCAAGAGATACTTTTCTGTGTGTATATATGCATGCGTGTTTGTGCACGTGTAAATATATAGATCTTTTAATGCATATTTTCATAAAACTTCATGTGTCCACCTCTACAGGGTAGCTCTACAAGTCAGGTAAAAGTCACACTCTAAAAGTTAGATTTGTCTTTTGAATTGTGGATTTATCAATTCTTTTTATTAGAAAAATCTCTATTATCAAATTCAAGCTTAAGTTACGAGGTGAGCATCAACTTAAAGGACATTTATTCAAGTCTTGTACACTACCTCAAATAAAAATGTCAAACCATTTAATATTCTTAGTCGTTTCATTAGGTATGTGAAGAATTACACAGAGGTTATTATCACAGAGCAAAATTAGTGTGTTTTAATTTGCATAATGAAAATATTCATTCCAAAGACATCCTATTTCCATAAGAGATTTCCATTTTAAAATGTGTATTTGAAGCTTCTGAACTGACTGGGAAGGAAAACAAAGAGACCTCTTATTAATGAAAGTGATTGCGGTGGAAAGCAACTCGGTGAGATGCAAAAAGAACTGAACATTCATAAAGCATTAAGCACAGAAAACTGGAAATAATGGAAAGTAAATGAGTGAAAATATTTTGAAAGTTAATTTAACAATTCCATTTCCATTCTATTTTGATTTACTTCAGAAATGAATTGGTTTTGTACATATTTTGCTTTAATCAAATACTGAAAACCATGATCAATTTGTACACAGAACAGTAATACTATTATTTGCTTCAGCAGTTTAACAAAAAAAGGTTTGCCTGACATTTCATTTGACTTCACAAAAAACCATACATATGTGTGAAAGCTGTGGATGTATGGTTTAGAAATAGGGTAACATTTATAAAGTTTAGAAATGATATGGCAGCTCTGGTTTGATTATTTACACATAATGAAATAAATACACATAATGAAATAAAAGATCCTGGTATGTCATCTATGTGCTCTTTTAAGAAAGCACTTGCCTATTATGTGTTCTGTTACCTCAGGGAGAGGCTAGCTTGTATTTGCTCACAGGTGTGGTGTGTCTTTATAAAAAGCTCTAAATGACAAAGGTTTGGATGTTCCTATATTGAAGAGCTAGGATTTCTGAATTAGCAGCAGAGTTTAGACAGGCCTGAGTGCATTAAACAGACTACAGTAAAAGTTACAATTGGAGAAGTTTAAAACAACCTGTTCTCATAAACATTCATTTAGTGGATTTCCTTGGAAATCACCACTATTATATAACACTTAGGGAGGTAACTTCAAGGAATCCTGTACAGGTAATTCAGGTTGCCAGAAGAACACAGAAAAGAAACTAAAAACACAAGGAGAAAAGTGAATGAGTGAGAAAGTAGCAGGAAATCTAATCTACAAACGTTATGCCATAACACGGTTTTGAACCTCGCATTATTATACCGGGAGGTAGGGATGACATCATCTCACAATCAGGTATTTACTTTGAAGCTGTATCTATTGATCAATTTGGTTTTGAATCCTATTTAACTTCTGAGAGAGGATAAACTGGCAAAGGGATTATAACTTTACAAAACAGATTTAAAAGGACAGTGAGTAACATTAAAAGAAATGCATGGTTCTGGCCCAAAGGTGACAACACTGTCTCGGAGAGTAGCTTTATTCAAATAATAACCTGAACTATGGAAAAAACAAAGTCAATCAAATAGTAAGGTGCAATAAAAGTAATAGTAGGAGAAACAGGAAAGAAACAGCAGATGGCCCACCATGAATGGAATATTTAAGCAGTGAAGAACTGTGCATATCATTACTTTCACCTTGGCCCATCTCTTTGCTCCTGGAAAAAGGGAAATACATACCAAAGCTCTCTCCTTCCATTCCAATAGGGCCAGGCTGAGGAGTCTCTCCATTCTTCAAGCAGTTATGAATGTATGCTGCCTTCCACCTGGCATACTTCCTGTGCTGAGCATTCTGTGGAAGGGAAAAATCCAGCCACTTTAACCACTCACTTCTACAAATTAATGCATTCAAACCAGAAATGTAAGCTGCTATCCCTTGAAATCCCTTTAAAGATAAAATGCATGTGAAATTAATTGGTGAATTAAAAAGAAATATAAAAAGAACTGCTTTACAGGTTCTCAGTATGAAATGAAGATGTGAAGATGATCTACTAGTGTAGCATTTCAAGAAAGAAAATACATTATACCAGGACTATCTAGAATGAAATATGGAACAATTTGTAATAATTGGCAATGTGAGATAATAAAGAAAACTTTCTGTCTCCACCAGCTTAGATGATTATTTACTTTAAATATCTGAAACTTTAAACACTACTCCTGCTCATCAATAACACAAAACCTTTTCTAATTACATTATATTAATTTTAAAGTGTATTTAAAAGCATAAATACAAAAAGGCTGCTGAAGTTGCAGTTTAGTGTGGTGGTGGAGGGATATTCCAGGACATAATAGTATTTTGATTTAGTATCGTCACATCATAGCTGGAAGTCAGACGGAAGGACTTGAGCAATACATAAACTACCCACAGAGCAAAGGGTTATATTAATAAATACTTCAAATACACTGCTAATAACAAGTTTAATAGTTCAGTTATTAGAAAAAATAGTATATCTCAAAAGCTAATCACTATATTGACAGTCAATATAATCGTTGCTAATTCCCATCTTCTGCAATGGTGTTGATATGAAACAATTGCAGTGAGAAGCAAATCTGCAGCTCGCCTTTCTGACTATAGTAATAGTTTGAAACTGAAAAAAGCTTCAGTATTTAAAGAAAATCAACACAATATTTAATTATTTTCAGTTTCTGGGAAAAAGAAATTGAGGAAAATCATTTAACCTTAGTTTTCATAAATTCTCCTTTTCGCAAAACAAGAGTGATTGAAATAAAAGTCAAAATCCAAAACCAAACCAAAAACCAAACCAACTTACTGTTCTTATGTACAACTTTAGTATTCCAAAACATAAAATTAAGATTGGCCACTTTGTATCTCCTGGGACTATTACCATAGTAATAATCCAGGAAGTGTTCTCAATTGTTACGAGAAATTTTCAAGTGTTTATGTACATTAACTGCTTTTTTAAAAGTTGTAAGATAAATAACCAGTTCTGACAGTTATGAGGTTATATATTTCAAGAAACAAAGCTGAATATAAACAGAGATGAGAAATGTAGAAGTATGAGTGGTATAATTTGGCCAAGTGATGAATACAGGTTGATGGTATGCTTCATCAACATCATTACATGCAAGGTACTGTGAACTCAGATTTCACAGTACCAATCACAAGTTAAATGGTTTGGAGACTGAAGGAGGCAGAATCATCTCTCTTTAAAAGTCCCTGACTGAAATAACATGCAAAGCTTTTGAGAATTAATAAAATGAAATTCAGAATTGTACTTCACAAAGCCTACTGCACTGTCATCTAGACTAGGGTAGAGAGTGACAGTATAATGCATATCTCCAGGAAGCTTCCTTGCTTATATTTAATACATCAGTATCCATCAGGATGCTCCCATAGCCCAGGAGAAAGATATGCCCCTCATTTTTGCAAATACAATATTCTCCAGAAAACAGCCTGCCCTTCTGACTTATTAAAATGTACTCATTATACCTCAGAAAGGAAAAGTACAATTAGAAAACATAACTTTCTGTTAAATATTTTCTTTCAATAATCACTCCTGGACAGGTAGTATTACAGGTGAAATTCTTTTATTATTCATAGACACACTTAGAGAAGCAATAAAATGCAGAAATACACATCCAGAGTATGGTACTTTTAGAAAAGAACAGTCCAATTCTTTGGCCCTAGATACTCTTATGATATGGTAGCATAAAGGATACCAGGGGACATAGCAGCCAGTTTTAAGAGAACACATGAAAGAAAAATATTACTTGCACCTCTTGATAGATGAAAACTGTAGACTGTTATAGTCACAGGCTATAGAAGATGTGGCAAATTGCTCTTGGGCAAGACCTCTAAGATCTAAACTTACTTTCCTGTATGTCACAGTACACAAGAAGGGCACCACTATCAAAACAATTCTTTTACCTTCCTTCCAATACTTACAAATGAAAAGTAGCCATGGCAACTGCATTTTAAACTAAGTAAATATGCCTGCATTTTAGGTTCACCTATCAGAGCAGGGATTTACATACAGGATACTAAGTATCTGAATTCCAAGCTGGGCACGGAATAGTTTGGGATCTGGACAACCACAAATTTGTTATGGGCCTGCAAATCAGCAGAACTTTTGGGTTCTCAAGACACTTTTGCTAGTGGAAGCCTGTAACAGTCAAGTATATGAGGAAAAAAAAATTGTAGATTACCTGTGTGGATTTAGGTGTCCTGAGACATATTCAGGACTTAAGTGACCAGCACTTACTGATTTTGTCTCAGGTTGTTTAGTGTTGTTATTTCTTATTTATTTTTCCAGTATTTCAATATTCCTTTAATAAGATTTGAAACTTATCTTCATGATCCAGTAGTGGTTTTCTCTTTTTTTCCCCCCCTTTGTCAGAAAATGTCAACTATACCATCACATTTCCAAAATGAGCATCTCATTCAGTCAATTTAACAGGGAAATCTCACTGTTAATTTTCACACCAAGAACTGTATCGGAGATTAATTCTTCAGTGGGGCATGAATAACAGAAAGCAGCTGACCACACACTAATAGCAAAGTTGGTTTTAAAATAGACCAAAAGATTATTCAGGTGTGCTGTAATAAAAGAAATCATGACCTTGTTCAGCCACTTCTGGAATAACAATTTGATTATAAGAGTACTTGCCATGAAGACAACTGTGATAGTTAATTTAGTAGATTTTTTTTTCATTAAAACATTCAAGTTCTAATGGTCAGATAGTGAGCAAATTTTACGAAGTAAATTCACATTCTTCCAACTTATCACTTTTAACAGTAGGGTTTGTTGCAACCCCAAAGATGTCTATTTTGACTAAAATTGCATGCAATTCCATCTCAATTCTTAGCACTAAAGTTCTTACTTGCAGAGGAAAAAAGTAAAGGTGGAAAAAGCCTGGAACTTTGCATCATTTTCCCTATACTCATTCCTACTTGCTCAGTGTAATTCTCCATGTTCCACAGTAACAATCAGACTTTGAATTTCTAAGTCATAAAGCATCTTCTAACAGATACAGAAAGGACTGCTTAAAAGAAAACCCAAAGAAAAACGCAGCAGTGTGCAGTTATCATTGCACCAAAGCACTATTATTGTATTCATTGATCTTAAAATAAGAGATATTGCTCTATTGATGAGAGCAAATCCCACATAATGCCTCTCTCTGGCAATGCATAGAGGAAGGAAACAATTGTCTAATATTTCTTACATATTTTACATGAAATAGCATGGTTCCTTAGGACTTACTAACAAGTATTTGACTACATAATTAAAGCTCACGCTCTTTGGAGTTTATATTCACATATTACAAAAACAATTTTACAGAGCTAAACCAGTAATTTGCACCTAGGTGCTAGGGAAAGCAATTAGATAATACAGTGATGTCCCTAACGCTTACCTCTTCAGTGAGCTCCCCGAAGACTGTTAGCACATCTATAAGGAGACTTGCTGTATAAAAGGATTTTATCATGTTTCTGTAAAAAAGAAAATAGTTCACTAACTTGGTAATGTCTGTCTCTAAGGATAAGATTTTAGAAATTAGCATTTTAGATCGCATTGGCTTATTTCAAGCCAATCATCACTTTTTTATTTTTATTTTTTTTAAACTCTCCTCCTTTATTCTGATGTAACAGAAATTACTTCACAATGCTTAGATTTAGCAATATGTTGAGTAGCCTCCTGACTACCATGCAGAAAGTTTTCAGCGTTTTTCTAAAACTCCTCCTATGTCCTGCACCTAGTTTCTAGTTTGGAATGTTCAACACAGGACATAGGGCATTCAGTATTATCTTAGAAAAAGCCATCAACATGCTGTAGCAACTGCTGTAAATCAAATCACATAATGTATCACCACAGCTATTTTAATATCACTGGACAGTAGAAACTACAACATGCTTGATGTCAAGTTCATCATTAGCTTGGGGTTTTAGAAGGCTTGCCAGTAGGTGAGCAACCTCTGAAAGAACACAAGAAGGAAGGTAACAGTTAATGAGTGAAGTAAGAGACAAACAAGTACTTAACAAATTGTTTTCTGAAAGAGAAATGAATACATTAAAGCCCAATTCTTGTTTCCAAATTAAAGAGTTTAGATATTCAGATTTCCTGACCAGAATTTAATTCAGATAGCAAAACCAGATTTTCACATACTTATGAAATTGCCCAGCTCTGTCTTCATTGTCTGCATACAAAAACATTTTTAAAGCATAATTCTCCACATGAGCAGAACCAACAATTTCCTGAGTAATTGCTTCATTATCACCAAACTGCTTCTTCATCTGAAAAAAATGAAAAAAAAAAATAACACTTTATTAGACCTTAAGAGTTCCACAATGTAATTCAGACACAAGGAATTGCTGATTTATGCAAATCCAAGGACAATTTTAAAAAGAAACAGCATAAACTTTATACAAATCTCCAGCTTCCAACACAACAAATGCTAAAAGCAGCATACTAAAGAGAAGGGAAGATTCCAGGGAGACCTAATAGCGGCCTTCCAGTACCTGAAAGGGGACTACAAGAAGGCTGGAGAGGGATAGGTTACAAAGGACTGCAGTGATAGAATGAGGGTCAGTGGTTTTAACTTAGAGAAGAGCAGATTTAAGTTGGACATTGGGAGGAAGTTCTTTACCAGGAGGGTAGTGAAACACTGGAACAGGTTGCCCAAGGAGGTACTTGAGGCCCCATCCTTTGGAGATACTCAAAGTCAGGCTCGACAGGCAACCTGATCTAACGGAGGATGCCGCTGCTCACTGAAGGGAGGTTGAACTAGATGACTTTTGGAGGTCCCTTCCAACCAAAACCATTCTAGGATTCTATGATTAGGAGTAAGTAGCTCTGAATACCATCTTCAAACAATAAGTATTTTAAAACCCCCCACAACTACAATATTGTGAAGGAATAGCTACAGATATTTTTCCCCTTACTGTCTGAAAGACCAAGCACCCTGAAGCCTGTGTCAGGATTCAACAGAGTTCAATTGGTCAAGTAATGCACGCTTTATAAAAGTACTGTAGGCAAGAGTGATTATTTATCTTTTCCCTTCGAACGTTACTTCACTGCAGTTCAGTACATCTTTCAAAGCATCTGAGTCCTACCTTGATCCATCTAGTGCCCTATGGATTCACTGGAATTTTCAGAGTAAGCAGTGTACTGCAATTCAAAGACGTCTTTTCAAAGACGTTAGAGTACAAGAATCCTCAGGTTTCCTAAGAAAAATCAGGAAAGCAAATAGCCCTCTAACAGTCACAACAGGTGGATTTACAGCTTCTGAATAGGCTTACTGTTTGCACATAAGGAATTCTCAGGTTATCCTTAGAGAACAAAAACAGGAACACTGCACGATACTAACTTGCAGCCTGTATTTTGCCAAAAAGATTTAAAAACAATCCCTGATCAGCAGTTATTTTTCATTGTGCATGTGAAGAAAGCTTAAATCATGCAGGCTGCATTTCCATATTTTTCAGACTGCTGCCAATTTTTTAGTACATAGAATGCTGCCAGAAAACTTACTTGATTTCAGTAATGAAATATAAACTTTCCAAACAGAACTTTAAATTTGAAGACTTGTCAAACTTACACTTTACACAGTTTTCAATAAAGCGTTTGGTTTACAAAGTGTAATTGTTTTCCTTGTGTGTACCAAAATTTGTAAGTAGCAAGATCTAACTGAAATGAAATTGAATCTGAGGAAGAAAATTATTTGTTTATACATGTATCTGTCACCAGTCTATATATATATACATACACACACCTTACACTCATAAGTTACTAATACACTTGATCTTATGTTTGATGGAGATGGTTTCAAATGCACAAATGACAGCCATATACTAAAGTTAACCAAGTTGTTTATTTTTTGAAATTACTCTTCAAACAATCCGTGATTGAGTACAGCAATAGCAGTGTTTTATATGATTTATAATTAGAATGTAAAATTGAGCAAATTTGGTTTAATTTTACTTAAACCATTTACATGAAAACAGTTACCTGTAGGAAAAGCATAACAGCACAATCATATGTAAAGATACTTCTGACATAAGCATGTATTTTGGATACAAAAATCACTGCATTTAATTAATTCACATATTTGGAATATTATCAAGTTTTGTTGTAAGGAACGTATCTGGTAATTTCCAGATATCTCTACGCTGTTTTATTCTTTGCTGCTATAAAGTTCAGGGTTGTTTGTAAACTTGTCTTAACCTGTAGAACAATCAGTTAAGGCAACACCCAGAAAGCTGAAATAAACATTTAGCACAGAGCTGTTGCACCCCTTTGTGCCCCCTTGCTGGTTAACGACTGACTGAAAATGGCTGTTATCCCATTATTGCAGGGGTTCAATTTGTCAGGGTATCCAAACCTCTCAGCCCCCAAAATGCTGTATTAGATCTACCTAGAAGTGTTCTCTCCATCCTTCCCCTATTGTCTACACAGAAGGGACTTTAACACCTGAGCATCACCTGTCACAGAGGCAATCTTACCAGCAACTGAAAGATGAAACCATGGGGTTTTGCTGCTTTTCTAAGTCTTCTCAAACTCAAAATAAAAGGGGTAACCAAATATTGCAGACAGATTAGTTGCTACAGTATCACTAGGAATACAACAGACTTTAACCATCCTCATGGAATGAAGAGTAAAGTCTTTCAGTGTTTTAATTAATCACTCCTCTTTTGATTGTGACCAATAAAGATGTCAAAATTTAATGAAGTAACACATCAAGAAGCCACTGTACACTGGACTCTCTGTTACTCAAAAATCAAAGATAAAACTAAAAAAAAAAAAAAATCAAAGAAGCACATGGTATGAAAAAAGGACAAATGGTTCATGTTTCTTTTTTATTTCCCCTGAAGAACTGAAGGCTGTTCCATTAGTTTTAAACAAACACTTCAAACGTTCCTATGGCTGTATTTTGGATGGAATCATTAATACTGAACAAAAAAAAGAACCACTACTTAGTTTTTAAATGTTACTTTCTGCTTCAAAATGAGCACCTAAACCTTAAAATCCATAATCTACTTCCTTTGAGACTACTGAAAACTACAGCATATAAACAAACAGCTCCCGGAACTTAAACTGACCATCTAGAATAGAATAGAATAGAATAGAATCAAGAAGGCTGGAAGAGACCTCAAAGATCATTGAGTCCAACCTGTCACCCTACACCTCATGCCTATCTAAACCATGGCACCAAGTGCCACGTCCAATCCCCCCTTGAACACCTCCAGGGATGGTGACTCCACCACCTCCCTGGGCAGCACATTCCAATGGCCAACCACTCTCTCTGTGAAGAACTTTCTCCTCACCTCCAGCCTAAACCTCCCCTGGCGCAGCTTGAGACTGTGTCCTCTTGTTCTGGTGCTGGTTGCCTGGGAGAAGAGACCAAACCCCTCCTGGCTACAACCTCCCTTCAGGTAGTTGTAGACAGCAATGAGGTCACCCCTGAGCCTCCTCTTCTCCAGGCTAAACAGTCCCAGCTCCCTCAGCCTCTCCTCATAGGGCTTGTGCTCAAGGCCTCTCACCAGTCTCGTTGCCCTTCTCTGGACATGTTCCAGCAATTCAACATCTTTCCTAAACTGAGGGGCCCAGAACTGGACACAGTACTCAAGGTGTGGCCTAACCAGTGCTGTGTACAGGGTACAATGACCTCCCTGCTCCTGCTGGCCACACTATTCCTGATGCAGGCCAGGATGCCATTGGCTCTCTTGGCCACCTGGGCACACTGCTGGCTCATGTTCAGGCGGCTGTCAACCAGTACCCCCTAGGTCCCTTTCCACCTGGCTGCTCTCCAGCCACTCTGACCCCAGCCTGTAGCTCTGCATGGGGTTGTTGTGGCCAAAGTGGCACTTGGATTTGTTGAATGCCATCCTGTTGGACTCTGCCCATCTGTCCAGACTGTCAAGGTCCCTCTGCAGAGCCCTTCTACCTTCTAACAGATCAACACCTGCTCCCAGCTTGGTGTCATCTGCAAATTTACTGATGATGGACTCAATCCCCTCATCCAGATCATCAATAAAGATATTGAACAGGATGGGGCCCAGCACTGATCCCCGGGGGACACCACTAGTGACAGGCTGCCAGCTGGATGTGGCACCATTCACCACCACTCTTTGGGCTCGGCCCTCCAGCCAGTTCCTAACCCAGCGCAGAGTGCTGCTGTCCAAGCCACAGCCTGACAGCTTGGCCAGGAGTTTGCTGTGGGGGACAGTGTCAAAGGCCTTGCTGAAGTCCAGGTAGACTACATCCACAGCCTTTTCTATGTCCACCAGGCTGGTCACCTGATCATAGAAGGAGATCAGGTTGGTGAGGCCTTTACTTTTCTTTGTTTAACTCCACTCTATTTAAGGTGGTTTGTTTTTCAAACAAAGGTCCACTCAAGTCTACTATCAGGTCCACTCAAAAGAGCATAGCACAGGTTCTCTCTTACCCACATAGGTAAGATTGTGCTTAAAAAAAAAATCCATACTGTAAGATCTCAAATCTCTAAGAGAGGATACAATCAAAAATATCTTTATCTATTGGAGAATGTTCTAAAAAACTCTATGGGTACAACAGTTTAGGTAAAATATTTCAAATGTATCCAAAGACTAGGCTAGCCAGTACCACAGCAGTGAAAATAACTCTCAAAAGACTTGAAGGAATCACAGATAAATCGAGAAAAAGTCTTACAGAGCATGTGTATTTATTTCATAATGCATTATGATTTCTCATGAGAAAATAAACTATCGTAATTTATGCTGACTAAACAAAACTTCATGGAAAATGTCTGCTGCATAAAATTTCAAGTTGTTTTTGTGTATGCATACTTATATATAAACATCCATATGCACATATAGCTTTATCTCTTTCAATCCTTCTGCCAATTCATCACATAGAAATTAAATTCATAGAGTGCCTGCACACGCAACTGTTGTATTAATTACTGGTGACAAAGAAAATACAGTATTTGCAGAAGCTTAAAATTAAACTAACATAATGACTCATTTTAGACGGCAATAAATTCTACTTACAGCTTCCAACTGATCCATAAGCTTGGATAAAAATTTACGGCATTCTGGGGTTTTGCTGTCAATCTTCATCCCTGTTTGCATAGCATACAAACGACCTTTAAAGGAGACAAAAACACAGAGAAAAAAACTTAAGTTATTATCTAAGCCAAAACCCATAAGCAAACAAAGTGACATCCCCCCAACACATCGGAAAGACAAATTGATCTTGTGGTTTAACAATGTACTACTGCAGTACTAGAGTGATGACAGCAAAATCTATATATGTTCAGTCTTACAGAGATCCAAGGAGACATTTTTCTAAGATTTATGCTTTATTTTTCTCAGTGAGTATTCCTGCTTATTTCAGATTGATACTTGTATCACTTGCATGCAGTATTAAGTTCTTTTGTAAATTATCACTGCCCTCCAACGTCCTTTCTCCTACAAGACACACAGTTCTGCAAGTTTCATGGCTTTACCATCTCTCTCATTCCAAGCATCCCTTCACACACTAGAGAGCCTTTTTTCCTTCAAATTATCTTAGTAAACGTGAGTATAACACTTGTTTTTAAACTGCACTTATTCTGACATTTGCTGCAGGAGAAAGCATTATATGCTCTAAGGCATGTCTGACTTTTCCATCTATTAATTTGTCGAAGAAAATTATATCTCTCTCTACAAAATTTACCTAGGTTCTGCCTCTGAGAATCCTAATTTAACTAATTTTTGTGGATTTTAAAAGTAGCATTTCACCTTTCATATACAATTAGTTATTCAAACCAGACCAAGTTTACATTCCTTATTTGGGACAGCAAAGCTGCCCAAATTTGAATGTTAAAGCTGTCAGATTGCTCAATCATTTAAAGATCCCAAGCCTAATGAAGTACCTATACCCTTCAGTGCCTCTTCTAAATTTACAATTAATAAAGCAAGTAAGCGCCTTTGTATTCAAGTTTTCAGTAAAGAACCAAGTAAAAGTAGTAAAAGTCTACTCTGAGTGAAACCTCAGGAATGAATAATGGCTATGAACAACTGACCATAACAAAGGATGGTAATTTTAATAAGAGTTTCTATGGTTCTATGCTATGTATGTTTCATCAAGTAATACTAATATTAACATAATTACTGATAAAGCGGGCTCTTAAGCCTACCTTACTTATCTTTAGGATGCTGACATGCCCACATCAATAACTATGAAACTAGCACATGCGAAGTTGAAATTACATTTCAAAGAAGCCAAACAAAAGATACGCAGAGATCTGTAACTAGGGCACTAAAATTAATTTAAGTCTACTGCTGATTAAAATACCATGATCACATGCTAAGAAGTTAACTCACTGTGAGAATCCACCTTAAGTACTATGATCTGCACTGAGGCTCCCAGCCTAAGAAAGACATGGATGTGCTTAGGCAGGTCCAGAGGAAGGCCCATGAAGGTCACTGGGGGCTGAAACACCTCTCATGTGAAGAAAGGCTGAGAGAGTTTGGGTTGTTCAGCCCAGGAAAGAGAAAGCTCCAGGGAGATCTTACAGCACCTTTCCAGTACTTAACAGCATATAGGAAGCCTATAGGAAAGATGGGCAAGGACTCTTTTCAAGGAGCATAGTGCCAGGACAAGGGGTAACTGTTCCAAACCGAAAGAGGGCAGGTTTAGATTAGATATTAGGAAGATATTCTTTACTGTGGTGAGACATTGAAACAGGTTGCTCAGAGAAGCTGTGGATGCCTTCTCCTTGGAAGTGTTCAAGGCCAGGTTGGATGGAGCTTTGAGCACTATGGTCTAGTGGAAGGGGACTTGTTATTAGATGATCTTTAAGGCCTTTTTCAACCCAAACCATTCTATGATTAATGCTTACAGTCTTCAACTAAACTCCTTTTTAAGCGAATAATTGATTGTAAGCTTCCCTGAAGCTTACATGGTATGTTTTAATAATGTAAGTTCATGGTATGATTTAATAATGTAAAACTTATGAATTAACATATAATGGATGCTAGACCTATGAGTCATCCAGAACAGTTACTTCTTTCTGACCTATGCAAATATTGGGTATTTTCAGAGGAAAGGCAATTAGACTGATATACGTTACGGCAACATAAAATTCAGAATACCCTTGGTCATTACTAGATACAGATTTATCTTATTCACTGAGGTATGCATCATCCTATCTCTTCCATAATTCATTTACTTGAAAAGAACTCTATTTCCATATAAATGGAAATCTTCCAAACTGTTTTTTTTTCCTTGACAATCAATTTAATCATTAGAAGATCACTATTTGTAACTGTTACTCTTCTATTACCTATATGCAGCTTTTTTTCCCCACTCATTGCAAAGATGTTCATTTGAATACTGAAAGATAACCGGCAGTTTTCCCCTCAATAATATCCAAAGGGGTGTATTTACAGGACTGTGAAATCTGTATGCCCTGTAGGCAGCCCAAAAAAAAAGCCGTTTCCCCTCTCAGAATTTCAGAGACTGAGAAAGAACTGAAGACTCTTTCAAGCACTCCAATGGACAAATGCAGGATAGTGACTCTTGAACACAGAGAACACAGGTCAAAGAACAATACTTAGAGGAAATAAATATTTGTTTCTTGTCTGTACCTGTACCTATACTGCAGATGTTGTCAAGCAATATTCCATACCAACTCTACCTTCCTGCTAACAGAAGATTCTGAGGCCAAGGTGTCCAAGAGTCCTCAGCTCATTCAAGATCAAAGGACTATTATCCAAAGAATACACACTGCCAAGAGAACATGAAGGTGCTCTACCACACAACAGATTATACAAGACAGTTACCACATCTAGCCACCAAATCCCCATTTATATTAATGTGTATATAATAAATGGAACAGATCATATTAACTGGTAAAAGGTCAAAGCACACATAAGTTACCTTAACATGAGTCTGCCGCAATCTTTTAAGCACTTTCAAAGTTCAGAACTTTAACACACATGCTTCTTCACATACATTTGAAAGGAGAACTGCATCACAAAATTGGCCCAGAGGCAGGCTGCTGCTGAGGCACTCACTGAAGTAAGGGCAAAAGCTATTCCTTCTTTCTCAAGTAAGAGGTGATTGAGCATGTTTGTGAAGACTACTATTGAAAGAGCATCACTACCTAGCAGCATTCAGTACCAAGAGGGAGTCTTGACTCAAACCTGATTGTAATGAAGTATGAGGCAACTCCAAGGTCAGAAAATGCAAACCCCATCAGACCAAGGAAAAGCTCCTGGAGCACCAGTTTCAGTTGATGAACTGAAGATACAGCAGGAAAGTATACTCTCCACAGTTTGAAACTCATCAGTGGCAAACAATGTATTGTTAAGTACATTTAGGCACATTTACTGCTTTCCTCAGCACTGCTCTAATCAAAAGTAGGGCTTAAGGACGGAAAACCTCTATCAACAATTAAGTAACGGCATAAATTTGCCCAGTTCCTGAAAGTTATGCAGGAAAAGGATGTGATTGATTTCCTTTACTAGATCAAAGCATATCTTTCAGTTACTATTATGCATCGCTTGCCATAAGTAATATTTGTGTGAGAAACTACACACATACAGCAGTGTGTGTGTACAGCAGTATGACATATAGCAGTACTGAGTAAAACATAATTTTCCTATGTTAAGATCATCAGTGAATTTTTGAACTGGCAATTAACATTTACACATAATATTTATGCTGACAGGTAATCTCAGTAGCCAAGAACTCAGAAGCAAGAGGTCAAAAGTTTACCACTTCCCACATTTCTCCTGAGAAAGCCAAACATGACATGAATTCAGTGTTGTTCCCTCCACACATCTGAAAGAACAGTGATTATTTACATTTCTTTAAATACAGCTGTTCTGGTTTCTGTAATATTGCAGAAGCGATAGAATGCTTGCTAAGTCACAAAAATTTTGCTTTAATCCAAGTGGTTATGTTTCTAACAACCAGAATCACAGAATGATAGTGGTTGGAAGGGACCTCCAGAGATCAGTCTAGTGCAGAACAAATTCACTTAGAGCAGGTTGCACAGGACAGCATCAAGGGAGGCTTTGAACTCCAGAGATGGAAACTCCCATCACCTCTCTGGGCAGCCTGTACCCGTGCTCCACTACCCTCAACATAAAGAAGTTCTGCCTCATGTCTAGATGGAACTTTCTACGTTCAAGCTTGTGCCTATTACCTCTTGTCCTGTCCCTGGACACCGAAAAAAGCCTGGCCCCATCCTCCTGATACCCACCCTTTAAGTATTTATAAGCATTGATAAAATCCCCCCTCAGTCTTCTCTTCTTCAAGCTCAAAAGTTCAAAGTCCTCACCCTTTCTTCAGAATACAGACAATCTCCTGGATGTTAAGGTCACCATAGAGAGAAATCCTCAGCAGTCTGTATTATAATTGCATTATTTCACCTTTTAAAAATACATTTTTACATCAAAACTATTTCAATTTACTCTTTGGAACTTCTCTCCAGAAACTGAAAAGTATTTAAAGCGCAAAGTTAAACTAGATAAACACTAGTCAGTTTACACTAGTTAAAGTGTATAGTTAAACTAGATTTACAGGAGCAATTTGCTTGTAATTTCTAATTTTCCTTTGTGAATTGTCAGGCTGATGAAAATTCTGATATAAAAACACAACAACAAACATACATTGTAGCTGCAAATGTTTTCAAGCTTTTAAAGCCTAAACAAAGTATTTGAAGAATGTAAAGAATCCTGAAAGTAAGTAATCTGTAATTCTCATCTCTCTTCACTATTTAAGATTTGGAATAACAGGAAACAAATAAATGGATAAAATTATTGGTTCTTTTAAAGCTTGTTTTATGCACTTGGCTTTGTAACAGATACTTGGTAGTTTTTTCCCCTCCCTTTAGCCGAATCAAATCGCAAAAAAAAAAAAAAAAAAGAAAATATTTTTGTGTGGTCCACAACAGTAGTACATGCATAAAGCAAAGCACTGAGGAAGTAAAAGAGGCTACTTAGAGCTAATGTCTAAACATTAATTCATATTTTAAGTAGACCTAAAGTCACTTGTAATCTTCTATGCACAAAGACAGAACTGTATTGCCAATTACTAACTGAAAGAGGATTTGCTCTCATTTTGCAGACAGGACATTTATCATTAAATTCATAAAGACTTGGCAAGTAATCCTTCTCAGAAAAATGTTTTGCCAACTACAAAATTTATGTTTGGATTTGTTACCCTTCATCTTTGTTCAGCAAATACTGAGTGTGGGTGTGCTGGACAAAAATATAGTGAGCCTTACAGAAACTCTTCAGCTTTTATGTATGTCACGTATTACCAGGATATTTTTCCTTTGCTAATACACAGTACAATTCCAGAGTATTTTGTCTTTAGTACGTGCCAGGCATTCATTCCTAATGCACATTAAGTTATTCCAGACTTATGTTTGGATAACAACTGAAACTCCCCTCACTCCCATTTAAACTAACTCTGTGCCAAATAAAAATACTGGAGAACAGAAGTTCCAGCCAGTAAGCATGCACAATAGGTTGATTCTATCTTCTAAATTTTGTCCTACTATCCACCTTTATTTTTCCTGGTATAACAGGATCAAAAGATTACAGTTATTTTTCCCCATGAATAGTTAATTCACTAGTATTAAAAAAAAAAAATCAGAAACTGGAATATTTTGGTCATTTTACAGCAACAAGCTGACATTAAATAGTAGAAAAAACATTGTCATAAACTTCAGCCTTATTTTGGTTCTGATTAAGAGATGAAAACTTTTCCAGGCCATAATTTCTTACTCATTCATATCCTACACCTTCCTCTTCCCTTTGTAAAACCACTGGCAGAAAAATGTTTGTTAACTGCTTGGTACAGGAAGACAACAGCTGGGAAGCAAGGGACAAAACAGCCTTAAACTGGACTGCACTCAAAGTACTGCAAATGTGGTTTTATGCATCTGCAAAAGTTAGTATTTCTTTCATGACCATTAATGTAATTTCTACATGCAGATCATAAATACACAGTATTTCTACACTACGAAGTAAAACTTGTCTGAATTCAAAGACTTTTAAAAATAGATTTAATAGCACTGACAAACAAACTTTGAAGTGCCTTATACCTCCTCTTCATTCTATGATGCTAAAGGAAACTGGCATGAGAAAATGTAATGTTAGGCTGCCAGCATCAAGTCAAAATCTGAAACATTCCAGAGAAAACAAATTATTTTAAAATATTTATTTTCAAGTAAAATTAGTTAAAGGAGAAATGCAAGGAAAAAAACTTATAAAATTCTGAGGAAGGCAGGCCACACAAATTTAATTAAGAAACTCAGATTAAGGAAAAAAAAATATAACCCCCCTCTTCCCCTCAAGATTCTTCTATACTGTTCTAAATCCTAAAGGAAAATGGATTGATAAATGTATTTCAAACTTTGTCATGTCAATGCTATCCCAAGCATTGGTTGTGTACTTTCACAGTAACTGTATTTCCCAAGTTCTGAGTCAAGCCATAAACTTTACTTTTTTGTCTCTCCTTTTCATAGTAATTTTAAAACTTATTATAATGGCCGTTTCATGGATATCTGATCAAACTTGAAATTAAAAAGCCACTAACATTGAATAGGCGGGCATTTCTGTTAAAATTGGAATGACTTTTAATTCAACAGTTTGTCAATTGTGTTGGTGGGTGGGAGGGGAAGTATTTATTTTCCCTCCTTGATCCCACAAACCCAGAAATGTCAATGCAATAGTAAGATCCTTCAGAAGGATTTCCCTGATGCTTTACTATCTCAAGAATCTGAGAACTGTAGAAGATTCTCTTCATACCTATTTTACACAGATCGAGTCTACTGATCTTACATGAATATTTTCTGATATTTGGCAGAACGTAAAGGAAAATCATAACATCTGCTTTTTGGAAGTTACTATAATCATAACTTTTCATGTTGCATTCACTGGATATGCAACACTGTGGTGTGTTAGAATGTGTATCATGAAACATCAATGCTTTACTGGGAACCCACTGGCATTCTCTCAACACTTTTGAATTAGAACACCAATGGCCAAGAAGTATGTAAGTATAAAATGAACCAAGTGCTATTAAGGAATATCTTGCTTTAAACAATAAACCAGAAGTTTTCCAAAGAGAGCTACCTCAAGAGAGATGTTGAGGTACCAGAATGTGTCCAGAGAAGGGCAATGAAGCTGGTGAGGGGCCTGGAACACAAACCCTATGAGGAGAGGCTGAGGGAGCTGGGGTTGTTTAGCCTGGTGAAGAGGAGGCTCAGAGGTGACCTCATTGCCATCTACAACTACCTGAGGTGAGGCTGTAGGCAGGTGGGGGTTGGTCTCTTCTCCCAGGCAACCAGCAGCAGAATGAGGGGACACAGTCTCAAGTTGTGCCAGGGGAGGTATAGGCTGGATATTAGGAGGAAGTTCTTCACAGAGAGGGTGATTGCCCATTGGAATGGGCTGCCCAGGGAGGTGGTGGAGTCGCCATCGCTGGAGACGTTCAAGAGAATCCTGGATGAGGCACTTAGTGCCATGGTCTAGTTGATTGCTTAGGGCTGGGTGATGGGTTGGACTGGATGATCTTGGAGGTCTCTTCCAACCTGGTTGATTCTATGATTCTACCTCTCACATCTCGTAATTTGTCAAAATTAACTTCCAAGTCAAACAGTTACAGAAATATTTCCTTTAATTACCACAAAGGTCAGAGATTTTTTTTATTAAAGCCTGCCTCCTTGTGTTTGCAGAGTACTCAGCTTCTAGCTTCTAACAGAAAAAAAGGCAATGTTAGCATCCTTTGCTGTTATTCCCTTACAGCTTATATTGTACCAGCTGACCTGTACTGAACCTGAGATAGCTACATACTTAATGACAATGATCAATAAAGTGATATGAAACTTGAGGAAAAAGCATCATACAGGGAGCTATGCATTTTTAAAAGAAGGTGGTAGATTAACACAGTACTGAACTTATATAAAACATATAGTTTAATCTCTTTAAAACAAGAATTGTTTTATGAGATCATGTTCTGTGCAACTTAAAAAATGAACTTAGCTCATTTCTCCACAGCCTAAGTGAATTTTAAATTCAAACACATTTATGCTATAGTCAGGAAGCAAATATATTTGTATTGTTTCAATCATGTTCATCCACTAATAATGGCTAAGGCTAAAAAAGCAACAGTTTACAAACAACATAGAAGCTACTGATCATATGCTGCTTCGAATCCAAGTAGCCAAAAATGGAGTTAAACATGAAGGCTTTGTAAGGAATACAATGCACTACCAGAACTAAATACAAGTACCAAAACAAAAACCATCTGTGATGAGCTACAGTGCACAAGCATCAATGTTGATTTTCAATGTTTTATTTTTCATATGGAAAATTATGTGGCAGTTGAAAAATAAAAATTATCCCTGCTGTAGCTCTCCAAACTGCGTGAAACAGAGATTATATTAATCAAATCACACTTTAAATCAACATATGCTAGCAACATCAAAAAAGTAGCGGCCCCAGGCCACTGTATTGTTTCTTGTCTTTGTGTGGGAGCACAGCTATGTAAGTGGTAGTGAACTTGCTTGGTTGAAAAATAGCTTATTGTTGGTTTTCATTATACAGTTACACCAATGTTTGCTTCTCAAGCACATGAGGTTTGGGAATGAGAGGCAAGAGGACTACTGTATTTTCTTTAGGTGGCAGTGCTGGTTTATGCTAGTTCAGTTCTTCAAATGAACTACACCCAAAAAAAAAAAACAACCCACTAAGAGCTAAAAATGTTAAATTCTGTATGAAATTAAAATATGTAACTGTAATTCAAATTCTCAGTATTGAGAGCACACGTCTCATACCAGCGGATGATGATGAAAGACAAAAATATTAGTATGAGCAGTAAGTAGTTCCTCCTGACAATTTTACCGCTAAGCTACAGAAACTAGCATTTTAGGTTGCAACCTTATCTCACGACAATTCATTTGCTTCTGATACTCAAATTACTTAGTGTGGCAGCTCTTATTTTCTGAAATAGTGAAGTGGAATTGAAGTAAAATGCACATAAACCAAAACCTCACGAACCTATATCCATACTGTGCCACGGAAACATTAATATTAGGACCAAAGCTTTTTTCTAGGAATGAACCATTTTGGGAACATTCCAAAGCTATAAATACCTTACTCTTTTCTTTGGACTGATAGTTACGTTCATCCCATGACCAAAATTCACCCTTCCCTCACACAGTGGCTTGTAATGGAACATGCAAGCGCTATCTCATCACATGACATTTCATGGCAGGGTCCCCTCAGCCTACTGCTTCACACCACCCTCCTGGGTCCCAAGACGTGTGGTGCCAGGCGCACGCCTGCAGAGGAGGCTGGTGGAG
Source organism: Indicator indicator (assembly GCF_027791375.1). Classification (NCBI taxonomy): domain Eukaryota; kingdom Metazoa; phylum Chordata; class Aves; order Piciformes; family Indicatoridae; genus Indicator; species Indicator indicator. The sequence continues at coordinate 15,719,643 of NC_072011.1, read as the reverse complement.
GAATACCAGCATACAGAACACCAGATACTCCAGAACACACCAAGCTTTCCTGGCACTGTTCCTTCCACATGATACATTATAATAAATATATTTCAGTGGCTCAACAAAGAGGTGTTGACTTTTTTTCTTTGGTGAAGCATCTAGCTCCACATAAAACTGTGTCACTTTTGAAACATTACCTGGAAAGCACCCTGAAAATTTTTTGTATCCCCAGACTTACACTTAAAAAACTCTGTCTTTTTAGGAAAGCTTTTAGAACTCATAGCATGCTAGAAGTATATACAGTACTTTTTTTTTTTTTAACAGTAGCAATATTAATAATTAATACTTCAGGATTTCACATAATTATTTTAAATCCACAGCTTAAAAACGAATGGTTCATAAATCTTACTTTTGCTTCAAAGCCAGAATTAAAATAACAAAAACATATAATCATATGAAATAGGAGTTCTGTATTTTAGCCAACTCAGAAAACTCATTCATCATGGGAGGAAATGTGTCATCAGTGAAATTTAATTCTCGCCCTTTGTGAATTTAAAAGAACAAATGATTCAAGCAAGATCAAGAGGTGCTACTGCTTTTTACATTATGAAATAATGTAAAGAAAAATATATGTCTAGAATATAGTCTTCACTGTACTCAATAATGAATGAGATGCGCTGAAACATTTAATGAAAATATGTGTATTTTTAGGTGTAGGACAACGCATTAGAGTTTACAGAAATCTAATTATCCTACACAGATGTTTTATTTTCCTGTACACTAAGAGTTAAGTTTCAGATAAGATGAGAAAAATAGAGACCAGTTACCAAAACATTTATGTTGTAAAATAAAAAGATGTGTATTTTTGTTAGCTACACTAAACGCTAATATTTTTTATTGTATAGCCAGAGTGTTAAATCTGACTAAAAACCCAAACAAAGGGAAAAAAAACCCAAACAACAGAGCAACCTGACCTAGCTGGTGCTTCCACAAAGAGCAAGTACTATTGAGAATTTCTTGTGTTCTAACATGTGTCTATCTCACTTCTCTGGTGGTATTTTCCTACATTAGCACACTATTCCTGTGTAACAAGTAAAAATGAAAATTACTCTTCTGATTGAGCTGACAGATTTTTTTCTGAGCTTTCTGAAACTTGCATTTCATGCGTTCACCCTTCTGAAGTTAAGACTGCCTTACAAATAAAACTAGCAGTTCTACCTCTATTTTTTATTTAATCCTCCAAATGGCCGCCTCACATCTCGATCAAAAAAAACCCTAAACAACATAAACATACACTACTGGTGATCTGTTAGTTTTAGAAATATTCCAAGTGTGGTGACAGGAATTTAAGACTACTAAGAAAAGGCTCGCATTTCTTAATTAACTATGGTAAGTCTTTTAAAAAGTCTCATGGGACACCTTGCTCATCATTAGCTTCGAAGTCAGAAGCTTGCTTGAAATATTTACACGCTGATTTGAAAGATTTACGTAAGATTTTGCTATGCTCATTTCAATGAAAGAAAAAAGAGCCTCCCTATCCCCCCCTCCTCCCCCCCCCCCCCCCCCCCCCCAGAGAAGACTGAAGAAAAGACAAAGCCTCACAGTAAATAAAATTGACAATATTAAGAGAATTAGACTCCCAAATTGCTTAGCCAGATACAGGACAGAAAGTATTTTCATCAGGAGAAAAGCTGGAGAAGAATGTTGGGTTTTTGAGATATATTATGAGGATTAACCTAACACAGACATACTAGTTGACTTTATATACGAGCATACAAACACGTATTTAGGCTGCTGGCATATCCACTGACTGCAAAGAGGCTTAACGTGGAAGACGACCGGGGCTTGGAGCTGAAGCAGCAAACAAGGAAGACTGAACACCTCGTACCGCCCCAAGAGGTGGGGCTTCCCCCCACAGCCCCCGCTTCTCCGAACACCAGAACGGCACCCCGCACAACCCAACAAGCCAGGCGGACAGAGGAAGGGGCGCGTTCCGCCCGGTGCTGCGGCTGGTGGCTAGGGGAGTAGTAGCTGCCTCCGCTGCTGGGAGCAGCTGCAGGGCGGGACGCGACGTGCAGGGCCGGGCCCGGTGGGGCGGGAGAGAGGCCACCTCACTCACAGTAGTACGCCACCACTGGTTCGCGCTTGTCCAGCTCCTGCGCGGTTCGCAAATGGTGCTGGATGCTCTTGAACTGCGGCGGCAGCGGGGGAAGCGCCGTGGCCGCCATCACGCGGAAGGGGACGCGCAGCGACAACAACTGACGGCCACGAGCGGCTCTCACTCCCGAGCTTCGAGTCGGCCGCTTCCGTTTCCGTCACGGAACGCCTGCGCACATGCGCGCTGGGCGGGCCTTGGTGGGCAGGCGTCTGTGAAGTGTGCCCCCTGCTGGTCAGGAGAGGCGGGGTGGCAGGATTTGCCCGTGAGGATGCCATAAGCCACTCGCGCGGTTCCATGCGTGAATGCGTAGCGCTTTAAGTGCGTTAGCGTCTGAGGGGCCTGCATACCTTGGGAAGGCCAAGGCTTCCTCTGGCTCAGTCGAAGGAATGGCAGCCTGGGCTTAGCTCTCTGGGGTTGAGCAGCTACAACCTACCGAGATGTTCTCTGTTCCTTTGGCATGTCAGCCCAAAGAGCCATGCAGACCAAGAAAGTTCCCGTTTCATGTTGAAAATTTTTCCCCTTGGGCTGCCTCGAGTCTCTCCAGAGGTCGAGGAGGCCCTGGAACACTGAACCACACCTATACTCCTGGCCCTCTGCCCTTCTTCCTACTGTTGCTTGTTGGAGAATCCTTGTGCTACTCTGGCCTGTGACACCCAATAGTGCTTCACTGGACTGGGCTGCTTCCCAGCAGCTGTCAGCAAGTGGCAACTGTTGAAGCAAAGTGGTTTCAAATGGATCTCCCAAATTGCTATACAGTTTATTCTAGTGTCTGTTATCTTACTCTGACAGCATAGTCAAATGATTTTTAAAATTTTCTTTTAAATGTCCCTGTTTCCCAGTTTCCTCTTGGTCTTGAAATGTCTGTCTGCAAGGCAAGAGTATGTCAGTGCTAAGAGCATAAAGAAAGATGCATGTTGGAGGTAAACATGGAGTAGGAGAGAGGTCTGTATTATCTCATTGCTATCATAGGAGAGTGCTGGAAAGAAAAAGGAAAGGAAATAATGGCTGAACAGGAGAAAGAAAGAAGAAGGGAGTAGAACAAGAAGTGGTTATAGGAATGGGATGTGTGTTAGGACTGTGTGACGCAATAGAAATTGGCTAGACCAGAGCAAGCATACCTTTGATGTAAATGCAATCCTGTCACTGAGTGCATTTAGCTTGTTTCATTGAAGATTATGGAGGGAACAATTGGCTCTTTGTTAAATTACATCTGAAATGGGTGTGATGTCTGGCTGGAGACAAAACTGACTGCAAATGTGATCTGGGAATTGCCTTGAGTACTGACTGTGAAAATGAGGTGGCTAGAGTATGGTGAAAACCAAAAAGTCAAAGAAGCAACTTATAATGTGACCCTCATGTAAGCCATCTGAAATACTTCCTACTGTGTTCTGGGAAACAGGGCTTCATGTCAGCTGTGTGAAGAAATAAAATTGAGTCAAATAATCCCCAAGTGTGTTATACAATTCCTTTCATAATGGCAAGAAAAAGCCTTCAGGATCATCTCAAATATTTGCTAAGCATTTGAGCTAAAATCAGTGCAATGCTGAGAAACATATGCAGGCATGTTATAAATCTCAGAGGGAGTAAGGGTGGAAGGAAGCTAATAGAAATGTAAATGAGGATAAAAGTGTTGGGAATTTGGAGGACTAGGAGAAAGAAAAATTGAGAGACACTTGAGAATACAATGAGTGCCAGGAAAACAAATGGCAAATATAGGAAACAGAAGTGTTGACAACCATAAGGAAATGTTACCTTACATGGACATAATATCTCCATCAACATGTTCCAGAAACTAATGGTGGAATCAGTCACAAACCCCCATTTGCACTAAAAGGCAATAATGCAAATTTTGTTTTGAAATGAAATACTGAAACCGAGAAATTTGACAGTTTTAATTTCACAAGAAATGCGGGGGGGGGGGGGGGGGGGGGGGGGAGGGGAACAAAAACCAAAACCCTGTGTTGTACCTCATTTTGGAAAAGAACGTGTATTTATATGTTCCAGATTTTTACCACCAAGGGAAAGAGCATGGTGGTGGGTAATCCAGCTGCTAGAGCTTTCCTAGGGGTTCTCAGGCAGTCCTGTGTCAGTCCTGGCTCTGCAGAGCTCTTGATGGTAATAGGGAAGTTCTCTGAGGGACTGGGGGTTTTGCTCTCCTCTGACCTTTCTGAAGTGTTTTGAAATCTACAGAGGAAGAACAAGCAATGGAAATGCTAAGCACCAAGGAAAATACTGAGAAGGTTGTGATGAAGTTACTTTATTGTTATACAGCCATCTGATTACGTGTGATTTGAGTACAGTTGGTCATGACCATACCTTGGACGTGAAGAAAGTTCTTTTTTTAGAAACAATATATATATGTATGTATATGTATATGCTTATTTCATTTTATTTATAAAGAAAATGATTTTTTAACCTGAGATTATAGGTTTAAACTGTAAAGAATAATTTCTGATGGATAGTGATGTATACAACAAAAAATAAAACACGCATTAACCAAACCTAACAGCATATTATGCAAACAAGAATTTAGCACAGTGATCCTTTCTTGTAATGCTTGCTAATATCAATTAACTAATTTAATGTTGCACAAATCTGATAGTGTTGACTGGACATATATTTAATGACAACACATAACTTGTTTCCATAGGGGACAAAACCCCACAATGTTGATGCTTTAATGTAGTGAATACTCTCGATCAGCATATTAAAAAAGCCACACAACTAGTTGTGACCCACTTTGATTTAAATGGCCCAGAATCAATCATGTGCAGGACACTTAAGTCATGCAATTCCATCTATGTAGTGAGGGCTACTTTTGTGCTTGAGGATTACAAAGCTCTTATAACCCAGCTTTGTTTGGAGACTGCTTAACATACAATTGGTGCTAAAAGATTTTGTAGCAATTTTTCTAGAATTTTCCAAACATTACTGAAAGGACCCAATTACTGTCACTGGGATCTCAACTTTTTATCCTTTTTTGCTGAATGTTGGTTTTTGGTTTTTTTTCCATGCAAGTTAAACTTAATTCAAGAAGCTATGATCTTCCCTTTAGTGTTACAGGCCTCCAACTGTTCAAAGATGCTGATGGGTTCCTTTTGCCTTTACTGGTTCCTGGATTATTGTTAAATAGTGATGAGTCTGATTCTCTTGTTTCACTGAGATTCAGAACAGAAATTGTTCGGTTTAGTAGACAAAGAAAATTATGAAAGAGGAAGAGGAAGAAACCTTCCATTTTTTTTTCTCCTAGAACTTGAGAGTATTTCAAAGGCACATGGAAAATACCTAATTGCTGTGATTGCTATTTATACATATTTTGTGCAAGAAACTCTCTCTTCCTTTCTATACAGCTCTCTTTGGTGATTTTTGTTACTTTTTTTTTCTTCATTACCTCACTTCAACACAAGGAGTGAAATCACTTCTAAGTTTAATATATCTATTCATCCTCAAGAAGAAACTGTCACACATGAAAATATCTGATATCTGTATAAAGTTCAAGACTAAACTTATGCAAATACACTTGGTACATGTCATAACTTTAGTATGCAGATTCCTTCTTCACTGTTATTTTAACAGGTTTAGTGAGAGCAATAGGAAGTTAGATGTGATACACACAGCAAAAAATTCAGTGGGCCCAATTCTGCAGTCACACACAAGCATAACTCTCACTGAAACCCAGGCATGATTTGGCCCAGAAAAGGCTTTTCTCCAAGAGGTTTTTTTTGACACTTTTGAGCCTTTTACTCATTCAAAATGTGATCCTACACGAATATTCTACATCATAAGCCACAACACAATGAGAGTAAAGCAATCCAGTCAGCACAAAGAATACCATGCTAATCTTTCACTTTTAAAAGGAGGTTCACAGCTAGCAGCTGATGCTAGTTGAGCTGCTGCAAAGTAAGCTGATACACATAGTATATGACGCCAGAGCCTAAGCAAGAGTCTCTGCCCCTGGAGTCTGGGATGCAGGTTGCACCAGTGGCACTGCTTGGGATAACATTTTGAATGTTTTCCAGCACCCAGAGATAATCCCTCATTACTGCTTAATTCTCAAGACATAAGAACAGGTAATAAATTTGGAATAGTTTTTCCAGGAAGGGCAATAACATTATTAGCTCTAATTGCATGTGTTCAGAAAAGCTGTGAATTAAACTGCATTTATAAATAATAACACAGACATTCCTCTGGAGGCAAAACTATTGCATGCGGCAGGTCATGTAAATATGTTACTCTTGTAAATATTATGCCCTCTGGTTGTAACATGGAAACAATTATAGGCATAATGCAGTAGCTTTAAAATGAAGGACGAGTGTGAGATGACTACTCCACAGCAGTAATCATGAGTGTAGTTCTCTTCTGCAACACTGCACAGAGGACAAGAGATATTTTTTTTGTTATAACTTGATATAACTACAGGTGGACAGGGTGGTAAATAACTAGGAGTGATTGACATCACTGGCTTTTAAAAATACCTAGTTTTCTACATGAGACCTCAAAAATTTCAGCAACACACAAGATCACTGTAATCACAGTAAATGTGTACATTGCAATAAGAAAAATTGTCTTTTCTAAGTGCTCTGGCACCATGCATCGTGTAATGTTAAACTTCTTTTCTAGTGCTCCCACATCGCATATGTAGATTGCATTCACTTTGAAACCAAAGAGCTGAATCTGAAGCCAGAAAGCCACAGCTTCAAGGATAATCCTTAGGAAAACAGAGAAGATGTAAAAACCAGTGTAGAATGAATTTTGAAGGATATCTTCCTGTTTGATGTTCTTACATGCAGCATAAAGGTGAAAAAATGCTCCAGGTACCAGTACAATCACAAGCTGTAATGCCCAGAACACCTAAAATGAAGCAGAAATGTAGCTGTCAGATGATTTACAACTACATTTGGACAGCTAAAATGCATACATATTGGAACATGTTGCAAGTCTGGTATTTATATATATATATATATCAAATGTATGAACACTTAGATTCTAGTAAAGTTAAAAATCACTTTGATGTTTTAATTTGAAAAGTTCATTTGGTTTCTGAAACATGGAGATTGTTTTTATGAAGGATAGAAAGCACAACTCCATACTTAGTCACAGATGAAAGGTTATGAGCAAGAAAATATTAATGAAAAAGTGAGCTGATAATTAGCCCAATCAGTTACTACTTCTTAAATGGAATGATTCTGTTTAAGTTTTGTAGTTTGTTTTCTTAACATTGGACTTCTAAAATGAAAAGAAAAGATAATTACCTGAGGAGTTATAGGCCTGAACTGGTTGTAACAGAAAAGATTAACCTCTCTCTTGTCTGGATCACAACTGAAATGCAACGCCTCATTTCCATAAACAGCAAAGCCCAAAACGCCAAGGAAAAACATGCGGACCGAGCCAAAGAAAAGAGTGTGGAATTGGCCAATTACCGTTGGTGGCCTGAGCTGCAAATCACAGGGTTATTCAACAGGAAAACAAAAATGAACAGTATTATTGTTGGAGGCCCACTTGCTCTTTTTCATTATCCCAAATAGTTATTTTATTCTACTTGTTGTAGATGGAGTTTGCCTATGAAGGCATCAGTAGCTTTCTAACAAAATAAAGGCTTAGAACACTGTGTTGTTGCTACTAATTTTATATAAACATTCGTCTACCACTTGTCAGTTACTTTGTTTCAGTGCCTTTATCTGTATTCTGCTGTTGCCGAATGCGCCAGACAGAGCTGAACGCTTCGACTCGACAGTCCATTCGTTTTCTGCGGTATTGATTTACATGAGGTCAGGTGATGGCAAAACGAGGGTCGCCGTGCAACCGACAAACCTAACCATACTTATTCTCGCAAATTAAAATTCAGCTTCCCCAAAAGGCATTTCAAGCACTCAGTCAGGCCTCTTTCGGTGGGAATCACATCCCTCCCGGGGAGCCCTGCTGCTGAGCGGGCTGGTGAAGGGAGACATCCAGCACCATAGTGCCCACGGGATGGGGGACATGGCACGGCTCCTTCGCAGTTTGGCGCCGCATCTCTGGCTCCCGGCTCCGACCACAGGTCGGCCCCGCGTACTCACGCATCCTTCCGAGAAGCTCCGCATATAGTTGGGGGACATGTCTGGGGCAGGCGCCCTGCGCGGGCGGTGGCAGCGGAGCCAGCCCCAGGCCCAGTTCGCTCCGCCCTTTGTCCCGGGGTGGGCAGGGAGCGGGCTCAGCAACAGGGGGCCGCCGTCGCCGGACTGTAATCCCCGGCCAGCACCGTCAGCAGTGGCGGCAGCTGCCATCGCTTCGCTGCCCGGTATACCCCCATTCTAGCCTTACCCCCGCCTTCCACCTCCGGCTCTGTTTGCCAGCAGTACCGACCCTCACCCCAGCCCGGCCTCGGCTGCGGGACTCCCCCGCGTTTTCCCCTCTCCTGCCCCGGCGCCGCGGAGTTTAAAAACACCATCTGGAATTTAGTAACTTGGTTTGAACTATGCCTAATAAAAAGTAAGGATGCAACCGAACGTGAAAACTGTAGGTCCATAATTCTGAATTCGAAGAAATAATAACAGTCGAATTAAACCAAGTTATATTAACCACTCCAGTATTGCTGCAAATAATTTAATGGCAATCATTGCTATTAATAATTTGCCATCGTACCCCATGCGCACAGCTGAAAACTCCAGAAGAGCTATGAATGGGGGCTCAGGTATGTGCTAGGCACTCCTGCTGACTGGTAGCCTCAGGGACATACCTCATTCAGCACCTTAGTTTGAACCTGGTGGGAGTTTTATGAGAAGGTGGAGAGAGGAAAGATGGAGATGGGAAGGAAACCAGAGGACAGGGAGAGGTATCTTGCCATTCAGTAGCTAGTGCGCAGTAGCATATTCAGTGTTCTGAAGAGGATGCACAGGAAGGTGAAATCCAGCCACCATATACAAAGGGGGGGCGTTTATTCTTATATCTCTAAACTATTGAGAAGCCTTCCTTTGTAATTGGTTGGTGTAATTGTATTTGGTGATTTCAAGATGATATAACAAAAAGTGTTGCATCCTCTGTGATGTAAACTCATAGGCACAGAAGCATAGATAAGAGGCATGAAGTGGCGGGAATCTATGTTTATCGTGTGGGTTTGTCTGCTGTGGCTATGAAAGGCATCAGTGACTGTTTAAATGACATGATTAGTTGCAAGTAATCGGAACACCCTCAGTAAGGGGAAACTGCCCTGCATCCTCTTGAAGCAGCTAGATTACAAAGGAGGTGAAAAGTGCTTCAATACGGTTGTGCTATTTACTACATCTCCTTTTTCATGCAGTTAATTAAATGTCTATTTATCTCCTGGAAGACTGTAAAAGGTTGTATTAGTAGCACTGAGACTGTTGCTAAACGTGGGTTTTTTTCAATGCTATCTGCTGCTCCACTGCATGGAGAGAATGCTGAGGTTTGTATCTGTTGAATGAACTAAAAGCAGTAATAACTCATGGTGGTATGTGATCTGCAATAAAATACTGTGGTTTTCAGGATGGGTGTCATACTGTGACAAAACCACAGTGATTATAGTGAATGGTTTTTCTTCTGCTCATAATACATATGAACCCTAATTATCATTTGAAAGTAATTGTTAATCTTTTCACACTGCTATAAAATTACCAGATTAACTCAGCAAGCTGGACAGATGTTTAAAATAAGTAATATTTTAATTGTTCATGTTTTTAAAATGTGAATTGCTATTGAAAACCTACTGTTGAATGTACTTCAAAGAACTTTTGTATTGGTATTTCTTAAAATCTCTTTAATCAGAAATGTTTAAAAAAACAATTATGTGAAAACTGAAAAGCTTCTAGTTTCTAATCTGAGGCAGATCTTTCAATGTTTTCAATGATGCTTGGTATAGAGCAATTATTTTCACATTAATCAGCAGACATGAACATACAGTAATCACTGAATTTGGTCATGAAGCATTTGATTTTGCTGTAGATAGAAACAATATTTAAGAACACATTTTAGGTAAAAAGTTGCACTATAAAAATTCTATTTTATATCTTTTTATTGTTAGGAGAACATCTGTGATAAAGATGCTAAAAGAAGTGTTAGCTGGCAATGCTGTGCTTTAGTTCTGGGAACACATAAGGAATACAGCTGCATTGAAATAAATGAATTCTGTAGAGGTTGTCAAATAAAACCAATAGAGACCCCATGGACTTCTGCACTCAAACCCCATTGAATGTGAAGAATGGACCCACAATAACACTGTTGGTTTCTTTGAAGTGGCTCAAACACTGTCATGTGAGCTGGAGCACAGGAAGCCCATTATCTTCACTCTAGGACAAACAATGTTTTTCTTTTGTCATGTGTGTTCAATAATGTGCTTCATAACACCACATTAAGAGCATGACTTGGTATGAGAGTTGAGTGTGCTAGCATTGTGTAGTCCTTTTGAATGCAGTCTGCTAAGACAACTCAAGTTGCTTCCTGGGACTTTCTTGGCAGAAAATCATTATTTGTTTTGAATTTATGGGAGCAGCTGTCTGTTGGCTGTCTGTCATCCACAAATGGAATGGAAGATGTTGGTATCACACTCGTTTCTAAAGTGAGTCCTAAGCCTGGCTTTCTGCTCAAAGTTGCAATTCAGCAGTATGCTCTTTAACCTTTCAATGAGTTGAAGTTGTACTGAATAATCAGTTACACAAATGGAAACTAAATGCATGCACAAAGCTGCACTTATGCTTAGAGGCAAGAGCTGTGTGTTTAACATTAAGCACTCAGTTTGTTGCGTTATTAGTGTGGGTGAATGTAATGGCACCTGTTATCCTTGTGCTATGAATAAATGACACCACAAAAATGGCACAAAAATGAACTTGCATCAATAAAATAATTTTTTTGTCTACCAAAAGAGGGCTTGCATGCCTAAATCTTGGAGGACAGCCTCTTCAGCCAGCTCTCCATCTTTGTCTAGTGCTGGAAGCACCTGAATTTCCATTTTGGTTTGTAGAGCTCGTCATGATGAGGTTAGGCCCAGTGGAGGTCTCTACTAGCAGCAGACTGTTGCCGGAGATGTAGTTTGCCTCGCCTTCAGTTAGGGCAGGAGGCTTAGGAGGCAGGTGGGTTCCTCAGGTACTGCTGACTGCCTACTTTTTTATGTTTGACATGAAGAGTAGTGGGCAGGATGTAAAGTCTGGGAGCTGAGGAGGACAAACAAAAGAGAGTCTGGGTTTATGGTACAGGTGTATGGATTCTGCCATGGTACTTGGAGGAAATATGTATCATGAATAAAGCTTCTTCATCACTTTTTTTTTTTTTTTAAATAAATACAAAGTTTAATTAATCTAAAAAGAATATTTTTAAAAACTAAGAAATGTGAACCACTCTAGCGTTCTTTTCTACAGTCACTATGTCCAGTCATGCAGGCTTAACAAATAGGGGTGCCCATATTGGTGTTTGCTGCAGCTTTCCCAGGTGGGTGGCCACAAACTCCTGATTGCAAGCAGTGGTCTAAGGACATAGCACTGCCAGTGGACATAGCTCACATCTGGCTACAAAGATACTTTTTCTGTTATCTAGAGTCTCAAAGGGGAAAGAGCTGTGTGGCACACATTTGACATATTTTCTATTAGTTAGCTGCTTCTTAAAATTTATCCCTGAGCACCATGGAGCAGATTGTCTTGGGGGCAATCACTGCGCACCTGAAGGATGGCCAAGGAATCAGGCCCAGCCAACATGGATTTAGGAAGGGCAGGTCCTGCCTCACCAACCTGATCTCCTTCTATGATCAGGTGACCAGCCTGGTGGACATAGAAAAGGCTGTGGATGTAGTCTACCTGGACTTCAGCAAGGCCTTTGACACTGTCCCCCACAGCAAACTCTTGGCCAAACTGGCAGCCCATGGCTTGGACAGCAGCACTCTGCGTTGGGTTAGGAACTGGCTGGAGGGCCGAGCCCAGAGAGTGGTGGTGAATGGTGCCACATCCAGCTGGCAGCCTGTCACTAGTGGTGTCCCCCAGGGATCAGTGCTGGGCCCCATCCTGTTCAATATCTTTATTGATGATCTGGATGAGGGGATTGAGTCCATCAGTAAATTTGCAGATGACACCAAGCTGGGAGCAGGTGTTGATCTGTTAGAAGGTAGAAGGGCTCTGCAGAGGGACCTTGACAGGCTGGACAGATGGGCAGAGTCCAACAGGATGGCATTCAACAAATCCAAGTGCTGGGTGCTCCACTTTGGCCACAACAACCCCATGCAGAGCTACAGGCTGGGGTCAGAGTGGCTGGAGAGCAGCCAGGTGGAAAGGGACCTGGGGGTACTGGTTGACAGCTGCCTGAACATGAGCCAGCAGTGTGCCCAGGTGGCCAAGAGAGCCAATGGCATCCTGGCCTGCATCAGGCATAGTGTGGCCAGCAGGAGCAGGGAGGTCATTGTACCCGTGTACACAGCACTGATTAGGCCACACCTTGAGTACTGTGTCCAGTTCTGGGCCCCTCAGTTTAGGAAAGATGTTGAATTGCTGGAGCATGTCCAGAGAAGGGCAATGAGGCTGGTGAGAGGCCTTGAGCACAAGCCCTATGAGGAGAGGCTGAGGGAGCTGGGACTGTTTAGCCTGGAGAAGAGGAGGCTCAGGGGTGACCTCATTGCTGTCTACAACTACCTGAAGGGAGGTTGTAGCCAGGAGGGGTCTGGTCTCTTCTCCCAGGCAACCAGCACCAGAACAAGAGGACACAGTCTCAAGCTGCGCCAGGGGAGGTTTAGGCTGGAGGTGAGGAGAAAGTTCTTCACAGAGAGAGTGGTTGGCCATTGGAATGTGCTGCCCAGGGAGGTGGTGGAGTCACCATCCCTGGAGGTGTTCAAGAGGGGATTGGACATGGCACTTGGTGCCATGGTTTAGATAGTCATGAGGTTTAGGGTGACAGATTGGACTCGATGATCTTTGAGGTCTCTTCCAGCCTTCTTGATTCTATGATTCTATGATCTGTAGTTGAACTCAGCATTTCTCTTTTGAACATACATAGTCTGCTAGATTATGTTATTTGTGACATTCTCTACACAAATCCACAACAATTCTTCTTTCCAGGGTAATTCTTCTCACATCCATTCCTCTCAAGGAATGCACTGGCATTGCCTATTAGCTGATTAACTTCCAGTGCTATGTGACTAGCAAAAGAGTTGTAGAGGTTTGATGTGGAGATGCCTCACCTTAGAGTTTGAGGTCTGACCTTAGCTATGTGACCTTAGAGGCTGAACATTTGTCCTCCAGCATGGAATGTTTCATACCCAGGTAGAGACCTTTCATCTCCCTCTCCTCCTTTCTCGAACTCTGCCTACTCTTCCCAGTTGCTTCTTGGGCCCACTTACAGCTATGCACATAGTAGCAGTAGCAAACTCTCTTAGCTGTTCTGAAGCCTGGGGGTAGAAGTATCCTCTGTATCCTCTTGTCCTTTAAATAGAGCCTATGACTCAAGAAGCTGAAAGGCAATGGAAGTCTCTGCCAAAAAAACCCCAACCTCCATAAATTAAGAAAGGCTGTATTCATGTAACAAGAAAGAAGATGTGACTTACTTAAGGTCATTGTACATCTGACTCTCTGGGAGAAGTCCCTCTTTGCTACAATGCATGCCCAGTTTTTCCAGCTGTATCTGCTGTTCTAATGCATGATAATACAAACATCCCTCTAAAGTTTGTTTCCCAGTACCAAGTGTTTAAAATAAAAACTAGTATTCTTCATTTGGTGCCTTGTTTCTTTTTAATGCATGACTGATGATCAGGCCTTCGAACATGGTGATTTCCAGGGTTGCAATTTAAACACAGCTCTTTTTTTTTTTTTTTTTTTTTAAGACATGCATACTTAATTAGTGGCTACTTCAGGTAGTTTTGGTGGCAGATATCCTTGGTTCTTCATGGGACCATACAAAGTTTGTTGTGATTTGAATATCTGGACTTCAGCCTGAAATTTTAAGTGCCTTGAGCTGCACAAATCTGTGAAAGGAGCCTTTCTCCCCATTAGAAACATTTCTTGGTAGAGAGCATTTATGAGGTGCATGGAGTTCCTAATTCCTGCATGAACTGATTTTGCACCCCTATATTTAGGAATTATTGATGAAGCAGATTTGCTTACCACATTTCCAAGTTTTTGTAATCCCTGCCCTTTGGTGCTGCACTTCCAGATATACCAAATCTGTCTGATTTTAGCCTGTGCAAAGCTTCTTTCCCGCTGAGCCTTACTTGTGGAAGTCTCTGTCTTTGCTCTTGTGCTAAGTTCTGTGTCACAGCTGCACAATAGTTTCTCTAGACTGTAATTTGAAATAACATCCAAAGAATGAGTTGAATTTTTGTGTTTGAAAAGAGAATGATGAACAGTTTATATGTGGGGATCTGAATTCTGGCTGGTTTATCTCAGGGTCTGTGGATCTTTTCTCTCTCATTTTTACCTCTGCAGGAAATTGTATTCATGCTCTTTGAGTATATTCTCTTGTCTTTACGCAGACATCTGTTGAATGGCATTAGAAGCATAATCTAACTTTCTGTTTCCTTTGAGATGGAGACACTCACAGTCTCCAAAGATTATTTCCTTGCTTCTCCGAGTTCTGAAAACATAGAGTAGAAAAAAATTAAGTACTGGTAAAAGTCAGGAACATAAATTCCCACTGACTCTGTTATTAATCCCTCAATGTTAGGAATCCCATCCTGTGGACTAAAAGACAGAAAACATTTACTAGATCAGAAGATATTCTCCTGGAGGGCAGCAGCATGAGTGGTGGTATTGTGCAACAACATGCAAAATGCAAGAAATTTATGCCAATACAAGCTTTTAAAGTGCTTTACAGTTGATATTCATGCAGAGAGACTCAACTTCCTGTTGTCCCAGACCAATCAATATTAAAGATGTGTTGACTGTAAACTATTCCCCCAATGGGAATCATTTTGATTTTTCACATATAAACCCATTTTTAAATAAATTAGTGAAAGGACCATACTTCAGAGTCACAGTCTTAGAGGCAGATATTGGGTGCAACCAATGGGAACCAAAAAGAGTGATTTACACTGTTTACAGAAACCTTAATATTGATGGTCTTGGAAAAGCTCATGCATGCTCAGCGAAGTGGAGGGTCTCAGCAATTGTAATAAATATCCAAGCCAACAGCAAGGCTGCCTCAGAGGGAGTGTAGTTGAATTTAATACTGTGTGGAGGAATCTTGATCAGTAATGAGAGCTACTTCCAGAGGAGCTCTGTGACAATACTGATAAGCTCCCTAGTGGTAAATGTGAAGTCTCTAGCATGATCAATTCTGAGGACTAGCATTGGCTGAGTTTCTAATAAATTAATCAGCATTGTATGAATCAGTAATTTACACAGCTGCAAGATATAAATTCAGGGAAATGGGTAGAGCCACAAAGATGAATCAATAGATGCAGAGAGGTGTAAATTTTAAGAAGCAATAATACTTTTTGTTTGTTATCTTAGTAAAAGGATATTTACAATAAATTGCTGATGTAAATCAAATTAAATACCTACACTGGACAGCATGTCATGGACAAGCTATGAATTATTGCCCAGGTGATATGTTTTTCCTTCAGGTATTTCAGTGGTTGAACTCCTTCTTACACTTCAGCATGTCCTTCATGAGTTCATTTGCTTTCTCCGTACACCTGTCATAAACTCTCAGGGCTTCAAGAGACCTATTTTAATAATATGAATGAGCAAGTTCACAGCAAGGTAACATATCTTCCCTTTTGAGAAGAGGAAAGGAAAGAGTCAGTCTGCAGAATACATCACTGAAAAGTGCTCTTATTCCTCTACTTTATCTCTTTATCTTGAATACTTCAGTCTAGTCATGCTCTCCCTCTTTCAGCATATTTCATTGCTATCTACATTTATGACTTCTGCTAGAAACAGATGGAGCTGTTTGGAAAGCCTGTACATGTGCAGACACTAGAAAGTAAAAAATATTACCTCACTGAAAAGCAAGAAACGCTAGGGACAAATGCTATGCTTCAGAGGCAAGCAACATTTATTCTTTAGTGTGTTACACCATTTGCATAGCAAGTCATAGATAAAGCACATCACCTGTCCCCAGTTCCATAGTCGAGACTTAATGTGAAATGCAGCTTTGTGAACCAAACCGTAAAACTTTAAAGTTAGCTGATGTCTTTGAGTAGGATCTATTCAGAACCCACAGCTGGATGATAGGAATAAAATATCTTCATCTCCAAGTCCCTCGCTCCCCGTCACCCTGCATTTCAAAGCGCCGCTGGGGGTTTCTTCTGGGTGGCGGACAGCTCTCCGGTTTGCCTGGAAGACCCTCCGCTGCTTGCGGAAGACAGCGTCTGAGAGAGGAGACTCTTTCCTTCCGTCCCTCGCTCCCTGCCAGCCGTCCCCATGGCGCTCAGGCGCTGGGACACCGCGCGGCGGCGGCTCCGGGATCCACGTCTCTCCGCCGCACAAGACCCGTCTCGGGGCTGGGGCGTTTGCCGGAGGAGAGGCGGGGCGGCTCCTCCCAGCGCCAGGTATAAATAGGGGCTGCGGAGGAAGGAGCGGTCTTGATCTGCGCCTCGCCCCGGCTCCGGCTCCGGCTCCACCGCCCCCCAGCCGCGGAACGAGCAGCACCGGGGCCGCTGGACAGCGCCGGCGGCTCCGGGGGCCCTCGTCAGCCCCAAAGGCTGCTGTCCTGGTGGCGGTCGCTCTCTCCGAGGCTCAGGATCATGCTCGCCTGCCCAGCCGGGAGAGGGCTTGTGCAAAGCGCTGTAAGGTAGCGGCACAGGATTTTTTATCCATCCGCCCCTCCCCTGCGCCGGCGAACAGTGTTTCATCTGCGTTTCTGAGGGAACTAAACTCGGCAGAGAAAGAGGGAGGAAGAAAGGCAAGGGGAAGGGCGAGAAAGTTAGCTGACTTACAGAGAGGTGAAGCTTTCTAGTGTCTCCTACTGCACTTTTTTACTGGAGACCTCCAGTCTTCCCGAAGGTGGCAGATGGAGACAGAACTGCCTCCCGAGTTCACAGCAATGCCCCTCGGGGGAAACAGGAGCGTCCAGTTGGTGCCAGACTCAGCCCTGCTGCCCCCGGAGCAAGGCATGGCCATGTTCATCGTCCGCTGTGTAATCCCTTCACTTTACCTGCTCATCATCACTGTGGGCTTGCTGGGCAACATCACTCTCATGAAGATCTTCATCTCCAACAGCGCCATGAGGAGTGTGCCCAACATCTTCATCTCCAGCCTTGCTGCCGGTGACCTACTGCTGTTAGTGACCTGTGTGCCTGTGGATGCCTCCCGGTATTTCTCTGAGGAGTGGCTCTTTGGGGAGGTGGGCTGCAAGCTCATCCCTGCCATCCAGCTCACCTCAGTTGGTGTGTCTGTCTTTACCCTCACTGCCCTCAGTGCTGACAGGTAGGAAAGCTGGGCTACCCTTTCTCAGCTCTCTGCAGCTTGAGCTAACACTAGCCAGAACTGTCATGGAAGGCAAAGCACCCCTCTGACAAGGTATCACTGGTTTTCAATCCCCTCATTCCAACTTGTGAGGTGCTTGTGCTTCTCTTTCCCTCACTGACTGATGGCAAAGCTGGTACTAACAAATTAAAACAATTCTGTAAATGGGTGCACCTGGGCCTCCAGTTTCCAGGGTGTCAGGTACAAGAACTGGGTATAGTCATGTCTTCTGCACCTCTGGGCAGCCCGTGTATTGGAATCTAATTCATTAGGAAAGCTTTTAGGTGCTAAATATCACACATGCCAAGCCACAGTGGTATGTCAACAGGCAGTGAGCAGCTTAAACCAAGTCAAGCACAGAGATATTGTTAATCAATATGTTTCTTTCTGCAGGGAAAATGTGTGTGTGTATGTGTGTAACACAGCAGAAGAGCAGGTTACCAGAGGCAGCTGCCAGAACTAGTACTGCCTCTCAGAGTTCAAAGGAACCAAACTGTTCTGTTGCAGTTGCCAGTGTTAAACTTTTATTCAGTCTTAAACTTTTGTTCAAACTATTAATTCTGGCTTCTTCTGAACTTAGAAAAACTTGTCAGATTAGGAAGAGAAAAAAGAGCTGGTCTCCAAGTTTTTCCTCCCAATTACTATAAATGACTACTGAAGGATTTATAGCAACAACTGGGTGGATGTTGGACTTTGCTTCAGGCTCTAAAGGACAAAATATTGCAGTGTAATTTTCAACCTAATATTAAATGAAAATATTTTTCCTCCCTTATCTAAGCAATTTTTAAATGTTATTTATTTATTTATTTTTATTGAGAAATGATAATGCTTAGTTCCTTCTCTATAGAAATTACTCTTTTTCTTTATGCTGGATTTTAAACTGAACTAATGCATTACATTGGTATATGATGTGAAGGCTTTAGTGTAGTAATATATCTTCACACTTACAGTAACATTTCTTTAAATTTTTAATCTTTTTTTTTTTTTGTAGAGTATAACTGTAATTTTAAATTTTATTTTTAGTCAATTCATTAAATTGGTTGATTCTACCTGAGGGTAGTCTTCAGTGGTCAGCAATTTCAGTGATGTTTGAATCAGGACCTAAAATACTTGCATATACAGACTGTGTAATTTAAATGGAAAATGGATTATATTTTTGAAGAAGAGCTTGCAAAACATACTTCAAAGTGAACACCTGTAATCCCCTGGTTACCTCATTTAAGGATTATGACAGAAACTGTCCTTAGAGAGCCAAGAAAACCTTGTGGGTTTATTTCTGCTCTGTTTCCACTGTTTAAAAGTATGATTGTGGTATCTTATTTGAAAAGGGAAGAAGCTATTTTCAGAGGAGATCATCTTTCTAATGGAATATAATGTGAGGCAATGCTGGTTATTTAATATTTAAGGATTCATTTATTTATTTTTAATATAGTTTTGGAGCATTCATTGGTTGCTTTTCCTGTATTTTATATCCTTCTTTTATTAACATTGAAGATTCAAGAAATAACAATGCTGAATCTGTTTACACTGAATGCATTTAGAATTACACATCATAGAAAACAGCTACAGATTGTGTGCTGTGACTATATAAGCTTGTTATAAATATGCTCCTTCAGCATTTTGGGGTTTGCAGTATATACAAATATCAGACGTAGTTATACTAAGAATTTAACAACTCTGTGTCTTTAACAACTCTGTGTTTTTAAACTGTGCAGTTACATTTTCAGTTGCTGAGAAGGAAACCCATTTACTTTTCAGTCAGAAGAACAGCTACCGACTTCAGAGGCCAATGTCTTGTCTCCTAGGATATTGAGATACTTGAACGTGTCCAGACATGGGCAGCCAGGCTGGTGAGAGGCCTTGAGCACAAGCCCTACGAGGAGAGGTTGGGGGATCTGGGATTGTTTAGCCTGGAGAAGAGAAGGCTCAGGGGTGACCTCATTGCTGTCTACAACTACCTGAAGGGAGGTTGTAGCCAGGAGGGGGTTGGTCTCTTCTCCCAGACAACCAGCACCAGAACAAGAGGACACAGTCTCAAGCTGCACCAGAGGAAGTTTAGGCTGGAGGTGAGGAGAAAGTTCTTCACGGAGATAGCTGTTAGCCGTTGGAATGTTCCGCCCAGGGAGGTGGTGGAGTCACCATCCCTGGAGGTGTTCAAGCAGGGATTGGACGTGGCACTTGGTGACATGGTTTAGTAGTTATGAGGTCTTGGGTGACAGTTTGGACTTGATGATCCTTGAGGTCTTTTCCAACCTTATTGATTCTGTGATTCTGTGATTCTGTGAGTCATATGTGAGTCAAGTTTACTGGACACAGGTCTACTTTTTTTTTGTTTGACACTTGTGTTGAGCTAAAGGGAGGCACTAGTGTGGGGGTGTTTTTGTCACACTAATTTGTAGCCAGCTCCTAGTGTGTGTCATCTTGACTCTATCACTTATGGGTAGTTATGTCAGCAGATCAGGAGTGATGGCAGCATGCTGCATCTGGGGCTGAGGAGGCAAGGCCTTGCTAGGGGCAGTATTTTCTCCATATAAGTGGATCTAGCATAGGATGTTAGCAGTTTGAAAGCAGTGATACCACTAAAAAGGCTCCATTATAATCCAGTGTATATCTGGTATACAATATCTGCTCAATGACACCTTATTTGACATATAATGCTTTGGACTGGATGATCTTTGATCTCTCACAACCAGATGTATTCTGTGATTACTATATGATCATTAAAGCCTTTCCTGCTCTTAACTCCCTGTTGCCACAGGACTGTATAGAACTCCAGACACCGATTACACTAAGGAACAGATTTAGAAATATTTAGAGTTCTTTACACTGTGCTTGCATTAATTAGGGTAAGGGAGGTTGTCTTGGTTCCCACAGTGTAATTAGCACTTATTGTTTATGTGGAAATTCTGCATGGTGAATTACATGTGTGTGATACATTTAACAATAGCAGATACAGAGGCAATAAACTCTGAACTGAAGCTACAAGGAAGCAAAAGTAGTATTCATTGTATATATATATATCTTTTCTGAAGTTGCCTTTTTTTTTTTTTTGTCACAGAATTCCCTCTCAGCATCACTAGTACTTTCAGTGTGACATGTGCACCTTCTATCTGGAAGCTTCATTATCTAGTACTGAGGATATTTGGGATTTGGTTTTGTGTGGTTTTGGGGGTTTTGGTTTGGTTGTTTTTTTGCGAGTGTGTGTGTACAAATGTGATATGTAATTTTGTAACAGTGCTTCCCAGACTTCCCTAGAGCACATTTGCAGATTGAATTCTTGGTATGCAGCAGATCCACCCGAGGGTGCCCATCTCAGGAGTAGCAGATGGTCCCATCAAACAGTTCTTCTCATGCTTGAGCTCTTGTGAGTCTGGCATCCAGGTGTGGGCAGTGGTTCCCTGATGCAAATCCACACACTTTGGGGCAGAGGACGGGGGAGAGGTCATCAACAGTGGCAGGAATGATGGCAGAGAAAATGTTGCACTAGTGGTGTAGTGTGTTGGCATCAGAGGAGGGAGCTATTTCCCTCTCCTCTAAGGTGACAAAGGCAGTACAGGACCACTGCTGCTGAGACAGCTGTCTCCTACAACTGCCAAGCAGGAGATGTGCAGGGACAACATACATGCCCCTCCTGGCCACTGCTCCTATTGGTTTTACTCTATCGTGAAGAAACCAGACCACTCTTAAAAATCTTAATCTTTCTCAGGTTTAAAAAAATAAGAAAAAAAACATAAGGGGGAGTTACAGAAAGAGAAAATCTAATATTTATAGTGGATAATTAATGGGAGAGAAGGGAAGGAGATTGAGAGACAAAATTGTACAAAACTAAAAAAGGAGTAAAATAGGGAATTGGAGGGGCCATAAGGAAGATGACCTCAAATACCAATCAGGACACCCTGAAAGTGCCCACAGAACTAGTGCAGGATGGCCAGGGATGCACTTCCTATGTGTGGGTGCACACAGAAGTAAAAATGGATCTCCTGTCTAGCTTGCTTCTCCAAGAGCCATGGACTATAGTTTTGGTCAGGGCTATTGGATGTTAATGAGAAAGTCTCAGTTCTTGGTGTGGTCTTGAATAAGCAGGATAAACATAAAGAGGTGAGAGGAGTGTAGCTAGAGTGACTGCAGCATGGCACACACAAGGAAAAGTTGTGGCAGCATCTCCTCACTGCAAAACGGATAGAAACTTGGGATGAACCCAGCTTGAACTATGCCTGATTGAACCAAAATTATATGGACCCAATCGAATTATGACATCTATGAGTATATCTCTTAGAAACCATAACTCTTGAGGTAAATGTATTGAATTAATAACTTACTGAAGTATGTTAAAAGACATGATGGTCCAGATGTGTCACTGTATGCTGTAACAGTATGGTTACAATTGTGCAACAACAGGTAAAGCAAAAAAAAATTTGGGAGGTGCTGGGCAAACTTTGTCTCTCACATTATTTTTTTTTCCCCAGCTCACCCTTTAGTTTACATGTACAAACCTGACTCACAAAATAAAGTTTGCCAGAACACCTTTGATGAAACTCTTGACAGATTTTTCAAGCCTGTTCTCACCTGTGTCCACCCTCCCTGCCCAAATGTTTTAATTTATTTCTACCATTCTATGCACCCAAAAGGAATCATATGCAAAATATTCCAGAAGGAAAATGTATGGTGGTTCTCCTCCCCTGCTCCTCCCTTTCACCCCCCCTGACTTCCACATAACACTGGAGAAGGAATTTTACAACTGGAGTAGATTAGGGAGTTACCTGTTGTAGCATGAGTTTGTCCAAGACAGGGAATTCAAATCACTTGCTGGAGAAGTTCTCTTTCTTCAAACTCCTTTGAAACTTCAAGATTCAGAATTTAAACTCAGAAAGCATAAGAGCAGGTTAGATGTGGTTTTCTAAGATTTTTTTTTCTTACAATAGGATTATAGTGAGGAAGAAGTAGTATGACTAAATGGAGAGCAGGGTGCTAGGGGACAAAGCCAAACAGGTTGTCCAAGCTACACATTGCAATGCCTAATCTCCAGCCTGGGTGCTGACTTTCCTCCTCCACCCCTTGCAGAATGGGCAAGTTTGTGCTTGTGTCTGTTGGCAGAAGCCACAGCTCCAAAGAAACAAAACTCAAAAAAAGTATTTCCTGAGTTTGGTTGCCTTTGTCATCAGTGATAATGATAGAGGATGTAGGAAGACAGAATTTACCTGAAAACTTTTAATTAAAATCAAATGCATCTTGGTAATTATTTCCTGATCTTCATGGCAACCTGTAATTTTCTTTTTTCATCAGTGAAGTAAAGGAATAGATGGATTTTGCTTATTAATGTGACTAAATAATTAGCACCCTTACTCTGATTTATCAGTGTAGTCTTATTGATAGGAAATACAAGTTTGTGATTTGAACGGTTGGTGGTATGTTTTAGCCTTACACTCATTTTACACAAAGGAAGACACTTGGTGTTCATTTTGGGAACATTTTTAATTTCACTTAGTTTAAATTTCATTTGTAACCTGTCTCTTTCTAGTCCTTATAATTTCAGAGCTGTAAATAAGATGACAGATTTTTTTTTTTTTTTTAAAGCACTTGGGGCCTTTTTGTTCCCATTGGCACCAAGTACTGTGCAGGGCTGAGTCCTAGGAAGAAGAGTGCCATCTTCTAGTCAGCTGAAGTAGCAAGCAGAATTTGATAGAATTAAAGATTTTTTGTGTGTGTGTGTGCTGAACACAGCTGTTTTTGAGAAAAAAGGCCTTCTGCTCCAGTGCCATCCAGCCTGGAGTCAGTTGCAGCTCAAGGGAAAACCTGCTATATGTTGAAGCAGCAGTATATGCCAAGGCATAAATATGTGCCATGTCTTCTGCTAATGTAAAGGCTTCTGAAAAAGTCTGCCTTCTAGATATCAAGAGACCAAATTCTGCTAAAAGAATTAATTCTGACATGATCATTGCCTTGGGTCATAGGACTGTGGTCAAAACAGTTTGAAGCACTGCAGTGGGAAAAGAGAGAAAAAACACCCATCTACAGTAAACCCCATAATTTTTATCCAATGTCATCTGCATACCCACCCCTCTGAAGCCCCCAAACCAGATTGTCCCCATCAATGTGAGGTCTTAAAGAAATAAGCAGTCGTAAGGATTTGATGTCATCTCATCTGAATGAAATGAAATAGGTCTGTCTTTATATAATGAAATCAAGGCAGACAGCAATAGGAAGGAAATTATTGAATAATAAGGTCACAATTTGTACTGGGGAGCATTCATTATTTGTGCAGAAGCTTGCAACCTTCATATCCTATAAAGGATTTCTTTACACCTAGGTGTCCAGGGAGTTTCTCATTGTGTGTTAAAAGAAATGGTAAACATAAATTAACAGAGGCAATTTACTGAATTTTAGTTTTTACTCCACTGTGTGGGTTAAGACACAGTAAAAATCTTCTCTCTCAAGTCAGAGAGGGTATGAACATAAATAGCCATTATTTTAAATTATTTAGTGATAAGACAATTTATTCCAGTCCTGAGAAAGAGGTCTTTGAGGCATGTTTTGACTCAAATAGTCTCTGAAGAAAGATTGCTAGGGTACCAAGACAGTGCTCTGTTCCACATTTTCATGGCATGGCCAGTTGCAGTGTTTGTTACCAGTCAACTCAAAGCTGCTGCATGAAGGTATAGCTTTTATCTTCAGGTCCTCAAATATCTGCTCAAGGTGTTGAGAGTCTGTGCAGTACCTGCCAGGACCTGCAAATCAGCCATAAAAAGCGTGTGTGATCACAGTTCAATTTCTCAGCATTTCCTTCAGCAACTATGTCATATTTAGCCATAACCTAACCCTTGGTGTGTATGTAGAAACCTGCTGATACCAATACATATTTGTATTTGTATATGCATGTACATGTATCTACATGCATAGATAAAGAGCTTTATCATCAAGTAGAGACGCCTAAATTACAGTTCTTCTCACTCTAAGCTCATTGTACAGCTAACAGAGAAAAATAAGCATCTCAGAAGGTGAGTTAATACATTTATAACCCAAATCACCCTTTGAAAGTACATCTCCACTGACTAGCAAAAACCTTAAGATAAATACAGTTATGTACCTGAAGCATGGATATCCCCTGACTCCCTTCTTGCTGTTAAACATTGCTTTAAATATTAAAGAAAACAATCTTTCTGTTTCTCAAAACCTCCGCAATTTCAGATCCCCCCTGAATCCTAAATCAAATCAAAAGTAGAAAGAAAAAACTGAAGAAGCAAAAAAAAACCATCAGATAATGTAAACTTCCAAATTACTACTATTTAGACAGACTGAAATATTTAATGTTCAGCTTTTAATAAAAACATTCAAAACATGATTTACTTACATTTTGAGAAAAAAAAAGTCCAAATAAATTATAAG
Source organism: Indicator indicator (assembly GCF_027791375.1). Taxonomy (NCBI): domain Eukaryota; kingdom Metazoa; phylum Chordata; class Aves; order Piciformes; family Indicatoridae; genus Indicator; species Indicator indicator. The sequence goes on along the minus strand of NC_072011.1, from coordinate 15,694,746 downwards.
TCAAAGCAAAACATTAAGGTATCCTTGAAATATTTTTCTCAAAGTATATTTGATGATTTAAAACTGAGCTTTTCTTGTGGAAAGTTTACTTTCTACTACCTTTTGTAATATTTTTAGTTTTAATGAAAGAATTCCTAACCAGAGGCTACATCTATTCATCTATTTTGCTTTGCTGCAGTGTGTTATTTCCATTCTCTGCGATTCTTCCTGTTGTCATTACAAAGTTTATGAAATCATCAGTTGTGCAAAGGTTTCTATATAATCACATATTATGAGAAAGTTTCCTAAAATGTGGTATAAAGCAGCATCTTCCAACTCTTGATGTGGCAATGTTTACTTTATTTAAGAGCTTAATACTTCTACACAGGCCATTGGGAGCCATTCCTGCCTGACTTTATGAAGATGTGGATGTTCCAGGCACAGCAGCCAGGACAGTATATCTGTGCATAGAAAGGTGCTGAGGTGGAAAGGCAAGAGCTGACACAGCCACAGGCTTTTAGTGATCTGGCAATAAGTGGTTAATGATGATTATTACCCCATGGTCCCGGAGGGGTTGGTGGAGTTTGAGAGTTGGAAAGCTCTGGTGGCAGGCAGGAGGAAATCCTGGGCTGTGGGAGCTGAGAAAGGATACAAACTCTATGTGGTGGTACAAGAATGAGGAGGAAGTAAGGAGGTAAAATGTCCATTCAGTGGTTTGCTGTGGGGATTTGGAGAAAGAAAGAGTGAAGCTATGGTTGGTTCTGTGCTTTCACCAGGCTGGCACAAATTGGGCACCAGAGCCGCAGGTGGTATCCAGGGCTCCTTTTGCCAACTCTGATGGATATATACAGATGAAGGTAGAGATTTAGAGAATGCAAATTTAGGAGATTACAAATCACTTGGCATTTCAAATAAGAACAAAATATAACATGATTTTAATCAAAGGTATGAAGTGGCCTTGTGCATCACATGTTGAATTTGAAAAGTTACTTTTTAATTTGTATCTCTGTTTTGATCAATTTCAGGTATAAAGCAATTGTAAATCCCATGGACATCCAGACGTCCAGTGCAGTGCAATGGACCTGTCTTAAAGCCATGGCCATCTGGGTAGTCTCCATGCTCCTAGCAGTTCCTGAAGCAGTGTTCTCCGAGCTGGCCTACATCAGTGATGCAGATAATTCCACTTTCACAGCGTGCATACCATACCCCATGACAGACGATGTGCACCCGAAGATCCATTCTGTGCTGATTTTCCTTGTGTATTTCCTTATCCCTCTTGTCATCATTAGTATCTATTACTATCATATTGCAAAGAGTTTAATAAAAAGTGCTCACAACATCCCTGGAGAGTACAGTGAGCATTGCAAAAGGCAGGTAAGCAATTTGGTTTTTACACCTGATGAAAGATCTGTGTTCTCTATACACCTGTAAGTGAAAGCACAGGAACTTTAACATCTGAATTATTTGATTTCACAAAGGATTAGTACAATTTCTCTTGTTTTCACAATTATTTGGTATTAAGCTCAGTATGTAAATAAATATGAGCAAGGAAAAACACTAATTCAGTGCTGCCAATGCGTATTCCTAACATGAAAAGGGATTGGTGTGTGTGTTTGTATGTGTTGTTACTGTAACTGTTCCTTGTGTTCTTACTGAGGAACAATATTTTTGCAGTTAGTGATAGTGGCTTCAGCTGTTTCTGTAGACAGCCATTTGGAGAAGAAATCTGAAAAAAAACTTTTTGAGCATTGTCTCTATTTTCTTGGTGCTTAGAAATGAAAAAAAACCTGGCATACACAAGGAAAAAAAAACATCTCAGGGGATCTAAGCTTCTCAGACTAAGGAGTGCTGAAGACAATGAACACAGAGCAGGAACTGATTGTTATTTGGCTTTCTCAGATACCATCCTGATCTTGCATTTTTCTAATACTTTTTCTGTTATAAATGCTATAAAACTTTTGGTGTAGGTTCTGTATTCTTTTGAGAGAAAGCACTTACAATGCTGGACAAAGCCAGCTTCCCTGTGAGGCAAAGGAAGCAGTAAAGATAGCAACAAGCTGTTCTTGAGCAGGGACACATAATACACGAATGACAGCTTTTGCAGTGCAAGTGCCTCAGATGCTTTACACAAGCGTTAGTATTGATAGAGAAGGAGATGTATGCTCCTTAAAACTATTTGGAAGAGTTTTGTCTGCCAGTATTGTAGAAAATGATTTTAAACCCTCCTTGGATATATGGGATGTATATTCTTTCAAAAAGAAAGACACATTCCCTCATGTCCTTTTTGCTCAGCATTTCATTTCTACTGTAGCCTGTTTCTTGTAAAAAATGCATAAATATTAGCACTTCATGTATTATTTTATTTTTCCTGTGAAATATAGAGAGCCTTTTGGCTGAACCCTCAGGATGGAAACAATATTTAATTTATATTGCATTTCTGAACCCACACATATGTTCAAAGTAAGAACATATTTTTTCATTCTACTTAGTGGTTTTTTTTTCTTTGTGTGTGGTTTTTTTGGGTTTTTTTGCCTTTTTTTTTTTTTTAATCTATGAGGTTCAGAAGAATGGAAAATTCCAATGTGCTTACATATCTCACAGCAAGGGGAAGTAAATTCAGGCTATTGCCATCAACTGATGTTTCTTTAGGCAATAGCACAAAAGCCTAATATTCACACTATACCTTTGCATCCTTTAGTCTGCCTTTGCAATCTGAATACAAATTCTACCGAACTGGAATGTTAGAGTTTTCCTATATATTGTGAATTTCCCACTGTATCTTGTCTAGATAGAGTCAAATAAACTACTTAGAGATTGATTTCACAGATTTTGAAACCCTGTTACAATAAACCAACTTGATACATTTCTCAGAAAACTGAGCGGAGTCAGAAAATTTTCCTGCCTTTGCAAAACTTTGATACCTAATGTACATGATAAACCTTTTGAAAGGAGTATACAGAAAGTTTCTGCTTCCCTTTTGTGCCTTCTCCATGGCTAGCTTCTCTTCCTGTCTCAGTTTAGGACCACTCATGTAGGCTCCTGTCAATTTATCAGCCACTCTCTGCATTGTAATCCATTATATTTTAGTACTGGAGTTAAAGTTATTTCTTTCATGTCATTATTGAAGACTAACTTAACTTTTCACCTTGTGGAATTAAGATGCTTCATACTGTGCAATGCAATTTTAGTGGTTTCTCTAGGAGAGATGTGCAAGCTGAGGCATTTTGGGCAAAATGATGGGATGTTAGCTACAGCCAATGCCCTAGCAGTGTCTTTACATTTCACTCACAATGACTCTAGATTTCAGTCATCTGTTTCTGAATATCTTTCTAACTGAAGCTAAGCTTCAAGCCAAGCACTGAGATCTCATCAGAAAAGGTTGTTTAATGACATCCTTCGATGTGTGCTTTCAGGCTAAAAGCCAACATTCACTTGGGCCATGAACCACTCTTGCTGTATATATCATAAAAGCAAACTTCTGTAACTGCAAACAGCTAGGATCTTTCACTGGAAGTAAACTGAAAGTGGGAAAAGAAACTAAATGAGAGAGAAAAAGTAATTCAGCTCCTGAAGGAAGCATTTTTACTGGCCTTACTTACGGCAACTGCCCAAGCTAATACAAAGTAAAGTGCTACATATATTAATTAAATCTATTTTGTGGAGTAATTCTGTTCATGGTTGTTCATTTGGGTTTTCTTCATTTTTTAGATGGAAACTCGGAAACGCCTGGCAAAAATTGTCCTAGTTTTTGTTGGCTTCTTTGCTATCTGCTGGTTTCCTAACCACGTGCTATACATGTACCGATCTTTTAATTACAGTAAGATTGATCCCTCGATGGGACATATGATTGTTACTTTAGTAGCCCGAGTGCTAAGCTTCTGCAACTCCTGTGTCAACCCATTTGCACTGTACTTTCTTAGTGAGAGTTTTAGAAGACATTTCAACAACCAGCTTCACTGCAGGAGGAAAGTTCAGCGAGCGAGATCTGCCAGCTACTTGCACAACTCTTCTGCCATTCAAATGGCTTCCCTGAAAAGTAATACCAGGAACACGATGACTAGCATGACACAACTGAATGGGCACAGCTTGAAACAAGAAGTGTCATTATGATTTAAGAGGTGTGATTTTTGACTGCAGAACAAATTTGAACTTTTTCTTTGCAGTTTGTAACTCACTTTTGGCTCTCATATGCTTAGACCATCCAAGTCCTCAGAAGAGAGAATCTGTTAAAGTCTGGCCAATCTGTTCGCCTATTATTAATTTTAGATAGAAGTGGGGAGAACATTTTATTGATAAAACAAAACTTACTGTTTTCACATTGTATTAATGTTTAACATATAAGAAAGCAAAATAATGATGTCAATGTTAGTGTAACTGATCTAATATGGTTTTAAAAAATACAGATTTTCATATCTGAAAAATATGTATTTTTAGCTGAATATTGACCTAGGCATATGTCTTACTCTAAAAGTTTTTGCATGATTTTATCTATGCTGTTCATTAATACTGGTAGGCATTTTTTTTACCCAGTTAAGGAGCCATTACAATGCACAGATTCTAGTTTCAGATAAAAAAGAGATGTAAATATCGAGTGCCAGACCTTTACCTCATTTAAATCTGCCTTGTGTTTTCAATTTGGCAGACATGAATGATGAAAATTTACTTTTTGGAGGGTTGTCTTTGCTTTTTGAAACTGTCTGAAAGCTTATTTCTCTGATTTATTGTCTGTGACAGCATTGGCTCAGAGTGTTTACATGTTTTGTATTTGCTAATACTAACTGATCTTGTTGACAAGAGTATACAGCTAAGAAAAGCACTGAGCGTAACGAGAAGGCTGAACGATCAAAGACGTAAATTTCTGAATGGCTTTTTCAGAAAGGGTCTGTGGCAAGACAGCTCAGAGCAGTCTTTGAGTGCAGAACCAGGACTGATACCAGACAAAACCAAACTGAAGGATGTCCTGCAGGAATACGCCTACCATACTCTGATCACTAGTGATCATCCAGCCCATGGAATCAGACAAGTTCTTTCCTGAAATAAACCCCAAATGGTGAAACATGGAGAGTTGGCATTGGTTGCTCAGCACCAGCTGCAAACTGTCTAGATCTACTCCCCCTCCAAGAACTGTTTACTAGTCTATGCTTAGCTACTGTTGAAAATCTCAGCTTTAGAAGACACTTTTTTATTTTCCTGAAGGCCCTCATGCATAAACAGTCAATGCACTCTGCAAATCCTAGCTTGGCTGTCTAAAAGAAAGAATTTCAAGCGTTTTTTGTGAGTCATTCCAGTACTATGGACACACATCTTTGTCAGTATTCCCAAAAGGACATTTTCAAGATACATGGTCAGTGCAGAGGTGGGATTAAAGCATCAGGGAATAGTGGGTGAGGTTGTAGTTATCATATCCATCCTATCCAGAATAAATTTTCTAGGAGGGCTTACTGCCTTCTCTTTTCATTCACACTCCTCTGCTGGGGATAACTTACGCAAGGTTTGAAAAGCTGCCCTGCAGATCACAAGAAAACAAACAATTTAACTTTAAACCCCCTAATTTTAATTTTTAAAAATTATTTTCTTTTTTCCTCTCCCCACCCCCTTTTTAAAATATCAGTTCACATGTCAACACAAATAGTCAAACAGACAAAATGACTGAATCTTGTTGCTGCAAAACTTCAAGACTTCAAGTAAGGCTATCCATAAAAGGTCTCAGGTTTGCACCAGCTCTTCTTGAAAGAGCTGATGGGGTTGGAGCTGATCTCCCCCTTATACAGCTATATGCTGTCAGAGTAATAACCATTCCATAAACCAGGTGAGAGTTTAACTGGGGCATTGTCTGTTTCCCTGAGCTCTAGAGAGGAGGTGCTCAGTGTCCTTTTTAGGGCAATGGACAATAATGGCAGACAATGGCACCTTGTGGAAGTAGGGTTTTTATGGCCAGCTGGAGAGCCAGACTTAATTTTAGATAGCTTTTTCTTTCAGATTGAGTGGAACTACTCCAGAACATATCTGTCTCTGTTACAACATCATAGCCTGTACTTCTGCAGTGACTTCTCAGAGGTGAATAGCAAAAAGTACACTAGATATGTAGATTGGATTTCACAGTAAGTTGCTAGTCTTATAATTTCAAAAGCTGATACGCTAATGCAGTGTAGCAACTTAAAGTTCCTTATGTACTTATTAATGCACTTGCTCTAATTTAGTTCTATTTGAACCTCTGTGGAACTAGCTGAAGTTCAAATTTTCTTTCCCAAATCTCCTACATTCAAGGATAGTTACACCCCTAACCCAATTTTTAGAGCAACAAGAAAGTATACTGAACTAATTTGTAAATTATTTTAGCTAATTACCTGAAAAAATTCCCCAACTGTTAGCAGTCAACAGGGAAAGCAGCAGATTGAAAGTCTGAATGTCCAACTGGTGAGACCTGTAGTCTGTAATGTAGTGAAGTTGTATGCAGCATTCAAAAGAGAAAACTTACAACATTCAGTGTAAACCATCTCCATACTGCCTTCCCTAACTGACTGCAGTGGCCCTATGGAATACTACAGTGGCTCCTTGGAAGATTTCAAATAAAGGAGTAGAATGACATGAATTTGTAAATCTATCTGTAATAGCTTAGGATGTTGTCATCCATAACTTTCTAACACTGCATCATCCATCTTTTTTCTCCATTTTGCCTCTACTCTCTCTTAATTCTGTGTAAGCCCATGTTCTCAGAACTCCTCCTTAATTTTATGCCATTAACTCTTCCTGAATGCCAGCCAGAGTTTTGGATCCCTCTCTTCTGATCAGTCTTTAATCACTTTTACTCATGGATATTTTAACACCCACAAACAAAAACTTAAAGTCTTGCTTTCTCAATTCTTGATGGTGATTGACTGTGATTTTTCCCTTTTATTTCTGCATTTTTTTTCCTGGTTCCCTGCTCTTTGTTTGTCAATCTCTCTACACAGCATAACATTCCATAGAACTTCTAAATCCATTGCAATTTTTATTTCCTGAAGGCATTTGTCTGATATAGACACTACCAGATGATACAGGTGCCCTACTGGCAAAATAATAATCTAATTTATAGTATATTTGATACTTGTGTTTGATTCATATTCTTCACTCAGTCTTTTAAATTGATACATGTAGTATGGAAAGCATGAATCTGCCTTCTGGCAGAACTGCAAGCTACAACCTGTTCTTTTTCTCTTATGCGAGGAAAATATTCCCAGGCTCCTTCTTGTCAGAAAATCAACACAGTTTTGTTTCATTATTTCAGAGGCCTAATGCTCAAAGCCTAAATTGTATATGCTTCCTGTCAAATTCTTGTAGCATGGTGTGGGAGAATTAGTTAACCTATGTGGAGCTTGATGAGGTGTATGACTAACCTGATATGCACATTTTAAAAGTGTCTGTTGCTATGCTTTTCTACACATTGTGGACCAGTACAACTGTATGTATGACGTTATTTCCAGATAATGCTGCTTGCTAACAATTAAAAAAGTGATTGTAGAATGTATTATAGACAGTAATTTTTTTTTCCTAACTGCAGTCAAAGAAACAAAGGAGATATGTAAACTATGTCATGCCAGTTTTTCAGGTACTATACTGAGATCAATGCCAAAACAGTTGTTAAAATACCACCAGATTCCTTTTTTGCTGTTATAAAAATTTCCTTATTTCAGAAACATCAGTTCCTTTCTATCGGCGTCTCTGGAGTTTTGAGTTGATTTTGTTCAAAAACATTCTTGCAACAATTGAGAGAAATATTATCCCTTCTCACAGTCTTAAAAAAATGAGAGAATAGCTAGTACGAAATAAACCTGATAGCATCTTGTCACCCTACCCTGCCTGTACTGCAAACATTGCAATGCTGAATCCTGGAATGTCATTATGGTTGAATTCTCAAAAGACTGAGGTACATAATTTTGCATTACACTGTGAAGTGATAACTGTCTTCAGCAAAGCCACTTTGGTTACAATACAGAAAAATGTCTTCATTTTTGCAACACATCTGCCCCACAAATATTTTTATTAACTCAGTCAAAACAGATTCACAGAAATGCAATCACAGGAAGAGACAGTTTGGCAGGAGGAGAAAAAAATGCTTTCTTATAATTGAAATGGACTCATATTAAGTTGAAGATTTGTGATGTTGATTTCCAGTACCATTTCTTTCTTCACTTATTTCTAAAATAAGAGTCTGTCGCACAATGATCAACCTTTTGGTGACATCACAACTTGATTTCACAAAACCACTGGATAGCTTTGAAAATCCACTTGCAGGTTTGTAGTACTTGTAGCAATCACAAGGCTCTACATGGATGCTTGGTGTTACCTGCTACTTTCTGGTGCTGTGATGAGCCTTCTCATTCTCCTTCCTGCAAAAGGCTAGAAGGGGCCCATCCACTGTGCCAGAAGTGAACATGGGAAGATGAAGAATGAAGACAAGGATGGACCTAAAAGATATGTCTTTAAATGGTCTTTGCTGGCTCAAAGACTGCCAGCATGGTTGCATTTTGGCCAACACAGTCTCTAAGCATAAAATTTTCAAAACATCTGGGGTCTGTGAAATCCCAATTGATTTATTGTCTCAAACAGGGTGTGACATGGCCTGACAGTGTGGCTTAAAAGCACTCCAAAAGCGCCACTGAAAGGCAAATATGTACACTGCACTCTGCACAGCTCTGGAGGCACCGTCCCTGCCCAGCAGCAGGTGATGGGAGAACGGCAACTTCAGGGCAACCAAACGTTAGCAGGGGGCCCGACCGCTCTGCTCAGCACAGCCGGCCCCGTTGTACCGCTCTGCATCGCTCCGCACTGCCCGCGCCGTCCACCGGCTCAGCACCGTCCAGCCCCCGGCTCCGGTCGACACTCTGCTCCCCACTGCCTACTTGTGAAGAAAATTAACCCAGTCCTAGCCAACCGCAGGACATAAGTTCATTCTTATTCCACTCCTATCATCATCTTCTCATTTCATGGCCAGGGCATGTAGCAGCTAGCTTCTCAGAACATCTGGGAACTGGAAAGGTAGAATGGGAAAAAGGTGAAAGTGGGATGTTTCAGCTGTATCTTATACCTGCTTGTCCCTCAACTGCATGCATAATGTGAAATCAGCTCCACCACGGGTGAACATCTTTGGAAAGCTAGCTGTGCTTGAGAGAGCTGACTGTGATTCATTTGAGCTACTAACAGAAATGTCATATGCAGAAGAGTGTCACCAGCAGGTCAAGGGAGGCTCTCCTCTCCATCTACTCTGCCCTAATGAGGTCACATCTGGAAAACTGTCCATTTCTGGGCTCCACAGTTCAAAAGAGACAGAGAACTACTGAAGAGGGTCAAGCAGAGGTATATGAAGACTATCAGGGGACTAGAGAACCTTTTTTATGAGGAAAGGCTGAGAGAGCTGGGGCTGTTTAGCCTGGAGAAGACTGGGAGGGAATATTACCACTGCTTGTAAATAAAGGGCAGGTGCTTAGAGGATATATCTTTTAAGTATAAAAGGTGAGTGCCTCAGAGTCCCTCGTGTCTTCACGTGTTGTGATGTCATCCCTCCCACTGCAAACCCCAGACTTGCATGAAACATGTAAGCATAGCCCAAGATTTGTCTCCTGTTGTTGAAGCTTTTTGCAGTACCTGATTCTGACAAGTAGTTGTTGCCTAATTGCCGTTGATGATTGTTGTTGGAGCACAACTATTTCCAATGACATGTACTGTTTCTTGGCCTTTTTTTGGTCCCTTGTCCAGACTGTGCTGGGGAGTGCATTCCAGCCTTGAGTTATGTATAACCTTGGAGTGTGTGTGTTTTATGAGATGAGAGAGTCTGGAGTTAGAGATAAGGATAGATGATCTGAAGACAATGAAATAAAATCAATATGGTCTAAAGGCACTGCCAGTTCTAAAATGACAATGTATCCTTCAAGCATCCCAATATCTGAAACTAAATGCTGCCAAGCTTCCATCAGCTTTGCTGATCTGAGAACAGAGTTATATAATTTCTGTAACAGCGCACACATTTTGGAAAAACACAGCATATCTTTGGGTGGGCTTGTGAGTCTACAGCACTTCTCTCATCTGATCTGGTATCTGCGGAGAATAGCAGGGGAAACATCTATAGGAGAGAATGCCAGCAACAGCAAATACAGCTTTTACTGTGCACCATCCTCAGATAACTGCTTCTCTCATGTCTAGATGACATTTGATTTAATTTCCTCTTTCGGCACAGGCAGGTGTATTCACCACGTTTCCTCATTGCCACTTTCTGGCAGATTCAGCGAAGAAAATCCAGGGACTGTAGCAGTGTTCTGCTCTGTGAAGGAATAACACTGTTTAAAACCACCTTAGTACTCCCCAGGACCTGTGTGAACTCCTGGTGCCTCATTTTAACATCTGTGGTTGGTCTGGCTCAGCTGCTGAACCTGTGCACTGACAAAGAAGGAAAAGCTAAAATCGCTGATGCCTCTCGCTTCTCTTTTGAGTGAGGCACCATTGAGGTTGTCATTCTAGGATCACAAACTCTTCCACTCCTACAGGACTTTATTCATTGCACAGAGCAGGTGCTAAAGATAGCAAGGGTCCCTGTAAATTCAGCATTTTCTGATTTTAGATATCTTTACATAATGACTTTTCACAATGTTGTTCTTGAATGTTCTGTGTGAAGTTTACAGATCAAAAGTGTTTTTGTGGACTTAGCCTTCATTGAAACAGCGTAGCAGGGTCCCCCTTACAGTTTGTATCACAAGAAGTCAGGCTGCATTTTCCAGCATACTGGCTAATACTAACAACAGGCTAAAGAATGCATTTTAATTAAACATCAAAGCTTCAAATCAGCTTGTACCTGGACAGGATTTAGTAGCTCCTGACCAGAAAAGCAACTAATAAAGACATTATTTCTGAATAATACTATTAAAACCTAAGCAGATGCAAATTCACAGTTTGGTTCTTTTGCCTGCAAATGCAATAGAGAACAGAGGCTACGTGTGGAGGAGAGGAAATGGTCCTTTACACAGTAAGTACAGGAGGGGCAGTGTGCTGATGATCACATCCCATGATATTCCCAAATGGGCAAGTTAATCAACTTTTCAACTCTTTCAAAGATATGAAGATGTTTTGTGATGATTTTTTAATGAGAGTAGCAGCCTGAATAGGGTTAAAAAGGAAGCACATTTCTAAAGAGTTTTCTACTTTTCAATAGTGTGTATTCAAGCAGTGAATGCTGTAGTGATGGTAACTTAGGAGGTCGTAGTGTTCTGCCTCCTCTTTAGAAATACCCATTAGTTCTCTGCAGCAGTGCTTGGGTTGTGGATTCAAATGTGATCTGAGAAGTTACATGGCAATGCTTAGTGTCAGCACTCAGTGACATTTAGCTGCCAACAAGCAGAACTGTTGGTATTTACCACGGTATTTCCAGATCTGCAATCAGACTGTGTAACTGAAGAAAACAAAAAAACAGATTTATTCTTAAGCCTCATGTATGCAAGAAAATAAGAGGAAGGAAGAAGAGTTTTCCATTATAAAAAAGACTTTGGTCTTGACAACACAGTTATTGAGTACCCTAACTTGTTACCTTACTGTTGTATGGCTAGCATGCAAAACCTGGTCATCATGCTGATCACATAGAAATGTATGATTATTTTTTAAAAAATATAGGTAGCTGTCTTATAGAAACTATTTTGAAAACACAAAATGATACTGGAGAAAATAGCTTGAGCTTAACAAATTAGCTGAAGTCTACAGTAAAATTATCTTGTAGGAAATGCTAAACATGCAAATAACTAACTACCATTTAGTCATTAATATTTCCTGTTGGATATTAAAAGATAAGGAATTGCAGCTACTTCTGACTCAAAAAAATTATTTAAACCATGAGTCAAGAAGGGCTATTTCTGCATACCAGCTGCTTTTTTTCACCCTCCATTTTCTTGTACATTATGTTGCCTGTTACATAGCAAGTGCATGAAGATGCGTGCCACTCTAAGTTCTTGCCCTGTAATGACCTAATAGTCACATACATGAGCCCTTGAAAGTGTCAGGGATTCTCTGAGAGAAAAGTGAAGGAGGATAAGAAAATAGATGGGCAAAATATTTCTAGGTGATTATTTTTGTTTGCTTTTCTTTGGTTGTTCTTTTGTTTGTTTGTTGTTTAAACTTTTATGTTGCAGATTGACGTAGAGCATAGAGATGCTTATTAGACCTCATTTTAAGTCTGGAATAACTAGAAATCATTATTTCAGAAACATTGCTTTGGACTTAACATTAGTGTAAGTGGGTACAACATAGGAAAGTGTAATCCAGTTTAGGAAGGCTTTTCTGTACTAAAGAATTAAGGTAATACTGATGTTTCTTAGAAATTCACTAACTTTCCTCTTTTCCTTTCTAACAGAAACTTTGGGGTCCTGACATTTAGCATGAATTCATGCATTTTTATTCTTGGATGTGCAAAGCTGTAGTAAATATATAATAAAATAGATTCTTATATGAATTTTATTTAAAAATGTTCTCAAATATATGCAACGTAGCCATGCAACTCCTATTGATATCAATAGGAAATGCATATGAATATAAAGAAGACAATGAGATAGTTCTTCAAAGTGCTTGTGGGTTATAAATCAGACCATATGGGACCAAGTATTCATTGCACTACCTCAGCAGTTACTTCAATTTCAGTATAATTAAGTTCTAATTAAATTTTACTCTTAGAGAAAGGCTGCTAAAAATTAAATCTTAAGAGCTTTATTTTTCATGCTGAGAATATGTTGGCAACTGTTCTTTGTAATAAGCCTGTTAAAAATCCATTTATTCATCTCAGTTAGCCTCTATAATTCCCACAGAAGCACAAAAGCAACAAAAAACTACTGAAAACCAAAGTCAGGTGTCTTGAGTGATGTTTTTCACTAGAATTGGCTGAAAAATGGAAGTTCATCTCAAGAAAAGAAAGTATAAAAAAACCTCAACATTTTTTCTTGAAAATATCACATTTTATATAGGAAAAGTAATTTAAAATCTATCATAAAAAATGCAATCCTGATTGAATCTGTGCAAAGTGGAGAAAAATCAATTTTTTACTTAATGACAGAGATTTTCCACTTTTAAGAAGCAGAATTCAAAGTGCCCAATTCAAGCTTTCTGACATTAGTCTTAAATCTAGAGAACTGTTTGAGAGTCCCCAAACAGAAGAGACTTTTCAAAAGGTCAAACTTTAAAGGATCTCTCATGTGTATAGAGAATTTTTAGTAGAGAATCCCTTTTATATTTGGCTAAATTACAGAATCACAGAATTAACCAAGTTGGAGAAGACCTTCAGGATCATCAAGTCCAACCTATCACCTATCACCATCTAATCAACTAAACCATGGCGCTAAATGCCTCATCCAGTCTTATTTTAAATGCTTCCAGGGATGGTGATTCCATGACTTCCCTGGGCAGCCCATTCCAATGGCCAATCACTCTTTCTGTGGAGAATTTCTTCCTAACATCCAGCCTAAACCTCCCCTGGCTCAGCTCGACTCACTTGCTGGCTCACTGGGGCACATGGGCACACTGCTGGCACATGGGCACACTGCTGGCTCATGTCCAGCCTACTGTCAACCAGTACCCCCAAGTCCCATATGACTTTTATTTCATGTGAAACATACCATCAAGCACAACATAGTTATTTGACTGATTTGCAGATAATGATGTTCTGCAAGGAAAGGCATAACATCTGTAAATCTAGTGTTGAAAGCAGAAGTATTTTGGTCTTGCAGAGAACACTGTACCATGACCACAGTATCTGTTTCACTAACTGCCTTAAACACTGGTTTCCTTCCATGGCTAGAAAAGACAGTTTGATCATTCCTACAGACTTTTCCTACATGATTAAATAGCTACTCAGTATGCACAAGAAGTTGGGCATTACACATGCTCTTACCTGAGCACCACAGTGGCCTGTTCACCCAGAAGGAATTGTTCCTCTGACGTGGAATAGAGAAATGGCAGAGAAGACATTAAGGAGGTACCAGAGAAGAAGTTGCTAAGGTTTCCCTCTTTTAGGATACCTGGAAACCCAATTTAGTATCATCTTGGGACTTATAGTCCAGGGGCAAATGAACATGTATTACAAGGACCTCAATTATTTTCTCAGGGTACCGGAGTCCAGAACACATCAATGTCACGTATATATTCATACATCTTCCTGGTAAGGGAACCCTTTCTACAGGAAGATTCATGGAGGTGGTTGAATCACCATCCCTGGAGGTGTTCAAGAGGGAATTGGACATGGCAGTTGGAGACATGGTTTAGGAGTCATGAGGTCTTGGGTGACAGGTTGGAATTGATGATCCTTGAGGTCTTTTCCAACTGTATTGATTCTGTGATTCTATGATTCTGTGAGTACAGTGTGGAATCAATAAAGGGGAGGAGTACTGCAGTTTCGGACAGAAATGTGGATTCCCTTGCTTCCTTTTGGAGCACAGTTCTACTTGTGTATTTCAATGACATGCACAGACCAGGATTTCCCATTCTTATCAGGTAATCTGATAGTTTGCACCATGAGAAACATCTGGACAATTTCATATGCTGCAGATTGTTCTACAGCAGTTAAGAGAGATATTTTTTTCCTCTTTCCATTTAAATTCAGTGAGCTCCACGAGAGAAAGGAAAAAACAAACCCCAAAGCCAGGAATTAATCTTTCATAAAGTAATATGATAGAAATGCCTTAAAAGTAAAAAGGAGGAATGATAGGATATTCTCAGTCTGGTTTTGTGCCCCCAGGTTATGCTGGTAAATAACATTTTGCTTTTCTTCTCCTTCTCTGTTCCCGTGGCACTGTTAGTGTTGTTTCTTCTGCAGAAAACTCCGTAGTACCACTAACAAGATAAAAACACTGTCTCCATAGTGTGAGTTTAAGATGGAACATTAACTTGAAAAAAATCAATGATCCTCATAAGATTATAGTTTTATGGAGCGGAGAAAGGAGACATTTGAGATCAGCCTTTAAGTCTTAAGAAGTATTATATGAGGCTTAACAGACTATGCAGCTCTAATTTTACCTACAGAAAGTTTTATGGTGGTTAGGAAGCTGTCTGCAGACAGACTTGTTTAAGCTGTCTACAGACTATTGTCTGTGATGTGCTGAGAGATGTAGCATATGCCAGGGTCTTCTGCTGGTACAAAGCTGGCGTATAGGTAGGGCATTCACCCAGACCTAATAGTTTGAAGATGCCTAGCAATACAAACATGTCCTTGCAGCACTGTCTTGCTTTTCAGGAAGAAAGAATACAGCATCTATGAGGCTGGCCTCTAAAAAAATAACCACATGTATGGAGTTTTAGTAAAAAGGAAACTTCTCTTTTTTTGGTGATTATCTTAAAAAAAAGAATGGTTGGTCTTTGTAGTAGGACCCTTACTGTGATTTGGATGAGCACTTTATTAGAAGCACAGCAGAGAGAGAGGGAAGTAGCTGAGAAGGTAGGTAAAAGGACCATAAAGTACTATTATTTTATTTTAAAAGTGAATCCCAGTATCCTATATTGACAGAAAACATCTTATATTTGCTTTAAAAGCCTTACAGAAATGGGATACTACTACCTCATCCCTAGCAGAAAAAGGGAGTTTCAAGGGCAGATGATGTCTGAAATAATTTTCAAACTATTGTGGAGAGAACAAGCTATCCCAGTATCACAGAATCACAGAATCAATAAGGTTGGAAAAAACCTCAAGGATCATCAAAGTCCAACCTGTCACCCAAGACCTCTTCTTTACAGTCTGTATATTCAGTACCTGCTTGGTACTGAGGCTCCACAAAAGACTGAGGAATGTCAGGTTCCTAGTGCATGTGTGAGCCCTTTGTGCTGACTGAGGCAGACTGACCTTGCTCCAAAAAAAAACCCAACAAAACCAAAACAAAAAACTCCAAACCAACCCAAAAAACCAGATTTGGGAGCACTAGTAACCACAGTATATGCCCCATCATGTCCATCACTTGAGCACTCCAGAGTGAGTGGCAGCTTGTGCTCAGGGTGCTCAGGCATGCAAGATACGAAGGCAGCAATGTGCTGGCTCTCTAGTCCCTCCTGGGGCTGTGTGGGCAGGCTGAGGAGATCTTCCACTCCCTAGAAGCATCTTCTATATCTTGTCTTACACACAAATTGGAAACTGCTGATGGATATGCTACACCTCCCTTAACTCCCTTATGTATGGACACCTGACAGTCATGGGCTTCCTTTCCTATATCTGTGTACAGCACAGGAAAAGAGAATCATGGCCCATTACAAGAGTCCAAACATGCCCTTAGCATGAAGTACTGGGAAGAATGAATACTAAATGGATTTTCCTGGTGAAAATGATGGTTAGTAGTAAATATAATAAGAGATGTTAAATTAAAATATCTACACATTGTCTCTATATTCTTGTACAACCACACTCTTCTACTCATGTATGTAGTCTCAGTCAGGGTTAGGAGTGTTAACAGTGCAGGTAACTGCTAAGATGTTCCACTGGTTCAGCAGTCACAAGAGAAGTGGTGTTTTAACATAGGTGGTCTTCCAGGTAATTTCCTCTTCACTGGTTTATCTGTTTCTCCTGTAAATATGCCTATGCGTACTACCTTTGAAGGTGCCCACTACTTATTGGTGTTTTAAGCATTAGCATAATGAAACCAATGCTAATAAAAATAATGTCATGATATCTGTTTCTGAAGTCTGGGTATGTCCCAAGCACTAATATAGGCTGGGCAGTGACTGGCTTGAGAGCAGCCCTGAAGAAAAGGACTTGGGGGTGCTGGTGGATGAGAAGCTCAACATGAGCCACCTGTGGGCACTTGCAGCCCAGAAAGCCAACCGTATCCTGGGCTGCATCAAGACAAGCACAGCCAGCAGGTCGAGGGAGGTGAGTTTCTCCCTCTGCTCCACTCTGGTGAGACCCCACCCAGAGTACTGTGTGCAGTTCTGGAGCCCCTGTTACAGGAAAGATCTGGAGGTGCTGGAAAGTGTCCAGAGAAGGGCCACCAGGATGATCAGAGGGCTGGAGCACCTCTGCTATGAAGACAGACTGAGGGAGTTGGGGCTGTTCAGTCTGGAGAAGAGAAGGCTCCAGGAGACCTTATTGTGGCTGTCCAGTATCTGAAGGGGGCCTACAAGAAAGCTGGGAGGGACTTTTTAGGGTGTCAGGTAGTGATAGGACTAGGGGGAATGGAAAAAAAATAGAAATAGGTAGATTCAGATTGGATTTTAGGAAGGAGTTCTTCACCATGAGGGTGGTGAGACACTGGAACAGGTTTCTCAGGGAACTGGTGGAAGCCCCATCCCTGGAGGTTTTTAAGGCCAGGATGGATGTGGCTCTGAGCAACCTGCTCTAGTGTGAGGTGTCCCTGCCCATGGCAGGGGGGTTTGAACTGGATGATCCTTGAGGTCCCTTCCAACCCTAACAATTCTATGATTCTATGTTAGACAGCATTACATCCTACTCAAAATATCTACTTCATAACTCTTATTCTGCCAATATATAAAATGCAGATTTTCTGCATACTCTGAGACTCTCAGTGGTTTACCACATGCTCAGTACAATAACACAGTGAGGTTTGAGAACCTGAGTTTTACAGATCTTATGATATATTTATAAAAGAACATCATACAAATTCAGACTTACTGTCTCCTGTACTGAGTAGATAAGTAGCTGTATCATTAAATGATATAAACATTATTTTATTTTTCTGGTATGAAATATTTTCCTTCCCCCCCTCCCCCCCCCCCCCCCTATCTTGACCTGTTAAATACAATGCCAGAATAAAAAATGTTGGTCTGAACTGTCCTTCTTAGCTTTCATATGAATTTTTGTTAAATAAAATTGACAAAAACTGTGTTGCTCGATTCTCATCATCTCTCTCTAAGACTGTTTCATCCTGTGGTTATTATGTGAAAAAAAGGGGGGAAGAAAAATCAGAAGCCTGATCAGTAGTTCATGCATATTAGCAACAGCAATACTGTGCTTCAATACCTACACATATAATAAATAAACTGTCTCAGGTGAACCTTGTATTTCCAAAACTGTCAGCAGCTGCCTGGTTCCCAGACTTTATGTTCATTCAGCTGGAGGCATATATGTAACAACTGCCAGGAAAAGGGTTGATTAGTACATACTGTGGTAGCTATTTAAGGCTTTTAAGCGGGTTTATTACTTTGTACTAGTTCTTGGCAAACATTATGGCTCTGTAGAAACTACAATCTGTTTTGGAGCAGGATTTCCAAAGTCCATGAGTACTCAAATTGACCAAACAAATATCTATCTATATATCTATATATATATCTATATATCTATTACAGAATCACAGAATCAATAAGGTTGGAAGAGACCTCTCTCAAGTAATTAATTCTTTGACTGCCTGAAGTCAACTTTTTTCCTTTTTTTTCTTGTTTTTGTTGTGCTAATGATGCTTCATCAGTATAAACACAGAGAAGACTTAAACTTCTTGAAGAGAAAAAAATGAAGCTGGAGAGTCAACCTTGTGAAAAAAGAAAAATTCTCTTCCCTGGGCAAAGGAGTGCTCTTTTGGTGTGTCTAAAACAATGTGACCAGCTAAGTGGCAGTGGCTCATGAAGTGACTGCAATTCTGCAGGCCACACATGAAAGAATGTATTTGAGATATAGTATTCCCTAGATGCCATATTTGAGGTTTTAAAGGCCAGAAAAGCACCAGAACAGATACTAGTGGTGCAAGTAGACATTTGAAACCTATGAAATGAGTTTCAACATCTAAATCTCTTTCACTAGTATATCCTATCAACCTACAACTTTCTCTAGGAATTCACAGAATTTAAGTCTGGTAATTCTCTGGTTTCATTTCTGATTAACATGCACAGGACATGCTCCCATCCTACCTGCCATCTAAGTCGCATTTGGTTTACCTTTCCTAAGGCAGGTGTTCCACTTAGCCAGTCAAGGAAGCTATCAGTTCACCTTAAAGCACCACCAGCAATTTCTACACACTGTTGCATTCACTGGATGGTGAATCCTAAGTCTGAAGGAGTACTTATCCACTGGAACAAAGAGAGCAGTTAGTGACTGTCTTGGCTTTTGAGTAAATGTCAAGAGTGAATGGAAGGAGAAGAAGAGGGAGAAAGTTATTAATTTGCTTGCCAGTGTTACTTAAAGTGGAGTAGGTGTTAGAAGACAATCTAGCTGCAGAGAGTAGGGAGATGCCAAGAGGCTATCATACTGTAATGGGGATGTGAGAGGGCACACAAGGAAAGCTAGGGTAGTCATGGAAGACATACAGTGACTCGGGATCATCTAGCTTGGAGATAAGGCACTGCAGGGGGAAGAGACAGCAGGGAACTGGAAGGCACAGAGCTGGGTTAGGGAAAGCTGAAGCTACTCTGTATGCTGCTGTCCTGCAGACCTTTGGGCCATGCAGAAGTTTCATAGTTTCAAGGAAGACAGCTTTGCTAAGATTTGATGGCTCGGTGACAAAACTGTGCAACACTTGAGGGACTTCTGGCAGCGGCTATAACAGCTTGATTTGTTTTCAATTTACGGTATGTTGTTTTTCTGTGAAAAAGGTCTGCCTGGGAAGCAAGGAGGAAGTTTGCTTGTTTCTAGGTGATGCTGCCTGGCTCCTGCAGCAGTCTCTGAAAGCTTTCTCTCCTGAAAACAACTGGATAATGCCAGGAAATATAGTTTTCTGCATGCCTGGATGGGTCAGGCAAGCAGCCTGCCATTAGAAATTAACTCCTGGAATGAGTAAGAGCAGATAAGTAGATACATAGGGATCAAAGAAATTCTAGAGAACGAAGGGGAATGATGGAAGTTACTATAGAAAACATCTTGTCCCTTAAGGAAATAGTGGGAAGGAAGGAACCCAGCATATTTTTTCCAAATTGCATGATATCTTAATTACCTTAAGGTAATTAAGAATGTGAATTTTGGAATGGCGAATACTGGCTTTTCTCAGTACACAGCCAGTGAAAACCAGACAGCCCAAAGCCTCCAGGATCCATGCTCTGGGAAGTGCCCAGGTATCTTTTGCAACAACTTCGATGCCACAGGCAGAGTAAAGTACAGATGAGAATACCTCTTGGAGAGGCAGGTTCAAATAATTATCACTGCAAGTTGCAAAGTCACTACCTAGAACAAACTGGTTGGCCTTGTACTGAGGTCAATTAATTTGCCTGTCTTGCTTCTTTCTTGGGAGGTGGACTTCATCCTCTAGTAAGACAGAAAATACATCTTCTTGCTCTATTTCACCCTAGCTGATTTATTTATTTAATATGATGGACTAGTCATGATCTCAGGCAAAACCTCCAGCTGTTAATGATGGTCACTGAAAAGCATGGGGTAACATAGGTGTAAGGTGAGTAGTTCTTACCAGGGCATCAGCTCCTAGTTTATGCTTGGTTTCCTATCACTCATTACTGAAGCCTGCTAACTCATATGACAGCTACAAGACTGCTTTTTCTTCACTAGGATTAGCTGCTGTATTTCAGCTGCCGCACTGTGAAAATGCCTTTTCCAAGGCCAAATGAACCAGAAACTCAAATAAGAGAATTTAGGTGTTCTTTCCTCACTGAATTGCTTGCAAATGATGATAGAAAGAAGGGCAAAATCATTTTCAGTAATGTGATAAAAAGAGCTTAATTAATGGATATACAATTAGAGAAAAGAGGGGATGGTTATAAGTGAAATATCTTTCATTTAGATCTGAATATGTAGATCCACTTTGATGAGTTAATGAAATGTATTGCCTTTTCAGCACAATATTGGTTCTTAATAATGTTAAAGGCATTTGACTTCTTTTGCTGGGAAGACAGCCAATCCTGATCACAGGCACTGTAAATACTGCTCTAATCCCTTTCTCTGTTTTATCTCTTATGTATTAATACAACATTTCTGCATGTCTAGTCATTTATATACATTACTAACACAGCACAGTCTTCTAGAAGGTACTTTTTTTTAATTCTACAAATGCTCAAACCCAGTTGCTACAATCACTTTCTTAATCACTTTATTCATCAAATGAAAATCATGTGATTTTTTCAAAGTGTGAATTACTATTATTACAATTATTGTAGCCAAGAGTGAACAGAAAAAGAAGAAAGGGGAAGAAAAGCAGGAAAAGCATAGAGAATCATCGTAGTGAAAGGAAAATAAACCAATTTTTAAACACTGATTTAATCTGTTTTATCTATTTATCATAGCTCCTTGACAGGTGATGGACTTCCACCACTTTATGGGAATTAAGGTATAAGGTTAAATCACAAGGAAAAATGATTTGCTTAAATACAGTTAATTAACTTTGCTAACTTCCAGAATGATTTGTATCATCAAGAAATCTCAAATGCAGGCTTTTCCCAGGATGAAATAGTTCCTTTTATCTCTCAAAGTAAAAGGAGAAATGTACAAGAGGAGCCTGAAATAGCATTAATTGAGAAGTCATTTCTCTATAACAGCAACTTTAACCACTGATATTTTGCCTCCGATACACAGATATGAAGTCTATCTTGAAATAAAAGGATAATTCCAGTAATTGTGATTCTGTAATCTGACTTGCCAATGAGTAGCATTGACATCATGTTTGATACACTGATATTATTGAGCTTTCCTTCTCATATTTGACCTGATTATTTCTTCTGCAGTAACTTATTTTCTCCTCTGAAGTAACTAGAATAGCTGGATCCTGCCCTAGAGCACTGATTTACATGATCGTTGTTGGAATTTTCTCCCATTGCCTTTTTTTCTCTAATGAAGAATTAAATCAGAGAAATGTTACTAAAAACCCCCTCTAATCCCTTTGTCATTCCTTAGGAAATCATTGGTACCCTTCTGAATTATATTCATTAAAATATTGGCCTAGGCTCTGCTTTTATCTTCTTGAATATAACTGAAAAAAAGAAGGCACTTTAGAGGAAATTAAAAGGAGAAAAAAAAATCTTACCATGAAAGAGCTTGATTTTCATACTGGAAGATGCCAAAGTGGTTTTCAGTTTGATTTCCTAGAAGTCACTCTTATGAGTAGCTAGAGTGCCACTAAGAGCATAGTCTAAGCCATTAAACATTTTAACATGTCACAGCAAGGGTGTCATTCTGTGCTGCTGCCTCATTTCCCAGAGGAGATGTAGCTTTGCAAAGAAAAAAAAAAGCTTCAAACTGGAAACAAATTCCTGTGGTGACAAAGGAGTGTTGTCTTAAAAGCCTTCTCTCTGGGGCATCTTTTATTGTAGCTGCAGATACATTCTGTAGGACCTTACATCCCCTTGTACAAAACTGCTGCTGGCTGTTTGTACAATGAAGACAAGATCATGAACAGGATTCTGAGGAGCTATGTGGTCAGAAGGAAGAAATACTAAGGTACAGGAAGTTATCTGAATTAATCATTGTTTTCTGTCTCTCAAACAGTGAAAGGGAAGTCATCATGGACTTAATATACATACATTAAATCTAAAGACCGTTTGTAAGCACCTAAATAGTAACTGCACAGAGAAACACTATATCTTGTGGCATTCATGATCCAGACCAGCCAGATTCCTGTTTGTGCTATGATGGCACTCATCTAACATCCCCTAAATGAGGTGGGAAATGGAAGTCTGTATATTTATACTTAAATAATATTAAAATAAATGATAAATATTCCTACCTGCTTACCATAGGAAAGAGGAGAAAATTATTTGCCATATTTTTTAAAAGATATGGTTTATCTTCTCTTGTTCTCAAGGCTTGTTATCTTTTTAAAAAGCAAACTTTTTTCATATGACCATGTGAAATATGAAGACAGAACAAGTCACTCAAGTGCTCTTTCTGCTCTGCTTTTAAAGCCTCTCACTTTCTGAGACATACAGAATATGTCAGGGACGCCAAAGAAAGTAGAATTACTCATCACTTTCTTTACTCCAAGAGATTCAGCATTTGAGTTTGAAGAACTGAGAAAGTGAAGCTTCTTTGAGAAGAGAATTGGTCTCGGGTACAAACACTCTAGCGATGCTTTCTAATACTGTAGGGTTTGCAGGTGTTAGGAGTTGAAGTCTAGCACTGGAAATTAATTTCAGTGCATCACATGGCTGATTCTTTTGTCAGCTTTTCTCTTTTCTGTCTGAAGACAGAACTTCTGAGGGCTAGGCCTGGAATAATAGGCTGCCTCACAGGCTACTAGGCAAATACTATAAATATGTTAGACGCTTTGAAATGCACTATTATTTCACAAATTATGTTTAGATTTGGTTCATTTTTGTTAAAAAGTAGTTTAGTGGTACAGCCCTTCCTTTTCTGAAGGTTATCATAGTATCCTGTCTAGTTTCTCCTGCATGATGTCCTGTAAGAAATAACTTTTCTCTCCAGTTCTGACAAATGTTGCAGCTCTACATGCTGACGTTACGACCTGTTAACACCAGGAAAAGTGCTAATGGTTTACCTTGTGCCTACCCAGTCCCTGCTTCAGTAGCCCTAGTGGAAGATGGAGGAGGGAAGACAAATGCAGTGGAAACCTTTGTCACTCCAAAGTCCATATTTCATTAAGGCAGGAAATTTAAATTCTTATTTCTTTTTCTTTAAAAAGCAAGCAGAATTGGTTATCTCATTATTTTCTTCCTCCTGTTGTTACAACCATCAATTTTAGGTGTAGTTGTTCTCTGTGTTAACACATTTAAGAGTGGGCAGGCATTGGAACAAGCTGCCTGGGGAGGTGGGGGAATCACTATCCCTGGAGGCGTTCAAAAAAACTTGTAGGTGCAGCACTTCAGAACATGGTTTAGTGGTCATGGTAGTGTTGGGTTCATATTTGGTCTTGATGATCTTAGAGGTATTTTCCAACCTTAATGATGATTCTATGATTTGATGGGCTAAAGTGTGAATGGAAAAGATGTGTTGTAAAAATGTGCCTCATTTATGGGGCCAGTATTCTAGGCTAACACAGCACTGCAGCTGCATAGGTATGGAACATTCTATCAGTTTTCCCTACAGTATTATTTTTGATAAATAGAATTCCTTTTCTGAAAGTAACCTGTTACAAACTAAACCTAGTATTTGCTAGAGTGCAGGCATTTTAATTTGCACAGTCACAACATGATTAAACATCAAAATATGTCAAAATATGATTTATCATTAAAAGTGAATGCAACTTCTTAGAGTGTGTCAGTCAATTCCTTTACTCCCATGTCTGAATACCTATGTCTATAGC
This sequence comes from Indicator indicator, assembly GCF_027791375.1. NCBI lineage: Eukaryota > Metazoa > Chordata > Aves > Piciformes > Indicatoridae > Indicator > Indicator indicator. The sequence goes on along the minus strand of NC_072011.1, from coordinate 15,670,636 downwards.
TGCCTCATGTCTTAGTTGGCATAAAAAGGAGAAGCTGTCCTTTTATTCAGCGTGTATACATAGCCATAGTTACTTCCTATTTACAACTAAAATCCCATAACTTGTAAAAGAACAAATAATTAAAGCCCTTGAAGTGAAAAAAGAACTACACAATCACAACTGCAAGTAAATAATGGTGCATCCATTGCTGGAATGGTGCCATAACATGAAACTCTAACTCGGTCCAACTCAAAGACAGAGGTTTAGTCCCATTTACTTACCGTTACTGGAATTATTAGCCTATCAAGCTGACATTTCCCATAGCTTTGTATCTGTAAATCACCTTAAATTGTACTAACAGCAGCACTCCAATCTGTGTGGCTGCATGAACTGATTGTATTGTAGGGGCACCAGTTCCAAATTTTGTCATCTCTCTACCTGCTGAGAGAAAAGTATGCATAAACATCACCAGACCTGAATACAGAAGTTTCTTCTACATTTCTGTATGGTAAAATGCATTTTCCAAAGAGGTAAATAACTAAGAATAAACCCAAAGTCTCCTGTTATAGTGAAAAGTCTAGTGTTACCCTTATTTATAGAGGGAGGAAATTAACAAGTGGTAATATGGCTTTATCTCTGTAAGTGGCTTTGTTTTGTTTTTTTTTCCTACAGAAGGAGCATACTGAGCCCCATGGCTATCCATGTTTTTAGAAGAATGATGAAAAATTGCACACTAGGAAGTGCAAAGACTATTAATAATGGAAGGTCTGTAACACATGGCTTTCTTTTAAAGAATGAAGAGTTCACTATTTTTAGTATATCAAAAGGAAGAGTGAGATGTGAGTCAGTTGTAAAAGTATCTTTAGGAGGAGAACAGTCTAGGTTTATTAAGATTTTTTTCAGATTATTATAAAGTAAAATGTAATGTAACTCAATGATCTGGAATTAAAGTTGAATAATTTAAATGAGAAATTAAGTACATTTTTACAGAAGCCATTATTTCTCAACTATACAAATCACTAAGATAAGCAGCAAATATTAACAAGAGTAGTATTTTTATTATCACAGTTTATTTTTATTATCACAGTTATTATTGATTAAGCTCATCAAATGAAGTTTGCATTATTTCTGGGAAAACATGTTGGCCAAATTCAAATTACTGTAGTTAATGTAAGAGCAATTGGGAGACATTTAAGATGCACTAGAAGTCAAAGAAATTGTTAGTGTTTCCCATCTTTCACGTTCTGCATCAGCATTTTCAGTTCTATCTTTTAAACCAATATGCTGTATATATACACTAGCAATTCATGGAACAGACATAAGGGATGCATGTGTGGAAAGAAGTAGTGGTGTAAAGGGGAAATCTGTTTCTGCATATCTCCTGCAATACTTTTCTCCCTCCTTTATTTTCTTTCTTCAAAACTCTCAGAGTTGTTTCCCAACAGTAAACTTGTATGGAGAAGGATTTATCTTAGAAGGATAAGAAAGCTCTATAGAGGTAATAGAGTTACCAATAGCACTTACCAATTCAGCTAATAAACCTGCCAATTCAGCTGAGGATATGGGGCAAGGTTTTTTCACATATCCATTCAAAACCAGCTGTGGAGTGGTACTAAACCCCTTTGTTCCTAATTTGTGCTCCAAAAATGCAGGAAAATGTGATTTTTAGAACCCAAAATGTACCAAATGTACACTCAGAACAACACTGTAGCTGACATCAGGACCTTGCTTACAGCACCGGAATTCTGTGACCATGGCTTGCTAATCAAAATATTTGCCATGCAGAGGTATCCTTTGTGCAGAAAATGCTTTTAGGTCAGCCTTGGCAATTCCTGGTTACCTAATTCCTTTAGTTACTGAAGATTTTGTACAAGGAGAAGGTTAGTTATTTTACAGTGGGCATGTCTAAGGAGACTAGGAGCAGCCAAGGGTACCTACTGTGTTTGTGTGGCTGTGATGAAACTTTCTGATTAATTTTACATCTTCAGAAGCAGCAGATACCATGTAAAAATAATGCTGAAGATGCCTGAGAGCATGCTTGCAGAGACCAGGGCACAGAGTCCCTTATTTAACATTGGGCACAAGCTTACATGGTGCAGCAGGTCAGGAGGCGCTGTTTCAGGCAGGGCATGTTAGTTTAAAGGCCGTTTTAGGTGAACACAGCATAACAGACCCGATCCCAAGCTGTTTGAAGCCATCAAAAGGACTACTCCAAACTTCAAAGGAAGCTGGCTGTGTTGCCATTAACATTTCAGAATGAGCTTCCTTCTGTACTGAAGGATCATTTAACCAAGAGGATATGAAATGCAAGCAGAGGCAGCACCAGGCTCTGTCATACCCCGTTGAAAAGGGTAGCTCTTCCAAGCAGAGCAGCTCATTTGTGCAGATTACCTGTCATTTTTGGGGAAGTATGTTTAGGGTGATATTGAGTAGTCTAAGAAGACAGAAGCCATTTTAATTTGTGACTGGTGACAAGGCAAGATCAATTTATAAAATTAAATATCTGCTGGTGGAAATGGCTATACATCTTGTTCCTAACACATCTTTGTACTAAAAATGTATCCTGAATTAAATCTGATTTGATCTTATTTCAGCAAGTCTGCAAGCATTAATTTGCCTACTCCAGAGTCCCACACTTCCCCCCATACAGGCTGATTGATTTTAAAGCAGACATAATACATTTCCCTTTACTATTGTCCCATTTTGAAAGCCGGTTTCACTTAGTCATGATGTCTTAAACATGAAATTTTTACTAAGCAGAGGTTCTGATTGCCATATCTGGAATGGAAAGAATTGCTGCCAAAGCAGATTTACTTTTTAAGATTTACCATACCAAGAACGCTGGCTTCTTATGTCATTTTGCTTTATGCTTTGCTAGATTATCTAGATATATCAGGTACTTTTTCTTGTGCAAGGGCAAATGCTCTATCAGTTTGATCTGCAAAACACATGTAGATTAATCCTCCCTTCAAGGCTAAAATTAACGAACTTAGTGGCTTTGGCTGATGTCAACAAAACTAAACGTATCCACGTTCTTCTGTGCTTATTGTCCTATCAGTTATGACTGATCTAATTGACTTTGCATATTTTGAATTACAACTGCCTTATCGTTTGCCGTTTATCCTGTCTTATGCAGTGGAATACATTTGCTACTTACATTTACAAATGGATCAGGAAGCAAGATCCCATTTAATCTGTGTGCATACTGATTTCCTCTTTCAGTCTTATCACGCCTCCATCTGATGCTAACAGGGCACAGACACCGCTGAAGGGATGACTGTTGTAAAGACAGATACCCGAAAATGCTTACAACCTTTTTCTTTATTTACATGGGAGAAAATTCCGTCTTGTAAGCATGCATAGGAACACCTATGGAAATCTTAGGCCAAGTTAGTGATTATTTGTGTTGTGAACAGAATTAAGCTCTAACTGATACATGTAGAAGAACAATGACTTGCTCAAGCAATTAGCCTGTGGCTAATGTGCTTCCCTGACTGGTGATGTGACTCTGTGAGCTCTGTGTTTTAAATAATATTATCCATGTAATTAATATAGATTGAGGAGATGTTCAGAATTATAATGAATATGGCAACTCTTGAGCTAAACAGATAATTGTATCAGGAGGAAAGAATTAGTCAAATTGTGTTGGGTTTTTGGCAGAGGCTAACATAGGATAACTATATTCAGCTTCATTTGTCCCCAGCTGATACAGGCAATCCAGTCTCCAGAGATAAACGGATGTACATAGTTCACCCTGTCACCTGGTTCACCATTTTCTCATGTGTTGTGTTTTCTCTATGGCAACAATCTGCTACTGGTAGAAATTTGGCACAGAAACTCATGAGTGAATTATTGCAATAATTCTTAAAGTTCCTTTTCACCCCTTATTTTATGTGCATTTTAGTAAATCAAAGGCATACGAAGCCAAAGCATTAAGGTTCAGTGGAAGCTCATTTTTTCTGGATTCAGCTACTACAATTTTAACCTCTTGCAAACCGTTAAAATCACTGTAAGTGCTCCTAATTTGGAAACCTTTTGATGCCAGTAGTCAGCCTGATGTCTCTCACTTTGGTCTTGGCAGTTTTACACCAGTTTAGTCCTTGCTTCTGTGACAAATAATTAACAATTACCACCAGTTGTAATGCTAATTAAAATTACTCTTTAAAACTATGCCAGAAATATTCATCATTTGGCAAACAGAATGTGCATATATGTTATGAAAATGTGAAGGTCTCCACCAATATTATAAAGTCCCCAGAAACAGGGATTCTATACAGAGAACAGTCTTCGGTTCAAAATCTCGTAGACACTCGAACCAAAGTAAAGGCCAAGATGTCACATGTGACAAAAGTATATATATGAGTCTCTCTCTCTCTGGCTCTCTCTCCTGCCCTTCCTCTCTCACATTACGTTGTAGCATATTATATGTTTGTAGTTTGTTACGTATCATGTAATATAATAAAATTATATGCAAGTGTGTATACATGTGTAGATGTTTGTGTACATTATATGTGTATGCTTTATGTACAAAGATAGATTCAGTAAAGTATATACAAATATGAACATACCCATATATAATATTATGAACAAAGTATCACAGTATCACAGTATATCAGAGGTTGGAAGGGACCTCAAGAGATCATTGGGTCCAACCCTGCTGCCAGAGCAGGATCACTTAGGGTAGTCCGCACAGGAATGCATCCAGGTGGGTTTTGAAGTCTCCAGAGAAGGAGTCTCCACAACCTCCCTATTCCAGTGCTCCATCACCCTCACTGTAAAGACGTTTTTCCTTGTGTTGAGGTGAAATCTTCTATGTTCAAGTTTGAACCCCTTGTTCCTTTTCTTATTACCGTGAATCACTGAAAAGAACCTGGTCCCATCCACTTGACACCCACCCCTCAGATATCTATACACATTTATGAGATCCCCTCTCAGTCTTCTCCAGACTAAACAGCCCCAGGGCTCTCAGTCTCTCTTCACAACGGAGATGCTGAAGCCCCCTTATCATCCTTGTGGCTCTCTGTTGGATTCTTTCCAGCAGTACTAGGTCCTGAATATTCTTAAAGGTTTCCTAAGTTTATTGACAACTTATTTTTTACTTCTGTTGTCTCCTTACTTCATTCAGAATCAGCTACAAAGCTAGGTTTTCTAACAAACCTAATGAAAATTTTATTTTATTCTCATTACTTCCATTACAAGACCTCTTCAGGTACTTGTGCATTTCAAAACAGATTTTGATTGTGGGGTGCAAATATAGGCTTAGAAAAAAATATTTGTGTTCTCTTTACCTTAGTCTTCTGTTTCACATCTTGTTTGGTAAATTAAAGGACATATCTTTGTTCCTAGTGTGAAATGAATTGTCCTACAACTTCTTTGCTGGAGGTGTTTTTTGTGGTTTCAGTGTAGTCATTCTAGTAGTGCCTAACTAAAATTATGAAGATATTATGAGAGAAAATAACATCAAAATCAAAAGAGTATCACCTTTGGTGTGTGCAAAGAGTCATTCATCCAGTTGTTACCAGCCATTGTATAATATAGCTAAAAATTTACAGCACACCAATTATTAAAAAGAAATTCTCAGATTTGCCACAGTTCATTGGCAATTCCAAGCATTGTAAGTACAGCTTGACTACACAGCTAAAGTGAGTTTGCATCATCAGTAGATCATAATGGAGTATGAGCAGATAGAATTTAATCTTTAGTGAGTCTCTGTCTATTAAAAAAAGATATGAACTGTAATCAAAATGTAGGAGTAATGAGCTCAGACAAACTTGCCAAAATACTGTTTTTCCACAGTCTTTACAAACACTTAGCATGAAGAGGGAGAAAAAGGAAGGTTTCTAAAAAAAAAATCTAAAAAATTATGTTTTGGAAACAATAAAACTACTTTTCAGTCCTGTGTGGACTGATCTCTATTTGACAAATTTAAGAATGGAAAATCTAAAAAATTATTCATTTAAAACTAAAGTCAGGAATGGAGTTGAACACTGTGATTCATGTTCTCAATCCTAGGAAAATATTTGACTCAACTTACCAGAGAGATCCAAAGATCTGTAACACTCATATTTATACTAATGTGTTTTATGTCTCTAAACCTGAACACATTTGGATCAAAGGCTAACTCCAGGCTCTTTAAGCAGTGCATGGCATGTTTGGGTCCATGACACAACTGTGACTTCTCTCCTGGAAGCACAGACTCTCACACTGAGAAGGAAAATGGGAATTAAAACAATTGCATGTATTTGGTGATTTAGTATCCAAATCCACTTAACTTTAATACTGTTACTTGGTCTTAAACCATGCTACCCATGAAAACTTTCTACTGAGTTTAATGACTTTTGAATCAAACCCTTGGAGTTCTCCTGCATCGAATGTGATTAAATACCACTATTTCAGAGCATTTTTCAGCAAATAAAACCAAACCCCCAAATACACAGGAAAATCCTAGTAAGGTCTTCCATTAGGAGAAGAAATGTGTATGTAGGCTACCACTTTAACTGTTCCATGACTCATGGAGTGACATGCATGATGAGTTTATAAAATTAAACATGCACCAAAGAGGTCAAATGGGAGATTTAATTAGTAAGCCAAATAATTGTAGTCCCTTCACGTTGTTCTGTTTGTGCAAAGTATTTGTGTCATTTTTCCATTGCATAATTATGCTAAATAGAATTATTAGCTTAATGAACCACTGAAGTATCTCATTGACTTCCAATGGCTTTCCCCACTGATGATGTTCAAATATTCTCAGAGCTGATAGCTAAATAAGTAACAAAAAAAAAACCCTGGAAACTTTTTTCAATTTCATCAGTAAAAACCTTTAGTGGCTAAGGTATACTACAGAAACAAAATAGTGCTTGAATTCCCTGTATTGTTATCTTTATGAAGTAAATTCAGGTAGCTTCTGGGATTGAGTTGCAGTTAGCTTAAAGTTCAGAATATTTTTTGTGACAGATTTTTTTGTCCTTTTATGAACTTCTAGGATTACATGCACATTAAAACCAAAGTACTCCAGACAGTGAGTTTAGGGTTAACAACTCCTTTGAAAATGAGGGTTCAGTGTAATTACAATGTAATCAGTATAAGGGAGAGATGACATCTTTTACATCCCAGACAAAGATAAAATTGTCATTTATGTGTTTTTATTCTTTTTAAACAGCAGTAGTAAGAAGAAAAATTGCAAATAAGTAGAAAAATTTCAGTCCTTCCTCTTCTTTTCTTGCATACACATTGCAATCACATCTCATCCTTCCCTCATTTTCATGGCAAAATAGTAAGGGAAATGAAGCAGAAGAAACTCATCATTTCCTCCTTGTCAAGCATGACCAGTAGGAGGATCTATAGTCTAGATGAATTATCCATTGCAGGAAATTATTTTGCAACTTTAAAATTTTTTTTTAGTGTTCATCAAAATAAGTTAATATTCAGAACTACTAAAGCATGATGAAATGGGAAAAGCAACTCTACACTTCCTGTCCTTTTATGCACTAGTTGCAGTCTCATCTCTGACACAGTTCTAGCAGGAATGAGAAATACTGATTTTAAGTGATACTGAGGGCTCAGTATCTTGAATATCAAGCTTGGAGCATATTTTATCATTTTTCCATGAGTGCTAGAAAACCAAAATGTGAAACCTGAACAAATTGTCTGCCTTGAGGCTCTGTCTCACTGACCTAAGTCTCTGCTTCACTGTGCTGGCCATTTACTGTGACCCTAAAATCACAGCCAAGAACAGTAAGACATATGTTTTTTTCCTGCAGACCAGGCCCAGAGGACCCTTCAGGCATGAAGGCATGAAGATATCAGCCTGTGCTTGGCTCAGCTTTTCCCATACCTGAGAGTTTGTACTGCTTGGCAGTATATAGATACCAACATCTCATTGCTAGTTTTGTGACTTTGCCCTGGATTGGGAGCTGCTCCCAAGCTGCAGATAATAGGGCCATAGATCAGGTGTTATGCACTGTTATCACTCAGTTGCCCTAAATCATGTCTACATCTCCATTACTTGGTATAACAGTGTGAGAGCTGAATTCCCTGTCCCACACCAACAATGACCAGGCTAGCTCAGTCTGGAAGCAAATGAAAGATGTATTTACAAGCAAATCTACAATCTATGATGAAATGCAATGAATACATACAAATATACAGTATTCACATCATTTACAAATATGTACAATCAACAGAAAAGCACAACCAAGCCGCCTTTGCTTCCCCCAAGGGGTCTTCCCTAAGGGGCCTCCCCCCCCAGCCAGAAGGAGTCCCCCAGACTCTCCCCCCCTCCCCCAGCAGAAGGCAGAGAGTCAAGAAGCAGAGAGGCTTTGTCAAGGTCAGTGTGTTATCTTCAGCAGAAAGGAAGAAGAAGAAGGCAGACAGAAACTGAGCGAGCAAGTGGAGTCCCAGACTGCCCAAACTCCCCAGCCTTGTTTTGAGTAGTAGTTCTTAAACATTTCTCTCACTCCAGTGGAAGTGTTTAGAATAATCCTTATTTTGCTTTCTTACACCCAATAGTGATTTATTTACATTCTTTCTCTGCTTGAACTTTGTGAAGAAAAATTAAAAAGACAGTCTTAAAACCATCACACTTGGTGATTGCTAGTGGGAGAAGGGAGTGTTTCATTCCAAATGCTCACTTGATATAAATCAGTGTCACTGAACAGAGCTGTAGCAGTATATGCTGGCCCATGCTGTGTTCTGCTCCTCAGAGTGTATTTTTCTCTATATTAAAATGTAGGGACTCTCTCCCCTCAAAAGTATTGCTGTACAAGAAGCATGTTTTATTCATGTGTTAATAATGTTTTAGAGAATTTAATATAGTGTATCTGTAACTTCCTATTTAATGCAAATAACAGCTATCATAAAGAAGCACATGTAATTTTATGCAGAGCATTACAGCTGTCTGTTCTTACTAGCCACATAAAGGGATGTATCTTCTGGGCTAAATGCTATTACATTTCAGAGCCACTTTTCTATATAAAAAAAAATAAAAAGGAAATACATTTTCTGAACTTAGCCCAAACACAAAGCTTTTTCTTGGAATGGTTTCTTTCAGAACACAGTGAAAATGTGTGCTGTTTGGTATTTCAAAAAGAAACAATGGTCTCTATAAACTTTTTCTCTCTCTTTGTTGTTTTCAGTTTTAAACCTATTTTGTATCTTGAAAATGTTGTTCTGGTTATACAGGAAATTATTAATTTCCTCTGTCTGTTTCCATTTTTCATATGCTTGGTCTGTGATTTTCAGGCTCTGTTGCTTCCTTTTAGTTGCTCTAGCATTTGCAGGGAAGAGGGGGGAAGGCTGCCTCTTTTTATCATACACTTCTCTTCCATTATCTCTGCCCTGTTAACAGTTGTGGAAATCCTGTCTCAGCTGCTTCGCACTATATTCTCTCAAAATGTCATTGGTATGAGTTTTAAGAGAAACTTTTCAAAATACTTTTTTTTCCTTAAAACCAGAATTATTGCATTCTAATAGTCTTACTAATGAACTAGAAGATTTAACAAACAGAATCTAATCTTAAAATGTATTTTCTAATGAAAGGATTAGAATGAGGCCAATATCCTCTGGGGAAAGCTGTAACATTGACTTACACTTGCATTTCACTACCAATACTATTGCAAAAGAATGGGAAAGGGAGGGATAGTTTTATGTATTTCCACCTACCTCTTCCCAGTTTCTGCTGCAGAGGTGCTCTGGACCTGATCTTCAGAAAATGATGGGAATGGGGGATAAACAGAGAGAGGAATCCTGACTGAAGATACCAGTGTGCAGAGCACTAGTTAATGCTGAACAGACATGAAAAGGTCTTGTACCACACCTTCAGTTGTATTTTAAATGTTTACACATGGGAAAATGTGTCAAACCCTCAAGGTCAGAGCATCTGGTTTCGGTTCAGCCATGTCAATAGTGTTTGATAATGCTGTCAATCCTATGTAACTGTGAGTAGTTTGTATATTGCTCTGTATCACAGTGAACTGCAACTCTGTATTTACTGAGAAACCTTATAAGGAAGCAGAAAGAAATTACCTTTACTGAATTTGATTGATAAGGCAAATGTCTCACTTTGTATCTGTTGGAAGAGAAAAAGTTCTGAGTACACATGGGAGGTTTTGCTTTGCTGGGTATTGTAAGACAAGGGGCATATTAGGAGTACTGACTCAAAGGAATGATCTCTCAAAGATCCATGTCCAAAGGAAAACTGAGAACCAATTGTAGTTTCAGAGAAATTCAAAAGGATTTTAAAATATAAATAATTAATTAGAGAAAGTGTGTTAACACTGACCTCATATAGGGGAGTAAATAAGGACTAAGTAATATCTGACAATGTTAAATTTAAAAAGTGTTCAGGAAATAAAAAACCTCAAAACATGTTCCAACTATAGTTTCAAAGGTCAAAAATCACAAATGAATGGTGATGCCTCTAAGTTTTCTTAGATTGTTGAGTAGTATTTCACTCTGGGATGCAGGTAATGCCAGAGGTGTCTCTCTTACAGTATCGAAGTCCACTCCTACAAAGAGCTTTATACCCCTTGGTCAGATCTTTCTGAATGTTTTCTCCTGGCCTCACCAGCCCTCAGCCAGCCCATCATATACTTCTTATCTTGCCTGTAATGTCTGGTCAATGACATTTACATTCAACAAAGACATCATAAAACTTAATGGGAATGATGAAAAATTGCTAGCTACAGGAAACAGTCAGTGATGTGTCATAAACTATTAGAAGGTAGCACAGTGTCCAAGCTAACCAAAAGTTAGTTCACTAATGCCTCTCAGGAAATATTTCTTAGTTTGGGGGAGCAGTGGGGGGAAGTTGTTGCTTTTCTTTTTATTACTTCCTCTGCTTTACCATGCTCAGTTTACAATGGACATAAGGGTATATCTGCATGCTGCAGATTTATCTTTTTTTTTTTTATTGCAGGGTATATTGTTCAGGCATGGTGATATAGGTTTGGAGTCCAGGCTGATTTGTAATAACCACAGTTTAAATGATTGCATTTACCCAAACCATTTTTTCCTCCTTAAAATGATCTCTTGGGGAAAAAAAATGGAGGCTTGGGCCAAATTTAGATGGCAAAGTGAAAAAAAAACAACAGAAGTTACAGGTTCTAATTAATTAGAAAGAACTTTAATGCTCAATCTTAAGAAGGACAGAGATGTTTCTGAATGTGCTGGCTAGTGTATTTTCTATAGCTAGTAGCAAGCAGTGGTACTCAACCATTGCAGTGTCACACTCTTGCCGCAGGACTTTGCTACTACAGCAGTCAGTACTCCAACAGTGCAAATACTGAGTCATCTTGGTATTTCTTAACACGTTTCCAGAACTGCCATCAAGCTGGTCAAATCTATACATATGGTTGCTTTCTTCCAATGAGTCACCTGCCAGCTCTCCTTCACGCCTGTGCTTCCATGTTACCAGAGAACTGCAACTATCATGACTGAGATAATTCCATTTTGTTGTACCAAGGATCAAAATTTCTTACGCTGTCCTGTATATGTGGAGCTGGAAGATCCAGTAACATTACACATCTCCATGTCTTCATATCAAAATGCATTCCTGTTGTATAACTTGTACTAAGATCGATTAATAAGTGCTTGACCAGTGGGAAGAGTCAGGATTTGTAACATTCGACCCACTATGCTTTCTAAAACCATTTGTAATTTATCACATATTTATCTCAGTTTCCTTGTAACTACTACAAAATTGAGTCTCAGATTATTATTTACCTGCTGTGTTACAATTAGCACGTTCCTAATAGCTTCAAAATGGAAAACTAAAGCTGAGCATCTGAGCCTAATTAACAGTCCATGTTGCACATTACAGGAACCAGTATTTGTTGCTTTTGGCAGAGTTAAGAGCCAATAGAATAGCGTGCATAATGGTTGTATTAGGGTGCCAAGTGTAAAAATGTAATTAGTCAAAAATTAATCTAATTTGACTTCTGGGGAGACTGCTATCTGAAGAGTAGGATGTTACATTATATTTGGGAGACTGATGGAAAGAAAAGAAAATGAGCTTGTATTTGTCACAGTGCAGATTCAAAGCCAGTAGAATTCTGATTCATTTTCATCAGCATTATTATGGATAAAAATCATACACGCATTATATCAAAGGAGCATGAAAAAAATCTATCATTTAGATTTCCACAGCTATAATCTTTCAGTCTCTCATCATTCACATAGGGAATGAGAGTATAGATATCCCCTGCATAGTGTTCTTTGGCAATGGTGAGTTAGCTTTGTAGTCAGGCGTGAAAATCTTAGAATCTTAGTTCTTTCAGGACTTCCTTGAAGGGTTAATTAAACAATATCACTGAAGATCATCTTAATCTCTGTCTGGGAATTATCAGCCTTGTTCTAATTAAATAGGAGCTTTGGAAGAGCATTTTTCTTGCAATTTGTTAGAGTGAGTTCTTTGTTCCTTTTCAGAAACAAGTGTACTTGTCCATGGTGGAAATACTTCTTTCCTGGACTAATGGTTCTTTCCGTCTATCTGACTCTTCCTGACACTGGTATGAAACTTCAGTCCTGCTCTTTCTGATTTTCCTCCTGTATGCATTTAAAAAAATGCTTTATGGTTTTTAATTTTTATTTATTTATTTATTTATTTATGTATTTTATTTCATATTTTCCATATGGTGTCCTTGGATTCTGGTCTCTGCTTGCTTCACTGACATTGAAGGAGGAAGCAAGAAGGGCAGGCAGGGAGCTAAGAAGCATTTTCTGTTTTATCTTCCTGCCATATTTTTAACAAGAATGGCTTCTTCAAATATATCAGTAGGAAAAGGAAGAATAGGGAAAGTGTGGGCCTGCTGCTGAATGAGGAGGCAGCCCTGATAACTGGGGATGTAGAGAAGGTAGAGTTGCTGAATGTCTTCTTTGCTTCAGTCTTTACACCTAACACTGAACTCCCCTATGTACTCCAGACCCTGGATGAAGGGGAGAAAGTCTGGAGGAGGAATTGCTCCCCATTGGTCAGTGAAGACTGGGTTAAGGATCAGTTGTACAAATTGAATATTCACAAGTCCATGGGCCCTGATGAGATGCACCCAAGAGTGTTGAGAGAGCTGGCTGATGTTGTTGCTCTGCCATTCTCCATCATTTTTGCCAAATCATGGCAGACAGGAGAGGTGCCTGAGGATTGGAAGAGAGCCAATGTCACTCCAGTCTTCAAAAAGGGCAAGAAAGAGGTTCCAGGGAACTATTGCCTAGTCAGCCTAACCTCCATCCCTGGAAAAATATTGGAGTGGTTCCTTCTAGAGGGCATCTCAATGCTCTTGGAAGAGAAGGAGGTTATCAGGAGTAATCAGCATGGAATTACCAAGTGGAAATCATGCTTGACTAATCTAATAGCATTCTACAATGCTATAACTGAACGGTTAGATTCAGGGAGACTTTTGCAAGGCCTTTGACACTGTCTCCCATGACATCCTAGTAAGCAAGCTCAGGAAGTGTGGGACAGAAGAGCAGACAGTGAGGTGGATTAGGAACTGGTTACAAGATAGAGTTCAAAGAGTGGTGATCAATGGAGCCAGGTCCAGCTGGAGAGCTGTAACTAGTGGAGTCCCCCAGGGATCAGTGCTGGGTTTGGTGCTGTTCAACATCTTCATCAATGACATTGATGAGGGAACGGAGTGTCTGCTTAGCAAGTTTGCTGATGACACTAAACTGGGAGGCTTGGCTGAGACACTTGAAGGCTGTGCATCCATCCAACGAGACTTGGACAGACTGGAGAGCTGGGCACAGAGAAACCAAATGAGGTTCAACAAGAAGTGCAGAGTCCTGCATCTGGGGAGGAATAACAAACTGCACCAGTACGGGTGGGGAGGTGATCTGCTGGAGAGCAGGCCTGTGGAGAGGGACCTGGGAGTCCTGGTGGATAACAAGTTATCCATGGGACAGCAATGTGCCCTTGTGGCCAAGAAGGCCAACGGGATCCTGGGGTGTATTAAGAAGAGTGTGTCTAACAGATCGAGGGATGTTCTCCTCCCCCTCTGCTCCGCCCTGGTGAGACCTCATCTTGAGTACTGCGTTCAGTTTTGGGCTCGCCAGTTTAGGAGGAACAGGGACCTGCTGGAGTGGGTCCACCGGAGGGCTATGAAGATGATTAGGGGACTGGAGCCCTGCCTTATGAGGACAGGCTGAGGGACCTGGGGCTTTTTAGTCTGGAAAAGAGAAGACTTAACGGGGATTTAATAAATGTTTATAAATATCTGAGGGCTGGGTGCCAGGAGGGAGGGAACAGGCTCTTCTCACTTGCACCCTGTGATAGGAAAAGGAGCAATGGATGTAAGCTGCAGCACATGGGGTTCCACCTCAACGCAAGGGAGAACTTCTTTACTGTAAGGGTCATGAACCACTGGAACAAGCTCCCCAGAGAGATTGTGGAGTCTCCTTCTCTGGAAAATTTCAAAGCCTGTCTGGATGTGTTCCTCTGTGACCTGAGCTAGATTGTATGGTCCTGCTCTGGCAGGGAGGTTGGACTCGATGATCTATTTGGGTCCTTTCCAACCCCTGACATCCTGTGATCCTGTGATTTGTATGTGTTATCCAATGAGGTTATGGGGTAAACAGAGGAAAGCTTGAATTCTCAAAGAAGTCAACCCATTTACCAAGAGGGATATTGCCATAGCTGCTTGCAAAAAGGACTATATGAGACTTGTTATATTTTTGTTGTTTTTGTTCCCCACAAGTGCACACCAAGTCCATAGAAATTTAACATCTGGAAACCCACCAGATTTTTCAGTTATATGCCCAGGAAACTCCAGGTTTATCACTTAACACATATTTGTTCTTGGTCTCAATTCTAGACTCTTCAGTCACTCACGCATTTGAATGTAAGCAATGGTCTGGCACAACTTTAAGCAGAGGGGTTTTTTTGTGGGTTTTGGGTTTTTCTTTTTTTGGTGAATATAAGTGACCTTGGCTTGCCATGAACCAGCTATCTGGAACTTGCCTCTTCATGGGCACAGTGTGAACCTTTAAATCCTGAACTCCAGACATGTCATCAACGTGAAAAACAGTGTACTTGAGGAAGTCAACCTGACAGCTCTAGACAGTCACTTTCCCTCTACAGTTATTTTGACCTTCAGGTGTTGTTCCAGACTCCCTGTCTCCATTTCATACTCTTTCTGTCCTTCCACTTTTACAGCTTGGCAAATCCATAAACCCACATGACTTATCTCTGTCATACCATGCAGCTTACTCTACTGACCAACCCATTCATCATGCTTACTATTTTAAGGAACCCTAACTACTCCATCTCCTGAGCCAAAAGCACGATTCTGGTGTGTTCATTGGGTTGAGTCTGTGATCCTCATAGATCTAAGTGACTCTTGGATTGCATTCATTAGCAGCTTTCAAAATAATACTATTTGTAGAAAAGTGTCCTTTCTACCACTTTTTTTTTTCTTCAGGAAGAGAACTAGTTAGGGTTTCTACAACAAACAAAATAAAAACCTCTGAAAAGAGTTTCATCCATTGTTTAAGTAACATCTATTGTTACTTAATTTGTAAACCTACTCATATTGACAAAAGGGATGAAAAGAGCACATTTTAGTTAAAATAGCTCCTTGAGAAAATTGGCATTATTGCAAGCCTCCTGGCTTTCCTGGCACACACAGCACTTCTGCCTGACAGTTTCCACTAACTTATTTTTAGTTCTGATATGCCTGTTATGACAAACTGTAAAGATTGAATTTCTTTTTCTGGGTTATACTTGCAACACTGTTATCAGAATTGCTTTATCAAAAAATAGTTTTAATAAAAGTGGCAATTTCTCTCTATAATCAACAGGTTTTATCCTCTGCCAAAACAGCCATGGAAACCTTTTGCAAAATGACTATTAACCAGTAACAGCAACTAAAGGAATGATATATCAATAGTTTTGATGTTTTGCCATTAAATAACTCTGTTTTGGTACTGGACAGGAACTACAAAATGGCAAAGGAGCAAGTGAAGAGAATGCCTTGTAGTTCAGAGGTGGGATTTGATCTGGTCATTGCAGAGATGCACTAAGCAGCTGACCACTGGAGCTGCTTAGTGCTCAAGCCATCTCCAGCAGGAGAGCCACACTGAGACTGCAAATACACTGTTATGGTTTTCTCTTCCTGCACAGATTCAGATCAACATAGTAAGGTGGCTGCTACATACTTCCCTGCACTTTGGCCACAATAACCCCATGCAGCACTACAGACAGGGGGATGAGTGGCTGGAGAGCAGCCTGGTGGAGGGGGATCCCAATGCTGTGCCAAGGTGAGGCAGACTTCACACCCTTTCAAAATTAAAGGCATATTTACACCGTTAGTGAGAGAGAGGAAGCAGAGAGACACTGTTTTCATGAAACAATAAAGAAAAGGAGGATGCATTTCTTATTTTTCCTCAATTTTTTTTTATCATTACATTGCTGAATATCCTCTCTGTATTCTTTCTCTGGGTGAACCTTTCCAGTTCCAGAGGCCTCTTCAGGCACACACCTTTCCTGCTATTCAGGTATAGGTATATATTGCTTACTTCTTTTCACCTGAACATTTAAAAGCAACTGAGAGATCACTGCAAAACTCATTATTCTTTGCCTTTGCCCACAATGAAATGCACTGAACAGATTTCTTTTACAAGAAGACTAATTATGGCTGCAAAACTGTCTGTGTCCTGTCGCTTTAGCCATGAGGATGCTTAGGGGACTTGAGTGTCTCCCCTATGAAGAGAGGCTGAGATCCCTGGGGCTGTTTAGTCTTGAGAAGACTGAGAGGGGATCTGATCAATGTCTATAAATATCTGAGGGGTGGGTGTCAAGTGGAGGGGGCCAGGCTCTTTTTGGTGGTTCACAGTAATAAGATGAGGAACAACGGGTTCAAACTTGAAGATTTCACCTCAACATGAGGAGAAACTTTACAGTGAGGGTGACAGAGCACTGGAACAGGCTGCCCAGGAGGGATGTGGAGTCTCCTTCTCTGGAGATTTTCAAAAGCCACCTGGATGCATTCCTGTGAGCACTACCTGAGTTAGTGGCATACTTGGAACAACATATATTTTGTCTTCACAGACAGAACTACATTATAGACAAATGAGTCCTTGTACCACAAACAGCAGACTCATGAACTTTGCTGAGATACAACTTACTTGTATGTGAGCTGAGTAGGATATTTCTGCTTGGCCTGGCCTTGTCTCTGTAAAGAAGCCAAATTGAATGTTGTCATTCCTAATTCAGAATGGCAATAATGCGTGGTACAACATAGGTTCCTGTTCTGAATACAATGAATACAATTTTCAGAATAATTATTGTAGATTGTGAAGTTCACACCCAATGTATTTTTTGATAACTCCTTTTCAGATCTTATAATGCTACTAAAATCTTTAGTTGGAGTAGGAATGAGCCAAAGAACCCTGAGGAAAAAAAAATATGTGAGATGATATAATTAAAAGCCATGCCCTGGTACGTGAGGGATGAATTGAGATCGCACAATCTTAAAGATCTATAAGATATTGTTAGCTAAGGTTAGATTTTTATGCTAATTTGAAAACTGTCTTTGAATGTGACTTCAGAGAGACCTTAAGTTGTCCAACATCTCTAGAAATCTGGCCATTCAGTCTCTGAATACATATGATTGGATGAGAAAATTTAGCCCATGTGTCTGTCTAAATATAACGGTTTTTGTTTCCTGGTTCTCTGTAGAGGCTAGCTTCAGTTTAAGTATCTGTATACCTCCTGCCTCTATCTTGCTTCCTGTACACTGTTTTTTTAAGACAGGAGTACTTGGTGCATCCCTAGGTTGTAAAGCAGTCCCACACCTCATGCTGTAGAAAACAATGAGAGGCATAAAGCACAAGGCTGCACAGACCACCTCAGGTATCTGGAAAATCAAAGAAGTCTTTCTGGAAGAGAGAAAAAAATTAATTATGAACATGCTTGTGCCATGAAATGTGTCAGGGTGAAGATACACTTGTACTGGGCAGAAATAATCTAATGCAGTAAATTCATGTCCCCACCTTGTGTAGCATGGTACAGCACTGCACATACTTCCATGCCTCGGGCTAGATGCTATGTACTTGCAGATCATGACAACAGGATATCAGATACTGCACAAATATATTTATGCTCTATCCAGATCACAGATACTTTAGGTGTTAGCAAAGTGAATATCTGCACACCAGCATCTCTATTTATTGAGTGTATGGAACTAGTCAAACTGGTTGTCTATATCTATGTCCCTCTAAGC
This sequence comes from Indicator indicator, assembly GCF_027791375.1. Classification (NCBI taxonomy): domain Eukaryota; kingdom Metazoa; phylum Chordata; class Aves; order Piciformes; family Indicatoridae; genus Indicator; species Indicator indicator. The sequence continues at coordinate 15,652,445 of NC_072011.1, read as the reverse complement.
AGAGCCAAGGTTTTTGTGGCTTTTCCCAATCAGTTACTTAAATCTCTGAATCACTGTATTTAATAATCATTAAATGCTACAAACCTCTTTATTTTCATGTTGACTGTCTTCCACATTGGGCGGTTATAATAATTTAATTGCACATGTGTCATCACAGTTACAGTCTTTCTCTAAGCTTTTAATTAACACTAATACAATAGCTGCTAGTGCATTTATTTTCATTTTATTACAAGTGATGCACATGATTTCCTGAGTGACCTAGACAATTTAATGAAATAGATAAGTTTTTTAGTTTTAAACCAATTCAATTGCTCTGCAGCTAGAAGGGTTTATTTTAAATAGATTTTAAGCAAATTTTACTTTCATATAACAATTTACTTCAAATAACAACTGCAAGTAAGTACATGATCCCCATCTCATTCCCAACAGAATTTCTGTTTGGCCAATATCTGATTAAGAAGTTCCAGTTCTGCTTAAAAATCGCTAAGTACCTCTGATGAGTGTCTGCTTCACATACTGGGAATATAATCCTTGGCACTAGCACAGAAATCAACATCTGCCTGGGTTTTGACACAAGTACAGCCAGAATGTTAGTGTCAAGGAGGACACTTTAAAAAGCATAATAATGCCAGTCTTTCAGCAGATTTCTATGTTGGCATGCAATTCTCTGAACTTCCCAGGGATCTAACCTTGGGCAGAAAATGGAAGTGAAGATCATCTTTCATTGCAGTAAGTCAGTCTTTGAATAAGGTTTTGCAGATTGCAACGTTGCAGAAAGTAGAGCTGCAGTAACACATGGGATTGTAAATAATATCCCACTAGACATTAATGAAAACACTTCCCCCTAGCTTTCAGTGATGCTGTACTTCTCTGTAAAGAAATCTAATAACTGCCTTTATTTTTTTTTAGTGAATAGTAGCATTGTTGATATATTGAATAGTTAATTAACTAGCTAGCTAAAACAGACTTAAAATTGCTTATGATTTATCCTTATTTTTTACTAATTCAACTTTAAAGACTGCACTATATACTTTTTGCACTGGATGGGAGGTAAAATGAGATCTGCTACACAGGAAGGATAAAAATCCACACCGAAAGGCAAAAAGAAACAGTATTATGCAGAATTACCTTAATTAAGATCTTAAGACACTCATAATTTATTGTAGAAGGGACAATAGATCATCTGAACTGCTTTTTTTTTTTTTTTTTGAATGAGGGCAACTTGTTCAAAAAGTTACTCCTGTGCTGAGTTCGTCCCACGATATTTAGCTAGAACTATTCTTCTTAAAAGGACAAACAGTGTTTAAGAAAAACAAGAGACAGAACCAGCAGTATCACCCTTGGTAATTGAGTTTTTTGGTTCATTCACTGTCACAGAAAGATATGCTTAATTTTTCATTTTGAATTTGTTTTTTTCAGTTATTGGTTTCATTATGTCTTTCTTCACTAGATTAAAGAGCTGCTTAGTGTCCTGTAGTTTCTCCCTGTAAAAAAAAAAAAACAAACCAAAAAAAAAAAAAAAAAAACAAACCCAAAAACCAAAAAACCCACAAAAACCAACCAACCAACAACAACAAAAAAACCCAAAAAAACCCCAAACCCCACCACAACGAAAAAAACCCCACCCACTCCAAAACAAATATCTTTATGAATCTTTAAAATTTTCACAGAATCATAGAATCATTTGGGTTGGAAAAGACCTTTAAGATCATCAAGTCCAACCATTATCTAACAACCAAGTCTGGCACTAAATCATGTCCCTTAGCAGCACATCTATGCGTCTTTCAAAAACATTTCCAGAGGTGGGGATTGTGGTGATTTTAGGCTATGCCTTTAAAATTTTTCACAGATCTTGAACAGAAAGTTGTAGAATGTAAATAAATCACTATTGGGTATAAAAAGGAAAATAATGATACTGGTAAACAATCCCATTGGAAAGGTAACAAACTTAAGCTAGTAATGTAAACAATCTTTCTCTCTTTTCGCTTCTTTGCTCTGGGAGAGACTAACTGGCTTTACTGACCTTGACTGCATTGCTTTTGTTGTGACTGGTATTAACAACAACTTCCCTGCTATTTTCTCTTGTCCCTTTTGTATACAGGGCGATAAGGAAGGAGGCAGGGAAGGGAGAAGCTGTTGCAGCTACCCTGGTCTTTGGCTGGGGAGGTTCTTGTGCTGTTTATATATTGTAAATACCTGTAAATATTGTAAATACTGTGTATAATACTGTATATATTTTTGTACATATTCATTGCATCCCATTGTAGATTGTAGTTTTGCTTGTAAATATGGCTTCATTAGCTTTCCAACTGAGCTAGTCTGGCAAATTTAATGTTTGGGGGGGGCGGGTGGGGGTGTCGGAATTTTCAGCCCACCACAGGGATTCAACCACTTTCCTGGGGAGCGTGTTCCAGTGTTTGATAACCCTTTCAGTGAAGAATTTTCTTCTAATATCCAACACAAACCTCACCTGGTGCAACTTGAGGCCATTACCAGGTAAGACCTAACCTGCAACATTAAAGTTGTAAGTACTTTCTCCAATCTTTCATTCATTTTCCTATGCTTTTCTAAGCATTGTCTTCTTTCTACCACCCCTCTAAGCTTATGGAAATGAGGAGTAAATAGATAATTTCTTCTGTCATTACACTAAAATTCTCATTTTGCAGGAGTGATGCTACATAACAGCATGCTGCTTTGTAGGACAAAGAACACTGTTCTTGTCATAGATCTATTTCTTTGCATTTGCTATGCTGAAATGTGCTTAAGCATGCTTCATTTATCAAGCACCACAGAGCAGTTTTGCTGATTGCTCTCCTTATCAGCATTTAGCACTTCATCGACTCTCTATCATCTGCAAATATTATTGGACTGCCTTTATGTGCTTATTGTCACTGAGGTACTGAGAGCTTTCAGTCTCTTACCAGGCACTGTAAATGCTAGAAATACATCTATTTTATGATGATTCCCCCTTGAGGATGGCATTTTGTCATCAGTTAATTGCATACATTTTAATCCATTACATTTATGATTCATGGATGTTGTCTACTCATTATTCATCAGGCTGTTGTGCAGCATGCAGATGAATGTCTTGGTTTAGCCTATATTGTGTCTTTATTATGTCTTTATCCACTGGAAGTGAAATCTCCTGTAAGGATATTACATTTGTTTGACAAGATCTTGTTTCCATAGACTGTGCTGACTTGTATTCTTTCTCCTTAATTTTTTATGAGATAATTTGAATTCTTTATACTTTTCCAGGCCTAATGGCTAGATCAACAGGCTTACAGACTGCCTGCCTGATGAGTTAGTAGAGCTAACAAGTATTGGCTGTTCCAGCTTCAACTGATTCAAGAGCTGGATCTGGGTTTTCTCAGTAGAGTTCCACAGCAGCAGTCATTATTCCTCAGACCAAGACCCATTTGGGCAGCAGAGAACATTCTGTCGCTGCTGCGGTTTGGCAGGTAGTTGTCTGGGGAGTGATGGCTGCTTGGGAGCCAGTTGGATGCTCAGGAGCCTGACAGGTGCTTGGAATCTTGTTGGATGTCTGAGAGCTTGAGTTCTGTCCCCTTTCCTGAGAAAAGGCACTGGCCCAAATAGAAGAAATTCATGGATCAGCCTGGATCAGAACTGTGGAATAAGCTGTTACTTCTGGCCAGTAGCTTGCCCAATACTCCAGAATTTACTAAAAATATGCATCAGAAAACTGTTTACTCAGCCATGTCTTTTCCTGTCATGGGTAAAACTGTCTGGGCTTCCTTAGCTTACATTATTTCTCCACCATCCATACAAGCAATTAAAACCTGCCTTAATTATTAATAAACTGAAAACTACTTCAGCATTTATATGTAATATAATGTCGCCTTTCATATTTCCAACTGCAAATCAGGAATATTTTTTAAACAATACATACCTTGATATTTAATGATGTTTCGGGTATTTGTTCTCAGTTCAGACACTCTGGCTTTTTTCCTGCTTTCAACTGCTATGCTTTTCTTATATTGCTTTCAATGGCTCTTAATTTTTTGGCCATTTAAGAGTACTTTATATTTATATTTAGTCTTAATCAGGAGGTTAAATACCAGACAGTATATTGTGATCCTGAGACAATTATTGTAATCACAAACAAGTTTACTTATCCTAATTCTTCTAAAGCACATTTTACATCAATTAAAATGAAAATCTTCCTTCATAGCAGTTGCAGAAGCTTTATTAAATCTTTCTTTATCAATAATAATGATAACAATTTATTTCAAATTCTTTGTTAAGTAAAATATTGTCTTTTAAAGCTTCTAAGTTGTTTCTTTTTCAAATCTTTACATGAGTAATTTCAGAGAACATTGATAACAGAAATGTCTTTCAATTAAAACAGTTACTATAGAGGCTAAAATAAAAGGCTCCATGATTTTTATAATCCAGTAATGTTAGCTACTGTTGAAAGTAACCTATTTTAAGTAGAGCTTGAAATAAACCAATAGGCACAGTTGTAGGTTGTATGTATACAAAAAGTACACAAAGCACAGGTTGTATGAAGACCTTAAACAGGAAAAGAAACTACAACCTTGCCACAGAACTTTCTGTACAAAGAGTTTAATTTAGCAAATTCTTCTATTCCCATCTGAGAGAAGATACTGAAATAAAAATCCTGTCACTTAGTAGTCCAAAGGCAGAGTTACATTCCTGTAGTCCCTGCAGTTTGTTTTTCCCTTGATTCAACCCTAGGTTCTTAATATCTCTTGAAGTATAAGGACTAACTGAAAAATCATCTGCTCCTGTACAAACAGAATCTGGATCCACTGGTGACCACTGGACACTCAATAGCCGGCCTTAGTGCCCTCAGTAGTTGCAGAGTGGCTCTCCTTCGTAACATCCCATACTTGTGCAGTGCCATCATAGCAAGCAGACACCAATCTGAGAGTTGCGTTAATAATACATGAAGTTCTGTCACAGTCCATAAGATAATTATTTCCTAACAACATTTGTTGTTTCTCTCGTAAATTCAGCTGACCGCTTTATTCCACCTATGGGGGAGATGCTGTTCTACAGAGAGACCTTTGCAGAGCCCACAAGTATGCAAAGCAGCCACCTGGCTCCCCATGTAAAAGTGATGCATGGACACTATTGCTGTGTGTCATTGCAGCCAGGAAAGCAACCCAAACTAGGGAAGGAAAACAACTTTCTAAGCTTGGAAACAACTTACCCTTGCTATACTGAGCAGAGACCCTTTCCATGTGCCAGTGAGGACATGAAGGTGCTCTTACTGACTTCTAGTCAGAGACTACAACAGCAGTCTGGTAGTAGACATGGAGAGACACAAAGAGGGAAAATTGGGTCCAAGTAGTGCTTTGGAGGGAAGGCTCCAAATTATCCCCTCTCAAGCTCAAGCTGCTTGTACCAACCAGACTGATGTCAGGACTCTACCAAAAAAGGGAGGAAAGAACTTATGAAAAATGGAAGTGTTTTCTGCTCCTTGAAACATAAAGAAAATAAAAAGATAAAGATGCCAATACTCAAAAACCTTGTAATCCCAGTATGAAGTATGCTAGTTAAAGCAGTTCCCATAAGCTTCTCTCCAGACCCAGCACTTTCCCGGTAATAATTTTGTAATCTCTCTCTGACTTGTAAATTCATGGAGTTATTTTCTATATTATTAACAAGTTTTCTCACCTGACTCTAAATAGATGGAGTAGAAGACAGTGATCATGGTAAAAAAATGGCTTAATAGCACCTCTGCCTTTTCCCAGAGTCTGTCAAATGGCTCCTTACCACATGTTCCCACTGTGGTTGTAGCTGCCTAACTAAAATTCTGTGCAGCTCTCTGAAAGGGAGCACGTTTATCTTAAGATGACAAGTACTCTATTTTAATGTCTTGTCTCACTCTGCTATTTACAAAATGCTGCATCTGTTTGATACCTCCAGTGCTATATATAATTGCTAACAGTCTCATAATACCTAATGAGCATATTCAGTTACTCCCCATCTCTACATCCTTCTTGGAAACTGCTAGGAGTATATTTCATTGTTGTAGCTACATCTAGCAATTGTGCTCCTGTATATAACTTCTTGTTGAGAGAAAAAGCTGTAGAAGCTGTCTTATCAGATGTAATTTTCCACAAAGCACCCTGAGCAATTGCTCAGACATGAGGGAAAAGGTTATGATACTTCTACCCCAGGAGCTTTTTGCTATAAAGAAAATAAGACAAGCCTGGCAAACAACAGATCCGCTCTCCCCTGTGCAAATAAACATACCTTGCGGTTTGCCTATGAGTAGTGATCTGTGGGGAATTGTGCCTCTCTTTAACATGTAATATCTTCCACTGACAGAATTATGGATTGTTATCTTTGCCCTCTGCACCCAAACTTTCTAGGATTGAACTTCAACAATTTACTGTTGTAAGGCTTATTGACACAGAATAAGATCACCAACATCTTTCATGTGTCATGTAAGAAGCCTAAGACAGGGCTTTTCAATCACTAGTTCTCCATAAACTGTAGCATCTCCAAAGCTTCAACACCTGGAGCTTTTTCTTACAAAATACATATTTAAACAAAGCATATTTCATTGTCATGCCACGTAGCATGTGGTTAATTGCCTTTAGGCTATCCATTTTATTGTCTTTTTTTTTTTTTTTACTGTTCCTTTTCCTCACCCATTGTGACATTAGTTATGACCATAATTAACAGAGATCAAGAGATTTGGTAACAGTCCAGACCCCTGGCAGTATGATTTCACTCATCTCTGAGTTTATTTTTCTTCATTTTTTCTTTCCCCAGAAAAAAATGTCTAAAATCATTGCTGGATTTGAAATAATAACACCATTGTAACTAAATCCAAAAATATTTCAGAGAAGAGATAAAAATACATATCCTGAATCTGGTACCTTGAAGACACAGTAAATTACAGATTTGTCTACTAGATTTAAACAAACCCAAAATATCAATAACATGCTAATAGAAAAATGAGGAATAACATCTGTTTGGGAAAGATCTATATCAAATGCAGCTAGATAGCTGACAACTAGTTTCTTTCAAGTATTGTGGCTTGCCAGGAATAATCAGATAATACTGAATAACTCAGAGGTCTGTTTAAACTGTAGTCCATCTGACACAGAGACTGCTCTGTGTTTATGCACTGCCTGGTCTCCTCTATTATCCTTTTACTCTATTACACTCTATGGCAGAGTGATAAACACTTTCCTCTCTAGTTATGGGACATGTTTAGCTCTGTGGACTTATTGATTCCTGTAGCCCTGAAGCATTATCTTTCTTCTAGATGTTCAGTTGGGATACGATTAAAATATGATCATTAATTAAGTAAGAACTTTGCTGAAAATTATATATACATATTACAAACATAACTTTGCCTGAGAAACTCAATCATTTGACTGTATACTGTGACTCACTGTGGTTTTTAATCTAGTTGTTATATGAATAGGTAGCTTAATACAGAGACTACTGTGTGGGGGTGAATGACGTTAAGGGAGACTGAAAATCTGAGATACAGCTCATGAGAGTAAATGGCTGTTCAGTGCTATATTTCATCCAATTATCTGGGCAGGGATATTTATTTATTTATTTTAGAAATTGAAAAAACAACTGAAATACCAACTAAAATTAAAAATCAACTTGTGCTGGTTTTAGGGCTATGCCTTTAAAGGTTTTCACAGATTTTGTGCAGAAAAGTAGAAGAATGTAGATAAATCACTATTGGGTATAAAAAGGAAAATTATGATTATTCTAAACAAATCCATTGGAGGGATAGATCCCATAAGATTTAGCTCTCAAAACAATCTCTAGAGGTCTAGCAGGGTGTTCTGCTCTCTTCTTCTTCTTTGCTGGGGAGATAACAACTGGCTTACTGACCTTGGGCTGCATCACTTTTATTTTTAGCTAAGTCTAACATATCTCTGCTTTTCTCTTCCTTTTGGCCAGGCAGGGTCAGGGGAAGGCAGGGAAGGGAGAGGTAGAGAGACAGCTTTCCTGGCTTGGGCCAGGAGGGTTTCGTGCTGTTCTTGTTAATTGTAAATATCTGTAAATATTGCAAATACCTGTAAATATTGTAAATACTGTATATTTGTATATGTTGATTGCATTCCATTGTATACTGTAGTTTTGCTTGTAAATATCACTCCATTTGCTTCCAAACTGAGCTAGTCTGGTGAAGTTAATGTTGGGGGGGATTTCCGACCTACCACACAACTGAAGTGCTTTTCTTCAGGTTTGGGATTTTATTTTGTTGAGGTTTTTTTTGTGTTTGCCAGTAAAGCTGGATTTTCTTTGTACTGAAATGCTGCTCACAGCTTTAGTATTTTTAAAATGCAATCTGTGTTGCATTTAACAAGCTCGTTATGGGAAGCCTTGATTGTATGACACTTAGCTCTATTAATGTTCAAGGAGCAATGAAATACAAACAGTCTTTCCACATATATGTGATCAACAATTACAAACAAGCAAAATAAGGGAATTTTTAGCATTAAGTGTTCAGTTGTAACTGAATAATGTACATTTGGATCACGCTGCTGTGATCCAAAGCTTGGATGAAAAAAGGCAAGTTGACAAACTACTTCTACTGTGCTGGTACCAAGTTTAGGCATTGCTCAGGTGTTGTTCACAGTCTCCAGTGATCAAAATGATGACTACAAGACCTAGGCACATGAAAATGAATTAAGGATACTTTGATTCAACATTTTTCATTGACAGCAGAGAACCTCACACATATGAGGTTTTATTTTTTTGGTTGCTTAGTGAGAGAAACAGGAGGAGAGGACAGCATGAGAAAGTGCTATGGATCACAGTGTAAGTATCATTTTATCTTCCAGGGGCTGAAAACTTAAGTTATAAAAGAGCTTCCAGAGGATACAAAAGTACCCACTGGAATTCTGGCAATGTTTTAAAATCTGCCAGTTAATTGTGAAGATGTTATGAGTGACAGCATAACCTCAGTGGATATTTACGGTCAGTGTTTTGTGTTAAAATTTCTGTTGTTGGCAACCATGCTTTATTCACTTTCAGACAATTAATCACTTGAAAACAGTAACGTTAGCAACATCTCTTTGTAATACAGAGATGGCATACATACAATTTACAATGTCATTTTCCATCATCACTATGCACTAATTATGGTCAGAAACTGATTGTCTTCAGAAAACAGATTTATTGTAGCTCAGACATTAAAAAACTGCATGCAAAGAGAGTGAGAGTTTTCTACAGCAGCTGGTCTCTGAGGCTTTGCTGCGAGATGATGTGTACCTGTGATGTGAAGAATGAGTTTTGTAACTAATTTTGGCATGTTGAATTCAGTAATTCCTGAACCTTTTACTGACATTCCTTGCTATTGTTCGGCTTCAGATCATTCTTACAATATTCATGAAGAGCTAAACTTGGTATTACTAGCAGTCAATGTGCGTGACTACGTCTGTACTAGTCTGACTATGATATAATGATATGAACTAGAGGCAAAGTGCAAACTATGTCTGGACATTCTCTTTCAGACAGTCATCCCTAAGGTAAATTCTTCGTGTGGGTATCAGGGTTCTCAGTATTAGTGGTGTGTAAATCTAGCTTCACAGGGTAACTCTGCTTAATTGATAGTTTGGATATAATGCTAATGTCCTTCAGGAAAGCACTACGACACAACTCAGGTGAATATGACAAGGCTGTGTTTCCAAGAAACACTTGCAGCTTGTGATCAGAGACTATGGCACTTCCATATATTTACAGGATGGTGTGAAGGGTTGAAAGGGACCACACTAGTCCATCTATTCCATCCTCCTGCTCAAAACAAGTCCATTTTTTTTTTTCTTCTTCCATTTTTATCAAGTGTTGTCTTAATCCTTAGAAATCCTTAGTGGAAGGATTACATTCTACTATACAAGTACAGTGAGCCTAGCACATCAGGTCCTTCATCTTGTCCTCCTGGATCCTAGTTTCGTATAATATGACTGTAAAGGATTCACAGAAGCACGATGAAAAACTGACTCTAATGAGACATGAGATCATTGCATGGAACAAAGCACAGGGCTGTTTTTAAATGCTGCCCCCCCATCCACACCAATTCAAATGTCAGGCAAATATATTTTTTAAACACTACTGATGAAAGCAGTGAAAATCTTCTGTTAAACACATTTTGAGATAACTAAGCTGTCAAGGTGAGGATGTAATTTTTAGTCTTTAACAGGGATGACAGATTTTTGTGTTACATTTAGAATTTACAAGAAAGGATAGCTGGAAAAGAAGAATTTGAAATAGGAGGAAAGCAGAGAATAAGATGGGTGCTTTTAGACTTTCCTTAGAAGTGTAACAAAGAACAAGTACACAAGAAGACTGATCTCACTGAAAAAGAAAGAGATGATAAATCAAAAGTGTAAGTACTGAAATACTCAATAACTAAGGGCTTGACAGCTGGTGTTCCTTGTTCTCTGTGAAATCTGTACCAAATCACTTGGATGTATGCATCTTTTGCTAGAGAGTTTGCTGGTATGAGGGCATAAGTGAGTAAGATTCCCACTCCCATTTCCTACCATTTATATTCCTTACAGTGTAGTCTTTCCATGTGTCTCATCGCTTACTTCCTTTCAAAAGTGTCTTCCAGATGGATGGAAGGTCTTTTTGCGCCCAAAGGTAGTTGCTCCACTGATTTCACTAAAGACATAGAAACACAGAATAAGGAAGGTCAGGAGTGGCCTCTTAAAATCACCTCATGATCTACACAAGTTTCAGGTTAGAGCAGACTGTTCAGGGCTTTTTCAGATGGCTTTTTGAAAACAACAGGGAAGGAAATTCCAAAACTTACATAGTGTTGTAATTTAAGCTTTTCCTGGAGTCCAAAAGCCCAAATGGAATGGATTTAGATTGCCTCTCCTCTCCCTTTTTCCCTGATAGGGTAAAGGCAAATTAGGCAGGAGAAAAGAGAGGTAAAATCATGAAATAAATGGTCTGGAATCAATCTGTAAGTAAAAAAGGTAAGTTTAACAAAATATATATAGCATTGGAGTAACAGGAAAAGTTACAAAGGTATAATAAAAAGGGTAAATAGAAAAATATACAAAACCAGGAACTGCTGACATTGTATTCAGGTTTCTTTGTCCACCTGGGGATGGGTTCTTTTCAGCCCCTCCAGGGATAGGTGTAACCTGACACAGACGGACAGCCTCTTGCAGTGAATGATTATTACTCACCATCCCATTCCAAACTTCCCTCTTTTGCTTTCTTAACCTTGTTGCAGGACAAACATTAATCTTTAGTAAATGACCTTTTAGAGAATAGAATAGAATAGAATAGAATAGAATAGAATAGAATAGAATAGAATAGAATAGAATAGAATAGAATAGAATAGAATAGAATAGAATAGAATAGAATAGAATAGAATAGAATAGAATAGAATAGAATCAAGAAGGCTGGAAGAGAACTCAAAGCTCATCGAGTCCAACCTGTCACCCTACACCTCATGCCTATCCAAACCATGGCACCAAGTGCCACGTCCAATCCCCTCTTGAACACCTCCAGGGATGGTGACTCCACCACCTCCCTGGGCAGCACATTCCAATGGCCAACCACTCTCTCTGTGAAAAACTTTCTCCTCACCTCCAGCCTAAACCTCCCCTGGTGCAGCTTGAGACTGTGTCCTCTTGTTCTGGTGCTGGTTGCCTGGGAGAAGAGACCAACCCCCTCCTGGCTACAACCTCCCTTCAGGTAGTTGTAGACAGCAATGAGGTCACCCCTGAGCCTCCTCTTCTCCAGGCTAAACAGTCCCAGCTCCCTCAGCCTCTCCTCATAGGGCTTGTGCTCAAGGCCTCTCCCCAGCCTCGTTGCCCTTCTCTGGACATGCTCCAGCAATTCAACATCTTTCCTAAACTGAGGGGCCCAGAACTGGACACAGTACTCAAGGTGTGGCCTAACCAGTGCTGTGTACAGGGGTACAATGACCTCCCTGCTCCTGCTGGCCACATTATGCCTGACGCAGGCCAGGATGCCATTGGCTCTCTTGGCCACCTGGGCACACTGCTGGCTCATGTTCAGGTGCCTGTCAACCAGTACCCCCAGGTCCCTTTCCACCTGGCTGCTCTCCAGCCACTCTGACCCCAGCCTGTAGCTCTGCATGGGGTTGTTGTGGCCAAAGTGGAGCACCCGGCACTTGGATTTGTTGAGTGCCATCCTGTTGGACTCTGCCCATCTGTCCAGACTGTCAAGGTCCCTCTGCAGAGTCCTTCTACCTTCTAACAGATCAACACCTGCCCCCAGCTTGGTGTCATCTGCAATCTTACTGATGATGGACTCAATCCCTTCATCCAGATCATCAATAAAGATATTGAACAGGATGGGGCCCAGCACTGATCCCTGGGGGACACCACTAGTGACAGGCTGCCAGCTGGATGTGGCACCATTCACCACCACTCTCTGGGCCTGGCCCTCCAGCCAGTTCCTAACCCAGCGCAGAGTGCTGCTGTCCAAGCCACAGCCTGACAGCTTGGCCAGGAGTTTGCTGTGGGGGACAGTGTCAAAGGCCTTGCTGAAGTCCAGGTAGACTACATCCACAGCCTTTCCTACGTCCACCAGGCTGGTCACCTGATCATAGAAGGAGATCAGGTTGGTGAGGCAGGACCTGCCCTTCCTAAATCCATGTTGGCTGGGCCTGATTCCTTGGCCATCCTTCAGGTGCGCAGTGATTGCCCCCAAGACAATCTGCTCCATGATTTTCCCTGGCACTGAGGTCAGGCTGACAGGCCTGGAGTTCCCAGGTTCTTCTGTCCGTCCCTTCTTGTGGATGGGCGTCACATTGGCCAGTTTCCAGTCTTCTGGGACCTCTCCAGTGAGCCAGGACTGGTGGAAAATGATGGAGAGAGGCTTGGCCAGCTCATCTGCCAGCTCTTTCAGCACCCTAGGATTAATCCCATCAGGTCCCATGGACTTGTGAATATCCAAGTGACTCAACAAGCCTCGAACTAATTCCACATGGATTTCAGGAGTACAACACTGCTCCTTGACCCCATCAACCAGCTCAGGAGGCCAGTTATCCTGAAGTCCTCCTGCCTTACTGTTGAAAATGGAGGCAAAGAAGGTATTTAGAATCTCAGCCTTCTCCTCATCCTTAGTTACAATGTTACCCTCCACATCCAATAAAGAGTGGAGGCTCCTCTTGCCCCTCTTTTTAGCATTAATATATTTATAAAAATGCTTTTTGTTGTCCTTCACAGAAGCGGCCAGTTTAATTTCTAACTGTGCTTTTGCCTCTCTAATTTTTCTTCTACATGATCTAGCAACATCCTTAAACATATCACTAGTTGCCTCCCCCCCCTTTCCAAAGGTGATAAACCCTCTTTTTTTCCCTTAAATCCTTCAGGAGCTGCTTGCTCATCCAGGCCGGTCATCTTCCCCGCCGTCTTGTCTTACGGCATGTGGGAACTGCCAGTTCCTGTGCCTTTAGGAGCTCCTGTTTGAAGTAGGTCCAACCATCCTGGACCCCTTTCTTCTTAAGGGCTGTTACCCAGGGAACTTTCCGAAGAAGTTGCCTGAACAACCTGAAGTTTGCCCTCCGAAAGTCCAAAGTGAGGGTTCTGTTACTGCTCCTCCCTATTTCCCTGCATATTGAAAACTCCACTATCTCATGGTCGCTGCACCCTAGACAGCCTCCAACCATCACATCTCCCACCAGCCCTTCTCTATTTGAGAACAGCAGATCAAGCAGAGCCTTACCCCTGGTAGGTTCACCTAAGAGCTGCATCAGGAAGTTGTCATCCATGCACTCTAGGAACCTTCTGGACTGTCTCCTCTCTGCTGAGTTAAGTTCCCAGCAGATGTCTGGTAGGTTAAAGTCCCCCACAAGGACAAGGTCTGATGATCTTGAGACAGCTTCCAGCTGCTTATAGAATATCTCATCGGCCTCCTCGTCCTGGTTGGGTGGTCTATAACAGATTCCAACCAGGATGTCAGTTTTGTGCGGCCTCCCTCTGATTTTAACCCACAAGCATTCAACCCTTTCTTCTGCAACCTCAAGTTCTGAGGCATCAAAGGATTCCCTAATACACAGGGCCACCCCTCCTCCTCTTCTCCCTTGCCTGTCTCTCCTAAAGAGCTTATAACCCCCCAGTGTGGTACTCCAATATTGAAAATCGTACAAGACAGAGGCCAGCACCTTTTCTCAAACCCTGGGCAGAATTTTACAGCTAATCTTTCTGTTTTTACTGACAAAGCACCTGTTTGGATTCATTGCTTAACTCTGTCCAATATTTCTTAGAGTCTTTTTACTGATAGCTTTTTGTTAAAGAAATCAACTTTGTGTCTTCTGCAGATGTAATTTCATTAGCATGGTATGAACTTCCAGATACTCCATTCCAGTCTTTTGTCGGGGGTGATTTATAATTGTAGCAGTAGTGTTCTTCTCATAGGCTGTGTGTTATGGTGTTTCCAGGTGAAGAGAAGATGAGAAGACTCTTATTGTGAAAGGCAAAAGCACAATTATTGCCTATGTAACTAAGCAAAGTGCTAAGTACAAGCAAAAGCAAAAGCTGAAGCATAAGCCAAAGCCAAAGCCCAAGTCTACTACTCTGTTACATAGTCAACTTACACACTTTTCTAATACAGAGCTGTCACATCCCAATTGGCTCTCCTTTCACTGACATGGGTCCAAGAAAAGCATACAATAGATTAATACTGACAAACAAGCTTCTCAACATATCCAGTCAACTTCTGCCTAGTCTTTCTCTTCAGTTATAAGGTGTTTGCATTCTTTCCAACTCAAAGACAAAATACAGCCTACTCAAAAATTGTTCAAAGGCTTGCTATCTTCCTACTTGGCAGTGTTTTTTTTCCAAAGCAGGTTAACAAAGGTTAAAAGAAATAACAGTTGGGAAAGAGTTTATAAAACTAGAAACAAAAGTAGTAAGAGAAATGGAAACAGAAAAAATGAGATGGTTAAATAGAAAATAACTTGGGGAAGAGTTACCCTGACTCAGCCAGTGGAAATTGTTTTTTGTAGTCTGTTTTTCACAATCAAAGTGTTAAGGTGAAAAATAAATGGCAAAATATCCTGTAGTGCAAGAAATGATCTCAGGTGAGTGGGAGACTACCCTGGGAGACTTAAGGCTGAGGACATATTTTTTAAAACCTTAGTGTAAAAACTATGCTTTACACTGCTTCTTATAAGAGTCAGGGAAGTTGAACTGAGAGTAACTGAGAAGATGCATTTTATTCCAGTGGAAGTAAGTGTCAGGATAAAGCAAAATGAGAAGGTTGACAAAAGCAGGAGGGTAATGAGAAAACCTCTAAGAGGTCAGCTCAGCAGTGGAGATAATGTATAGTTGGTGCTACAGTACATCTACCATAAATAAATATCATGTTCTTGTCTGAGTCAAGGGTTGGTGCTGGGGAGACCTCCATGTATGTGACTGAAGCACTCCATTGAACCTTCTCTCTTCTCAAAGAGAAAGAGAAAGAGAATAAGGGAAAGACCCTTATGGATTGGAAAAGAAAACTAAACTTACTACAATGAAAATAGTAACAATGAAATTAAGTATATACAAATATGTATAAACTCAATATTGAACCCAAATTCCCTGATGACAATTACATCATTTTCACTACTGATACTATGTCAAGCACTGGAGAAGTCCCAGACTGGATTCAGTAGCAGATGAAAGCTGGCTTCATGAATGCATGGGATCAAAGAGAGAATAGAGTCCTCCTCAGATGATGGCTGGTAAAGAAGAGAGCTTGACACTCATGATCCCTTAGGTCTACACCAAATACGATGTGTATGGAACAGTCAGTTTAGGGCCACCTGAACTGTCTACCCTTCCTGTGGGTATGGCCTTTTATTTACTGCACCCCCAACATGGTACACAAGATTTTGTAGTGACCTTGGTTCCCATAGGAGCAAATATTAGCAAGAACCTTTCTGCATGCTGATCCTTGGTTCTAACTAGAAACATCAATAATTGTCACTTCTAGAAGCAGACACTGCCTGCAAAAACACACCATTAACTTCTGAAAGTGCAGTTAGTTAGAAAAGACTGAGCTGAAAAATAAAATCACTGAATGGAGTTAGTTCTGTTCTAGCTCTTGTTACAGCTTCACAGTCACAACAGGACTCATATCCAGAAAGATCCATGGACTGGGAGCTGCATGGCTGAGATCATCTTCTTGTGTGCCATAAGTGGATCACCACCATGTATCACAAACATTATTAACCCATTGCATAAAAGGGATACTTTTCTTTCTTTTCTATAGCTAATAACCTAGCTGTTTAGCAAAATCATATGTTTTTTTATTTTTTAAAGTAAAAAATACTGCTATTAAAAAAAAATCTAATAAATGTTGTTAACACTTAAAGCCATGTGCTGACTCACAAACTATACAAAACTATAATTTCATTAAAAACCCCACTTTCCTATTACAATTTTTTTTCACATTCATGATCAGTACAGCTTCAATAATTCTTTTCCTAATTATATCATCTGGGCTTTGTTATTTGTTTCATTGATGTCTATTCCGAACAGGTTGCATAATTCTAGTGTAGGCAACATGTTTCTAAAAACATGTTGAATTCTGTCAGCTTGCATTACAAACTTTACCCACTTGTGCTACAGAGTTATACAGGTATTTTTCCTGTTTCTTTCTGAAAATTATTATATATTCATGTTGTTCATATGCCACATAATGGCATAGTCACATGCATGAACACTGTAGGTTGAAATCGCAGGTCTGCACTCGTATATATATATGTCTCATATTAAGAAAAGGAAAGGAAACTTAGCTAGAATTTCAGAGGCATCTCCAGTTTAGCAAATACTCAAGTGGAGTTGCCTGTCTCTTAATGAAGACTTGGTGGAGTTTTGAAATCTTTTCAACAAGCTTCAAGGGTAGCTGTGCATGAAGGGGAAAAAAAGCAATTGGAGATCCTTTGAAATAGAATATTGTTAAGAATAAACTCTCAAGAAATCAGGTTTTTGATATGAAGCTGTGAAACTTGTTTTTCTCCTTCTCAAGAGCTGGCATAGCTACCTTCCAGGTCTTGACTCAGCATGTGCAGCTTCTTTTGGTCCATAATTTATTGAAGTTGCTTGAAGTGTCTCACGTCTGTTCATTTCCTGCTATTCTTTTTTCTTCTCACACCTTTGTGAGAAATATAGACCCAAAGGGTTTCTTCAGACACTATTCATGTCAGAAAACCAGAATTCAAGTAATAAAGAAAAAGGTATTAGGCCTGGTGACTCAGGAGGTGAGACATACCAAATGTAGAGGCAGACAAAGAGCAATGCCGTCTGCCAACATATGGTCCCCAACGCTTCTGTAGAACATACACACTGTTGATTCAGAGTCATAACAAGAGCCCAAGTGAACCAATTGAGCTGAGTAGTTAGTGTGGTTTGTTTCCTCTCCTGTATACAAACACCTACCTGCAGTGCTTTGTGAAAGACACTAATTTCTCACCTGGTGCAGTTCCAGTAACAATAACATTAGTTAGGTCATTTGCAAGACAGCAATCAATAAAACCTGCTATTAAAAAAAACACCTCACAACACATTCTAAGCTGTCTTGAACATGCTTTCCAACTTCTCTTTTCCTCTCTCTTTTTTTTCTTTTATGTTTTCTTTTCTGAATATACCACTTGGCATATCATATTAGAAGTGTCTGGTTACAGAAATGAAGAATGTGATGACTATGTTTGCAGAATTCTGCCTTTATAAATGCACTTTAAAAGAAGGATAATTGAAAGAGTTCCTTGTTTTCTGAATTTTGAAATGACGCAGTAAAAACATTTGGTGGGTACAGTTTGTTATTGAAAAGGCATATAATTATTCTGTTCTTAAATAAAGCATTAACTAAATTACAGTGAAATTAAATAAATAATATAAAGCAACCGGAGAGCGCTGCCACAATTGCAAAGTAAGCAGACCATTGACTATAAGTGAAGTGATATTGCTGATATTGCTCAGGTCCCTCAGGTATTTTCTTCTCCCTAAAAAAAAAGGAGTGTACAAAAGCTGTGAGCCATTACATTTCCATAATGTCTTGCAAAGTCCAGTGCTATAGGAAACTTTCAAGAAAAATTGTTGGTTAAATGAATGAGTGATCAAATACACTGCATGCTTAATGAAAATCCATTCTAGAATGTAATTAGGAAATGAAATGAGTTATTGAGATTACTTGTTTACCTTTTGGTTTTAAACCAAGAAAATCTTGTTACTTGGGTTGATGTTTGCTCAGTCCCCATAGGTTTTGACTGGAGAGCTCTGACTCAATAGTGTTTTGTGTTCCCTCTACATAGTTGCAGAGCTACATTAGAGAATTCAGGACACTAAAATTTTGCAAACAGTTGCCTTTGGTAGCAGTACTAGTTTTTTTAACACAGGAAGTAATTTTCAAGGAAGACAAAACATGAATGAAAATTAAATGGGTTTGCAAGCTTTAGGTCATCACTTATAAGGAGTCAGTTTATATGGGTTCAGTTTCTAAGCAAAATTAAAGTAGTAACTTACATACAATACATCTTATACAACAGTGTTAGAAGAATAAGAATATTTAATATCCATGTGGTGCTTTGGAAGAGCAGGGTTATCTATCTGAGCTGTGGATGTAGTACATGAGAATCTGTCCATGCCCAGCCTGTCCAGCCCTCAGGAAGGTGATGAGCATGTCTGTGCTTTCATGAGAAACCTGCTGATTTCTTACATGTAAAGAATGTGTGTTGGCTGTAGATGATGACTTACTGCTAAACTAATAGACCTAAGACTTACAGCAAAAAGGTTTAATATCATGGGTTGTTTAATTTTTCATAAGGAGAACTGGAGGCAAAAGGAGGGGTGTAAACCTGGTGGAGAGAGTAATGTGAGCCAGTGAGTGGAAGAGGAGATTATGGCAGAAATTATTGAGAGGGTAAAAGAAATATTCCCTTTGGGCAGCCTATTCCATGATAAGGTTTCCTATATTTTTCTTTCACTTAAACATCTGCTTTATTAGATAATTATCCTTACAGCTCAGAGTGTGAAACTTTCATTGCACACCATAGCAGACATAATTTGTAAAACACAATTTATAATGACATTTTACACATCATTCATTTGAGGTCATACAAATTCACATGTCAGGCCCAGTACTAGTGGATGAATGTCTCAAATGCCACATCTAGCTTCCCAACAGTACTAAGGCTGGTTGAAGCCACCTGAGTCATCACCAGCATATGCTTACCAGGGAAACAAGTGCAGATGGCCTCTTTATCCCAATCTCACTTATTTGCAGGGTCTGGAGGAATGTTTTCTCCCATAGCAGGTGACATGGACACCAACTCACAGTTCCTGCACCCAAAGATAGGTTAAGTACTTACATCAATGTAGCCCATTTTTTGGACAGGTTTGGTTTCTGAGTAGATTCAGTGTGGTCTCTTGGACTAAGCACTTCCATCAGGTGTGCAGAGCAGAGCTTCTGGTATCTTAAAATTTATTTGAGCTATATTCAAATATTGTTCTTAGTTCATGAAGGACTGTCTCTTGTGGAAGGAACCCCACACTAGAGCAGGGAAAGAGTTTGAGGAGTCCTCCCACTGAGAGTAAGGAGCATCAGAGATGACGTGTGATGAACTAACCTCAGCTCCCATTTCCTGTCCCCCTGCAGTCCTGCAGAGGAGGAGGCGGAGAATTCATGAGAAAATTTAACCCTGGGAAAAAGAGAGGAGTGGGTGGAAGGTGCTTTTAAGATTTGGTTTTATTTCTCATTATCTTATTCTGATTTGATTGTTAATAAACCAATTTCTGTTTTGTCTGGTAATTGGTGAGTGATCTCAATCCATGAGCCTTTCATTAGTTTTTCTCTATGCTGTCCATCTGAGGAAGAGAGTGATAGAACAACTTGGATGGGTTCCTGGCATCCAGCCAGGGTCATGTCACCACAATATGCTAATAAAATATTTCCCATACTAATGTATTCCAAACTGGGATTATCTTTTACATCATTAAGTTTCTCATGAAACTTTACTAATGTAAGTGCAGAGACCAGATCAATGTTTTTATGTAGTTTATTATGCAGTACATGTAAAAGTGAAAGGACTGCTAAATCTAGCAAGATTTTCTTCTGACACACTGCTCTTGGGCCTATTGGACACACACATCTGGCAATGATTTGGGAAATCTCATTGGTTCTACCCATGAGAGTGTATTTCTGCTATGCTTGGTGTAACAAGCCACCTACAACTGGCTCACTGCTGGCTTATCAACATATTTTATACAGGGTCATAGAGCTACCTCATAGGACTTCAGGGCAGCACTGGCAGATATTCCCACACTGACTTCTTAAAATGTATTTTTTCAATGAGACAACTTGAATGTCAGCCCAGCTCCACACTAGGTTGGATGCCCTGAATAAGCAACAGGCAACTAAAAAAAGAACCTGCAATTTTTAATAACTGGCTATCAACCATTTGGTCAAATTAATCCTTAATACTAATAATACTACTAATAATAGTTTTATGAATTACAACATACTCTTGTAATTTTCTAAATTAAAATATTTAAAATATCTACTAGTAGTTTACTTCTCAAAGCCTATATGGATGTACACATTTTTGCACATGCAGGCACAGGAAGCATGAGGGTTTTTAGTTACTCGTTGATCCCTCACATTTGAAAATTGTTTTGTTCTGAAAAAAACCTTTATAACTGTCAGCCTAGTAAGGCCATTTGATATCTTTTGTGGCATAGAGTGACTCTCAACGTCACAAAATTTGTCTGCCTATCATCCTTCACTGCTCCAGTCAAATCATTCTCAGGGCAAGAGAACAATAAGCAGCATCTTAAGTGTGATTACACTGAAAAAATATGAGGCTGTTTACTTCTGTGCAGTCTATCAACAGTCTGTAGGAAGTACTTCATTTCCAGACTAAAGCAATCAAGGAAAAAAATGCAAACAAAAACAAAAACAAAAACAAACAAACAAAAACAAAAACAAAACCAAAAACCAACCCAACCAACCAAACCCCCCAACCGAACACAAATTATTTTTCTGATATCATCTTTCTCTTTACCATTAATGAAGTGGAATTGTGAGCCAAGTTGAAAATGAATCACCATATAAATTACTTGAGAGTAAAACTGAAACACAAATAAATATTGGTTATGACTCTGTATACAAATCAACCTCTATGCAGCTGTTACAATAATACATTTTTTTATCAATTCAAAGTCTGATATCTATATCATTTCACTGAAAGAATATTAGTCCCAAATACTTTTTACCACACTTAAAACCAGTAATCAAGCATATGATTTATTATTGCTACTTATACATGTTTTATACAAAGCTTCATCTCTCAATTCTCCTCTGGATTCTTTCTCAAATGCAGTAAGCTTGCCAACCAGATTTATTCTGTCACTGTTAAGCCCAACTAAAATTCATAGAAAGATATTTTGTGTTAAATTTTGTTATGCATCTCTCAAAGGTGAAGTACTTGATTTTTCTCTTTTCCTTTGTGTGTTAAGGTTTTGATATAAGGCACTATGAGAAGGCTTTTTTTTAGCAAACTGGGCTGGAACTGCACAGATTTGGGTGCAGGATCTCACTTTAGCTCAGCCTCAATTTAGGTGCCTGGACATTCAGCGAGGGATGATCTTTCAACCAGTACCACACTGTTGCAGATTATTTGTGAGCTTTGGGCTCAAGGTTTAATAACTAGACAGAACAGGGGAAGCAAAAAGTGATCTCATCCCTCATGCTGTAAACTAGTCAGAATTAATTGCCGTCTTTGAGACAGCCAAAGGCATGCAGTGGAACATTTGCATGGCAGATGAACAACGGATGACAGGTCTGAGATATACCATTAACTTCAAGGGTTATAAACATCTCTGCACAGTTGCTGAAGTTCTGAGTGACCTGAGGCATGACATCTTGATTTCACTTTGTCTTTGTAGAGAGCTTGATCACACAGAAAGGACCCTAGAGATATTGGCTAACAGATACTGGTTGTTACCATAATAACAAATGAAATGGATGAAAACTATGGTCTAGGAACTTTGCTCAGGCTGTATAGGTAACTACAGAGTAGGTAAACAATTTTAGAACCTGTAAGATATGTGACGTTTCTTCATCCCAATAGGATTAAAATACTTCCATCCCAATTGTCCACAAGTATTTGTAAATGGCCAGTTCAATTGTTAAATTAGATTGGCATTAGTACCTCTTGCCCCCTTCCCCCCTGCCACAAAGTTTGCCAATATGGATCTCCCTGTCTGTCTGTCTGCCTGCAATTTCTGTTGCTACTTCTATCACAGAAGTAGTGTTAAAATCACTGGACCAAAACCAGCCACCAATTATGCTGGGTGTTTTAAGTGAATGATAGTAAAAAAACAACCCTTGCTCTAAAGAGCATATGAAAAGAACAGAAAAAATGGACAGAAAAGGTAGGGAACAGACAGGGTTCAAGTGCCACCATTTCCATTTTACAGAAAAAAAAAAAGTTTGAGTAAAAAAAAGTTTCCATAGATCTGGGATTGAGAGGTGGATCTCCTGGATCAAACTTTCATTATTTGTCTATTTAATAGCAGATTCATTTTCTGCTGCTTCAACCTGCCAACACCATTTTAGGTTGCTGTCTGTAGAACTCTGAGAGAAGTGAATCTCAAAGAAAAGCAATTCATCTTCTTATGGATCCATATTCATATGCCTGTTTTCCATGGATCCTATTGCCTACTTTCTAGTTAATATCAGGCTTTCCCCTGTAGTTTCCTAGAATTAACAAATATCTGATTTGCTCTAAAGAAATAACGAACAGCATAAAGTACAAATTTTAATGTGTGATGGTGCAGGAAAACAAGAACAGCCATCTTCACAGTTAAAAGATGTTCTGTTTTGGACAGATTATAGACATCTATGAGATACATTTCATATCTATATATCTATATCTATATCTATATCTGTATCTATCTCTCCTTCCAAGTGCATCTTTCATTTGGATTGTCCTGGCATTGACAATTTTGCCTTCTCTTTTTTAGAGCAATTTGTTTTGCTTCTTTATAGGATGTGTGACAAAGGTTTCTCTGAGTTCAGATGAACTACAGGTATGTGTCACTTGATAAAGGTTTCATACATTTCATACTGGATCCTCACAACAGAAACCCTTTGCCTAGACTTTGCTGTAGTTCCACACATCTGGTGTTGTTTACATACCTGCAGGATACTCCACACTTCATACTCCCTGCCTCCAGTGATGATGCTTTCAGCTGGATGCCACAAGTGCCTGTTCTGCTGAAATGCTACCTCCCTCCTGAGATGACCTCAGTGAAAACAGAGGCAGTTGATCTTACTTAGTGTAGCTTGGTAAAAGAATACTAGCGTAGCTTTTTTCTT
The DNA here is from genome assembly GCF_027791375.1 of Indicator indicator. NCBI lineage: Eukaryota > Metazoa > Chordata > Aves > Piciformes > Indicatoridae > Indicator > Indicator indicator. Next base: position 15,629,117 of record NC_072011.1, on the reverse strand, counting down.
GACCTGTGTTTTGGATCTCTCAGTCTTGCACCTGCCTGCTCAAACCTGCTTGCTTTTCTTCACTGACTCTGACCCTTGTGCAGAACTGGTGAATATCTATCTAAGGATGCCCCTCTGGAGCCACTGATGTTCTTGAAATTATGTCCTCATGAGAAGTGTATTTCTGGCATATAGTAGGCTTGGTTTTCTCTACCTCCTGGTAATGATATGGCCTAAAAAGAAAACATTGTAGCACCTAAGAAGATTAACTGACCTGCATATGATTTTTTAATTTTTTTTGTTTGCTTGTTTGTTTGTTTTGGTTTTGTTTGTTTGTTTTGGTTTTGCTTGTTTTTGTTTCCCATCAGGCACAAAAATTTTTGCTTTCTTTTTAACAGTTTCCAATGAGAGTACAAAAAAAAAATCCACTCTTCATGGGTGTGAGCAGGACAGCACCAGCAATACACAACTTCCCCCCGGATACTGTGTTGCCCAGGAGACCAAACTGGGAATTACTGATTCTATTAATTTCCCTGCCTAGTTTCACCCACCTTAGTAAGGTAGGACAGCCTGGATCTCTACAAAAATCAAGTGTAAACAAAGCCAAATCAGATATTTCTTTCTCATGTTCTCAAAAGGAGCAATAGTATATTTTCCCTAGTGTTAGTCTGAGCTGCAAAATCTTTTCCTAGAGAAAAATTAACTAGGGCTCTCTATAGCCTTTGCAATAATTGGAAATAAATTATTCCTCTGAGTAAAGGACAATAAAGGCCTAATTGCATTTAATCATACTGATTTTATTTAGCCATTCCTTGAGACAGACATTCAAAATAGCATAGAATAACTTTGAAACTCAGACAATACTCATTCTGTACAAGTTGTCTTAAGAGATTTCACTGTTTTGGCTACAAAGGAATGCACCTAAGAAATAACAATACCGTGTCAGATTTGGCCCTCTGGTTCTTACCTGGCTATTTCCAGCTTTTGGCTGTGTTAGTTTCCTTTTTGAGTGCTGTTTTCTTTTTATATTTGCATTTTGAAACAACAAGGAAGTGAAGACATCATGTTGTTTTTTAATTCCGTGCACTTCTGAAATCCCACTCATTCCAAGGATCTTCTGATAATAAAGTAACCTGCAGATATTTTTGGTGCAGAGGGTGCTGCTTGGAGAGTCTACTGTGAATGAATCTCTGTTTTATCACAATTTGGAGAATATAATTATTTTACAATTTAGATTTCTGAAAGCATATACCATGTATCCTTTTCCTCTTAGACATACATATCATCTGTCCCTTCTTTGACCCCCAGCTTTTTAACACAAAACTAGTGTTTATACCCAAAGAATATCATCTCTGTTTCAGCCACAGGGAATTTGAGGCTTCATTTGTTCTGCTTTCACCAGTCTCTGAGATGGCAGAAGGTAAGCTCCTCCAGCACAAGGCTTGTACTGAGCCCACACTGAAGAGTCAGAAATGAATAAAAGTTCATACTGCAGTGCTTTGGCATTTTTATCTCTGAATAGGGAAAAAATGACCAAACCAAAGCAGGAAATGAATGGGGTAGCTGGTTATTTCCGACAATTATACAACCTGTGAACTGAGAGTTAATAAATGTCTTTTGAACTAGTCCTATTTCTGAGGAGCTCTTTCAAAATGCCAGTTGATCTGTCAACTGGCATTATATGGAGGTGAAATGTATCCATAGAGAATTATGCTGATTAAAAAAATGGAAGCAAACCAGATTAGTGGTGAGGGTAAAATCAGTTTGGACCCTCTGCAATTTTAACACAGACATAAAAATTGATTCCTCAGATGAGTGAGCAGTCACGCTTGCTGATTCTAAGAAGTGGTTGCTTTCTTAGCTGTCTTAACAAATTTAAGTACAAATTTCCTTGTGGATAGGTGAAAAGTGGAGAAATTAGAAATAAACATATGTTAATTAGTTTCATTAGAAATTCTATGCACATGCAGCAATTAAATTACTTGTAGCTGCCTTGATGAAAGTTTAAAAGACTGTCCTTATTACAGTAGTTTTAAATTGCTCTCTACTTTTGAAATGACACACAGGTTCTTTATATAAATTGCCTTTTGATCAAAATGCAATTTGGTAATTGGAATACGATCAGGCATACTAGGAAGAGAAGGCAGACTAGACATAACAAAAAGTTATATTTTTTGACATTTGAAACATTTCTCCTTGAAAAAAGGCATAGACCCATGAAAGAATAAAATTTGACTAACCTCTGTAATGCAAATTAGAGATTAAATCATGCAGCAAGAAACATTTCCCTGGTTGTGGGTAATTATGGCAGATGTTCTGGAGACTATGAATTCAATTTTATTGTCTATTGCTTGCCATTTACAAGATTCCATGAAAGCAATAATTAAATACACGGAAACAGTCTTACTAGTTTGCTTGAATATCAGATAAACTTTTTTCCTCAGTTTGTTTTCTTCAGACTGCAACACATTATATAACGGTCTACTTATATAAGATTTTGACCACGTACTTTATTTTGCATATACATCTGCTTAAAGTGTTGTTTCAGTAGGAAGCTCTTCATGATGCAAGCACAGCCATGATTTTTGAGGTTTATGTCAACTATTCAGCAGCCTTGGAAGGAGCAGAACTTGCAATACTTCAAGTGAACATAACGACGACATCATGTCTACAACATAACGAAGCATGTGGCTAATCCATCCAGGCATCTCCCGTTTTGAGATTACCAAACTGAATTCCTCAATTTTGTCACTAGTGACTCAAACCACCTCTGAAATGGTGAAGTACAGGACCTTTTCAAATCAGTATTTCTAAAGAGCATTAGGATTACAAAAATGAATGGTGTATTTCTGGGTGAGAGTGGGTGGCTACACACAGGCCTGATCTGCACATATTGCACCATTGTATTAAGTCAACACACTCAGTGTGGAAGATAATTGAGGCACTCAGAGTGTAATTTTTGCATATAGAATGGGAATCCTGAATTGTACAGATGTGTTTAAGGGAATAAGGAAAAACTGATGGTTGGAAGATTATAAGCCTTTAGATGAATACAGAAAAATGATTTATTAGGTGAGGTTGTTTCAGAGAGATGTCTTTACAGGTGAACACTGCTTTTTGCTGTGAATTTGTGTTATTGTACACACGTTACAATTTTGCAGAAGGGCCAGAGGAACAAGAGGCTGTGCCAAAATACTGGGCTTTTACATAGCTCACAGATGCAGAGTAATTAGGTACATGTGTTGGTTGAAACACTAAAACAAGCAAAATATATTTATGGTCTTGCCAAGACAGTATTAGGAGCCATATTAAATATTTTACATGAGAATCTGAAATACTAAAACTGGTGAAATAAAGACAAAGAAAGGATTGGTTCACAAATTAAACCTTCTTGAGGTAGCAGTGTGTGGTGCATCTCTCTGAACCAGTGGAAAGAATCAACTCATTCCTTCACAGGTAGGCATAGGTAGTCTGGCAGGGTTTTCATCACCACGCTTGTATATATGGAATGTATTGTATGAAGGTGAACGAGACAAACACACCAGTTGCTTTGGGAACTACTCTCCTTTATGTAATGTATTTTTCCCTTGTCTCACTGTATGATTTTAAGTGGTTTAAACCACAATTTATTAGACTCCAGAGAAAACGCTACAGGGCAGTTTTCAAGTTTCTAAAGTGACAACAGTTAAGAATCACTGAAAGAGATATTCTGGATTTTTCCAAGTCAATCTTGATTGGATATGAGGCGTGTCATAGAGAGGGCAGTTCTAATGACCTTGCAAACAATAAAGCATTCACATAGGACAATATTTTTTTCAAAAAAAAAAAAAGAGAATTTCTTCAAATCCTGCCTTTCAGATTCCTACAGTCCTTCTTTATATGAATGGTCATCAGCAGTTTATTCTTAAAATATTTTTGCATAGATGAGACATCTCTCCAAAATTACAACTTCAGACAGTAAGGATATAGGTCCCTTGAAAAGATGAGCAAAGCACCTGTACATTTTCTGTGGTTAAATCCATTATAATTACTTTTACCCTTCCTTATAGACACACACACAAAAGATTTAGATGAAAACTGTAGCTGAATGCCTAGAGATATTTTTCTCTTTCCTGGCAATTTTCATCAGTGAGTCTGAGAGCTGAAATCTAAGTTTAGAGTTCAAAAATTCCACTTGGATCTCCTACAAAACAGTAATTCAACTCCATGACTCTAAGTATGATGAAGATAAGGAATATTACTCCTTTAAACTACTAATTTTGCAATCCCATATGGCCACATACAGTAAATTGCCAGATGTAAGCTGTGAAAAGAATTCTCTTTCCATCTTCAGGTACAGTATTTGTTATTTTAAGACTAACATAGAAGGAAATTTTGGTGTTTCTCCTTTAGTTTTATTGGTTTAAGGTTCTTGAATTCCAGAGCTACTTTAATGTAGTTGCACTTGACAACAACTACAATTTCATTGTTTTGTTTCTAGGAAGAGAAGAAAACACTTTCTTGGCTTTTCATTTATTTATTTACTTATTTATTTTCTGAAATAAGGCAAATAAACTTGTCAGGAATAAGTTGACCTGTGATGTCATTATTTTAGCTTTACACACAGAGCTGTTGAGAAACTGCTGCTGACCACCTGCTGCTGACCACAACATTTGTCCATAAGTACGTGTCTGCTATGTTGTAATTTGATGTTAACTTTTTGAAACGATAAACCCAAGAGGTGAAAAGACAATTCCAGACCAATTCAGATAAAAATCACATTAAAGCAAAAGCAGAACTTTCTGCAGATCAGTAATTTTGCATTTTGACAACCTCCTGTAATGTCTGGAGATTCACTGAAGAAGCCCAGAAAGATCATGCTAAAGAAGAGACAGGCTTTAAAGTCTGTAGGAGTAATAGGTGATAGATGTCTGGGTTATCAAGGGCTTACACATGCTGTCAGGTTTCTAGTTATCACAGCCTAGATTGGTATCCATCAATAAAATTAGAGACAGCTTCTTAAGTTCAATGACTTTACATTTTGAAACCTAGTTGAAAGGAGGGGAACATAATGGATAAAAGAAGGCAGTGCTTTGCATTGAGGGAAAAGAAAAGCAGATCTAAACCACTCTAGTATGAGCTCTCTAAAAGTATTTTCCTTATGCATCAAATTATTACAGTAAAAATATTTGATAGTTTCTTCCTGCCCACAATGGCAAAAACTCACTTTATTCATGTTAGACATTTCAATTTTATCTGAAGTAATATATGATGAATTGCATTGAAGTACTGCGTACAGTCTGACTATTTTTTATTTTAAGGGAATTACAATGAGTTTTCTTACATAATAAATGGTTTTCTTTTCTCTAGTTAGCTTTACAGTGGAACATCTATCAGGCACTACTATCTATTACCCTTTTTTGAGATACATTATTTATGATCACAGTAAAAGTGTGCTTCATTTTTCTTACAATAAACTCATTCAGGGTTCCAAAGGATGAATACATATTATTCCCATTGCTAACTCACAACAGTTCTTAGGCTGGAGGTGAACACTCAGATGCTTTTAGAAGCAGTGCCTGGAAGGCCTCTTTTGAACCTTAGTCAGCAAGTCAGACAAAATCAGCAAAGAAAACACAAATGGAAAAGATTCATGCTCAGACCAGAAAGGTACTGGTGGAGTGATGATCAGTAACAGATCTAGAAGGAAATACGCAGGACTAATTCTTTAGTCTGATGAAAGATAAATTTGTTTGCCATTCAAAATTCAGACCAGAGTTCTTTTGAAGTTTTGTAATTCTGTGTAGTTTACCAATTACAAAATTCATCACTTAAAACCCAGAATTTAATATCTTGGGAACTATTGGAAAAGCTTTTTTATTTTGTTACTGGCTTATCTAGTATACAAAGCTAAACCTTGCCAATGAATTTTTAATTTGCTTTCTTTATTTTCTACCCTGTCATCTCACAGTCGAGCATGAGACACAATCTGTAGGAGGCTATCACTGTTCTCACCCTGGACAAGAGGTAGCATGGAAATGTAACGTTCTCCAGCAGTTAGCCTGACACATACTTCAGATCTGCATACAACTCGAAGACTTACTGACCTGACCAATCTCAAACTGCAGTAAGACACCCTCAGGTATGGCTCCTCTGTCTTGCTTTCTTTTATGCCCTGCCTCTGCAGCTGCATCCCTGGAACTAGCTGGCCAGAGAGAGCTCCATTCCCCAACTTGTCCCCTGCATCAGGTCTCTTGCACCAGGTCACAGCATGGCAAGTGCTAAAGGGTAGCACCAAAACCAAAGGGTTCCAGGCTCAAAGAAGTACAATAAGCATATATGTTCCCAAATAAAACTTAGAATTGAACCTAGCTCCTAGAGCAGAACCAGTGAGCATATCCCCTCACTGATATGAAGCATTTCTTAACCTTGGAGACTAGGTTAACAAGATTCTTACAAATTATCTTTTACTGATGAGTGCTCCAAGTTTTTAACATTTCATGCATGAGACAACAGAACTTTACTAGAATAGAAACAACTTTCACTAGGTTCTAAAACTCATTAAAAGGTGACATTAAATTTTTCCAGATGCCACTGACACCCAGGAAAGAAGTGCATGACAGGAATAAGATAACTAAACCCATAAATAAATAAACAAACAAACTAATTTCTTTTGGACTTCCATAGAGAACTGGGAAAATAATGTTACATCAAACACATCTCTGCACTGAATTATGAAGTGGCTTTATCCAGAAAGACCTTGAAAACAGAGGAGTAACACCATGATTAAATAAATCCTGTGACCTCAGGAAAACAAACAAAACATCAAAAAACCTCAAAGAAAGCCAAACCTGCAAATCAACAAATCAGCTCCAGCTCCTTTACAAGTAAAAGCCTGACTATACCTAGATCCTTCCAGATTACACCTCAGCCAAATTACCTCTATAGATACTGTTAATGTCCTTAAGAAGGTGGTTACATATTTACTTTCTTAGAAAATGGTTGAAAGGGTTTGTATTGTCAGTTTTGTGATTTTATTTTATTTTATTTCTTTTAAGGATTGTATTCCTGACTTTTTGAATACTGCTGTAGGAAATCTTTGGAGTGGTCTGGGGGAAATAACTTTTTCAAACACAGAAATGATCAGTTGTTTGAATAACATTGAACCTAGTGAGATCAATGCCTTCACAACGCTTGGTCCTCCAGAGTCCTGTCAGACTGCTTCCAGATTTGGGATAGTACTCTCCAAAGTGAAAAGTCCATCTTTAGAAACTCTAAGTGGGCATAGTGAAATGCATGGGAGCTCTGTGCTAGGAATGTTAACACACATAATGCAATACAAAACACTTTGATCTGATGATCATAATCTGGAGGCTTGCTGAGCAACTGCAGACTGAAAATGCTCTTAGTCACTGCAGTGAGAATACCAGTTACCCTCAAAATACAGATTGAGCATTTTGAACTTTTGAAAGGGTAAACTGCAAAATTAATAATGGACTAATTGTATAGGTTTAGACATATGCAAATATACTCTCTTTAATAGATATTCCATATCATCTAATTGTATTGAAACATGCTTTGACAGGCTCTTTTTAACAATTTTTTTCCAAAACAGAAGTTTAAAGTAGAACAGCTAGTCGTACATCTTGGATTGTGTGGGTCCAAGACCCAAGAAGCATAGATTATTTTCATCTAAAGGTAAGATTTTAATGCTCCAGCTTCAGGTGTACTGGTACCACAGCTTATGAAGGAAACTTATATTTTTGATAGCAGACCTGTTTCATTCAGTACTTCTTCAATTTGTAACTGTGCTAAAATTGTGATGAAAGAAATTACAGAAGACTAATTTATATCTGCTAGTATTTAATAATTATTCTACTAATAATATCTTACAGCTAATAGTAAAACATTCTACCTTTATGAAAAAAAGTGTTATCGATTCCAAGATGGTCTTAATAATAAATTACAATTCAGCCCACTTCTATAAATTGCAATAATCTTGGGGAGGATGAATCAGAAGTTATTTAATATTTACAACAAAACTAGACTCTTGCAATGTAAGCATATTGAGATTGATAGCCTCAGTGGAATACTTCAAAGGAAACAATACCTCACACACTCTTTGTGTTGACAAGAGTACAGGTTATGTCCAAACAATCAAAGCACTCATATCTTAGGAAGATGGCATTTTATTGCATCCAGTTTATTTTTACTTACATCTGCAGAAAAAACAAGTACTTATCATGAGTTATATCTTATTGCAGACTATAAAAATACTCTGAATCAAAATAGTAATTGATGTCTCCTGGTCTTGGCTCGATTTCAGTTGCCTGATCAGTGTAGATAGATTTCTTTAATATTTATTTTTCTTTAATAGCTTCTTCTAACAGTTCCTATTTCGTTCCACGTACATTTCCTCCTCTGTCTCCTCTTTTCTCTCTTTAATGTCTCCTAGTCTTGAAGCAGCATATCATTTAGGCCATGTATTATTATGCATTTTTCTTTTGGCACAGTACAGAAAGCCAGCATGACAATAAAATATTACAGCAAGCATTCATCTTCAAACCTTAGCTACTGTCTGTTTAAAGTAGGGATCAGTGGTGTACAAACAACACTTACTTTAAATATGCAGCATCTGTTTTCTGGCTTCATAACACAACTTCCTAGGGTAGTGCCACTCAATTGTTCTCTTTTCTCTGTGGCTTCCTATTACAGTACCAATTTAGAAGCTTAATAAAGTAAGTAAATAACAAAAATCTGAAAGAATTGAATAAATAAATTGCTATATCTAAACAGAGTAGTCTATTGCTTCTACTGAAACAGAAGTGTAATTTATAAATTCTTTTTATTTCACATACTTTACTGTGATTTTCATCTGTTAGTAAAATAAAATGTCTTCTTTCACATTAAAAAAAAAAAGAAGGAAAAAAATAAAGGAATTTACCAAATTTTGAAGATTAATGAAACACAAAACTTGTAAGGACAAGTCACAAAAATATAAGACAGTTTCTGTGTTACATTTTGCTGAAGATAATGCATTATTTGGCTAAGTTTTGGACATAGATCTATTAATTAAAGTATGCTATTTTTTCAGGGTGGTATTACCAACTTAGCATTGAAATAAAATATTTTCTAGCACATTCTTTTATTGCTTTCCCTGCACAGGGTTGACTGGACACTGAATCATCTATTTCTGGTCAAAAAATTCTTGGTAGTCTTGTGTATTGTTGAAGCATCAGAGATGACTGCCTTTCAAATGAGTTTAAAGAGGACTGGAAGTGTATTCAATCATATTTGAATATATACCCTGGACTGTTATTCTCATTGTGTTGGTTAGTAGAGTGACTTTTTATTGTTTTTCCCCTGGATCACGTTTTAGCAGCAAGAAGTCTTGTCATTAATTAGAAAGATTTGGATAATAAGTATTCCTTTGTGAAGGGAGCAAGCAATCTGATTTACTGAAGGCAATTATACTAACAATGGCAGGTGGAACACAGTCCTCCAGCCCTTATTTCACTTGCATGTGCATACACAAGCTTTCTGAGAAATATCTCTATGCATAAAGCTACTTACAAAATCGTGAGTCCCATTTCTTTTCTAAATATTTCTACCCACTCAACTGTGGAAGTTTGCTTTTGTACTAAAAGGAAGGTTTTTGCACTGTGAAAATAATCTGCAAATTGATCCTACAAGAACCATTTATCTGTGTAGATGCTTTAATTTTAGTAGGTGCTTTAAATTGCTAAAAGATATTGTTACAATTTGTTACATATTAAGAAAACTCAAAATCGATATGCAACTACACAAATAATCAAATGGAAAATTATTAATTGCTGAAGGAAGAAAAAAACCCCAATCCACAACTGTTTTACAGACCTATTCTCTGCTGAGACTTTAGTTAGCACCAGAGAAAGCCAAAACAACTTCAAAGTAGATTTGATTTTTCTGTAACACTGAAATTCAGTACAGCTTTAAGAGGTATATTGAAACATGAGTCCCTTTAAAAGTTAGGACATTCAAGCAAAGTTTGCTCAAACCCAGGCTGACATATTTCAACAGGTTGGGAAAAATGTAGGACTATTTTCTCATATCCAACCATAATCAAGGAAGTTATGGCAAATTTGCTCAAGTTTCACTGTAAATTTTAACGAATCACTTTATCAACTGTAACAGTCAAGGCGAAAGCCAACAGGGAAAGACACTAGGTCTTGAAAACTGTTGCTTTATCAAACAGTGGGAAACTGTAATATGATGAAAGTATTTTCAAGAAAAAGGAATATGTAACCTTGCTCCCAAATAGAAGCTTGTTGTGGAAAATATCCGGAATCGCAAGAAAGTTAAGAAAAACAGTAATAAAACCCAAACCAGGACAGTATCCACAAATACCAACCAGCTTCACCTGCAAACTGGAAACCACACTGCAGTGAGCAAAAATGACAACATAAAGGGAATACTGATCACTGATATAAAGGATATCACTTTGCTGGTGCTGGAAATCTGTGATATTAACAACAGACAAAATATTTCCATAAGAGTATCATTCATGTAATTGAACACACTAACTGGAAGATTGCATCAGAAATATCCCATGAAATGCTTAAGGAAGTCACATGCAGAAATACTTATTGTGTTTATCATCCCCCATCTATTCCAGTTCTGCATTTCTACTCAGCAATCTTATGTAAATAATCTTATTATGATCACACTGATTGACTAAGAGCTTCCTTAAAGGAGTATATTAAATTCCATGCATCTTGAACTAGTGAAGAACAATGATGGCTACGGGATTCCTCAATTTACACAATAAAGAGCTTAAAATGCTGCATTAAATATTTTGATTTATGTTGCTTACATGATCTCTCTCTGGATAATTTTATTAAACTGCATTTCTTGGTATTATTTTCCAGACTGCAGGTCTTAATTTGGAGGGGAAAAAAAGCAAACAGCTTCTGCACAGCCTTGCCTCCCTGATCTAGATCAAATCATATACAGTGGCAATATGGAGCAATCAGTTTTGATAGTTTTAATTCATTAGGAAAAGATTAATTGGGTTGTCATATGACAGTAAAATCTAGGATGCACAAAAGGTGATTCTGTCTCCTAAAGTATTAAAAACAATGCCTGGAATTAAAATGTTAAAGATTATGTACTATTGCTACCTGGAAAGGGGAAACACAAGAGTGATGTGCCACTATACAAAATTATCTAGAAGATGGCAGAAAAAAGGAAAAAAAATCAAAAGTATGGATCAAATAGGATGTGTTGGGAGCAAAAGCATATTAGAGAAGATTGATATGAGCCACCTTCCTCCCTTACTTCAGATTTAGTTCTGTTTGCCTGCTCTAGAGGAATAGAAGTGTGGTAGATAATTACGTCTATGAGATCAGAGTGCTATATCCATCAGGGGTAATATTATTATGTGACACATTCACTTCCCAGATACACTTTGATAAATGAACATGAGTAGTAGTGCTAGTGCCCAGTAATTCTCAGTTGAGTTAGCTGAAAGTTTTCACCAAACCAGTCAGAAGAGATGATGGTATTTGTAGTCTAGCTTTAGAAAGAAATGAACAAATCATAGAGGATCGATGATGCAAAATAACGTTGGAAAAACACAATCACAAGGATTTTTAAGTAAAGCATCAAGTAAAACTAGATTTGTAACTAAAGTTCTGATTTTGGAAGAACAAACCTGAATAAATTTAAATCACAAAGCTAATGAAACCAGCCAGATCAAGATACTTAGATACTTGAGTATATAAAACATTGGGAATTTCACCAAAACAAAGGAGGAAGACACGTTTGAAATAAGGGGAAAACATTGTCTGAAATGTATATTCCAAAGAGGGAAATTGTAAGAAAGTGACAGCTGTAATACCTCAAAGATTGTATTAAGAATAAATAAAGAAATCTTAAAGTCAAAAGTGAGAAGAGTCATTTGCAAGAAAACCAAACACAGGGGAAGTCAAATAAATACTTCTGAAAAGAGTTAGACTAAAATTCCAGAAGTTATTCAGCCAGACAAATTACAAAGAAAGAACATGGTCTTCAAACCTAAGCACATATGAAGATTTTAACACAGTAGCTCACCATCTTCTGCAGCTGATTCTGAGAAAAGAGGTCACTGCTCAGTCCTTACAAGGGACTTAGGACATTGTCATCTACCTTTTGGTCCACATTCCTTCAAGCAGTACCTTCATGTGTCATCTCACAAAATTTTAGGACTTCTCTTTATTCCTGTATGTCTTCTGTTAGCTTTGAAGCTAAGATAATCTGCTATGGATGCTCTGGCTAACTACACATTCAAGCATTTAGACTTTACTCTCCTGTGTTTTCTACTCTGAATTTACAATCTACAAACTCGACTTCAGCTGTGATGTGTCAGCATTTGGTTGGATAGGAAACCATTGGCTTATATAAAGTAGATGTACCACTACCCACTCATTTCTTTTTTGTTTTACTGCTTGGTGTTGTAATGCAGGAAATGGCAAATTTGAAGGGAAGTAGTAGAATGTCTTTCTGACAACAGCTCACCTCGTCTGATCTCACTGCACTTAGTTACACGAAAATGCAATGCATATTATGAACAATGTATGTGGTTAACAAGGTGGGTGGCTTTGCTCAAAAATCCCAGAAGTCACAGGGAGTTTGTCACAGCCCTGTAGCTTTACTATAGTTTATTAACTAAGCTGCTCTTGTTGCTGTGGCTGGTTGAAATTGGCACAGGCACAACTGCCTTAGGTCTGGCTGCACCACTCACACAGAAGTGCTGATGGCTGGTAAGTCATCTAGGCAGGTGTGACAAAGACACCCCTTTGCTGCAAGTGGCATATATCTCTTATATTGATTTATTTTAAAATCTTGTTTCCATCTACTGCAGTCTGCTGACCAAAACAGGAATATGATGTTTCTGCTTGTAGCTACTACTTCTCTGAGGGCACAATCCTGAATTGCTGCTCAGTCCCTCTGTTTTATTATCAGCTGCATCTGTTAGTTGTTGTTGGTTTTCAACCCTTTACTCAAAATGGTTACTTCTAGAATCACTGAATGGCTGGTGGGATCATCCAACTAACATTTATTTATTTGTTTATTGGAAATAGATGGGAAAGGATCATTTAATCTCAGGGTAGTTGCACACACCCACAAAAAAGTGTGGTCTAATGATTTCTCCAATTGCCTTCCAAAGCATACTTAAGGTAGCTGCTCTCTATCAGTTACTCTACTGTTATGAAGCAACACTATGTGAACACTGAAAACAGTGTAGGAGCACAGATGGTGTGGTGGGATGAAAACCCTAAAACTACCACAGATGGCCATTCAGAGGGCTGTAATAGCAGTGTAAGATCTAGAGTGGCAGGCAAGGCTGATAGAAAGAGAACATTTTCCTTTCCTCTAGCTGTACTGAGACAGTGCTGTGCACTCCTCCAGCATGTTTTACAGAGCAATGGGGAAGATGAGTCCCTGCTGATCAGCAGCATGTCTTGCACATCTCCTCTTGTAGCATTAGAGGAGAAATTGATGCAGATACAGGCCTCTAAATATATATGTACACATTTTTAACTAATTAATTTCTTAGGAAGAAAATTGGAAATAGGATATTTTTGGTATGGATGAAGTTTAGTGTTTACAATGTAATCACTTGGCACTGGAGGTGGAGTATGGAATTGGCTGGAAAAACCATGAATGTGCCTACTTCAATTTAGGTAAGAGGTAACTCCTCATGTGTGACTGAAATCATAAGATCTGAAATAATTTTACAAACTGACTCCTCTCACAGCCTGTTTCTCTCTTTCTTCTTACATAACAATTCTCACTTCTTCGTAGAACAGAGTCGAGTCTCTGTAGGGATATACCAGAGGAAATCCACGTCTCTTTTCTTCTAAATCTTTTGGAAAGTCTTAGAAACAGAAATCCCTTAAATTAATCTCTACATACATCTTTTTGGTAGCAGTAGAAGTCTTAAACCCAGCATGTAAGGATTTTCATCTGTTTAATATGGTGGTTTAGCTCTGGCCTATGGGCCATATGCCCACCAAAGCTGCTCTATCACTCCCCTTCTTAAATGGACAGGGGAGAGGAGAAAAATATAACAAAAGCCAGTAATAAGATAGAAGCAATTTAATAACAATAATAAGCAAAAGCAATAGACTGCACAGAAGTGAAAGCAGAGGGAGAGATGTTAGTCTCTACTTCCCAGGACAATGGTCAGTCCTGGGAACCAGGGCTCTTTAATCTTGGTGATTCCTTAGGAGGATAGACACCATGGACAAATCTCCCCACTTCCTTCTTTCACTTCATTCTTATATCTGAGCTGATTACATGTGGCATGGAATATCCCTTCGGCCAGTCTGGGTCAGCTGGCTCAGCTGTGTCCCCTCCCAAGATCTTGCCCACTTCTGGGGTGGGGAAATGCTGAAAAGACACAGCCTGGATAGTTATTCAACAGCAGCCAAAACACTGCTGTGTTATCAACTACTGCTGCAGAGCATAGCACTAGAAGGATGCTTTGAGGAGAATTAACTCCAGCTCTGCCAAACCAAATACATTTACTCTCATGCTTGTAACTGCTATTTTTAAAGTTAATTTCTAAAGGTAAAGCTGTATCTTCTCTGAGTATATCCAGGACTGCAGTTACAATATGTTACTTATTGTTGTGCTAATGCAGTTGTTTTAATAGGAACTTCCTTTCCCATACTATTGCCAGCTAAGAACTTGTCTGAGCTGGTATTTGACTTATGAAGTATGGTGCAGTGGTATCATTCTGACACCCATAAATCCAGTCACTTAAAAAGAGGGTAATTAATAATGTGCCCCTATACTGTCAGCAACAATACTTGTCAACATCCTTTTTTCTTCCTCTCCATCATAATCGTTACCAAGAAGCATAGCTACCTTTGAAGTACAGGTAATTTTAAAACCAGCTTCTTTCATGAGTGATAGGTTTTATTTCTAGAGTGTGTTTTGTGATATAATGTTGTGTTAGTTCATAACTGGAGAGAAACTTGCAGAGAAATGTGAAGAGGATCAGACATACCAAGCATGTCTTCTCTATCTTTTTTTTTTTTTTCCCCAAAAAATGTCAGTTGCCAATCTTGTAAATCTGGCTCTCTAACTTTCCATGAAAACTGGGTGGTTAATTAAAATGCAGCTTAGTTTGGGAACTATCACTTATGATTAAGATTTTACAATAAATATACACTACAAAAACATATATATAGAGGCAGACCTAGAGTAGACCCAGACCACTGAGAATTTCTCAGGTGGCTTTTTGGCTTTTAGAAGGGGATATTTCCACATTCAATATTATTTTAACTGGCATTTTCTTCAGGCTTTCAAATATGTGTTTTTAGTAGGATTATATCTTTATAGAATGATTCATAAATCTCCCTTTCTAGTGAAGCCTCAATCAATTAGCCTGGTATGGTGAAAATTTCTGTGCAGAATTAATGTGTATGTATATATGTGTTTGGGGACAAACATTTTAGACATGACAGAATTTCAAACCAGCATATCTGATGGCTATGGATTTGAATGGAGAATGTAATTTTGCCTAGTCTCTTCTCTTTTCAAAAGAGAAAATGCTGGTATTTTAAGTGATAGTGTGAGGACAAAGTAAGTATTAGCCCTTCACCCTGCCCACCTTTGGCCAAGATGACAGATGCCCATGAAGTTTAAAGTGATAAATGCTTATCTTACACAGTGAGCAGTTGTCAGAAGTAAAGTTGCACCTAAGATTTTCACAAGAATGGAGAAGATAAATTTATAAGGAATATAAATCTGAGGAGCTGAATACTGGTACTCATTTCAGTATTTCTTCTTTGTAAACTCTGAGACAACATTCCCCAGTTGCAAGTGCACTTGTTTTGCTGCTGCTGCTTGCATGAAAACTTTATTTGGAGTTCATTTCAGGTATGTAACCTGGGTTAAAAGCAGATTCCACCAAATGTAACCCAGTCTTCACTTCAGATAAACATCTCTGTATGCTAACTCATACCTACCAGCCTGAGGTGCACTCACGTCAAGACAACTGCACTTCATAAATCACCTTTCATAGTAACTGTCCTGATAATGGCTGCAGAAAAAATTTATTCTGTAAAAGTGCTTTCTCTCTCAAACAGAGATGGCAGGATAAAATTCTGGGAGGAAAATTATTTGTTTAGATGGACTAATTCCAGATTAGAAAGAAATTGAATGGAGTGGTTGTATGTGGTTGAGTGGCTGAATCTTGGGAATATGGTACAAGGACTGCATGCATTTATTCCTTTTTATCTTCTTTGTTTGAAAGCAGGTTGTTTCATGGAGAGATTGTGAAAGGATGAAGCACAGTTTCTGTGACAAATATATGACAGAAATCCTTAAATTAAACACATATCTCATCCTTTTATTCTGCTGAATATAAATGTAAAATTTCTTTTAATAACTATCTAGTGCAATTTAGTGTTATATGAAGCCAAACTGATGCTACTTCTGATAAATATTAATTAAAAATGGGGATAATGATCTGTGCTGCAACAGTTTTCTTGTGAGGTAGCCAAGAATTGTCTGATTTATAGCAAATGTCTTTAGTTGTGTTTTGAAATATTACTTTATAATAGTTTAATCTATTTCTAACGGGGAAAAAAATTACTCTTGACTTAATGATATAATGACTCAAAGACAACCTGGTCAGAGAAGATGAAGCTTTATTTAACCTTAAATTATAGCCTTTTAAGTAAATACAAATCCTTTTATTGAGATAAAGTAGCAAATGAAGTAATCATGCTGGAACCATTCCTGGATTTAAAAGCAGAATATTGATATACATTGTCTTACTTTGCGATCAATACTCAGCTATCTTTTTCTTAATCTTTTTCAGAAACTCCCAGAAGAAATTATTTCCTTTAATCTTCACGTAAAGATCTTTTATTATGCATGATATATCATAAAATCTGAAAAGACATATAACATTCTTAAATAATACACTTAGAGGTATTATTAGATGTTTGACCCATGTACTTGCTTGAAAATACACAGGGGGTAGTTAACAGAACTTGAGGGGTTTTGGAACTATTAGTCCCAGTGACTCCATGGAGCCAGAATCTTTTGGTGTGGCAGGAATTAAGTGACAATTAGAGTAGAGGATAGGGAAGTTGTTCAGTCATTGTACTGAATCTGATTAATTCTGACAGAAAATAAGATAGTGTGAAGAGTTTTCTATATGTACAATATTGTCTCATAAAGAAAAAGAAAATCCATATGAAGGTAGCCTATGATTTTAGATTATTAGATCAGATATAGAACAAGTAGTTGCAGAGCTTGTGTTTATCATTTCGTTGCTGCTGTTCTTTTAGTTTGTTTTGTTTTCTTTTCTTTTCTTTTTGGTTTTGTGTTTGTTTTGTGGTTTTTTTTTTTTTTTTTTTTTTGGGTGAGGTAGTGACATCTTTCAAAGCCTTCTTTCTTAAAATAAATGAAGTTGAATTCCATATTTTATGAAAGCAACACAGATTCTTTATTCTTCATATCTAGTGGTCCAGAACCGACAGACAAAAGAAATTCTGCTGTACATTGCTTTGATGGAATAATGCAGTTTTGCTTCCTATCTGTTTTGAAACTGTGATTTCCAACACAAAGAAATGTGAAGATACACATGGACTAAAGAGACAAAATAATGAGAACTGGTCATGTTTGTGGACCAAAATAAACTAAATATTAAAATACATTGTTTTACACTGTAAAGTTATTTTAATACTGCTGTTAATAAAAACTAGGATTTCTAACTTTGACAGATAGAGACTTCATGGTCTGCAAAACTTCATAGTACAGAGCTCCTAGGCCTTTTAAATTCTGTTTCTACTGGGATACCTTGCCTCTTATCTCCAAACACCTCTATGCACCCATTGCCAGCTCTCCTTCTTGATGGGGACATGATATCCTTGCAAGATGTAGCCCCATGACAGAACGAGGAATGTGATAGTTTTAGGCTGTGCCTAGAGAATTTTCCACAGATCTTGAACAGAAAGTGATAGAATGTAAATAAATTACCATAGGATGTAAAAAGGAAAATAGGGATAAGGTCTAAATAATCCCATTGGACAGATATCTAACATAAAGTTAGGTTTGCACACTAACTCTTTGTCTTTTTCAACTCCTTTGCTCTAGCAGATACTAGCTTCTGGCTTCTGCTGGCTTTGCTGACCTTGGCTGCATTGCTTTGTTGTGGCTAAGTACTAACAAGCGACTTTCTGCTTTTCTCCTTTCTTCTCTTGTCCCATGTACAGGAGGGAGGGAAGGGAGCAGGGAGGATGGTGTTGGTAACCTCATGGTTTTGTCCAGGGGGGTTCTTGCATTGTTTATAAATTGTAAATACATGTAAATATAGTCTATTCTGTACATATTCATTGCATTTCATATTTCTAGATTATAGTTTTGCTTGTAAATGCAGCTTCATTTGCTGTCAACTGAGCTGGTCTGGCAATTTTCTGTTGGGGGTAATCTCAAACCACCATAGAGAACTGTATGACTCACAGCTGTAGAAAATTCATACTGATTTCATACTTAGGTATGAACATTACTGTGTTTATTTTTTATTCTTTTTTTTTTCTGTGACTATATTATCTTGAGGCTGGCAAAGAAGATCAGAGTCGTGCTGGGCAATGTATTATACTGTCTTCATATTTTAAGTGATGAAAGGTGGTTTGTATTACCAGCTTTTTACCAACTCAGGTTGGTGGAACTTTGCTGCTTCCATCTTTTATCTTTCCTAGAGAATGAGGTATATAACCTTCTTATTTCACACACAGGGAAAAAGCAGCAGAAGTTGATGTAAATCTGGGTGGCAACTGAGGCTTTTGTAACTTTTAACTCTGCATGTGGTTGTTTTGCTATAACCATCATCATGAAAAACAGAAAAATAAAACTATTATAAATCAAGAAAAGAGCATGTTTTGCCATCTTTAACTTGAATACAACATCTCCTGAGGATGTGGGCTTAAAAAAAACCCTCCTTTTCTTTTTTTCTTTTTTTTTAGGAGTCTATGTAAGCTGTAAAATGATCAACTCTAGTGCAGGGACATCATGAATTTAGAAACAGCCTGTGAGAAATCAGTAAAATTCTTTATTTTATTTCATGTATGAACATGGTATAGAGTGTGATTCAACAGAAAATAATTACCACTATAGCCATTCAATAAGTATTTGATATGCCCTTGGAGCTATGCATCCCAGTAGTCCATCACAGCTAAGACAAGAAGCAATCCTTGCTGTCTTTCTGTAGTCTCTAATGACTCAGTTGAAGACAAGAACAGGATCTGTGTTTCAAAAGCTGGTGACCAGGACAAAAGCAGATTGGAGATTGAATTGATTTCATCCTGGGAAGATCAATATAATTACTGCTTCCTCTGGTGATCTCTACTACATGGCAACAAAATACATTGAATGAACTGAACTTCTGAACAGACTAATTCTTAAGGTGGAAAACGAGACCTCTTATGCCACTGATAGCTCTGGAGGAGGAATAGTTAGATCTCTCTTCTTTATGTAATTAAAAAGTTTCTAGTATTTACCTGTGTAGAAATTTCAAAATCACCCCTCAACCTCAATGACAATATAATTGTGCAGTAAAACATCTATGAATGGATTAATTCTGAGTAGTTGCAGCGAGTTCCTAAACTAATGGATCTCCAAATAAACTGCTCTGCAAAACTAGCTGTGTTTCTCACGAAAAGCTGAAAAGCATGTTGTGAAAGTATTTATATCTAAAACCCACCAGAATTAGGGCAGAACCAGTTCTTTTATATTTAGACAGAGGTGAACAAGACCTGCAAAATCCAACCTGAATTTGGATTTAGAAGAAAGATCTTCAAATTTTGGGTCATAAAGAAGAAGATTATAGAGAACAATAGAGTTCAAAAAATCTATTTCTCATGATAGGTATTTTCAAAGGCTTAGCTTTACTTTTAATTATGAAACTCAGTCCTACTGCTTCAAAATGACTGTAGCTTTGCATTGGTTTGGCTTTTTATTATTGCTGCTTATGAAGAATGGAATAACAATTTTAACTGCTGTGAACCGGGTGTGTTGTTTTATATTAAATTTATTTCACCCCTTCTACTCCCATCTTGTGTTCTTTGAAATATGATGTTTGATAGAGCTTATATATTTTATCTATATTCTGTCCTCAGATACTGTCCTGTTTCTTTTCTTATTTTTCTTGTCTGTGTCTCTGTTTACCTGTTAATCCTGTTTCATGCTACAAGAAATAATGAGATGCAGATAAACCTTCTGAGTATGGTTATTCTAAATGTCACACTCTGGCAGAACTCATATAACCATGCCCAACATGTTTTACAGATCCCCTTATGGGGAATCACTTTGTTGATAAACTTTAGCAGGGCATCTGTTACAGCTGCACTGAGACATATGAGAGTTGAGGCTCCCAGACTGTCCTTCCTGGGTGTCTCTTGTACTGCTGTGCCCTGGAACCCTCTACTTTATCTGTTCCTAGTTTTACCTCTTTTTCTCACTTGTTTTTTTTTTTTTTTTTTCCCTCTAAGGCAGTCAATGCCACAAATAAGTGAAATATCACAGAAATGCCTTTCAAGACCCCCTTGCCCCCTTGTGCAGCTTAACACCTGAACACAAGCAACCAAATTAATTAAAAAATAATGTACCTGTGCTCCCCTGTATATAGATTTTCTCATGTTTTTTCCCCACTGGCATGAACCCAGTATTCCTCCACAATGGCTGTATCCTTCTTCTGGTACTGGGGAAGATTGTTCCTCTCTGTTAATCATGAGGGGTTTGAGGAGAAGCCACTTTCATGGCATTTTTTTTTTCTGTTGTGAAAGGACTGAGATTTCTTTACTGATGTTTCTCTGCATAAGAATCACAGAATTGTCAGGGTTGGAAGGGACCTCGAGGATCATCCAGTTCCAACACCTCACACTAGATCAGATTGCTCAGAGCCTGTCCTGAAGAGACAAAGCCTCAGATATGCCCTGAACCAGACAATGGAGCAGGAGCCAGGAGGTCTGGTTTTCAGGGAGATTGCCCACTTGCCCAGGCTTGTCTGAACATGTCCTGGGGTCCAAGTGGGTCAGGAGTGTGTGCCTTTGGCGACGTTTGGGGAAAACCTGATTCTATAGGTTAAAGTATCAGGTTTCTATCTCTTAATCTTTGCTGCCACTGGCTATCATTGTCCTGGGAAATCTATAAATACTAGCCCAAAGAGTGAGTTCTTTGCCTTGCCTTGCCTAAGATCTGGGAGAGAAGCTACAAGCCTTACTTTGGATGCCTGAGAAGCCAAGCCCTGCTTTACCTTGCAACCCAGAATCCGTGCCGTGCCTCAGTTTACCAACAAAGACACAAGTGCCCTTCGCAATAACACATCACAAAAGCCCAGGGGCAGACAGATGTATCTTGCCGGGCTGAGAGACAAACCCTGGAGGGGCCAAGACCCCGGGACAGTTTTATGTTTTTGGAAGAATCAAGAACCGCTGAATATTGGACCCGAAGAACCTCTCCATAGCAGGCGAAGCTACAAAAGCTGCTGAGCCCAGAGCTCCAGGGGCGAGAGCTGCTCAAAGCCTGAGCACCGAAGATACTCCAAAACACACACAGCCTGCCCGGACAGCCGCATCATCTGCCTGCCTACAGCCTGCCAGGGACGCATCCTTCCCAGAGCTGCAGGGACAAGCTCTCCTCCCCTCCAGCGCAGCAGCGTCTGCCTGCAGGCACCACCGCCAGACGGCGTGAATTCAAATGCACCCCATACTCTCGGGATTATAAATGCAACAAATGAATATATTGGACCAAAGTGATTTGCAGTCAGTAACCCAGCACATCAGATTTTTATAAGCATCTGTTAAAAGTTCTCTTGCCCTAGCGAATTCTAGATTCCTCCCCTTTTCCCCCTTTGCCCCCCACCTCCCGCCGCCTTGTGAGCAAAGCTGGCATGTTCCCCACGGTTTGATTTTTTTTTCTTTACAGTTTTAATTACTGTTTGTTGTTTCTGTTTTGTTTTTGCCTGTTTTTTTTTTTAATAATATTGTTTAAATTGCTACATGTTCCTGCTGGTGAGATACCTTGCCCATGACCAAATGTTTGGAACCAGTAAGTAGGTTTTATTAATATTTTCCACAGGATTTTTTTTTTACTAATAAAGTTATTAATATTCTAATTAATCGTTCCACCTATTAAATACTAATAATCATAACAGAGCCACACCCAGCCTGGCATTAAGAACCTCCAGGGATGGGGCTTCCACCTCCCTGGGCAACCTGTTCCAGTGTCTGACCACCCTCATGGTGAACAACTTCTTCCTACTATCCAGTCTGAATCTACCCGCTTCTAGTCTTGCTTTATTCCCTCTAGTCCTATCTATCTGACATCCTAAAAAGTCCCTCACCAGCTTTCCTGTAGGTCCCCTGGAAGGCCACAATAAGGTCTCCTTGGAGCCTTCCCTCCTCCAGACTGAACAACCCCAACTCTCTCAATCTGTCTCCATAGAAGAGATGTTCCAGCCCTCTGATCACTCTCGTGGCTCTTCTACAGACACGTTCCATCATGTTCCTATATTTCCTGTAATAGGGGCTCCAGAACTGGCTGCAGTACTCCAGGTGGGGTCTCACCAGAGTGGAGTAGAGGGGGAGAATCACCTCCCTCAACCTGCTGGCTATGCTTCTCTTGATGTTGCCCAGGATACAACTGGCTTTCTGGGCTGCAAGTGTGCACTGATGGCCTATATTGAGATTCTTGCCCACCTGTACCTCCAAGTCCTTTTCTTCAAGGCTGCTCTCAAGCCAGTCCCTGCCCAGCCTATATTGATGCTTAGGACTGCCCTGATGTAGGGCATGATGTAGGACCTTGCACTTGGTCTTGTTGAACTTCATGAGGTTAGCTTGGGCCTGACAGTTGCCCTTCACATATTTATAAACACTAATGAGATCACCCCTCAGTCTCTGCTTCTCCAAGCTGAACAAATGCAGCTCCCTCAGCCTTTCCCCATAAGGGAAATGTGCCACATGTGATGCCTGC
Source organism: Indicator indicator (assembly GCF_027791375.1). NCBI lineage: Eukaryota > Metazoa > Chordata > Aves > Piciformes > Indicatoridae > Indicator > Indicator indicator. The sequence goes on along the minus strand of NC_072011.1, from coordinate 15,606,146 downwards.
CAGGTTCTGCATAAAAAGCAGAAGACAATCATCTGAAGAGCTATTTTCCCTTTTCTATGTCATCCAAGAAAATGTGTAAGATACATTACTGGTTGCTGGATGAGTTCTGGATATCCCCAGAGATGAACTGTAGGAGAGGGTCACTTCTGTCTGTTGCTTTAGATTAACCTGCTCTGTAACCTCTCTGAAAACTCAATAGATACTTGGTAAGATTTTCAAATAGATGCATTAAAAAAATCTTTTCATTAATGAAGTCAAGAGCCAGTTCAGCACTACTGTGATTATACAAATACAACAATAACAAACTCATATCTACAAAAAAATCTCATCAGAATTTAAAAACATTTTAGTTCTGCTATGACTGCTTCAGAGACAAGAGAAAGTGTGGGTAGGACTATGTATCACCTAGAGCCAGCTGCTGGCTAGTGTTCAACCTGATATCCATGATGATCGCCAGATCCCTTTTCTATCCAGATGCTTTCCAGTTGCATGGTCCCCAGCATGTATCAGTATGTGGAGTAATGAAGTACCATTATTTTTCCTGGATGGAGAAAAAAATATGAAGACAGGGGAGATGAACAGAAAGATTATTCTGACCACATAAAGAGCAAGAGATCACTGAGACATCTATATCTATATCTATATCTATATCTATATCTATATCTATATCTATATCTATATCTATATCTATATCTATATCTATATCTATATCTATATCTCATCTATATCTATATATCTATACAAAACCTGCTACACATTCAGGACCTTTGTGTGTTGCCTGGCCTGGGCAGCAGTATAATTTGAGCCTTTACTGTTGTACAGGGTATAATAATATTTCCACACCAGTATTCCTAGCCACTGGCCCTGAAGAGTGACCCTTGCTTGTACTGAAGTGCATCTGATCACACAGAGAGAGAACAGAGGTGCCCATCTGCAGACCAGACCCTTTCCACAGGGATGTCTGCTTCCTCCCTGTGGCTCAGGTTAGAGATGTAAAAATGAAGCTCCCTGGTGCAGCTCTCTGATTATTACCCTTTGATAGTTATCCAGGTTGGTAGTGATGAGGTTGCAGAGAGAAGCCCAAAGGCAGTTAGGAAGGACTTCAAGGCATAGGGACGAGTAGTTGAAGGCTTGGGTATGCAGGTGGTGTTTCATCAGTTCCTCAAATGGTAGGGAAAAACACTGAAAGAGGGTGGAAAATACACCTGAATAATATGTGGCTCAGAAACTGAGGCTACCATTGGGAATTTTGGGTTCTTTCATCATAGGGAAGTTTATGTGGCACCTGGTCTGCTGGTGGCAGATGGAATACTCTTTTCTGAAAGAGTTTGGAAAAGGATCCTTGCACAGGAGTTAGTGGGGCTTGTTGAAAGGGCTTTAAACTAGGCTCATAAGGGAAAGGGGACAAAACCAAGCTCACTAGACAAGAGCCTGAGGATGGTCTTCAATCTGCTGTCCCACTTGAGTGGGATAATGGTGGTATTAGTGACAATAAAAACACAGGGCACGTTAATACGTTAGTAACCACAGAAGGAACCGGGAATGGACAGATATCAAGAGTGAAAACTGATGGCTTAAACCCTCTCTGTAATACTTATGTACCAATGCATCCAGTTCTGGGCTCCCCAGTTCATGAGGGACAGGGATCTACTTGAGAGAGTCCAATGGAGGGCTACAAGGATGATTAAAGGACTGGAGCACTGCCTTATGAGGAAAGGCTGAGAGACCTGAGGCTTTTTAGTCTGGAGAAAAGAAGACTGAGAGGTGTTGTGAAGGCATCACATGCCCAGAATTATGCCCCCAGATACCAGCTAACTTGTCCCAACATGTTCTGGGAAGTCCCCCTTCCGCCCTCCTTTCAGAAAGGGAAGAAAAAAGGCTCAGGCGCCTGCCTGTCTCCTAAGGGGCAAACAAGAAGCAGGCACCCACCTCAATGGGATGCCTATGCTCTGTCCATCTACGGGCATAATTCTAGCTTCACCTTTCTATAGATGGAAGCAGGTTGTTGGCAAGTGTGCCCATTGGCTAGTTTCCAGCCTCGAGTGTCTGTAAGTATTGCCCCATTTTGGTGCCGCGTTGCTCTCTCCTTTGCTTTCATCCATCATGCAACTCACGATTGTGTAAGCTATAAGCCTTTCACGCAAGCGTACTTGAAAGCCTCTGCGAACATGGAAGCCAGCCGACGGAGTATGCATCGAGAACCCGCAAAGGATGACCCCGTCGCCAGAAGCGACGTAGACCCAGTCGACAAGGACTGAGGGAAGCCCCCAAAGAGGGTAAGCTGTAACCCAAAGGGGGAAGGACTAGCCCAAGCGCGGCTGTCCAGAAACGCTGCAAGCTAATTAAGCAGCCAAATAAGCAGAAAAGCATCTTGCGTGGCCCCCGCAGACCGCGGGAGTGAAAGGAGCCTCCCCCTGTAGCCGCTCCGCAGCCTGTATCAGGGCGAAACACCCGGGGATTCCCCGAGGGAAAAGAGAGAGCAAAAGATTAGCCTCTCCATTGAAGTCAAGGCAATGACTGTACCATTATAATTTAAATGAAGCAGTAGCCCAGAGAAGCGGCAGTCAGCTCCCCTCGAGCCGAGCCGAGGGGGGGAAGCATCGCGTCACTGCACCCCCCACCGGAGACCTGCCTACGGGAAGCCCCCAGAGAGGGGCCGAGCACCGAAAAGACCTGGCCGTCCTGAGCCAGTCCCCTCCCGCAGACCGCGGGAGGACAAAGAAGCGAACTGCCCTTCCCGCAGACCGCGGGACGACAAAGAAGCGAACTGCCCTTCCCGCAGACCGCGGGAGGAGAAAGCCAACCTTGCCCCCTCCCCACAGAGCCGGGAGGGAGAAAGAACGGGGCCAACCTCGGGCAGAAGCAGATACCCAGCGAGCCCGCGTGATCCGGCAGTTTGTCTCGCTGCATGTACCTTTCATGTGTGTAACATTTAGTAACGTTCTATTCAAAGCGCCCGCGCATAGCCGCGTGATATTTCCAGCTTAACCTGCCTCGTGATAACGTTATAAATATCTCTTACATAGCAGCCGCAAGCGCCTCGTCGAGTCTCCATCTAGTGGACAAGCAGCGGAACTGCACCCTTTCGTTCCCTCAACTAGAAATTGACTATAAATATTATAATTGGGTATAATTGTAAATACTAAATCAGTTATGGTCTATATTATTACAACCGTGCATCCGAATCAATATATATAAAGTAATTGATTCAATATTAATAATAATTTCATAATTCATATTTTCATAAGTCATAATTAATAATCACCATCCATATCCCTATTCACCCTCTCCACGACAAGAGGGGATCTAATAAATGTATGCAAATATCTGAGGGCTGGGTGTCAAGAAGGAAGGGACAGCCTCTGCTCACTTGTGCCCTGTGATAGGACAAGGGGCAATGGATGTGAACTACAGCACAGGAAGTTCTACCTCAACATGAGGAGGAACTTCTTTGCTGTAAGGGTCATGGAGCACTGGAACAGGTTCCCCAGAGAGATTGTGGATTCTGCTTCTCTGGAGATTTTCAAGTCCCATCTGGATGTGTTCCTGTGTGACCTACACTAGAATATATTGTCCTGCTCTGGCAGGGGGTTGGACCTGAAGAGGTCCCTTCCAATCCCTAATATCCTGTGAACACAGAGGAGCCATTCCTGATTCCTTTCCATGGTGAGCAGCAGTACATCATCACACTCATTCTTCCTTTATTTCTGCAGCTCCTTTCATGCTAGGATTTCAAACCTATTTACACTTGAATTCTCATAGCTCATTGGATTTTCATATAACAAATTTTATTTTCAAAGCAAATAAGCAATAAATCAAAAAGAGATTCCAGATTTTACAGCACTTGTAGTGCTGGACCCTGTCTCTGGACCAACTTCCACAATGCAGATGACAGGATGTGAAATAAGGCTGAGGAGCAGAAGAGATGTTACTATGCTGCTCAGACAGCCTGTATGGCACAGAGAGTTTTTCATCTCTCAGAGCCTTCTCACTTCAGCTCATTAACCTGTGGGGCTTGCCATTTGCCTCTCATTGCTAGACCCCCATGACAAATAAAGCTGACAACATATTGTCAGTCTCTGATGCCTCCAGATCACAAATTCAAAAGAAGCAACTGTCTGCAGATATTTGTTTGTTTACACAGAATTAACAGATGGGCATGACCCATAAGCATGAATCATATGGTGCTCTCACTCTTTTTGTGCATTAATTGATTGTGAAATCTGCAGCTAGGAGGTTCAGTATTGATTACTTGTTCTCCATTGTGATTTTAGTATTCTGGCAGTTTAAATAGAATTGCCTACATTGCCTTAGCCCTCTTCCTCTCTCAGAAGGAGGCAGCTTTAAAGGGTTAAGATGTGCCCAGCCACAACTTGTGGATTGGCCTCATGGTATTCAAGGCATTGTGTAGGAATCATATTCTTCCAAGTGAGACATCAAAGTATATATTTCTGAAACATGACAGCAGACATTTTTCTAAACTCAAATGACATCACTTTTATGATCTCACATTCCAGTATCAAGCTATTCCTCTGCTTAAAAAGCTTTGCCTATTTTCTGCTTTACTGCATTGTAATCCCCTTGCTTCCAGAGTGGCTATGGAGATAGCACACTCATTCCTTTTTCTAGTTAGTTTTTATGTACTTGTCCTTTGTGACTCACACTAACCCACCTAATTACTTTACCCTTTCCTCTAGGATTGTGTATTTTGACCAGACTTGATGATTTTTAGACTTTACTTCCTGCTGTCTTGCACCTTTGCTTGAAAGGCAGGCTCTGAAACTGACAGATGAGGCTGGACAAATAAAAAATCCCACTTCAGAAGTCTCTCATATAATACATATTTTTTTTCAGCAGTGTGTCCCTTATGTTTCAAACTCAAGCTATGATCCCCTCACAGCTATAAGGGTGATACAGGAGGAGAGAGGGGCCACAAAACAGGGAGGCAAGAATGCTGCAATAAGAGTAATACACTCTTTTGAGAGTGGGAGCACAGTCAGGGTGTGATAAATGGATACAGGCTGTGATGACAGTCCAGCAGGACTAAAAGCATTTTGCTGCCCTCTAGTACTTTGTATTAGTAGAAGTACTGCTCTTGGAAAAGCACTGATAAGGAGAATAGCATTCAAAAAGAGACTGCCAGCTCTAAATACGTAACATCTAGCATGTGCTTCACATGTCAGAAATGGAAGAACAAATCATGAGAGCCAATGCCTTAGTGTAGGATACAGAGAAAGGGAAATCAGAAATTTCTATATGGAAATTAGGTCCATAACATAGCTGTGTTTCTGTGAATGGTAATATGGCTTTCCTAACTTGCTCTAGAGCCATAAGCATAGGGGAGCAGATAGTTGCTTACAGCACTAACTTTAGAGAAATATAATATCAAGAGCATAGATTACCTAGTCCATGAATTTTTCTCAGGTTTATACTGCTGTCTGACAGTCTGGACCCATCCAAGCTCAGCTGCCTTGTCTATCTGTGAAAGGTGTTGGTCAAAATGTTGTCTCTAACACAACTCAGGAGCTTGTAGGACAAACTTGGCCTCCATTTCAAATCCAGGTAAAAAGTCTCTCATTAACACACCATGGATAGTGATCTGGCAAATCCTGCTAGCTATAACTAAAACAAAACAAAAAAACCCAACAAGTTAATAATCTTCCTTCCTCACTTTAGTAGTCAGTGCACACCTCTTTGAATACACTTTATGCTATCATGTTTCTACTACCCAGAAACACATATTGTCTTTCAAAACACAAACGTGGTAGTTTTAGGCTGTACCTTTAAAATTTTCCACAGATCTTGAACAGAAAGTGGTAAAATGTAAATAAATCACAATAAACAAGTATCTTCCTCCTTTTGCCCATGGATAATAATCACAATCCTTATGCCAATAGGACAATATTTTTTAAATTTTGCTTCACCAAATTTCTTTAATGCTATTTAAGTACTATTCAGCAGATTCATAAATTATGTCTTATCATGATGTAATTACTTGGGTCTTCTAAAATGGACTGGTTTTGTCTTATGAGGAGCAGCTGAAGGAATGGGGATTGTTTAGTCTGGAGAAAAGAAGGCTGAGGAGAGACCTTATTGTTCTCTATAACTAACAGAAAGGAGATTGAAGTGAGGTGGATATCCATCTCTTCTCCCTAGTAACAAGTGGTAGGATAAGAGGAAATGGTCAGGGGAGGTTTAGGCTGTATATTAGAACAAACTTCTTCACTGAAGACTACAATTGTCTCCCCAGGGATGTGGTTGCATCTTATCCCTTGAGGTTGTTAAAAGATGCATAGATGTGATGCTTAAAGGGCATGATTTAACACTAGACTTGGTAGAGTTAGATGATAATTGGACTTGATCTTAAAGGTCTTTTCCAACCAACATGGTTCTATGATTCTAAAATCAGTGTCCCTCAGGTAGCACTTCTGAGTTACCCTTAACACTTAACATGGAAACAGGAGTCCTAAATATTACTTTTAGAATCCTAAAAATGAATGTATGCATTATGTCCTCTAAACAATCAATAAAGAGACTTGCTATGCTTTCCTGCATCTGCTTTTCTACATATAATAAAGACAAAATGCCTCACACATAGCTGAAGGACATGATGAGAGTATGTAAGAGTACTGTAAACTACAAATTTCTTCCCTGAAGCTTAACATTTATGAGACCCCTACATTACTTTAACACAGCAATTACACAGCTCTTTACACCATTTTTTATGTCTCTTGTGGCTACATGACCAAAACCAAATTTCTGTCAGTCTCCCAAATGAAAGTTCTTCATCCTAATATTTTTTAGTGATGCTTGTTGCTGTCCTATTAATCTTGGTTATACACCTAGAGTCAAAGATAAGCTGAGATACGCCTGAGTGGATGAACAAATAGAAATCTTAGCAAGAGCTGTTGTTTTGTAGCTTTTCCTCATGGGGAGTAAGTTGCAGTGTTTTGCAGAGTTCCACTCATCTATGAAGAGTAATGAAAATTCTGGGATTATCATACAATATATTTATCTTTAGGAGATACAAGCAATTTTTACGCACTGAGAGACTTTGACCTTTCAGATAACTTGCCTTCAGCACAGTAATATCAAATAAGGACTTTCAGTTTAGTTCCACACTGTGATTCCATTTCTGAAAGCTGACATTCCTGGAAAAAGCTCTGCAACCTGTCTGCATCTACAGGCAACAGAATGAAAAGGGACTTGCTTTATTCTCCATGACCATAAGCCTTGGCTTTGTATTTTATTTATGATTTAAGTCCTGTGAAGTGCATTGTTTTGTGTTGCCTTTATTTTTAGTCCTCATTTGGAAGTTTAAACTCTTGCCACAGGGATTTAAAACATCTGTTGTTTTTTAGCACAAGAAATGATGGATATTTGCTGCTTAGTGTGAGAGAATTACAGGATGAAAAGATTTATTAAAACTGACTGGGCTACATATTAGAACTAGGTTTAAAATTCAAATGCCTCTATGTATTTCACATGAGATTTTAAAGGAATTAATGTAAAACATTCATTTTAGATATAAATTAGAGACCCCTCTCATTTAAAGAACTGCCCCTCAACTGCTGCTTTGTCATGGATTTTTTTATATTGCAGGAATTTTGTTGGACTCATGCAGTCCCAACTGTTGATGGTTTTGCCACTTTGAACTTCTGATGTGGTTGGCATTTGGCATTCTGCAATGGGAGGAAGGACAAAACTTCAAGGAATTTATATACCTGAGTTTTCATCATTCTCTCTTCACATCTTTGTGAGCTTAGGAAACCTTTAAATGCATACTAATAATGAATGCACAGTCTTGTTATTGTTACATTTTCTAAAGAGATTCCCATTAAGTCATCTGAGTTAACATCGACAGGAAACTGCTATGAATTGTCAGACCTTGCCAGAAATAATTTCATTAGCCTAATGAAGATGTCCCAGAGAAATTCCAGGTGGATTCAGGGAAAAGTTAGAGAACACACCTGTCTTAAATTGTCTTAACCTATTTAAATCCAAAGTAGTAAAACCTTTACAGATCATGACACAGTATGTGTTAATTCATGTGTAGAAACAAATGTTTGTTTCACTCAGCAAAACATGGTATGTACCTGTCCATCCTACAAAGAGAAAAAGAAAATAACACATATTTTGTTTCCTAAAAGAACAGTTTGAAAATAAAAAAATCTGCCTCATAATCTCATAGATTCATAGAATGATTTGTGTCAGAAGGGACCTTCAAGATCAGCCAGTCCCAACTGCCCTGCCAGGAGTGGGGACACCTTCCACCAGACCATGTTGTTCAAGGTCTCATCCAACCTGGACTTAAATACATGCAGGGAGGGGGCATCCACAACATCCTTGGACAACCTCTTCCAGAGTCTCACCATCCTCACTGTGAAGAATTTCTTTCTATTATCCAGTCTAAATATACTCTCCTCAAACTTCCATTCATTCCCTCTTGTCATTACAAGCCCTTGTAAAATTTCTGTTCCCAGTTTTCTTGTAGACCCCTTTCAGGTACTGGAAGGCTGCTCTAAGGTCTCTCCAGAGCCTTTTTTTCTCCAGGCTGAATGGCCTCAACTCTTGCATCCAGTCCCCATAAGGGAGGTGCTCCAGCCCTCTGATCATCTTCATGGCACTCTGGACCCACTCCAGTAGTTCAATGTCCTTCTTATGCTGGGGGCACCAGAACTGGATGTAGTACTCCAGGTGGGGTCTTACAAGAGCAGAGTAGAAGGGAAGAATCACCTCCCTCATCCTGCTGGTCATACTTCTTTTGATGCAACCCATGATACAGATGGCCTTCTGGGCTGCAAACACATTGCTAGTCATGTTGAGTTTATTATCAACTGACATCCCCATGTGCTTCTCCTCAAGACTGCTCTCGAGCCACTCCTCACCCATCTTATATTTGTGCTTGGGATTGCCCTGACCCAGGTGCAGGACCTTGCATTTGGCTAGTTGAACTTCATGAGGATGTCATGGGCCCACCACTCAAAGCAGTCCATGTCCCTTTGGATGGTATCCCTTCCCTCTGCACATTAACTGGACCACAAGATTTGGTGTCATCTGCAGACTTGCTGAGGGTACACTCAATGCTCCTTCAAGGTGTCAACAGGACAGTAAATGAATATAACATCAGTAGTTTGCAGCAGAAGATGAGACAGTGCAATCTTCCAGCATTTCACTATCCAGCCCCACCTCCTTCTGAGTTCTGAACTCGTAGCTCCTTTTTTCCTTCTCATCACCATGCCACTTGGTTTTTCATAGTGTAAATAATTCACTTGCTCATTCCACCAGACCTTGCTTGCATCAAGAGATATCACAGCAAATTGGTCTGTAAGATCCTGTCAGTCCTAAGCAATATGGACATCTGCCCTTCAGACTCAAGGGGTGCTTGTGCTTTTTGGCAATTTCCCAGTACTCCCAGAATTCACTATACCCTTACAAATTTTTGTAGTGATGATTGATTAGTTGTTCTCTACCTGAGGCTTGGATTTTGATTGCTATTTTCTTCTGAAGTTCTCTCTTCTGTTTTGCCCTGTCCACTACCACCTTGGCAAGATGGGTTTACTTCACACAGTGTTTGATCCATAATTCCAGCACATGAACGTGAGTAGAAGATCCTTAGTTTTCTTCTAAAGAATGAGATGGAAACCACAGTGTGCTTCCACCATTTCATCCATTTATTAACAAATGCTAACTTGGTTAACTAATACAATAAATAAACAGCAAACCAATTCGTGTGGGTGTATGATGGCTAGATCTTCGGGACTTACATTATACAAGATTTTTCTTCCTCTCTTTCCTGCTGGGTAGCTGACACCATCAGTGACCTAACTAGGAAAATGAAAACTTTTGCTTACTAAAACCACTGGGAGCTTTGATGATCTCTTAGAGGGGAGTAAGTTTTCAACTGCTGTCAAGTTCTGACAGAAAAGAGATTGAAGTAAAAATATTTGAAAGAACCCCTTCACAACCACCTCAAAACTGGCAGTATTGTTTTACTTTTTCTATTTCATTTCACTTTATTCAGCTATCCATTCCACATGGGTTAAGAGAGAAGGAAGCCAACTTCTTTGCAATCACAATTTGCAGAAACCTCTAAGGAAAACCAGAGGCAATTACAGGAAGCTTAGAGTGTGACTAAAAGTGTGATGCACCTTGACAAAAAATGGAATTAGCAAGACTTCAAAAAGCTTTAGTGGTTTATATCAATGCAAGTTTCAGTAAACAACTCTGATTAAAGTAAACCAGTTCAGTGAATCCTGTGGGTATGATACAGAGTGTGAACAGTGCTCATTATGAATGCAGTAAAAATGACAGATCTCATGGCACTCAGGAAATTAAGACACTTGTAGGAAGAGATTCTGGAAATGAAAAATACAGCTCAATAAAATCTGTTATCACTTACATATCCCACTGGATAGAATGCTGGAATTTAAATTTTTAGAAAACCGATTGTTTTAATTCATGAAAAGTCACTGAAAAATTCATGAATACAACTGCATATAGTTTTAAAACTTGCTGCTAAGGTTCCAAATGCTGTTACTTAAGTACAATTAAACATATTTGGAAAAGTCTTCTTGAAATGAAATTGGTGGAGGACATGTTATCCTTCTCCAAGGATTACTTGTGTGGAAGACAATTAGACATTAGGGTGAGCAGTGAAAATGTAGAACTCTAACAGAGATTCATGGTTTTAAACAAAATGGGTATGAAAAGTATTTGTATAAATGTTGAGAAGTTATCATACTATTTTGTTAAATGAAAACTAAGGTTTGTAAAGGAAAGAAAGCTGATAGCTATTTAAAAGTTGATTACTAGGAATGATTTCCATACATGTAAGACACTTGAGAAACTTGGACAGATGGTGTTAATTCTGCCTGGCTGATGGAAATGTTCTCCTTGGCTTTCACTTAGGACAATGATAAAAAAGTAATGTGGAGTTCCAGTTTTCCACAAAATGATGTTGTCCAATCTTCAATTTTAATGAAGCCTGTATGCCTAAGCTATATGTGAACTTCAAATTAGAATATGTGATTTGGAGTATTTTGAGATTAATGCTCCTGAATGCTTGCCAGCCTAAACGGAACTGTCTTTCTATGGCGGGGAAAACACGAACTTTTCGTGACGAAAGGAGCAAAAAAAATGCTGATAAACATTTCTAATATTTAGGCCTCTCTTCTGGGGATTATTTACTGTAGAGACAGAATGTCTTTTTGAGGGGAATTAAAAATAAAAAAAAAAAAAACAAGCCCCAAACTCATACTTTCTTGTTGAGGCTGCTGGATCTCTCAGCTGAAAGTAGCCAAACAGTAACAAACCTTACTGGAACACATAGAGGTAAGTTATCAGTATTTATTGTCCAAGAATCTCATCTTAATGTGTCAAAAGGAGAAAAAAAGTTGTCTGTGTTCTCATAGCATTTGGAATTCAACTAAATAAATGATGAAATGTGATTTTGGATGCTCATCAGAACGTATAAAAGCCTTAGCCTGGAAGGTTTCTTATTTATTTGTTTGAACTGGTGAATTCTGATTAATTTTCTGCTAATGCTTTTAGTTCAGATACTCTTAACCAAAGGATATCTTAGAGAAAAAAACACCACTGTCTGGTATCTTTAAAACAAAAACTGTAAGCCAGTAAAATGCATCCATAATATTTTTAGGCATCCACTTTATTTTCTGTCAGATTGAAGTATTAGAGATTAATTTATGTATTTATTCAGATAAATGCCTACATTTCTTAAGAAAGTAAACTGTTGTTTAGTTGCTTGGTGAAGGGAATTTAAAAAGTGCACTTTGCACTCAGGGTCTGAAACCAAAAGGATGACTGTGATGTTTACTTTGTAAAACAAAAAATTGTAGATAAATATGTGCTTTTCTTAAGTTCATCTGTCTCCTACAATTTTGAAGAGATATTGCTTGTTTTAGGTACAATCTAGAAAGTATTAAATATTGTTTAATCCTCAAGACAATCCTGAATTCTGGATCTAAACTTCATTGATGTCCTGCCCTTGGTGTTACTTGGAATACTACAGAAGGATAAAGTATTATTTTTAGCTCATTATCTTGGATGCTTTTAACTGCAAATGAGATCAACTGATGTGGTAGAGGTCACATAGGATCAAAACCAAGATGCAATAGCTTGGAAACTGTTGAAAGTTTCAACTGGTAACTCTAAAACAGCTCCAGAGTAGTTGTTTGATGTATTTGTAAGTGTGCTGAAGTGTTAGCATCAGAGAAACTGAAATACACTTCATATATTTCTCAAAGGATTTATGGCTTTTTTTCCCCCAGTAAGTTCATGACATACAGTAGTACACCATAGTGATCTGCTCAGGGGCTGCTGTCAGGACCACCACCAGGCTATCTCTGCCCCAGGCTGAACCAGCCCAAGTTCTTCAGTGTCTCCTTGCAGTTTCTGTCCAAAGGAATTGTTGTTTTATCTTCTTCAGAGACAGTTGAATGATAAATCGAATTCCTTTAGACTAAGCCCACAATTACAGGTTCAAGTTAATGTAACATAGTAGACTATTTCATAGGAAGACTGTGTAACAACAGACTATATCAGGGCTTAGTTTCTACCAGAAAGTCTCTCACTCACAGCAGCGACTATCCACTGCTTTTGCAAAGTCAGCAAGGATCAAACAGATCAGAACTTAAAAACCAAAACCATATGCTATCAGTAAGGTATCTAAGTATTGCCTCTAGGAATATTATGGTATTAAATGTGAGCCTAAACCCCACAGTTAGTATCTCTGATTGCTGTCAGATAGGGTGGGTGTGGAGCAGTCAAATGCACACCCAGTTACTCATTCCCTCCTCTTCTTTACTGGGACAATTAGATTAAGGTAGCGAGAAACAAAGAGAAACATTAAAGCAACACCTTTGATCCCCCTTTCTCAGCTAACTTTCAGTCTTTCCCTCCCCTTTCTCTTTGCCCCTGCCCCAAACACTGGAGAAGTGGATATGGCAGGGTGTTTTCAATGCACAGAGGTTTCCTTCTGCTGTTCCCTCACAAGCTTCCCCCCTGATCCAGCATGGGCTCTCCACAGGCTGTAGTTCTTCCAGGAAAATCCACTGCTTGCAGTTTGAGGTCCTCCACATAGCAGTCTGTGGCTTCTCATCAAAGTCCACCCCTGCAGTCCCCTGCTGACAGAATCTAAGCATCTCCATACCCTTATAAAAATACCAAAGGATCCATTCAACATATTCTCAGCTGGCATGTGCTCATTTTTCGCTTGTACAAGAACTTTGGAGGAAGACTATGGAAGTTTTAAAAATCAGTTTAAGTGAATCAAATTTTCTCAGGCATATCAACATACTTCTCGCTGAAAGCTTTCCTGCTAACACTACTAAATTCTGCCTCAGTCTTTTAAAGAAAAGTATCTTAAATTAAACCAAATTATATAGTAAGTTAAAGTAAGTATGGTGTCATGTCCTAAACTTTGTAATCATTCATTCTCTGACATTTACTAAGGAAAGTGCAAGAATCCAATTAAGAAAAGGAAGAAAAACAGAAAACCTGATCTGAATGAAAATACATCCTCTGACAGATAATTTCCAATGGAACACAGCAATACCACATACAGATAAAGTAATGAATAAATATCTCTTATCTGAGTGTTTCTCTTCACATCTCCATGTGTTTAATTCTCATAGATCTATTTTCATAACACAGCCATGATATTGGGCCCTCACAAAAGAAAGGGAACATTGACTTTCTAGTTCTTTTTTTTTAACAAAACTGATTTTTGTTGGGTGTGTGTGCATGTAGAGGCAAAACAGATTTCGATAGTGTTTACTCTGTCATTAAGCTGAAGAGAAAAATATTCATCTAAGTTTCCAAGATTCAAAAGAAAATATGTCAGTGTCTGGGAGAATTTGTGCTTTCTTATTTTCTTTTTGCATTTTTTTTTCAGGGCCAGAGAAGAGAAAAGACTGGATATTTTCCTGCCATAAGGCCAGAGTTACTCTGAATTAACAGCAATGTGACTCAAAGCAGAAGCTGACTCTTTAGATTTAGATTAGAATAAAAGAATCTTGTTCCAGCTTTCCTGATTCTGGGAGCACACAGGCTTTTATGTACAATTGTTGCTTAGAAAACATGCAGCATAATTAGCAAGCAGCTGGAATATCAGAAAATTTGAGTATAAGTCTGTTAACCAGCACTGTGGTTACCTAATCAGTTAAGCCCCTGCTGCTCTTGTTTGCATCTTTGAGCATTGTAACTCCACCAAAAGCAATGCTTCTGCCATAGGGTCTCTCAACACAAAATGAATGAATCAGTGACTCTAGAGGAGCCAGTGCTAGCTAACATCATAAACAAAGCTAGATCTAACTGCAGGCAGGGCTCTGAAGGTGCCAGTCTTTTGAGGTACTGCAGGTACAGTGCAGCTGTGTGCGTACCCACAGCCACCATCATATGTAACATTGAGTCATGTCTCACTGTGCCCTTGATGTAAAGACTTCCTTGAACTTGAGATAAATCCAACTCATCCAGCAGTTAAAATGGAAATGGACTCTACATATTTTTGATGTGCTGTTCTTTTTTGTTTTGCATCTCCTTTCAGCCTTGCTTCAGATGTTTTTTGATGTGCTACAAAGGAATGCAAGTCTATTTTCTGCATATTTTTTGTGTTAATTGCAGCAATAAACAGATGCTTCCATAGTAAATGTATTCAGTTCTTCACTATTCATGCACACTGTGGTGGTTGAAATTTCACTCCCGCATTAACCACACCAGACTAGCTCAGTTTGGAAGCAAATGAAAACTAAGAACAGTTTGAATTAATTTAATTCAGCTGTACCATTCTAGGAAATATCTTTGTGATGAGTATAGTACAGCTAATGAACAGATACAATATAGAATATCTTCCACAATAACATGGAGTTTGCTGTGTCTTTTTATAGAAGGGTTGGGGGTTTTTATACATAATGGGCATATTGGTAATAAAAGATGTTACCACAATGTATTCATGCTTTTTTTTTTCATGTTTTTTTTTTTTTTAATTTATTTGTAAAGAGAAAAAGGAGCTGTAGGTTTCTCTCCAGTTTTATTCTCCTGAGACTGGGCATTTACATAACAACTCTGAACCACATTGTGGGGACTGGGTTTGCAAAAGGTCAGGTAGCCTCATGATCATGCAATAAAGTAAAACAAATCGTGTTACTAACTTCAGATGTCCTTGCCAATGAGCTCCCAAAGAACTCCCAAGTTCAGCTCCAAATAAGATTTAATGCAGTGCTTATTCTAAATGATAATTGCAATTGATTCATTTAATGCTATGCAGGATGTTTTGTGAAAGCTTTTCCTATAGTTTGGTGTTAATTGTTAGCTATGACCTCTTAGATACACAACTGCTGATTCACCAAGTTTTAGGCAACAGGAACTAGATTTTATAGTGCATCAAAACAGAAAGACAGTCACAGTAACAAATGTCACAGAATCACAGACTCATAGATTGTTAGGGTTGGAAGGGACCTCAAGGACCATCTAGTTTGAACTCCGCTGCCATGGGCAGGGACACCTCACACTAGATCAGGTTGCTCAGAGCCACATCCAGCCTGGCCTTAAAAATGTCCAGGGATGGGGCTTCCACCACCTCCCTGGGCAACCTGTTCCAGTGTCTCACCACCCTCATGGTGAACAACTTCTTCCTAACATCCAATCTGAATCTACCCATTTCTATTTTTTTTCCTTTCCCCCTAGTCCTATCACTACCTGGCACCCTAAAAAGTTCCTCCCCAGCTTTCTTGTAGGCCCCCTTAAGATGCTGGAAGGCAACAATAAGGTCTTCTTGGAGTCTTCTCTTCTCCAGACTGAACAGCCCCAACTCTTTCAGTCTGTCCTCATAGGAGAGGTGCTCCAGCCCTCTGATCATCCTGGTGGCCCTTCTCTGGACACCTTCCAGCATGTCCAGATCTTTCTTGTAATAGGGGCTCCAGAACTGGATGCAGTACTCCAGGTGGGGTCTCACCAGAGCAGAGTAGAGGAAGAGAATCACCTCCCTTCACTTGCTGGCTGTGCTTCTCTTGATGCAGCCCAGGATGTGATTGGCTTTCTGGGCTGCAAGTGCACACTGGTGGCTCATGTTGAGCTTCTCATCTGCCAGCATGTCATAAAGTTTTAATGAAGAACAGTATAGAGGTTTATTTCTGCAATGCACATTTCATTTTGTACCAACACTGTTTCAAGAATCAGCATCTAATCTGCAATTCAGAACTCTTACTTTCAACTACATTACACTCCTCTCATGCTAACTGAGTGCCATTTGCTGAAATTTAGAAATGAGTAACCAGGTTTGTGGTGAGCTATTTTGTTAGGAAGGCCAAATGAACACTCCCATGTGTAAACCCACATTCTGTAATTGTTAATCATACAATGGCCATGTGAAATCAAGGAGAGAAATATCTGACTGGGCTAAAAATTATTCTCTGGTATAATTCTGAAAATTGTCTATGGAGATTTTAAGGTAAACACAGGAAACACTAAAAATATGAAACAGTTTAGAGACTGTTTTACTTGTCACCCAGTGTAACACTGTCTTAGAAAGAAGTACAATCAATCATTTGTTCACATTAGCTATTTAACTCTGAAAAAATGGCCATAATTATCAAAGAGTACAGAACAAGTTCATACTTTAGTGGGTACATAAGATCTATAAATATGTATAGGTCACAGGATTTATGCCTTCAAATGCTACCTTTATTTTCAATATTATCAGTATTCTGTGGTAGGAAGCCAAGAATAAAATACATTACTTTCCTTGTCTGGCTCTAAGGCTACTACATAGGATTATTATACAGACACAAATAAAGAGTCTTTTAGAAGCATTGCCTTCTGGAGAGGTAGAAGTACAGGTGATTGTTCAAAGTGGTTGCTACTTTAAATACAGGTGGGTTTGACCTATCAGATTTTGGTATATGACATTAAAATGACCTATGGAGAAAAAAATGAGCAAAATGGGACTCAGGCAGATACAAGTGGCAACTGGATAAAGAGATGACATGATAATAGTCTTTAGGAGCATGAAAAGCCATTGTTTGGTCTTCTAAAATATCTAAACTACACCGAAGGAAAGGAAATTCAGCTGAGATGTAGAAATAATTATCTGATGCTAGAGACTAAAACACAACTACAGTTCCTATCAGGAGACTACAACATCTCCCACAGTTAGGGTTTTTATGAAGAAGCTTACAAATGCTTCTCAATAATTACATCCTTGTTTAAACCTGCCTTAAGCAAATGGTAGATTTGATGGGTCTTACAAGCTTTTGGTCATAAAAAAGTCTTCAGTTTATCCTGATTAGAATTTTTTATTTTGGGACCTCTCTTTTCCTGACCTTTGTGTGCTGTAACAACACAAGCCTTTATAGGCTTTCTTCATGTAAATTCAATAGTTAATAGATCACTGTTAGCATCATGAATCAAAAATGTAGGAGTCAATAAAGTTTCTCCAGCTGGGAGTTTGGTAAAGAATTTTTACAAAGGAATATGTGATGATGAAAGGGAGTAATCAGTACCACGATTCTATAGACCAGTTGGCTTCACATACAGATGATTGGATGCAAAAGGCATCTGCTCTATATTCACTTTAATTTAATTTGATACCCCAGAGAAAACAAGCTCAAGTATAAAAAAAGAATTAACAAATGTGTTCTCTCATTTTAATCCTTCATATAATGACCAAAATGTTTGATAAGAACCATTGATTAGCTGCCAGCTGTGTTAAAACACTGCAAAGACAGTTGTGAAGGATGATAAAGCAAGAACTGCTTCAGGACAACTGTGGTTTATTGAATTAAAGATATGAATCTAACAACAAAGCCTCATGAGGAGCATACAAAGAACAAATTCCAGTTAAGATAAATGAAATTCAACTCAAATTTCTAAGACAACAACCATACAATGTCCCACCTCACCCAAATAAATCCAGAACTAGATCTCACTCCTGAGCGTGAGGCTATGGAATTGTTCTACTTCTTATGCTTTGACAAAAGCTGCATAGCTGTATATCTTCTTCTGAATATTGCCATAATTTTTGTGGTTAGCATTTTTCATTCCTGTTAAAAAATGAGAGCAACAGCATCTACAATTTCAAAAGGAGAACGTGTGGAAGCATGTTTCTCTGGAGCATTTGTTTCCTGTAGGTTCTTTATCTTTCTACTCAGGTCTATGGGACTAAAAAGAACTTTTCAGTGTCTATATCTCCTTGAAACAACACAGATTTATTGTGGAAAAATAAAATTAAAAGCAGGTATTAATTTAATTTTTTGTCTGGTTTTTGTTTGTTTCTTTGTATTTTTAAATGACACCATCATAAAAATGGACAACTACATTAAAATTGTGCTCAAAATAGTAGCATCCATCAGGGATTTTGATATCATTGTCCTGGAATGAAGTGGTAGTTATGGAGAATTAATATAAAATGTAACATCATGTGCTGGCAGCTATCATGCTGAGAAAATGCGACAGAAGTTCACAAAGGCTTCTTTAAAGTACTGTGAGCTCATTTAAAAATTAATTGACTATCACTTTATTTTCCAATATTTTTTTTTCGAGCTCCAAAAGCACAACATAGAAAATAGTTTTCTCTAATCAAAGACAACATTTTGGTTAATAACAGTGAGAAAGAAACAGACCCAATCCATAATACTAGAGACAAAACCTCTGATCCAGGAAGTGGCTATGTGACACCACTTTAGTTGGTTAGATACTTCTAAATTATCCAGACTGTTGAGATCTCTTGGAGGAGAATTGGCTGAACAAGTTCTCAGACTTCTGCCTGGTGGTTATCCTTAACAACCCACAGAGCACATATGAAAAACCACTTGTATTCATACAGGGAAATAAAAAAAATTGGAAGAATTAAAATTAGTCAGATTGTCCAGAATACCTTGTCATAAGTTGTAGAGCCATAAGGAGAAATATATTTCCATGTGCCAAAATGAGAGATGTAATTTACATTATGCCTTGCTAAGCTTACAATCCTACAACAATTATTACAGCAGTAGGAGTTGATTAATGGGCTATGTAACTAGCTGGTATAGTTATGCTGGTTTTTGCTTTATACTTGGAGAGGCCATTTTCAGTGTTGCAGAGTGTACATGGAAGAGCAACATTGTCCTCCATCTACTAAATGCTGCTAAACAGTAGAGAGTCATCTTTTCATTGAAGAATTATTGATTTTTTTAAAGTTTTAATTTTTTTTTAATAAGGTAGGGGGGACTGGACAGTTTGCCAATTGACAGCAGTAGTATCTGAAAAACAGACAGAGAATATTCATATGAAAGTGAGCCATCAGACAGTCCTAATATTGGTGGTCTCTGGCTAATATGTGAACACTTTCTGTATCTGTCAAGGCACAAAACATAACAGATTCCACATGATGCTTTACAAGGATCTTGAGTCTGTTTCTGAAGTTGAGGAGCAGAAACACAGAGAGCTGCTGGTGATTTCTCATTTTTTACCTACTAGTTGTCTGTAGCATCCTTTGCAGATGAAGTTAAGAGGATGATAAAGTTTAGGGAAAAGGCACAGAAAATGTGTGCAGGTGTGGAGGCTAGGAGGAGCTTTCCATTACACCTCATACACACAAAAAGCCTGTGTGGCAGTTTTAGGCTGATGCTTAGGAAAATTTCCACAGATCTTGAGTCGAGAGTGGTAGAATGTACATAAATTACCGTTGGATGTAAAGGGAAAATAATGGTAAGGTCTAAATGATCCCATTGGTCTGAAAACTAACATAAAGTTAGTTGTATAAACTATTCTGCTCTTTTTTGGCTCTTTGCTCTAGCTGACACTAGCTGGTGGCTTTTACTTGGCTGTTGCTGACCTTGGCTGCATTCCTGTTGTGGCTCAGTACTAACAAGATACTCTCTGCTTTTCTCTTCTCTTTTCTCTTTTCCCTTGTACAGGGGGGAATGGGGTGGTGAGGGGAAAGCTATTGGTCCTTGTATTCATAAATTGTAAATATATGTAAATATTGTACATTTTCTATATATTCATTGCATTTCATATTTCTAGATTTTAGTTTCCTTGTAAATATAGCTTCATTTGCTTCCATCCTAATCTGAGCTGGTCTGGCAATTTTATTTTAGAGGGTAGTTCTCCAGATTAGTTGGGGGGTAATTTAAACCCACCACAGCCTGGTGGCCTTCTCTTTGCAGCAAAGCACTAGCTCCTGTTTTCCCATGTCATTCTTGCAAGATTTTTTCATCTGCTAAATGAGACAACAGCCAGGAAGCAATTATATGAGTGCAAGGATGAATTTCTATACTTAAGATGCAGAAAAGGCAATATTTTATTTTCTGTCCCATTTCACTTGACACATTGAGGTAAATGTCTCTTTTAAATAATTGGAATAGTACACAGAACACAAATCGATGTAAAGAAAAATAATGAGGATTTCTGGTCTAAATTAAAATAATTAATTCTACATGTGTCACCTTTTTCTCTGATTCTTCATTCTAACACCTAATAATTTTATATAAGGAATCATATGTTGGTAAGAGCATGGCCCCAGTATGTGCTCAGTCAGTGCATTGGTCTATAGTCTAATCTGCTAACCTGTTCAAGAATCCAAAAAGAAAACATTAGCATTAACATTATTCAGGGCAAATACAAATTTTCTATGAGCAGATGATTTTTATTTTCGCCATCTCTACCATTAATAGTATTTCTTGTCAGCTCAAATAACAGAATCATAGAGACATTTAGTTTGCAAAAGACCTTTAAATCAATGTTTCTTAACATCACTATAATGCGAACATAAACTGGTAAACGGCAAATTACAAAGACTTTTAGACCATCAGAAAGGAATATCTAAAGTTATAAATAAAAATCTCATATCACCTCTCACTGAGATACAAATTGGAACTGTTGTGAAGCATTTGAATAGCATGAAAGATCTGTCTCAGAGTAACCAGGGTCTATTGCAGCAGTCAGAGATCTTTTTCTGAAATTATCCACACCTTACTTCTATTCTATATGAATTTTTACAGTTCCTCTCCTCTCCTCTCCTCTCCTCTCCTCTCCTCTCCTCTCCTCTCCTCTCCTCTCCTCTCCTCTCCTCTCCTCTCCTCTCCTCTCCTCTCCTCTCCTCTCCCTCCTCTCCTCTCCTCTCCTCTCCTCCCTCTCCCTCCCCTCCCTCCCCTCCTCCTCTCCTCTCCCTCCTCTCCTCTCCTCTCCTCTCCTCTCCTCTCCTCTCCTCTCCTCTCCTCTCCTCTCCTCTCCTCTCCTCTCCTCTCCTCTCCTCTCCTCTCCTCTCCTCTCCTCTCCTCTCCTCTCCTCTCCTCTTCTCTCCTCTCCTCCCGTCCCCTCCCTCCCTCCTTCCTTCCTTCGTTCCTTCCTTCCTTCCTCCCTCCCTCCTTCCTTCCTTCCTTCCTTTGTTCCTTCCTTCCTTCCTTCCTCCCTCCCTTCCTAACTTCCTTCCTGACTTCCTAACTTCCTTCCTAACTTCCTCCCTAACTTCCTTCCTTCCTCCCTCCCTTCCTAACTTCCTTCCTGACTTCCTAACTTCCTTCCTAACTTCCTAACTTCCTTCCTGACTTCCTAACTTCCTTCCTAACTTCCTAACTTCCTTCCTAACTTCCTTCACTCCTAACTTCCATCCTTCCTGACTTCCTTCCTAACTTCCTTTCCTCCTAACTTCCTTCCTTCTGATTTACATTGTCATAATTGTTATTAACATGTCTCACATACTTCTTGCCTTCTTAAAGAACTTCAGTTTGTCAACCCTCTAAGTTGCACCACTTACAGACATTTCCATTCTTCTTGCAAGGGAAAGGACACTTGCTATAATCGTGGAAGAACATAATGTGTTATCTCTCTGTCAACTGCTTAATATTCTCTGTGTTTGTAAGGCATTCAACACAATATAGTAAATGTTAGTGCTGGTCATTTTTCATGGAGCTAAACCTACCCTCTTTCAGCTGGTACAGAGAGGAAGGAGCAAAAAAGAATGGTTTCTTGTGAAGCTTTAGCATGTACTTTCCCCCTGCACCTAGCCAAACTTCACCTGGAGATGCTGAATTAAACTGCTCCCTGGAAAACTGCTGTCAGACTGACTGAATGAATCAGAGCCCCGAGAGCTCTTGCCAGTCCTGCTGTTTCTCTTTTGGCAGCCTGCACTATGCAGCATTTTGGCTCTTGGCCTTTCCTGGCTCTTACCTAAAGGAGCAAGAAATCTCTTTGCCTCCTTCATCCCTTTAGCCACAGTAATACTGTCATGACTGTTGATCAATGAGACATCTGAATACCACAACTGGGACATAAATGAAGAAGAATGTACTGCACCAGGTATTACATAAAATATTAAAGAGAAAGATTGCTTTTAATCAAGATACTTTATAAGAAAATATTTTGGCAATGACAAGGAAACAGACCTTTCAAAATCATCCCAGAAGTTAAAACATAATTTTACTGCAATTTGTCCAAATGCAACTTAATGCTGCTCTGTGAAAACACACATGGAGTTTTTCCCTCTGGTTATACTACAGAATAAATGCCAGAATTCAGAGTATGACTGGAAGTGATTAACGTTTGAAGCTTTTTCCAGTCTACTTCCATTGTATTCACATAGATACAGTCACTTCAGTAGCTCCAAGACAGACCTCAGTATACATACTTGGATGGTTTACATGAGAATAAAAAGATTTCTAAATAATTTAAAATAACTTGAGCAAAGCAAAGTATTTTCCTTAGAGATGCTGTAAACTAAAATATTTTCCCATAGAAACAGATTTTTATGATTTAAGCATTCTGTTCATATGAAAGAGGTAATTGTTGTCCCTAACTGGCACTAATGAAGATTTATCTAGAACTAACTCTAATTTAGTCTTTGTGTTAGAGAATTGCTCCCTTTTTGTGCCTGTAGCTTTGCTTGCTCTGTATGGCATCTCAGTAGGTATCAACATTGTTTGCATTTACAGCTTGGGCCAAATACCTTGCAGTGACTTAGAATCAAAAATCCCTGCACAACAACAAATCCCAAAACTCATTAAAAGTGTTTAATTTCAAATGTGTACCTGAGCATTCAACTTTTCTTCTTGAAACCCCAGTCATAAAAGACACTAAAGTCCATCCTACAGATTTCTGCATAGCCAAAGTGTATTCTGTCACTCTGATGCTTGCCATGCTGTACACTCTTTACCCAGCCACACTATGGGTGGACTCTTACCTCAGAGAGATTAAAGAAAGTAAGAGGTTTTCAATATTATTTGCCAAACTCAGAGATTCCACCCTATATCTGTGGCACTGGAAACTTACCTTCCAGTCAGTGTGAGTAAAGGTTTGGCCATGTCATCTTTGGTTGATTATTGTTTCAAAATAAAACCAGGAGTTTCTAGCAATATTTCAGAAAACAGGGTATAAACTAAATGGGAAGACCGAAAAAGTGTGCTTGGTTCCCTGTCAACAGTTTGCAGTTGTCAAGTGTCTCACAAATTTTTTTTTCTTTCCAAATATGTTGGTTTGGATGAATTTATCATGAAACACTAGGAGCTGTGGCAGCCACTTTGAAGTTAGTTCCAAAGTCAGAAGAGTCATTTTTCATTCAGAAGATTTCTGAGCACTGTGAATATATTTAAGCAAAAAGGCTTGGTAAATTCTTTTTAATGAAACTGCAAAAACAAACCTTCAGATTTCAGAGTTTAATTTAAAAACATATTTTTATTGACAAGATAAGAAAATTGATGTTTCAGATACTCTGAGATACTATGTAAACCCCAGGAATTATATGGGTTGTCAAATATTGCAATCATTTTGCCACATCAGTAGCTCAGAAAATAGTTATGTTTAGCTGGTATATTTATTCAGAAGGGAACATGTCTTCCCCTCTGCCCACTGTCATACTGTTTATCATGGAAACCAGAATTACAATTCTGAGATAAATGGATTCACCACCTCTGAGTGAATTTTTCTTTTCTCTTCCAAAAAAAGATATTTATGATGTGTTTCAGATATAAATGTTTTATAGAATAATGCAGAAATTGAAGGAGTTCGCATACAAGAAAAATATTGCAGGAGACTGAAATTATGGCTTCATTACAGTACAAGCCAAACTGTGATAATCTTTAACTGGTATAGGATTTTACCATGAGTCCAGCTTAGAATGGGACAGGAATGCAGGTTAATTAAATGCACATTGGGAGCAAGGCTGAGATGCTTAGAACCAAGAAATATTTAAGTTATCTCTCGAAATGGATATCCAGATAGATGTTACCAGGGATTTATTACCTCAAGCTTAATCAGTTGCAGTTAATGCATTTATCATTGACAATTCCAAATCCATTGTACCTGTCACCTTAATAAATTAAACCTATCTATTGTTTTAACCTTCTGAACCTGTTTCAGTACAAGTCCTTACGAAGTCCCCAGAAGAAAAGCAAATGTTAATTTTGCTGAGTAGTTTCGGTAAGAGCCCTGGGGCTCTGAGACAGGCAGGTTTTGGGATCTTACTCATAACACAGGTCCATCATAAAGACAATCTGAAAATTAGTTGAAAAGCTGACAACATTTTAATTCCATTAAATAAGAACAACTACATCCAACATCACATACACTTTGCAATCATGTGGATAAAGTGAATGCTTAACTAGATCTCTATTGATATTAAGGTTCTGTGATTCTGTGATTCTGTGATTGGGTGACATTGCAGAGGACAGGCTACCTATTCCTAAAGCATTATCTTAGGCAATTTAAAGATATTAGCATTTGTGAAAGTAAGGATGGAGCTCCTAAACACTAATTATTTTAATATTTTGCCACTCAGAGGGTTCAATTATCCTTTTATAAAAATATTTACCTTGAATGGGTGTTTTTTTCACAGCTGGACTAAAGCTTAAGTTTCTACTTGAACTCCAGACTCTATAGAGAGACACAGAAAAATAAGCCACTTCAGTCCTGCAGCAACCAATCAGTTATTATTTGGAACACTATTAGTGGTAATTGCTGGTAGAAATTCTACAAATGAATGATAGCAACTCTGGAAAACATTCAGAAAAGGGAGTTACAGCTAAAACCCTTGTGGACAATTAGGAAAAAAAAAAGTCTGGAATTAACTGGTCTTTATCACCAACAGAGCCCAAACACAAAGTAAATAGAATTGTTGAAAACCATGGCACTAAGTGGAGCTGAATAATAATTGTGAGTTATGGTGGGAAGATACTCTTCAGATGGCATTAGAAGGCCAGATAAATGTGTTCACTATATATACAATGCAATACTTATCAACACTGGCAAACACATCTGGAGGATGTCCTATCTCCAAATGAAAATACAAAGAATTTGTTGGGATACCTGGAATGACTGTGCATTTTCACAGGTGGAACCAGCAGATGCTTGCCACCCTGTGGTAGGAAGGACATTATCACATTATGGTACAGATGGGAGTGTAAAAGGCATACAGATATATCTAACTTTCAGAGAAAACATCTCTAAAGAGACCCAGTGTAACAGTGTGAGAGCTGAAATCCCCCTCCCACACCGACAATGACCAGGCTAGCTCAGTCTGGAAGCAAATGAAGCTGTATTTTACAGGCAAAACTACAATCTATGATGAAATGCAATGAATATGTACAAATATACACTATTCACAACATTTACAAATATGTACAATCAACAGAAAAACACAACCAAACCCCCTTGGGCCTCCCCAAAAGAGAGGGGGGGCCCATGCTTCTTTTTCCTCCCCCCCAGAGCAGGCAAAAGGGAAGAAAGCCAAGAAGCAGAGAGAGGTTCGTTAGACTTTGCTTGTCAAGGTCAGTATGCAGGGGTGTTATCTTCAGCCAGAAAAGAAGAAGCAGGCAGACAGGGAGAAGATGGACTGCCAGACTACCCGACTGTTTGACCTTGTTTTTAGTAGTGATTCTTAAACATTTCTATCTCTCCAATGGAAGTGTCTAGAATAATCATTATTTTGCTTTCTTACACCCAGAAGTGATTTATTTACATTCTTTCACTTTCCTGCTCGAAGTTTGCGAAGAAAAATTAAAAAGATAGTCTTAAAACCATCACACCCAGGAAATGACTACTAGCTTTTGTTACAGTACAGTCTTCAGTGCTCGCTTCACAGAATCACAGAATCACAGAATCAATAAGGTTGGAAAAGACCTCAAGGATCATTAAAGTCCAACCTGTCACCAAAGACCTCATGACTACTAAACCATGGCACCAAGTGCCACATTCAATCTCCGCTTGAACACCTCCAGGGGTGGTGACTCCACCACGTCCCTGGGCAGCACATTCCAAGGGCTAACAACGCCCTCCATGAAGAATTTTCTCCCCACCTCGAGGCTAAACTTCCCCTGGCGCAGCTTGAGACCGTGTCCTCTTGTTCTGGTGCTGATTGCCTGGGAGAAGAGACTAACCCCCAACTTGTGATTCTTCACAGTACAGCTTCCCTCTTAGCTGATGAAAAATCTTAATGAGACCACACCCTATCAGTGAGGTGGTAGATTCTAGGAAGTGTATTCAAAGTTTTCTTCTACAGCTTCCCCTGTTGCTATCTTCTCTATAAAATGAATTCGCATGAGGAAAGTAAATCCAGATTTCTTGTATGTTACTGTAAAATACTGTCTTTATGTAGCTGGTTGATACAAGGTAGTTATCAAGAGTGTTTTGTAAAATTCCTTGTTGGTTCATTTCTAACAGCAATATTAGAAACTGTAAAGCAGTAAGAAGTTTGTTGATTGAAGTCTACATAAACACTGAATTCTACAGTGTCCCTCACAATAAATCAGGCTATTATACCTTTGAGGTTTCTGGCTGCTTGTTGGAGAAGGTGCTGCAGATTCGCTTTATTGAATATGTTGTTGCTTATTGTTTTTTTGGTGAGTACAATTGCTGCAGGGTGCTCCAAATCCGCCCCTCCCCCCCCCCCCCCCCTTCCCTCATTGTCTATCAGCATGTTGCGGTCGAGGGGAAGGCTTATCTATTAATTACCCTCACAGCAATAATTAATAAAACGATATGGCAGAAGGGTATCAAAATTCGTTAAAGGATCATTTGTATAGTTGGAAGGTATATTTACAGAGGGAATTATGCAGTCCCAGGCAAATACGAACTGTTCTGTGCAAATTAGGAGGCAACAACTTTGAAAGAGAAGGTCCCTGAGAGCAGTTAGTGCTCAGTTGTAACGGGGAGGAGACTTGATAAGAATTGTTACACCCCAAGGGCAGTGAATGCATTACTCACAGCTATTCTCACCCATATAAGGGATGCTGCTGCTGCATTGGCTTTAGGGGCGCTCTCGTAGGCACAGCACAGCTGATTGCTGGCAAGAAAGGTTTACTGCGCGGTCCCAGGCTGGTCTGGCTTCAGTAGATGGTGGGCTGTTAACGACGCTCTTGGCGACAGGCGCTTGCGTAGTTCCTGCGTGGGTAAACTGAGGCATGGAACAATTCTGGTGGCAAGGGAAGCAGGCTCAACCACTCTGGCTGTCTAGGCGCTGACCTCTCCAGCTTGTACGTGTATGGCTTGTGGCTTTATCCCAGGCTCTGGACCAGACACTCGAGGCAGGGCGGGGCTTGAAGCAAGGCTTCAGCAAGCATGAGCAAGGCAGATTTGAGCAAGGCAAGGCTAGGCTACCTAGCCACTTGTATATATGCAAAATGCCAAAGGTCACTTGGTTCAATGGGGCACTAAAGCTAATGTGTAGCTGCCCAATGGAAAGCGTTCTGCCAGGCTGTGACCATAAAAGGCAGAAGCAAGAACTTTGTATCTAGGGGAGCTTACATGCTCTGACTCCAGATAGGCATCTGTTTACCAGACAGGCAAGGCTCCTGTCCCCTTTGTTCCCTTTTCCGCGTTGCCCTGTTTTTGTGGCAGGAAGGAGGGGAGAGAAAGGGACCTGTCTAGGCATGTTGAGGCCCATCTGGATTTGTACTGGGCCATCTGTCATGGCCCACCACCTCACAGCAGAAGTCTGAATAGGGGAGACAAAGATGTGAAACGCTCTTCCACTGCACTGATAACAGTAATAACCACGTATTGTCCCTGCTGGGTGGAGGCCCCACAGGTATTATATGTGGGGAGAAGCCTGCTGGGATTTGGAAATGTGATAAGGGGGATATTTCACATTTTGGCCTGAGCATATTGTCTAGGAATATATAAACGGGTGAGCAGAGAGCAGTGGGGGCTCTCACTTTCTGCTGCTCTCAATTTCACAGGGCTCACCCATGTTTTGGGGCCCGCTCATTTCATCTCTGCCATTTTGGATGCTCATCTCTCACCGCTCCTGCTCACTTCTCCCCGGACCGGCTCGCCAGCCATGGGACCTGCCTGCCACTGCCATCCTGGGACTGATCTTGCTCAGGAGCCTGCCAGCAAAGCCATGAGTCTGCCTGCCTGGGACCTGCCTGCTGTTTTGCTTCTCTCTGGGACCAATCCTGTAAAGCCTGAGCCTCGAATTGGATCACAAATGGACAGTTTCTGGAGCCTGTCAGCAGAGAGAGTGAGCTAGGGACCTTCTCAGAATTCCTACTCCGATTTTCGTGAGTAAAACCCAGCCTTCTCATATCTCCCTACAGGTTATTGGTCGGCCTTAGATTTATAAGTGGGTGAAGCTATTTGTGGCTTAGTCTTTTCCAGTCTCTGAACTATCTAAACTGTATCAAAATTGCCGTAAGCATCATGGAAGAATTCACGACCAAATAGAACCTGTAAATAATTTTTTATCAGTTTTGTACATAGTTTTGGGGTCGGGGTTTTGGGAAAATAAAAAATAACTATATTTTTATAATTCCTGCCTTGTTAATTTAACCCCAAACTAATACAACCATTTTTAAAATTTTATTGTGAACTACTAGAAATAAATTTGAAGTGGTAAGATACAGTGAAGTGTTATTTTTAAGAGCTAGTACGAAATTAATGTTGATTTAATGTAGTTGCTCTAGTATTTTAATGTCTTTTTTTTGATAGGGAATCCAAGCTTGGGTATCTAGAAATCACTCTCTTACAGTCCTCTAATAGTTTTACATCTCTGAATTCTAAACCAGATCATTACAAATTCCAGTTTGAAATCAAAGATTTGATTAAGTTTTAAAAACCAGTTAACAAGAAAGAAACCCACAAACACACACACACAAAACAAAAAAACCCCAGACTGACTGCAGTATCATACAAAATATTTCTTTCACTCCAAGTATGATATGATCAAGGGAAGTCACAGCTTTTCCTTCATTTTGCTTCAGAATGTGCCCTAACAGGAAATCCTAATTTCTTTAGATATCACAAAGTCCAGAACACTGTGTGCTTAAGTTTCTAAAGGAAATAACTCTTTTTCAGTCCACTAGACTAATAGTCAAACTGAAATTATGTTGGATCTGACCTTTATTCTCGTGAGAAAAGACAGGTAACATTGACAAAGCCAAACAAACTGGGCAGAACAATCATGTTGGGTATGGGGCTAGTTTTACTATTTCTTTTGAATTTCTTGTGGTTCCTTCTTTATTCCTGGAGTTTACATATGAATGTGGGCAAATGAAATGAATTAATTCTTACAGCAAGGATATCTTCTGATGTCAAACAGCTGAAACAGTCTGGGTTCATAACTGTTTTGTGTAATATATTTGTTATTTCTTCTTCTAAACCCTAAACTAGGTTCACTCTGAAATCTTCAAGGCTGAGACTGGCATATTGTTATAGGTGTCTGTTTTGATGGTCATTCAGGCATTCTGTAAACATAGTAGATGCATGATTTCTAGTGGCAGACTAATTTTCAAAATTGAACAGATTCTTGACAAAAAAGGGTATGAACATCCTCATGCCTGACAGAAAATGTTTGAAGTGATTATAGAAATAGAGACTTTTCTGTTGTGAGTGAACTATCTTCAAGTGACCATGTTTTTTTCTGCTCTGTATCATTGATACATTGATACATTGCCTAAACTTAATGAACAAATAAATAAATAACCAAGATAGATGCCTTTCAATGCATTACAGGCATTAATCAAGGAATGATGTTCAGATTTTAAGATAGTTCAGATTCTAAGACAGTTTTTAAGATCTTGCCTTCGTGGTGAAGATAGAGAAATAGGTACCAGTGAGCAGATGAGTTGTATGATGCTACTGCTGCTGTAGGGCTAGATGGAACCAAACAGAGCACATAAAATCTCAATAAGATCCAGACTTCTCTCTCACCGTATGCGTGGCCTAGGCTATTTTGTATGTGATGTCAGCTGTTTTTTGCTGTTCCCACATTTCCTTAAACTTGTTTTGAACATTGTTGTGATGAATGGATTAACCAGAAGTTTCATTTTCTGGAGACAATATTAAGTCTTCACTTCCCCGTCTCTACTGCTTTGCTAAATATCAAACCAATTTGTCAGTTTAGACAAACATGCACAGCAATATTTCTCCATATATTTTTCAGAGCAGGGTGAAAGATTATTGATTTCAATGCACTATTTTCAGTTCCTGGTACTGACTTCTAATGACAGTGTTGTGCTGATTTCTTTAGCTACATGTAATGACTGAACCTGTTCTAGGTTTGAATACTCCTCACATTTCCATTTTAACAACTTCACGTCTAATGACACCACAATGTGTTTATAAAGACAATTCTTTTTACACTTAACTGCATAAACCTCAGACCAATGACCTTATCAGTTACTCTACTCTGATTGTTAAGAATAATTTTTCTCTGTGTTCTTAAAAATGTTAAGAGACATGTGACTGAAGGAATTGTGAACAGTTCTAAGTACAGATGTACCTTGCATATTACTCAGCCTTAAAGCTTATTTACTCCTAGTTGCCTGGACACATTCTGTTTCATGCTGTCTTTAGTGCTAGATTGCCAAAGCCAAGATTATCAATCAGAAAGGTTCCTGGATGCACAGTATGTTTCTCTTTGTCATCATGTTTTATTTCTCCATTTTTAGCCAGTTGGTAGTTTTAAGGGGAGAAATTCATAAACTGAAAAGGTGAATGAAGGCAAAAATGGTACTTTAATCTGTCCTTTATATTGTTTTACTTTACTACTGTAGAAAGGTCTCCATGAAATCATTAGTCTTCACTGTTTAGCTAAACACATGTAATAGTTCAAACCTGCAGTAAAAATGTGTATATTAATAGGTGCAGGTGAATTCAACAATATCTAGTGAATACCAGAAGCACAAGATGAATGCTTGAAACTCAACATCCAATTTTATGAATCACTCCATATCAGTAGTGAGCACTGAAATAATCTGGTGTCTGTTATCAGAAAAACCGAGAAAAAAATACAGATGAAAAATTACTCTGATTCAGTGAAAATAAGATCTAGGTAAGAAAAAACATCATCAGTAAAATCATGGGTGTGAAATGTATGTCTTTCTGTAATCAGTAATGACTGTGCTTTTAGATTTCTAAAAGCCAGACTTTGTTCTAGTATTTTATGCAGTAAAATAGTAGAACAAATAGTAGACACCTCCTGAATGACAGAGGATGTCATATCCCTGATTCAAGCCAAAGGGTAAGTATGGGAGAGAAATGTTCTTGTCTCACATTTCTTCATTCTAACCTACAGCACAAGAAGTGTAAGGATAGGGAAAAATATTTTTGGTTCTTGTTTTAACTCATATATAATGAGAGGGTAATAAACTTGTGAAAATAAGATAAATAGCTCTCCTACACTAAATGAATTAAAAATATGACAGAAAAGCCTATGTAAAATTTTGTTCTATGGATACATATAGTTTAGGACATCTGAAAGGTATTTTCAAGTCCTCATTTTTAGAACTTATTCTAATACAAATTTATTTTACATATAGTTCCATAAAACATAATTGGATTGCAATTTTTCATTCAGCCATAGTCTAAACCAATCAGAACTATTTTGAAGTCAGTGATCCTAGCTGACAACGGTAAGTAGCATTATACTTTGTACCCATCTTGCAGAGTGAATTGGTTCCACAATGCTGTCATTATCTGAAGAGACACAAAGCATCCAAATGAGGAATATGCTTTTCATTTGTGTGCATGAAGTAAGTACAGTATCTGAATGAACCTGATGATTATATTACTTGTGGGAATGAAGAAACTCACTATTTGTGAAAATGACTCCATTATCTGTCCAGTTCATTAAAAAAAATCTTCTCTCTCTGTCTTCTGTAGTGTTATTTTAATGCAGAAATGAATGCTTGTAAGTCAAGAGATCTATCTTTTAAATTTACTATGCATTTTTTATTTGCATTTAAATTGAAGTGTGAGCATTTACTGTGTTGCATGCAATACACATAGGAGTTGAGCTTTGAAGTTATTTCTTTTACTGCTTTTTTTTTAAATTTTATTTTTGTCTCAGGGAATTTACCATTGAGAGGCTTTATCTATACTGTGGATTAGGCACATATGGCCTATGGTGTAATGGATCACAGATATGGACCATAACTCTATTATTCACTTGTAGTTTTAGGTTAAACTGGCTAAAAGCTTATGCTGTGCCACTGGCTCAACATTCCCTCAGCTTCAGCTTTAATGAGTTGTTGAAGTAATACTATAATGTGTTTGAGAAAGTACTTTGCAGGCAACAAAAGCTGTGATTTGTACAGGAGACTGAAGATTAATGGTTTAATGATGGGTGATTTCATTAGAAAAATTAAGAGGAAACAAAAAGGTTAACTGAGCTCTAAGCAAGATTTCCAGTTAAATCAGAAGTTAAAAGAAAAACAGAAAAGAAGTATAGGCATTGGTTTTGGCCTTGTACAGAAAAAAAGTCAGGGGTGACAGAATTGGAATGTGAATCATGACTATTGTGAATAACAGAAATACTGGCTTCTAAGGTGAGACATCTGAATCACTGGCATGCTGCTTTACAATTTGCCACTGTACCCTTTGACTTTTAGTACTGACCTGGTTTCCAGCTGCTCTGGAATACCTGATCTACCATTGAGAAGATATTTGCCCTAACTGACTTTTATAAATTTTAACCTTGGCTTCCAGTTTGACTGTTGAAGAAGGCTTTCATTTCAATCTGCGTGCATCAGGACAAGGAGATTTTGTTTGCTGTGTAGCATGAGGGAAAATGGAACTTTGTCCCAAATGGACTCTATGATTATCATTGTGATACAAACAGTATCAGCCTAACACTAGCAGATGAACTATGAGAAAAATAAAATGGGATGGTTTTAAGGCTATGCCTTTAATTTGTTTTCACAGAGTTCGAATAGAAAAGTAAAAGAATGTAAATAAATCACAATTTGGTGTAAGAGAGAAAAATAATGATTATTCTAAACACTTCCATTGGGGAGACAGAAATGTTTAAGAGTCAGTACTCAAAACAAAGTCTCAGTCTGTCTGTTAGCCTGTCTGGTGTTTCTCTGCTGGGCATTCTGCGTTTCTCTTCTGGCCTTTGCTTTTCAGAGATAAAACACACCTGCATACTGACCTTGAAAAGCTAAGTTTAACAACATCTCTGCATCTTGGTTTTCTTCCTTCTGCCAGGGGGGTCTGGGGAAGGTGGGGAAGGTAGGGGGCAGCTTTCCTGGCTTTGGCCAGGAGGGTTTTGTGCTGTTCCTGTTAATTGTACATATTTGTAAATATTGTAAATACTGTATATTTGTACGTATTCATTGCATTCCATTGTAGACTGTAGTTCTTGCCTGTAAATACAGCTTCACTTGCTTCTGAACTGAGCTAGTCTGGAGTTGTTAATGTGGGAGGGGAATTTCAGCCCACCACACTACAACAGAAAAAAAAAAGCAAAAATCCATATGTTGCCTTTTTTTATCTCTATTATGAATGGGCCAAAAGATCAACACTGAATCACTAAGCAGTTTGAACTCCATTGTCACAATGGCCTCAACCTGCCGATCATAACTCATATCCTAGGAACAGAGCATATTTTGGAACACAACTTGTAAGTAGATTTCTAAGAGAGACACAGATTTTTTTTTTTTTAATTGTGCTTTTCTCTGGAATAAAAGTACAGAGGAGCCATTTTTCTCTTATTTTGATTTGGAGAAAGGAATTTGAAAGTAAGTTCTTTCTCAAGGATCATGTTATGTGAAAAAATATTTCTGTATGATTTTTCTTTGAAATAGTGACATAATTTGACCCTCTAAAATGCTTTAATAAATGTCACAACTAAATTGCCAAGATTCTTCTGTTACTGCAGAATTGAAACATATTTCTTAAAAAATGTCATTTAAAGCATATAGTTTCATTTTTATAAATTGGTTTCTTCTCTCAGTCCATTGACTGAAGTTAATAATTTGGACACATGTCCATTTTCTGCAAACTTCAAACAGAATAAACCAAAGGCAAGCTAATGTCTAATTTCCTGAATTCCAATCATGATTACTCCTGGTTCTGTAACGGATCTAGGTTCAGAGGTGTATGCCAACACTATCATTTCTCTCTATGATCACAAAAGCACTGCTGTGTTGAAAATCACTCTCTTGAAATACTTGAGCTTGAAGAACAAAGGGGAGACATTAGAGGTCCTTGTGAGTTGTAGTACTGCAATCTCACCGTTCTCACAGTTAGCACATGAGTGGCTGTGGAGGTCATACAACTAGGCACCATGTTAGATAGATTCAGGCTCTTTTGGATGGAAAGGACAGAGATGTAAGGAGGAGGAGCTGCTCTTTATGTAAGAGTAGTGGGATCTGTGTGGAGCTTTCCTTTAGGTGATGAACCAGCAAGAGAGTTTATGGGTTAGGATTAGAGAGCAGATCAACAAGGATAATGTTATGGTGGGTGTCTGATACAGAACCCTTGACCAGGCAGAAGCCTTTGATGCTTCACACAACTGGAAAAGCCTTACATTTGCATCCCCTGGTCCTTCCAGGGGACTTGAACCACTCTGATACCTACTGGCAGAGCCAGGCAGCTAGGCACAAGCAATTGAGGAAGTTTCTGTAGTGCACTGATGTGACAATTTTTTAAAGGCATAGCCTAAAACCAGCACACAACCTGCTCAAGCAGATGAACATGGAGTCAGTGCAGGGAAGATACTATGCTGAACCTCATGCCTACAGAGAGGAAATAGATGGTCAGGAATATTAAAATCAGGGGCAGTCTTGGCTGCAGTGACCATGAAATGCTGGAATCCAGAATCTTGAGACAAGACAATAGGGCAAATCAGAGGATCACTACTCTGGGCATCAGGAAAGCCAACCTTAATCTGTTCATGTGTCTGCTTGGAAGAAACCCACAGGATACAACTCT
Organism: Indicator indicator; assembly: GCF_027791375.1. Classification (NCBI taxonomy): domain Eukaryota; kingdom Metazoa; phylum Chordata; class Aves; order Piciformes; family Indicatoridae; genus Indicator; species Indicator indicator. Next base: position 15,571,001 of record NC_072011.1, on the reverse strand, counting down.
GGAGAGGAGTCTGAGACAACTAGCTAACTTTCAAGGATCATCTCTTCTAAGCTCAAGAATGATCTGTCCTCAAGTGCAGGAAGTGAAGTGAAGGTGGCAGGAGGCCTTCATGGAGGAACAAGCTGTTCCTGACTAAATTCAACTATTGAAAGAAAAGTATACCAGACATGGAAGCAGTGGCAGATGGCTCAGGAGGAGTATGGAGACACTCTCTGAGCATGCAGTGAAGGGGTTAGAAAAGCCATAGTTTATGGCAACTACATCCTTGGAGATACTCAACATCTGACTGGATCAACCCTAAGAAATCTGCTATAACTGAACCTGCTTTGATCAGGGGGGTTGGACTAGATGATCTCCAGAAATCCCTCTCAATATCAGCAGTTCTATGATTCTGCTGATTAATGCAAAGCCTTCAGATTTTTATATGGCACTCTACCAGCAAGGTGAATTTCATTAACTCCTTGAATGAGTTCTCATATGCTTACCAGCTTAGCAACCTTTCTTATCCCAGTCACTGTAGGATTTTTTTTCCATGTTGAATGCACCATTTGGCAGTTTCACTGAAGGTGTGTGTGGCTATGACATTGATCTTAGCATCTCTTGATAAGCCTCTGATCTTAATATCCACCTTGTTATTTGTCTTGCCACTATTTTTCAAGACCATGAACCACTTCAGGTCTGAAAAAATATTATGATATAGGTTTCCCAATGTGCCTTTTAAGACCAGCTGTACAGTCTTTTGGAAAACATTCAGATGGAAAAGCAGTGAAGCATCAGAAATATGCCAGTCTAAATGTTTTCCTGCCATTGAAGGGTGAGTGCTATCACATATGAATAAATGCATCTGCTTGCAAATCCTTATCTGGATGTTCTGCTGTTGAATGATTTCTTTTGGAGTTAAAAAGCTGACTTTTTTCTTCCTTACTCTCAGATTTAGCATCTTGATAATGACTGCCAAAACATGCTTTTCATTCCTGTAGAGACTCTTCCTTCTCCCATCAGAACTTTTGAGTATGTGTGTAAAAACAGACTTGAAGCTTACAGCCTAATAAAAAAATTTCTTTGGATGATAGTTGTAGGAGTTAGCAGCCAAGAAACTATACAGATTGATATATAACTCCTAGGTTACACTAGTTGTTTTGTTTTCCACATATACTTTGATCAATTTGTTCATTGTTGCATCATCTATAATCCCCGACAGACTCATGTGTTCCATTGTACCATGTAACTATTTCCCTTCCCTAAATTAAACATTTGAGACACATAACTGCAAAGCCTTTCCTTGTTTATACTCCTCTTATACTTGTGTCACTAAGCAAAATATTTTGTAGCGCATGAAAAAACAGATAAAAACTTGCAATCGTATGGATAGGAACCTAGGGAAGACTGAAATAGATCTTCTACCACCACAGACTGATATGGAAGGTTCAAAGCCCACAGCATATAAACTCCACATGTCTATACATTACCTGCCTGAAAGCACATGATTGTTAAGCATTAGAAAGCATTGTAACCATGTTGAGTTGAGGAGAATTGTGTCCCAGATACGTGACTGTTCAGTTGAGTTGTGCTACCTTTGTTGTATAGGTCTGCCTTCAACAAACATGAAGCCATCAACCTGAGTTAAAGAAGCTTAAAGAAAAGTGCTAGGCCTGAACCTGCAGTGGCTGAATGGAGGTCGTGCAGCTTGTAACCATACTCCCAGGGAACATATTGCAGTTTTTCTGAATTTTGATAACTGGATCTGACAGTCAAGTCTATAGAAGGTCCTCGAGTATCTCAGCTGCTCCGGTTCTACTGCTATATTCACACAAGTTATTGCAGCTGGGCAGTCTACAGTGCTGGGGACATAAGCACTGAAAATTGAAAGAAAACTCTTCCTGCTATCACAAAGCATCCTAAATGTTACTTGTGTCAGTGTTTTATAACAAAGCACATCAATGAACCTCTATGCCGACCACTGACAAAACTGTGTGACAGACAAGATTGGCATCTGGAGATATCTGACTGTGCTTTAAAATGTTCCAAATCTGTGTGATATTTTCCATATAATCTAGTAACTGCTTCTGTGAAATGATGTCCCACATCATAAAAGTATGTATGCAAATAGACAGCAATGAAGCAGTCAAAAATCTTTGTGGAAAATACATTCTGGGTTTTTGAGGGATGGTAATGGAGGCAGTCATACAGATAAGAAGAGTTTGCAACTGTCTGAAGAATTCATTGACTAGAAGAGTCATAACTCCCATAGGACGTAGAAAATTTATTGAGTATCAATTTCTTGTGGAAAGCAAATATTTCCAGATTTATTTGTTTACTCCAGTAAAGTGCTAACAGTGAATAGCTTTCTGACAGAGTAACTACTACATAATTTGCATATTTTAATTCTGTGCTGCCTAATATTACTTCTAATGTTGCATAGGGAATACTAATACAATAATTCTATGTTAATTTGTGTCTTTATTAGGTTATTTTATTCCTTATAGTGTATAAATCATGGTAGGCTATGTGCCAGGTAGTGTGCAAAAGAGAACAATTGAAAAATGAATATAAGTCATTAACAGAGAAAAATTATATGGATTTATTGTTGGTAAAATCTGACTGCTCTGTCTTCACAAGTGAAGACTGCTACATAGTCATATCAAGAATTCCTAACAATGAAGTGTCTTCTTAGCTTTAGAGACTGCTGCTGGGGATCTCGAAAATTTCGTTGTAAATGTGGTTTATCAGCTGACACTAAACTTGGATTCACAGAAGTTTGCATTGAATCCAGAAGCAGACATGGGAATGAGAATGTTTTGAAGAAATAAACATACTCCAGGTAAATAAAATGGAAACTGTCAAATGAAATGATAATGAGTACCAATTAAAAAAATTCTTTGTGAATAATTAAGGTGTTAAAAGAGTTTGGGCCAGAAGGGACATTAAAGATCATCTAGTTCCAACCCCTCTTTGCTGGACAGGGACCTGTCCTGCTATATCGGGTTGCTCATGGACCAATCCAACCCAGCTTTGAACACTTCCAGAGTTGGAGCCTCTACAACTTCTCTTGGCAGCCTGTTCCAGTGCCTCACAACTCTCATGGTGAAGAATTTCTTCCTGATATCTAAGCTAAATCTGGTTTCTTCCAGTATGAAGCCATTACCACTTGTTCTGTATATCCAGACCTAGACTACACTATTACTTAGGAAAGCAATCCACTTGTGTTGTAACAGTATCCCCTTTTCCTTTTTCATTTACTTAAACAGCAGGAACACAATCCTTAATCCTCAGATACAACTAAAAGGTCAAAAAGTTGCAGAGATCTTTATGTTTCATAGTGATTCAACTGATTACCTTGACTAATAAAAGGCAGGAGGCACTTTTAGAATGTCACATTAGCCTCTTGACAGTAACCTCACTCAAAAACATTTTCCACTATTATTGTTACGATCATATCTAGTTTTAAATAGCATTTGCTAGCACAATCTATTGAAATTAATAATCTTCAGGGAGCATACCAATAATATAGTAATGTCAATTAATTAATCAAATTAAACACAGAATATTCTTGTGGATATTTCATTAACCTAGTATTGCTTCTTTTTCAATGGCAATTCTTAGAGAACAGTGACTTAGCTTGAGAGCCTATATTTTGGGAATAGGTAAATGCTTTGTATGTGTATCAAAACAGATGAATGAAAGGCTAATTTGACAATATCCAGACAGCCATATGAACAAGCCAGTGCAGTGAATTAGCTGAAGTACCAAAATATACAAGTATTAATAGAAGCTATTTTAGGAAACTTGGCTGTTGCTATTGGTTTACTCAGATAAACAAACAAATAAATAAACTGAGCAATTTCATTCAATTATTCTGATAAAAAAAAAGTGTTTTCTATCATGGTCTTTCTCACAGAAGCTATTAAAGGATTCCTAAAAAGGAGAAACAGAGATTCAGAGATGTCAGCCATATGCTTAGCAAAAAGTAGTTTTGTAGATATTGACAGTTATTGTTTGCTATACCTCAAATCTTCTAAAGCTTTAAACTCCCACTGGAATTACCATACACAAGTTTAAAGAATTACACGGTGTTTAAATGACTGGACATAATTCTTGGTTTTGATGTGTGTGTTAAAACTGATAACAATTTTACATGTTAAAAATATTAATCAGCACCAAATATGGGATTTTTTTATAGTAAGAAATTTCTCAGGATTTTATGTTCTGCTGATCTTCAATTTTGTCTTTTTTTTTTGAAAAACAAACAAACAAACATCTAAAATAAGCATTCCTTTAGACAGGCTGGGGACAGAGTGGCTGGAGAGCAGTCAGGAAGAAAGAGACCTGGGGGTGCTGGTTGAGAGTAGGCTGAACATGAGCCAGCAGTGTGGCCAGGTGGCCAAGAAGGCCAATGGCATCCTGGGCTGTATCAGAAATAGTGTGGCCAGCAGGAGCAGAGAAGTCATTCTGCCCCTGGACTCAGCACTGGTTAGGCTACACCTCGAGTACTGTGTCCAGGTCTGGGCTCCTCAATTTAAGAAAGACATTGAGATACTTGAACAGGTCCAGAGAAGGGCAACGAGGCTGGAGAGAGGTCTGGAGCACAAGCCCTATGAGGAGAGGCTGAGGGAGCTGGGACTGTTTAGCCTGGAGAAGAGGAGGCTCAGGGGTGACCTCATTGCTGTCTACAACTACCTGAAGGGAGGCTGTAGCCAGGTGGGGGTTGGTCTCTTCTCCTAGACAACCAGCGACGGAACAAGAGGACACAGTCTCAAGCTGCACCAGGGGAGGTTTAGGCTGGATGTTAGGTAGAAATTCTTCACAGAAAGAGTGATTTGCCATTGGAATGGGCTGCCCAGGGAGGTGATGGAGTCACCATCCCTGGAAGTGTCTAAAATAAGACTGGATGAGGCACTTAGTGCCATGGTTTAGTTGATTAGATGTTGTTGGTTGATTAGATGTTGTTTGGTTCCAACTTGGTTAATTCTGTAATAAAAAACATTCAGTTTGCTCTCCAGAACAATACTTAGTTGAAATCTTTACCTATTCATAAAGTCATTGATATCACCAAATCATAAGAATATATGAGGAAGAAAATCTCAGAGAAAGCAGTGAGGAAACTGAAAAGCTGACTCCAAGGAAATATTTTCAAAGCTAAATATATGTAAGGTGTTAGAGGAGTTATATTTGTGAGGAATCTCAGACACTAAAAACATATCTGATTAAAAAAAAAAGAGATCAGGAGAGGAAACATAACTAGGTATTAATTCCTTCTCCTGGTGAGAGGTCTACTTAATTTCAAGCTATACTTCCCTGCTCTTTGCTGAAGGTTAATGCACAGTAGATTAATTTCTAGCTCCTTTCCTGAAGGTCGTCTTAAGTTTGCTAACAGCAATTTGTTAGTCTTAAAGGTAATTAGCTTTACTTTGGTAGTGCTGTACAAATAAGAAATCAATAATAATTACTTTGTACATCAAAAGAATTAGATTGGCAGCACTTTAGACATTTCATAGGATAATACTGTAAAACGAATAAAGTTATAGTTAAAGAAATAACTGCAACATTAAGTAGAGGATATGAACATTAAGTAGAGGATATGAATCCTAAATGGTTGAAACTGAGAAGCCACACACTAAACTTGTTATCATTTACTTGTTACTCTTCTTGTTGCATAAACAAATGTAAACAACAACATCTGTTAAATCACTTCCAAAACATCAGGAGAAACTCTGGATGCCAGTAGTTTGCATCAACTGTAAGGGAACCTATGGCATATCTTCAACAGGCTCATAATTTCAGACATCTTTGTAATTGGCTTCAGACAGAAGAACCAATTTACAATACTTGATACCATCTCCAGCATAATAAATCTGTCCTTATCTATCCTTCCAGCAGAGGAAATTGCTAGACTAAATTATTTCCTTGACAAAAACGGCATGAACCATAGAATCATAGAATTGTTAGGGTTGGAAGGGACCTCAAGGATTATCTAGTCCCAGCCCTCCTGCCTTGGGCATGGACACCTCACACTAGAGCAGGTTGCTCAGAGCCACATCCAGCCTGGCCTTAAAAACCTCCAGGGATGGGGCTTCTACCACCTCCCTGGGCAACCTGTTCCAGTGTTTCACCACCCTCATGGTGAACAACTTCTTCCTAACATCCAATCTGAATCTACCCATTTCTATTTTCCTTCCCATTCCCCCTAGTCCTATCACTACCTGACACCCTAAAAAGTCCCTCACCAGCTTTCTTGTAGGCCCCCTTCAGATACTGGAAGGCCACAATAAGGTCTCCTTGGAGTCTTCTCCAGATTGAACAGCCCCAACTCTTTCAGTCTGTCCTCATAGGAGAGGTGCTCCAGCCCTCTGATCATCCTTGTGGCCCTTCTTTGGACACGTTCCAGCACGTCCAGCTCTTTCCTGTAATAGGGGCTTAGGTCATTTCAATAACATGAAAGAAAGTGTCATGGCAATGATTTTAAGAAAGAGGGACATACTAACTCCCAGCATGCAGGAGGAATGAATCTAGACAGATAGAGGTAGAGTGCAACTTAATACAGGGAAGAGAAAAAAAATTAAACACTCCTATTCCCTCTTGCATATGGACTTTTATAAGAGAAGCAAAGTCAATATTCAACTCAATTTCATCAACTGAGTGAATAATAATCATGATGAAAATGATTATTTGGAAAGACAGAATGGGAAACACAAAACTGCTGGTGCATGAATTGAGAAGAGATTAAGACAAAGACCCTCATACAGGAAATGCACATGAAACAGTGACAAGAGAGGGATTAGTTTTGGAAAACAAAGGGTAGTGAGGGAAAAAGAGAACAGGATACCACTCAAGAAGAATGGATGATAATAAGAAGCTATGGAAAGGAGTCTGATATGTGGAGTGTCAGCCTGTCCCTAGGGAACAAGGATGTGCACTCAGGAAGCATGTGAGTAATTAATTTACTTTCAGTCTTGGTGTGAGTGGTGTGCCCAGCCTAGCACAGCAGTAACATGAGCCTGGCATCTGTGCAATGCTCTCCAACAGAGAAACTCTTTATCAGCACTTGTACTCTTCCTAACCCTCTGACTACTCTCTTTTGGGGCTGCCAGACTGTAAAATTTTTCTGCTTTGAATATTTTCTTATGTTGCCTGAAGGAATTGACAAGTTTAGCTACATGTTCCTGAAAGCAAGACTTCTGCCCCCTCCCCTCCACCCCCCCCAAAACAGAGTGATAGGAATAGGCATCACTGCTTATATCACTGGTTTTAACACGTGATTACAATTTTGTAAGTGTAAAGGATTACTACCATCTGCCAGTCAAGAAGGAACATGAGGAACTCAGCTGTGCAAAAAGCATCCTAAATGAAAATAGTGGTCACTACACAGTTTTAAACACAAGGTAAATACTGTGATCTTGAAAGCAAAAGAGTTTGAAAGTATGGCTTAATCAGATGTGAGATACCTGTACATTGTAAATAATCTAAAGGAAAGTGAACTTTATTTCTATTTTCCTTGGATATATTTCGTTTCCAACGCAAGGGAGCTGTAAAAATGAGCAGAATGTTCCTATCCCCAGTAACTGCTGAATTTCTTTTCTCCTTCAGTGGCTCCTTGAGAATTATCTTAAAAACAGAAGAATCAATTGACAAGTGATGAGGGTAGAAAAGAGTTATTACGCCATCAGTTTTAAGACTCTTCTGCTTTTAAGGGTGATGTCTTCTTAAAATCAATGAACAAGTGGTATTGAATAGCTCAATATATAGCCTTTGGGATATGGATTGGAGTTCTGTGCACAGAGGTCATTTAAACTCTAGTCCATGTTGGGAAATTTATCTGTTGCTTTAAGTGGATACCAGTGGTGTGTGATGCTGAACTGCATGAGACACTAAATGTGAAAAGGCTTCAATCCTATTCAGCCCCACTTCAGAGACCATAGCTGAACATTATGCTGACTCTGCTAAAGAGTTTTATGAAGACTTTCAAAACCCACCTGGATGCATTCCTGTGCGGACTACCCTAAGTGATCCTGCTCTGGCAGGGGGATTGGACCTGATGATCTCTTGAGGTCCCTTCCAACCTCTGATGTACTGTGATACTGTGATATGTATATAAAGAGCCTTTTCAGAGATTTTGGGAAAAGTAGTTTTTTAGTTCAGCAAAAACTTGATCAGTCTGCAATCTCAAGATGCATATTTCAATTTGAGGCAGTTTTCTTTAGGTGACTGGATAGATTTGGACTAAATACCTTTGCTACTAATTCACATAAATGTAAACATATGGCATGTTTAGATGGGGGGAAACACAGATTCACAGACTTATAAGATTTGAAAATTTTCAGAAGAGAATGAGCATCCAGGTAAACCATGCTTCAGGTAGCTCCTGAAAGACATTTTTCTCTATTAAGGAGTTCCAAAAACAGTAATAGTTTTAAAATTTAGCAATATTCATACAAGTATGACTGGTTCTGCACTTAATGAATAACAAAATGAAAAATCAACATTTTGTTTCCTGTTAAGGTCTGTCTTTGACTTAACAAAAAGGGAAAGAATGGACAAACAGCCAATGCTATCATTTTCAGTGACTAGTTTTAAAAAGAGTTAAATACTTTTAAGTACATAAGGATAAAAAAGAAATTTGCTTGCTAACTAACACAGGATTGGTTACTCTGAGTTCTAACTCTGGAGGAAGCACAGTAAGATCATCTGCTAATTAGTCTTCTCAAATATTTTCTGTAAAACATTCAGAGATTGTATGTAACCCAAAAAAATTTCAGTGTTATTTATCTAGAAAACTCTTTTACATTTCTATCTGTAACATATTTCCCTACGCTACTACATTAGGCTGACAAATTAGGCATCGTTTGTGACTAAGCTCCACGTGCCAAAACAATAACAGGACTTACAGCTTCCCACACTGAATAAACAGCAAAATGTATCCTTTTCACACCACTGGACATTTTTCTAAATGAATGCAATTCTTCACAAACAAGTACTCCACTCTATTTTGCTTGTGCAGAAGCTATTTCACAGGCATTTTAATACGCTGTGATGTCACCCAAGACAAAGAAATTATCCAATGAAAGATGGTTCTACTCAACCAGTTTCCATTGAAATCCTGCTGGATTCACTGCAAGAGAGAATGATCAATATAGTCTCTGCTCCGTTGACGTTCAGGTGATCTCACGGTCACTTTACAGCCACTTGCAGGAATCGAGGGACTGGTTGAAAAGGTGTATGAGGTCAGAGACAAACAGCTGTGGTCAGCAGAAGGTCTGAAATGTTCCCAAGGAAAAAGATTGCTACTCTGAAACTGAAGTATGGGAGCAGAATGAAGTTATTGGCCTGTGGCAGTCTAAAGGTGTGAGTGTAATACACATGCCCGATGTAGCCTATTTCAGTGATCTCTAGGCAGCCCAATACGCTGTGTGTTGTGTTTATCCTTGTGCATTTATACACACACTGTCTTTATGGGGCAGATAGGGAACTGATTTTAAGCAGTTAAGATGTATTGGAAGCTTTGCAGAAGATGTATATGAGGAGTCAGTGATCTTGAGAAGGCTGTCTGCTCTACTGGAGCTCTCTGTTCTTTATGTATAGAATATAAGCTCCATAAGAAAAAAAACCCCAGTAATGTCTATCTAGGTATTATAGTGTTCTGATAACACTATGTAGTGTTCTTATAACACTATTATAATGCAATAATGTTATCTGTTTTGCTTTGATTCTGTAGTGCTGCAAAGGAATCACTGTGATTTGGAAAATTAGTACTGTAAATGATTTATTTTCCTAACATTGTGGAAGACACGAATATTTTAGCATCAATATTAACACTGGTCTTTTACTAGAGACTGTCTCAAAGCATAGAAGTAAGGAAAATTTGCATTTCTATATCTTGAAATGACCTGAATTGCCAATGGTTAAAATAAAAACAAGCTCTTTACGTGCATAATCTTTCCTCAGAAGTCATTCCAGTCCCTACGCATAATTGTCAAAGGTCAATCTTCAATCTCAGTTATATCTAGTCTGTTCAGAATTTATGGTTGATATTGATAAAGCATTTAAAAGATTTTTTTTAAAGACAATTCAAAACACTTTTTAATAAATATTAAAAAGAATTAATATCTTTTAGTCAGTTTGAAGAATGTGCTTAATCTTTCAGAGCAGGCACATGACTGTGGATAACTTAATTTACTGGCATAAGGCAGCAGTGATGGAGGAGATACATCACTCTAATGAAATGCTGAGATAAAAATTACCATTACAAACACTAAATGCTATATTTAGTGTGTATAACATTTAGAGATCTCTGTAAGATGGATGATTATTGACTAGATAATTTTTATTTTAATCAAATTATCTGTGGAATTTTCTTGCATTCGTTTGTGTTCCACTGTTACATTTATTTCAGTTTTGTCAGGTGTGTCTATATGGTGTTTTTGGTACATCAACAAAGAGTTTATACGGAAATATATAGGTTGCAGAGTGTGATGAAGGCCACAAAAATGATCAGAGGGCTGGAGCACCTCTCCTAAGAAGACAGGCCAAGTTGGAGAAGAAAAGGCTCTGGGCAGACCTTGTAGCATCCTTCCAGTACCTTAAGGGCACCTTCAAGAAAACTGGGGATCATAGAATTAGAATCATAGAATTGTTAGGGTTGGGAGGGACCTCAAGGATAATCTAGTTCCAACGTTGTAGCAATAGGACAGTAGCAATAGTTTTAAACTGGAGAAAGGTAGATTTAGACTGGACATTAGGAAGAAGTTGTTTACTAAGAGGGCGGTAGAACCCTGGAAGAGGTTGCCCAGGCAGGTGATGGACACCCAGAAGACATGCCAGGTCAGGCTTGATGGGGCTCTGAGCAATCTGATCTAGTTGTCTCTGCTTACCCTAGGGTGATTGGACTAGATGACCTTTAAAGGTTCCTTCCAACTGAATGCATTCTATGATTTGATGATAGTCACATCAAATTTATTTAAGCAATAATTACCAGGTTCATTCTTTTTTCTTTCCTGTCAGCATGAGGTTTGCGAATGGTGGTTGTCTCAGTGAAAACTATGAATAAAATAACTCTAACATGATTTATTATGTCTTCATTTTTCTGTATTGTAAACCAGGTTGCAAAGTCATTGGTATTATTAGATTCAAATTTCGGGACTCTACTGCACTGCTAATAAAAAACCCATCTGAACTCAAGCTGCACAAACACAAGAGCAAAACATGCTTCTAGACTTGTTTCTTGAGCAGGGGCACTGGGCAATCCATGAGTATAGATAAAACCATCTCTCAGCATAATCAAGATCCTGTATCTGTCAAGAACAGATGAAGACCTTCACAGTCACATGGACACCGTAAACTACTGCATTATATAAGGGAACGGAGCTACTGACAAAATGGGACTATTTGACAGAGCTAAATATAAATCCAGTTTTCCCTGAAGTTTTGGTTTATTTTTGCTAAACTAGTTCTATTTAATATTTTTATGTTCTTCCACTCAATGCATGATAATATAAAAAAACCCCAAAACATAATAGTTTTCTAATGAAGGAAAATGTAGACTTTTTTTTTTTTAATGCCACACTGACATTTTAAGTCACATCAAGTTTGATACAGAATCCCTGATTTTCAGCAAAGAAGAGACCACCGGTTCCTTTTAGAAACGTGAATTGCAAATTATTAATTCTACCTCAAACACATTTCATTTCTTCTAGCTGCTCCTCTTTCTCATTTTCAAAAAACCAAAACCAAATATGCTCACCTTCTGTTTGGAGACCTCTCTAGCAAAATATAGATAAGGATGAATCTGATTTAGACAGAGTTATTTTATTTTTGAAGGATAGAAACCGGCACTGAATGCCTTAAGCATAATAGGCCTTATAGCTCTATTTGGAATGGTTACTTTTTTAAAAAATTCATTTTACAAACAGCTGAAAAAACAGATTTTATTTCAACAAGACTTAGATATTTGATAAGGATTTTATTTAAAAGAGAATATTCTGGATTTCAAACCCAGTAAAATTTAAATTACGGTTCTTTATTGCTGTATACAACAAACATAATTCTCTCTCTTCTTTTTTTATATTATGTTCACTTAATTTACCATGTAATGCCAAGTATTGTTATTCAGTTGGAAACTAGAACTTGGGCAGGTAATAAATACCTGTCCAGGCTGAGGTCACATGTAGTGTCAAGCTAGGTGTGAGAAAAGGAGGCAGGAGGTAGGAGAGGACATAGATGAAGTCACACAGCTGCAGGGTTTTGTTTTGTGGCTGGTGGCTGTGAGTTAATCCTGCCTCAAACGTAGCAACCATTTAATTATTTTTAGAATATATTTGAATAAAAGATAAATAGTTAGGTCTGAGCATAACTTACCCTTTATTTGCTGCTCTTATCTGTCAGTCAGCACCTTTTGTAGCAGTGGCCCAAGCACCCTGGGCTCCCCTTTAAGATCCCTCAGTTGTTATGTGCACACAGAGCATCTGAGTTCAGGTTTCTCCTTCTTCCTAGCACAATCATCTGCAGAAAGCTTCGGAACAGAGTATTTTATTGGTTTGTTGTTATCAGGTCTGCCTCATTACCTCTTCTAAGGTCTTGGAAAGCAGATTTGGTATTATCTTCCTGCTGGCCTTCTCTGCCTTATTGCTTAATGGCTTATCCATAATTTAGAAACAACTCTACCTATTAAATTATTTTGTAATGTCACAATGATATCATCCACAGTTGACAGTAATATTGTTGCTGTAGTAACACATTTTAAGCATTGATTTTTTTACTTCCATATTCATTAACCAGTGAAAACCATACTTTCCAATCATGAATACCAAAGTTAAATGCCTAAAGTCATAAACATCCTATCTGTCAAAAATCTGAAACATCTTGTCCCTTACTGTCCTCTGAAGAAGACCTTTTCATTCTGATTTCTAAAAGTCATCTGAAAAAATCCAAACAGCTCTCTTAGCTGCAGACAGCATCCATGATTTCCACTGGTACTAATATTAGACCCTTTGGCAAACAAAGAATACATAGAAAAATAACAAAACATTTGCATACTTGTAAAATTTGAATTTGTTGGTATTTTTGCAAGCAGTTTCACCAATCCTGTTTGTGCACCAACTGCAAGGTGCACTTCAGAAAGAAAGGGATGATAGTGACAGCTTTTGTAATCGTGTCCAGTCGTGGACATATGTCTTTGTTTAAGCAGTGGAGGAAGATAGGCTCTAAAACTGCTCTCAAAGTAGTTGAAGAAGACTCCACACAGGATTGGATTGGATAGAAATACAGAATATTATTGGAAGATTAAATGGAAGGTGCTATTAATAACTACAAACTACAGTGCAAAACAGTGAAAAGCATATGAAATACACAAATCCATATTGTGGGCAATATACAGAACCACATCAGGCCAAAGCCTTCTCCAAAACCTCTTCCAAACTAGCCCAAAAAGAAAGGCCAAAAATGCCCTGCCCCCCCAGTACCTCCCTGCCTCCCCCCATGCTGAACCTAAGTGACACAGCTAAAATTCAGCTTACCAGATTCAGGGCCCTGCCAAGGCTGCCCAGGCTTCACTCCCCCACATCACAAAGATACAGGAGAATCATTAAGGAGGAGAGAGAGGGAAAGGTAAAAAATGAATAAGGGGATGTCATGAAGGCATCCTATGCCCAGAATTATGCCCCGGCTATTGCCAAAACTTGTCCCAACATGTTTTGGCTCACATCCCCCCTTCCTTCTCCTTTCTGGAGTGGGTGCTCAGTCCAGAGCCAAGTGGACAAAAGACCAGAGTGTCAGCCAGATGCAGTAAATAACCCAGCCTGCCTTGTTTGTGGTCGACAACACTATGTGCCCATCACACGGGATGCCTGCTAAGCTTGCGCTCCTTCCAAATTTGGGCATAATTCTAGCCACATGCTTGGTCATAGGCTAAAAGGTCTCATCAAGGTTGACTATTGGTCCAATTCAAGGCTTGAATAACATATAAGTGTTCCCCAAATAGTAAACAAGTCACTCTTCCGCTCTTTGCCTGAGTTCTTTGCACTTTGCTTAAACTCCCGCTGTTATTGCTTTGGCTATTAAGCTCCCTTCACTTGCATGCATACTACTGGCCTCTGCAGTCTGGAGAGCAGCCAGCAACCTGGGAAGTGCCACCGTGTCTCAGTTTACCTGGAAGCCCACAAAGAGTCCTTTGCAAGCCGCTCTGCAATTACAGTCATCCTTGTGTCATAATCCTAGTCCTGCCAGTAGTAGAGCTGCCACCGTGTCTTAAAGGGACTGAACCCTCAAGGCTAAACTTTAACCCAGTCGAGGGGGAAGGACTAGCCTGAACCTCAGCAAGTCCTAACACCGTCTGCTGCAGCCCCGAGCTGCAGACCTGCGAGCCAGTCTTTTGTGTAACAGCTCGCAAAGCCCGCCACCGCCTGGAAGGGATCGCCCTTGGGAGCCATGCCGGATCTCTGCGAGCCTCCAGCCTTGGCAGGGGTCAGCCGCCAGTAGCTGCAGCCCCACTGGCCAGAACAAGCCACGATAGCCCGCCTGTGTAGCAGTAGCCGAGGCAACCAGCTTAGCTACAAGCGATACACTGAGTCTTTTCAATTTCACGTGTTCAGCACCAGATATGGTTCAGTTTAAATCTCCGTGCCTTTAGCTCACGTGGGATTGTAACCTATGTTTTATAAGCAGCACCCTGGCAGCGTCCAGAGCTATAACTCGTGATCTTAATTGGTTTAAATTTCTGACAGGTTCCTTTAAGTTGTGTTGCCCTAACAGTGTTTCTCATAGCTGTTTATCAGCTGCCAACCATCTTGTCGAGTCTCCATCTGGTGGACAAGCTGCAGAATTGCACCTTCAGTTCTTGAATAACTATTTTGTAATTTTTCTAATTGGGTTCAAATCGTTATACTGTACCAGTTTATGGGATATTCTTATGACCGTGCACTAGAATCTGCATATAAATATTGATCAAATATTATCCATGTTTTTAATATTAATAACAATTATTTTTTATATTTTACATTTAAATAATTAAAAATTAATAACCTCTTCATTACAGGGGAAAAGGGAAAGAAACTAGTTGTGTAGCCAGTTTTATATAGGAGATGCAGGCATTATGGGGATGAAATACCAAAAGATTACAATTCCCTGTCCATTCCCCAGTCCCATCTAGCCTCCGGAGGCTCTTAAAGGCATAAACCTTAACCCATGACAACATAAAACATAGCATAAGAGATTATATTTTACTTTGTGGTGTCTTCGCAGACAAAACCAGCACAGAGACTACAGCTGTTTCATATTAATAGATTTGGCACTTGATTGTAACATATTTGCTTAATCCTGTATTTTACTATGAAAACCATGAGTTTTCTAATGTAAAAGACTAAATCCCTCAAAATTGCAGTGTGATCTAAAAGGAGGAACAGATTAAAACAGAAAAAAAAATTGTGTTCAAGTGAACAAAACTTGGTGTCATTATGAATTCAAAGTCCATCTTTCATAGTCATGACTGTATTTGCAAATACTGACAAAGCAGCTGAGTTCTGAAATTATTTGTAATTTATGTAGCCAATTGAAACCACTGAGGATACTGATTAGTGAAAGAATTTGCCTACTTATATGAAATCTCATTGCCACTTACAAAAATAAAATTTCTAAGATATTTTACTGAGAATCCCAAGATCTTTAAGTAGAAGATACCCTTTTGTGTGATAATGTCAGCAGCACTCAATGTCTTTAGAAACTGATCCACAAATTTATTTCCCTGTGAATACAAACCAAGTATGGATTTTCACCACCCCTGATTTAATCTAAATTCCTATTACTTCTGTTTTGGAAATTATATGCAGAAAGTCAACAAAATGTGTACTTTCAGTTCATTTTAAAACTGGACATAAAATGTATTTAGTTGCTTGGTAAAAAAAATCAGCATTTCTAATGGAAGATTAAAAATAGATTTCCTTATAGAGACATTATATCATATACAATGTCTTTCTGACCACAGTGATGACTTCATAAATTGTGGATGATGGTATCTAAAATTGTCTTGATTAATGATTTAATTTGAAGTAAGTTAGTCCTTAAACAATTTTCATGTGTCAGCTGGTAAATCTAAGCAAGTTAGAATTTTTGGTTGTTTGTTTGTTTTTCTCTATAGCCTGAAGATTTTCCCTGGGCATCTTGGTAGCTGGAGAAATGATGGCTGTATATTAAATTCAGAAATTACTTGTCATTCTTCTTGCAATAAAAATGTGCTGAAGGGTGCCCAAAGTCTCTGTACTGTTTATGAATCAGTCAATAAGTAAATGAATAAAGCAAGCTAATCACTGCCAGAGGAACTTGCCACTATTTATTTGATCTCTGAACTAACAGACACAGAAGTCATTAATGTAGACTTAATATTTATTGTTGATCTTTCTGCTGAGCAATGTAGAATGCATTCATTAGTCATGTTTATTCAAAGGCATACACGTATTTTCTATAGGCCATAAACTATCGTCCCTACTCAGTAGGTTCAGATTACTACTGTTTTTTTGCTGAATATTCTTCAATACAGTTTTCTGATAACAAATTAGTAATATTTTTGTTGAACAATCAACATTACAAAAACAGACTGGTTGCATTGTAGATCAAGTTTCATGAAGGTCAGAGAAAATTTTGTCAAATATTACTGTGTAATTGTTTTCCAGACACAGTGGAGGTTTTTTAATAGTTCTTGAAGTGTCCATTGAAATACATATTCTTTCCATCACACAGAATGACAATTTATATATCAGTGTTAATTCCTCTAGAAAAGTTTTTCATAAGGAAAAATTCTACCTAATTTGTGTCTGTAGAGGCTAGATTGTTAGAGAAAAAGAGGACTTTCTCATGACATGTGGACACAGATTGCTACCATGAAAGTAGTTCCCTTGATCCTTCTCATGTATTATAAAATCATGGAATAGTTTGGGTTTAAAGGTTGTCTGATATTAAATGCACACTAATGAAAATCTATCTAGCATTAACATTCACTTACTGAATACAAATGTTACTCTTAAGGGATGTTTTATAAATAAACTTTTTAATACACAGAACCTTCCATATAAAGTTTTATAGCAAGCAAATTTACAAAACTGAAATAGAGCATGTGTGTCCTGTGAGGATCCAAGAAAGTAATTGACTTTGCACTGTGGGTAAAAGCATGCAAGTGCTTAGCATCAGCTCAGGGTTATATTGCCATCTGAAAGATGTAAACAGGGACTCAACTTGCAGCGAAGGGTAGTTGCAAATGCCTAGTGAATGCAGCATTAGAGAAACAGAATCCTTCTGGGTTCCATAGCCATAAAAGTAAAAGACAACAGCACCCACACTCATTAGGGCTGCTGTCTTTGGCTGGGGACTTTCCATAATATAAAATGGATAACAAAAATCTTTAAAACATAGCTGAAACTGTTCCAAGTTTTGATTGTTCTGTGTTTCTGAGAAGTCAAAAAGCAACTTCAGAGTATACAGGAACTTTTCTTAAAAGAAAAGGGCATTTATTTCTCAGACTAGAAGTGCCTCCAGAAATCACTTTTCCTAAGCGGGAACCTTTTACAGGTTTACTGTCTGCTTACACACATTGTACTATGAAGATTTTTCCATGCCAGGGCTGATAAATTGGATACCTGCCTAACACAAACTCTCTTGCATGCAACTAAGATAAAGAGATGCATAGTGTCATGGCAAGTTGTTTCATTAGTGGGAAGGAAAAACAGGCATCATGTAGGTCCTTGCTATAAACTTTATTATGCGTGTTCAGTACCACAGCGATTCTAAAATTTTCATATATCAAATGGTTAGTTGCCTAAATTATTTTGGATAAGATTTGCTGGAATTCCTACTGCAAGATATGGAGAAACATTCCATTTCAAGTAGATTTTCTAAAATCTGAGTTAATTTCAGAATAATTCTGCATTGACAGTTGTCTTTTAAAAAGCTTCTCATTTAGAATGGGAGAAAAAGCAATGTTGTGTCATCTGTGGAGCCATCAGTGTATTTAATAGATGCATTTGAAGTGCAAAGCAAACACTCTGGGAATCATTAGCTATAAGAACCAAATAACATTTCCCCCTCACTGATAACCACAGTTGTGCTTAGCAAGTATTTTATTTTTTTTTTAAATCCAAAAAACAAACATTAAAGAGAACTCTTTAGAAAAGAATTTAAACCATTCTGCAGGTATCTTTTTATTGTTATAGACTAAGTTTTGCAGATCTTACTTAAACACTTCAGTTACATGCACTCAGAGGTTTAAAAGGAAGTCTAATGCCAAACAAAGGTTTTTGCAGCCTTTGAAGTGCAAGTACATGTTAAATATCCAGGGTTATTTCATATGAAAAAACTTTTTTAGTGCTTTCAGCCTTCACAGATCATCAAATCACATCTGGACCAGGAAAAGCTTCATTTCTTTCACATACGTGTCCAATGTGCCCCAGTTTTCCAAGCTTTGCTTTTGCACAGATCTTCTAAAATGCCCTAAATGAACAACAGGGAATTCAGTTTTGCTGTCCTAGAGCTCTGTCGCCAGTCAACAGCCATTCTCTGGTCAGCTGCTACCAGAATATGTCATGGCTGAGCTTTGCCAGCCTTGCCTCAGATAATTTAACATCTTTCCTCCACCTAGCTACTGATATTTGAAAGAACAATTTGGCTGAATATGACCAGAATTACTTGAACTATTATGGCTGGTTTGCTGACAGAGGATGTGATAGCACATATTCCCTGGCTATTACCAGATTAAAATTCTATTCTGTTTGACAGGGATTTTTATTTTATTCAACTCTTACTGGTATCAGCACTATGTCATTTGAATCATCATGATTCAATAACTTTAAATTACCAAACATCAGTGCAGAGTATATGTCATAACAGACCATATCTTTGCACATTTATTGTCAGGTGACTTCTGGGAAAAAGAATGACTAACTCAACTACTAATTTCTCAGCCTGAAAGGCTTTGTCATATTAAAATAAAAAAAAAAATCGAAATGTTTTCTTTTAAACAGGTACACAACATTAAATATAAAACACACCACAGTGACTGAAAGTAATAAGTAGTGAATTTTTACATATCCACATTTCCTGGTTTTGAATTTGGATGTTCGTTGCCTGCATGTGGTTAGTTGATCTAAAGAACAAGAAGCATTGGGCATGTGATCCAATGAGATTATGCAAAAGAGTTTGAATTAAAATAGCATTTAAATGAGGTTGAGTTATTCAGCATTAAAAAAATGCTGGGGACAGCTTGCTCCTGAAAGCTCACAGAGTAACCTTCTGTTGTCTGACAGCTCCTGGGACAAAATCTATCCAAGCTCATAAAAAAAATGTCTGAGTATCCTTTTTTTTTTTTTTTTTTTTTTTTTGCATGCAAAAGACTCCTTTATTAAAGGAATATCTATGCCCAGGTTGAGCCTTGCCAAATGGGAGTGGATTCTGTCAGAAACTCAGACAAAAAGTTAATTTCACCAGCTTGTAATAAACTATATTGTTTTGGCACTAAATTACAGATTTTTTAAAAACTGAAAAATTTTGTATTTAGACATACAGACTTTCATGGAATTCAAAAGAATATTAAACTGCCTGAATAGGCTCACAGTACAAGCCAGGAGCTGAGTGGATTCACACCTTTTTAATCATGTTCTTAGTTGCATATTTAGACTGGTATGAAATATGAGAGTAGCATACAAATATACTTTAAGTGGATTATGATTATCAGACTACTAACTTAAAAGTCAAATTCAGTATGCATGACTGCGATAGAAGGGGATTTTTTTTCCCATGTGAAATAAAGTCCTTGACATTTTGAGCCTTAGGTTAAGAAAACTAACCATAAATAATCTGTTACTGAGGATAAAATGCTGATATACTCCTTACTGTCATTTTTTTTAATGCATACCTGCTACAGAAGTACACTTCAAGGGAAGAGCTATTGGGAGAATTTTATTACTGTAAGTTTTAGAACTGATTACAGTTCTCTTCAGATACAACAGATTCATGGCTGTGAAACCTAAAATCCTCATTTTATTCACTTTAGAGTGCTATTATCAGAAACCTCATGGGTACTTCCACATTATTTTTTGGATAAGTGACCTAGAGGAATATGTTTATTGAATGAAAAAAAAACCCCAATGGATCAGTCTTTGTGTTCATGCAATCTCTCATGTTGTGTTGAATCTGTATATATGTCTTATTGCTTTATGGGTTTTACCATCCCTATAGGAAATCAATTAACATTCCCTTTACACAGTCAAACAAGCTTTGAAAGGGTAGATAAATACTTGAAGTAAGATATTTGTAACAGAGGAAGTACAAATTATTCAGTATGTGTAACCCTGCATTGTTTTGAGTACATAGAGGTGAAATTCACTGCAAAAAATACCAGGTAGATCATCTTAAGAGAGTTTTCATTCAGGACATACAGTGTAATTCAAAATACCATAGAGATGGTTGTTTAGGACTCAGCACTTGAGATTTAAAAATGACTTATTGATAATTCAAATGTGCAATCTATACGTGGCAATTATTTTGTTTCTAGGTTTTGGTTGTTTGTTGGTTGGATGGTTCTTTGTTTTGCTCTTGTTTTTGTTTTGCTTTGTTTTGGGGTTTTTTTCCCTGCTGATTCTATAGAGGGAAGACAAAGGCATTACTCAACATGGAAGTGATGGGTAGGGCATTGCATTTGAACTACTTAGTTCAGCTTTTATAATTCTAATCAATCAATCTTCAGGGAGAAAAAGTTGCTATCTACCAGAGCTCAGTTCTGGTAAAACTTAACCAAAGTGTAAATTTCAAACATTGTCAACCAAAAAAAAGTATCTATGATTATTTGAGAATTTTTGGAGTTAATTTCCTAGCATGTGACCTGGATAGAAAACAGATGTTTAAAAGGCCTTGAAAATCGTTCAGTCCTGAAGAAATCTTAGCCCTATATATGTTTTGTCTTTGCCTGTAGGGCTTTCTATAAATGTGCACCTTGCTGCTCAGCATGAACAGAAACACCCTGGCTTTACAAGACCTAATCTCATGTTTTATTTTATTCTTGGAAAAGCTGGGATTTGTCTTTCAGCTACTTTTTATGAGAGGTTTGATCATGAAAGTCTGCTCTGGAAAGGTCTGACAGCTCATTCTCTGCATCAAAGATGTGTATTTCTTCCTCTCTTTTTAAAAAAATCATGTGTCTGCTCAAAACAAATCACCTTTCAAAAGACGAGATACTAAAAACTGATCATAAATGCAGATCGAGAATTTACTCAGGGGAATGAAATGTCAGGCTGAATCTGAGACCAGAAAAAGTAGTGAAAGCTGAAAACTTTGCATATTGAATTATTCACCAGCTCTAAGAAAAAAAAAAAAATGGCACCCCTCATGACAGTATTAGAACAATACTATTGATAATGTATCTCAAAGTCAGTTTACAAGTATCCTATTTTAAATGTCTTCCATATTAATCTTGAAGGATAAATGAATTAAAGTTGTTAACTAATAACTATATCAGGAAGATTACTCAAAAGTCCTCTCCTTTCCTGGCTCAGTGGCACTCATAATGAACCAGTGAGACACTTGTACATGATGCTTTGTGCTTTGCAACAAACCAAAGAAACAAGGGAAAATGTTTGTCAGCAATATCCCAGAGTCTTGCAAGCAGCATGTTGTTTCAGCCACAGCTTGGGGACCAAAAGCTTGAACATTAAGACTGTAAACATTTCATGCACCAGTGCTTACATACTTTTGTAACAGATGCTAAATAAATCCCAACAAAGATCATTTGATTTCTGAGTAACCATATCAAACCACACACCTGAGTTAACTGAACATTGAACTTCTTAAGACTTTGCTTCTGATTTCCCTCCTTTTCAAATCTATTCTCTTATATTCCAATTAAATTCCTTGCGCTGCATTTTCATTTTATTGTTGTCAATTGTCATATAGAAGATAAAAGAAGTGAATTAATCCTTTATATGTTTCCTAATTTTTGTATTTGTCTTAACTCCCATCTTGAAAGTGAATTTTGGGCAAGAATGTCTCATTCTGCACATCAGCATCACCTGCTGGATTCATCCATTCACACCAAAAAGCAGCTTTACCTAATATATTAGTATATGAATTATTATTAACTATCTCAACAACCTGTTGAGATTTTACATTCTTCTGATGAATACACCAGACATATAAACCACTCAATAAATGAAATGACTGCAAATATCACTCATATGCTTCTGGACACCCTAGTGAGTGATATATGTTGAAACAACATTCAGTTTACATGTGGAATAAGGGCTATGAACCTCCTATTTCCAGTTCAAATTATTTCATTTAACTTTTAGTAACTTTGTGTTACTACCAGTTAATAAATATTTCTTATGTTCAGAGATATAGAAAGTTATAGAATCTGAAAATTGTTTATGTTGGAAAAGATCATTGAGTGGCCTTAACACAGATGAATAATCATTTCCCTACTCCTGCTGTTGACACTATTTCTGATACAAGCCAGGATCCCTCACTTCACTTCTTGCTGCTGTCTCTCTCAGCCCTGCTATCCATGTTGACTTTTAAGTGGTCAGTACAGACAAGTTAAATAAATATATAAGGAGCAGGAAACAATTGTGATCTCAATGCTTGAATACACAATAGAGAAGAGTGCTTCCTCTTTTTGTCTGGGATTTGACTTCAAACAATAAAATAGGATAGTAAAGAGACAGTGATTTAAAATAAAAATTGGAGCTTTCCCAACATTTCTCAATTTATTACACTCCCAATAAATCAATACTTTTTAAAGTTAATGGTAAGCTTAAAAACAAAAATTCTTGTCTTCCAAGGGAAAACTTGAAAGAAGGAATTATAAAATAAAATGGTAAAGAAATGTTCATTCTGTCTGAAACCATTTTTTAAATAAAGCCAGATGAAAAGGTGGTAGAGTCCATCCACAGTACTTTCACTTTTCTCTGTATTCTTCTCTTATTCTTAGGAGTAGCTCAAAAAGCTACAGTGAAAGAGCCATAAGGTGTAGCAAGATAAAGGAAATAGCAGTATAAAAAGTGCAGCTAGAACACAATTCAGAGCTTGTTTTCTTTCAATACATTATGAATTCATTACGAGCACTGAAGGCTTCTTTGAGGATGTGGAAAAGAAGTATGAAAGACCAGTGGGGCCTCGGGGTGTTTGAGGAGGTAAAGAGAAGGTAAGGATATGCCACATAGTATCTTGAACTTGCAGTCTGTGACCTTTTCTGCTTTCCTTTTCAGTTATTTTCTTGCTCAGAAAAAAATCAAGGTCAGAATAAAAAAGGGACATGCAATGGTTTAAAAGTTATGCAATTGAAATTAATATTAAAACTTGTCAGTATTGCCTCTCATATTTTGAAAAGAAAGCAGCCCATGCAAAAGGAAAAGATTTACCATTGGAAACCCTCTGCTGTTCTCTGTCCCCTGATTCACTACAAGGTAGATTTAAAGGCTCATACAATTTTTTGCCTGGTTCCCTACAGTTTGATAACTACACTTTTTGCCAGCCTCTCCCTGTGTACTTTTTAATTCACTGTACAATTTCAATCTGATTTGATATATAAGAATATTTTTGAAAAAAAATCCTAAATTCTTTAGAAAACTGTAAGAAACAGAAGAAAAGGCAGACCCAAACTAATGAACTCAGCAGTGAGCCAAGCTTCAGAGTAATTATAGGCCTGATTTGTTGGCTACTCACATGATTTTCTGAGTGACTAAAAAGTTAGCTCAGTACTTACGTCTCCTAAATACATATCAAACAGAAGTATTAGTAATTTGAAGGAAAATAATTTTACATACAGGAATTTAAAGACAGCAAGTGTGAGTGCAAGAGTTCTCAGGGTCATGATTAAAATTATGTGTAACTAGTATTTCAGACTGTAATTCACTATGCAACGCAGAAGCTCAGCTGAAGATGTGCTAAAGCATATTTCAGGGAATGCTTGTTTCAGAAATGATGACAGATGCTCTTAAAACCAAACCAAACCAAACTTAACCATGGCCAAAATACAATGTGAGGAAAATTACTTTCAGTAACCAGAAATTAAGGTGGAGATACTAATTAATGAGAAAACAATAGCAACAATGACAATCAAATGACAACTCCTACTGGAAGATTTACATGGAATAAGCTGAAAACAATATCAGAAGACTCTTCTTTCCAAAAATGAGTAAATTCAGCTCCTAGCCACAGTCATTTTGTGTAATTTCAAAGGCTCGAGAGGATACAGGACATTTGCAGAACATCTTGTGTGCAGGCTGCAGATCTTTTTGTTTTCCTGTCATCTTTCCCAATACTCTGCATGTAATGTTAAACTACAATACTGATTTCAGAAAAAATCCTGTCCTGTTTCCTAAGGGAAGAGTTTCTCAACAAGGAAATTCAACATAGGTTTCAAAGCCTTCAGAGAGGGCTGCTTTTACTAATTTTCTGGATCCAGCATAGAACAGTAGAAATAAAGAAAATAGAAAGATAAAAAGTGCAGTTCAAAACCCAATATTTTCAGGAAATAGTAGAGGCAATGTGCATGTATTGGGTCTGTCTGGCATGGAGTTAACTTCCCCCATAGCAGCCCTCATAGCCTGTGCTTTGTATTTGTAGTTAGAATGATGCTGGTTTGGCTACTGCTTGTTATGGTCACGATTTATGACAAATTAATAAGGAAAATGTGAGATTAATAAAAATATTAATAATAGTTTATTAATATGAAAATTTGCCAAAAACATACTAATAGGTTCAGTGTATGGCTGGAATATATATTTGCAATGGGAATGTACAATATTTAGGCAACATTTAACAATTTAAACACTTTTAAGCAAACTGGAAAAACAACTGGGAGAGAATCCCTGGTGCAATAGGGCGCTTGACCACAAGGGGAGACTCCACAAGAACCTTGCACAAACGGTGAGTCAGACAGATTGAACCATTAACAAGGAGGCAAGGTAAAATGATTACTCACAGAACTATCACCGGGATGCTCTCTGGGGCTGCAGTATAGTCCGGATTACACAGAGCAACAGGGCTTACACCGAAGCAGAGACGTGCTGCTGCTGTGTTAGCTGGTAAGGCTTTTGAGGCTTCTTCCAGGATCTCACAGGCTGTCCTGGGGCTTCAGGCTCTTAGACAAATAGCCTGTTTTGGTGTCTTCACAACGAGGTCTGGTTTTGCAAAGTGGACACTTAGGCTGGAAGGGACTTATTGCTGCACGGCACGATACTCAGAGGCTTAGTTCACCCTGGCTTTGGCCCTTCTGCCTGGCAAGACACTTCTGTCTGTTCCTGGGGTTTTATGACACATTACTGTGAAGGTCATTTGCGTCTTTCTGGGTAAATTGAGGCATGGCACAGATTCTGAGTTGAAAGGAAAACAAGGCTCGGCTTCTCAGGCTTGCAAGGTAAGGCTTGTGGCTTCTTTCCCAGATCTTAGACAAAGCAAGGCAAGGCTGAGTACAGTTTGGCCTGTATTTATCACTTGCTTGAGATTCAATTTGGCCAACAGGAAAACTGAAGCAAGCAGAACAATTAACCAATAAAATGGGATGCTGCCAGGCCATGACCATAAAAAGCAAAGACATAGTCTTAGTCTAGGAGAAGCATGGCTAGTGCATGTGCTCTTTTACCATAAAGGGAGAACATATCCTTTGTTTACCAGACTTTCTGGTGCCTGGGTTCTTTTGTCTTTTTCCCACATTTCCCTGGACCTCTGCAGGAGGGAGGGGGAGAGAAGGATCATGCCTGGACATCCTAGGGCTTGTTCTGGTTTCGTATTGGACCTGTTTGGTCCCATCACCATACTGCTGAGCAGTGCTTGTGCAGCATCAAGCCTATCTCTCCAACTCCATTTCTTACCTCAGGCCAGTAGGCTGTGGATGGGCAAGAGGCTCAGAGGGGACATAGGCAGGACAGCTGTCCCAAACTGATGAAAGGGATATTACATATCATATGATGTTGTACTCAGCAATAAAAGCTAAGCAAAATGAGGAGGAGGGGTGAAGTGGGATGACTGAATTTGTTATTAAGGTGTTTGCCTTCCAAAACAACCACTACACATGGCAAGCTACTTCCCATGAAGTGACTGGACATCCTGCTGATGGGAATTAGATACTATTTTTACTTTTCTTTCTTCTGCACAGGGCCTCGTCTTCTCTTTATCTCAACCCATGTTTTTTTTTTATCTTATTTGCTTTCCCTCTCCCACCAAGGGAGGGGAGTCAGAGAGTGGTTTGGTGAGCATGTGACAGCCAGCCCAGGTCAACCCACCATAGAGTGCTGCTCCATGGATAATGTTTGTGATTGAGAACACAACACTGAAATTTATAGAGTGTGGTTAGAAAAGGATCTTATGAACAGCTGTTGAGCAGGCAGTCAAGTATCTCTCAGCAAAATTCTCAGACCCGTGGCATGAAGATAACAAAAAATTAACACTGACTGATATATCTTGTTAAAGGCCTGTTCTTAAGCTCGGTTAGACACCAGCCAGGCTTTAGTCAAACTAAAGCAATGAAGAATTCATAGATGAATACTTCACATGAAGTTCACTTATTCCTGATGTTTTACAATATTTTAATGAGTTTGAGGTTAGCTCAGAGTCCTTGAAAATCAGTAACTGTGTTAAACCAGGCTGGAATATCCACCTCAATTCATTTCTAGCTGAGAACTATATTCCAACTGAGAATATGCAAATCAAGTTTCTGGTATTATGGCAAGTGTTAAACAGAAAACCAAAGTCGGCTGCAATATTTGAAATTAATTTAACTAAGATTTACAAGTAACTTTTAATCAAACAATATACTCATCACACCATGTCTAGGAGTTTGGGGCTGTAGTTTTAGGCTATGCCTTTAAAATTTTTCACAGATCTTGAGCAGAAAAGTAGTAAAATGTAAACAAATCACTATTACGTGAAAAAAGGAAAATAAAGATAATTCTAAGCAATCCCATTGGAGAGATATCTACCATAAGATTTGGTTCCCAAAACAATTTCTCTCTCCTTGCCTCCTCGGGCTGGGAGATACTAACTTGCTTCTGCTTGACCTTGGCTGCATTGTTTTGGTATTAACTTCTCTGCTTTGGTCTCTTGCCCCTTTTGTCCAGGGGGTTAAAGGGGAAGCAGGGAAGGGAGAAGCTGTTGCAGCTCCCCTGCTCTTTGACCAGGGGGGCCTAGTGCTATTTGTTAACTGCAAATACCTGCAAATATTGTAAATACTGTGTATTTTGTACATATAGTTTTGCCTGTAAATGCAGTCTCCTTTTGCTTCCACCTGAGCTAGTCTGGCAAAGTTAATGTTGGGGGGAATTTTCAACCCACCACATGGGTTCATCTTCTTTAAAAGTACGGGAACTAGACAGAGCAGGAGACTCCCCTTGTCTTAACTGCAAGATTCTGAGTCTGCTCAAAAGCCAAGAAATGTATGAGAGATGGAAAAGCAGATGAATATCTGTAAGGGAGCTACAAGGGCATAAATCTGAGTTTTTAACATACTGTACATCAGTTACACTTGCTCCTTTCCAGGTCATTACTGGTTAACCATATTTAGGCTGAAACTTACCGTTCTGGAAGCTCACATGAAAAATCAATATCCAAGTATCCATCATTCATACCCTGCCCTTTCACAGATTTGGAAAAGAACCCAAGCTTTATAACTATGTAGTGAAGGAAACTAAAACTCATGATTGATTATTATCTAAACTGGGCTAACCGTATCAAGTTTCTGTGTTTTAATAATGAAATGAACTGAATGCATTTAATTATTATCTGTGAGGAGTCAGGATTCCCCTTCAGTAAACTGGTGGTAAAACAGTGTTTTTTCTGTTGTAAAGAAGCTTCGCTTCGCTCTGCTGTAAAGAAGCTTCATTTCGCTCTCCAATTGAGCCATCTTGTGGTGTGTAACTGCAATGCTCTCGTGACTGCACACCTAAAATGATGGGAAAGTTGTCTGTCCAGCATCACCCAGTAGTTAGATTAATAAGAGTTACTGTTCTATATTCTTGGGTGTTAACACAATATGTTTCTTGGAGTATGAAAAAGACACTAAGACACAAAAAATATAAAAATAAGGTATAAATCAGAGAGAGGAAATCATTATTCTTGAATTTAAAAGAACTTCTGCTATTTCAGTATCAGTAAAGAAGCTGTTGCAGTCCTTTGTAAATGAGGCTACACAGTTTTTGAATTAAAAAAAAAAAATAAATTTGCCCAGGCATGAGAACTAAGTCATACACATGTATGGATTCTCAAAAGCAGAGTTTGAGAAAAAATTATAATGTAAACATTAGTCCATTTTTCTCATGCTTTAGTTATTATTGTCATTGTGATGCTAAGTTCAGCTGTTTTCTAAGTAGACTTTCCTATCTTGTACAAAGAGAAAATGTCCAGCAGTGTGATGTGGAGCCATTAAGACAAAAACAACAAAATAGATTTCTTTCCTGCACAACAAATACATTATCTTATGCAGATTACACAAAAAGGAAAGTGACAAGTGATTGCAGCTGTATCATTTACAAGATTTCTGCAAGGGAACCTTCTGGCAAATGGTAAAAATGATGAAAAAATCAATGAAAAGATTGGCAGATCATGCTGTTGAACACCTTAGAGCAACAGTGTGTAATTCGGTCACTAGCTAACACTGAACAAGTCTCATTCCTTGTATTAGTGACTCTGCTTAATGGCTAAGCTTCTGAAGCATCATTTTCTCCATCTGCACAGTGTAACTCCATGCATTGTGAAACAGTTCTTTTAAAGGTTTTGTAAGCCTTTAACACCATTTGAAACCTCTGTGATACCTGCCATTGAATGAATCAGTGGCAAACCTCTGAGGGAAAGAAAAGAACAATGAATAGACTCTCTAGGAGCTCTCTGGAACAGTTGAAGCTAAAAAAGAGAAGTTTCAAACATATTTTCAACCAGGGGAATTGGCTGAAAGACAGATCACAATAAGGTAATGCTAGTACTGAGAGCAGCTTGCTCAGAGTCCTTGATAATTATGATTTCTTGCTTAATTTTGTTAAACAGATGCTGACTAGGCAGCTATCAAAGACATTCAACATCCAACATAACAATTATGTGTAAGATTTATATTGATAAGCAGGAAGTAGGGGGTGGGGCGAAGTTGAAAACATATGAAGATTTTTGCCTTCCAGAAGAACAATTATTTCTGGTTAAGTGGACCCCCACTAAAACTTCTGGGAGAAGTGACTCAGAGGAAGATTGCTGGTACACCAAGCATACATCCTGACAAATTAATAAGAATTGACTGAGAAAAGGAAGTCACTGAATTCAGGCTCAAGATTATGAAGGCTGATAGTATTCTGATAGTAAATACAGTAGGCAATCTGTAAAGAAAAGAGGCTTAATGCAACACTCAGAATTTAAGGTCAGCAAATCAACACAGGACAGGTGACGTGTGTGTGTGTTCAGGTACATGTACAAATTAATGTATGTGTGTCAACTTTCACAATCATTAGCAGAATGTTTGTGAATTTGACCAGAAAGACAACAACAGCACAATGTACACCTGAGAGAAAAAGCATTTTGTTTTTACAGTGGTGACTGGACTGAGTCAATCTGGAAAGCAAAAGGGAAGTGTATTAATGGATGCTAATGACTATAGCAGAACATTTTTACTGGTACTGCTAATACTATAGGAAAAGTTGCAGAAATAGGAGAGTAGAGTAGAGTAGAGAGTAGAACTCTTCTTTTTAAATGGCTCAACACATTTTCTGTAAAAGAGAATGTGTATGATATGCAGGACATCTAAGTACATTTTTTAACTAGACAATTTGCATTATGCTTAGAGATGGAGAAGCAATGATTGAATTAAAAAGATATCAGTGCTTTAGCCTCCTCAGAAAGGTGCAACATTGTGAGGACAGAGGACCAGTGCTACTGAAGAAGAGTCAGGTGACATTTTCAAGACATTCACACTGACAAGGAGAAGGCTGAGGTTCTCAATGACTTGTTTACCTCAGTCTTCACTGGGAAGGGCTCCAGCTGCACTCCTGGGATCAAAGATAATGGCAAGGACTGGAAGAAGGAACTGCCCATTGTGAGTGAAGATCAGGTTCATGACCATCTGAAGAACCTGAAAGTGTTCAAGTCCATGGGACCCGATGAGATACAGCCACGGGTGCTGAGGGAACTGGCAGATGAGGTTGCTAAATCATTATTATATTCCAAAAGTTGTGGCAGTCCGGGGAGGTCCCCACTGACTGGAAAAGGGGAAACATAACTCCCATTTTCAAAAAGGGAAAGAAGGATGATCCAGGGAACTATAGACCAGTCAGTCTCACCTCTGTGCCTGGTAAGATCATGCAGCAGACCCTCCTGGAAGCACTGCTGAGACAGAAGAAGAATGAAGAGGTGATTGGGTAAAATCAGCACAGGTTCAACAAGGGCAAATCCTGCCTGACAAACCTTGTGGCCTTCTATGACAAGGTCACAACATTAATAGATGAAGGCTGAGCAACCAATATCATTTATCTGGACATGAGCAAAGCCTTTGACACTGTCCTGAACATCCTGGTCTCCAAGCTGGTAAAGTCTGGGTTTGATGGATGGACCATTCAGTGGGTAAAGAGCTGGCTTGATGGCTGCACCCAAAGAGTGGCTGTCAATGGGTCCATGTCCAAGTGGAGGCCAGTGACAAATGGAGTCCCCCAGCAGGTTTCCTGATGACACCAAGCTGTGTGGTGCAGCAGACACACTGGAGGGAAGGGATCCATCCAGAGGGACTTTGACAGGCTGGAGAGGTGGGCCCATGACAACCTCATGAGGTTCAACAAGACCAAATGCAAGGTCATGCATCTGGGTCAGGGCAATCCCAAGCACCGATATAGGCTGGGCAGGGACTGACTTGAGAGCAGCCCTGAAGAAAAAGGACTTGGGGGTGCTGGTGGATGAGAAGCTCAACATGAGCTAGCAGTGTGCAATTGCAGCCCAGAAAGCCAACCAGATCCTGGGCTGCATCAAGAGAAGCATAGCCAGCAGGTCAATGGAGGTCATTCTCCCCCTCTACTCTGCTATGGTGAGACCCCACCTGGAGTACTGCATCCAGTTCTGGAGCCCCTATTACGAGAGGGATATGGACATGCTGGAAAGTGTCCAGAGAAGGGCCACAAGGATGATCTGGGGGCTGGAGCACCTCTCCTTTGAGGACAGACTGAAAGAGTTGGGGCTGTTCAGTCTGGAGAAGACTCCAAGATGACCTTATTGTGGCCTTCCAGTATCTTAAGGGGGCCTACAAGAAAGGTGGGGAGGGACTTTTTAGGATATCAGGTAGTGATAGGATTAGGGGAAATGGAAAAAAAATAGAAATGGGTAGATTCAGATTGGATGTTAGGAAGAAGTTGTTCACCATGAGGGTGGTAAGACCCTGGAACAGGTTGCCCAGGGAGGTGGTAGAAGCCTCATCCCTGGACATTTTTAAGGCCAGGCTGGATGTGGCTGTGAGCAACCTGATCTAGTGTGAGGTGTCCCTGTCCATGGCAGGGGATTGGAACTAGATGATCCTTGAGGTCCCTTCCAACCCTAACAATTCTATGATTCTATGATTGAGATATTTGGTTGACTTGGACACAAAATGCAAATAAAACAAAGTGACCAATAGATGTCACATCATTCCCTAAGGTGCAGCTGGATTTGTTCAAAAGTTCACCACAATTTACCAAGCAACAGTGAGAGGTAAGGCAGAATAACTGTCTGAATGAGGTAGTGAGAGAAGGCCTGAAAGACAGAAGACCTGATACTGCACCTGAAATCCGGGAAGACCATAGCAGTGAAACAGATTTCTACACTTATAAATGCAGTGAGGATGCATGTAAACTGCAATAAAATGAGCAGAAGGGAACTTTGATCCTTCAGTTTTGCTATATCAGCAGCACAGTCCTCCTTAGAGTGTGCTGAGGTATTATAAGGTCAGCACTAATTTAGCAGGAGCATTACAATCTATCTTATTATCACATATTTGTTCCTGTGCTTCCCCTGTGTTTTAGTACCTGAGCACTGAACAGAACCATTCTGTCTAAGGTGCCATAGTTTAGGAAAGTAGTTGAGAGCACTAGGTGCAACACATGTACTTGACATAAAAATGAATGCTGACTGCAGTCCATAGAAGGATCTTTCAGCTCAAACATCACCATTCCACATTCATGAGGGGACTGGAATATTTTTGCAAACCCATTACTAGCTCCCATCTAATATCTCATTTAAAAAACAGACCAAAAAGCCAACCAACCACAAAACAACAACAAAATCAAACAATGGGATAACTTTAGAGTAGACTTAAATGTAGAGCACACAGGAAGATTAAGTAGGAGAAGGCACATAGGAATCACCTAAGGTATGTCTCCAACATTTTCTATCTCATGAATATGTTCATTTGTGCACAGTACTTTGGAGTACTTCATGAGCAAAACAGCAGAAGTCCGTTCATGCAGTTAAGCCAAATAACAACTTCAAGGGAAAAAAATGACTTCATCTTTTACAGTTATTTGTGTTTCTGTAGTGTATTTTATAGGTGTAGATAGCAAATGTAATAATTAATTTTGGAAATGAATAATACTGGAAATGGGAATGACTTGCAGCTTTCTTCTGCAATTACAAAAGCTTCTAGGAAATGGAATCTAAGAACATGTTCAAATGTGACATTGCATGACTGATTTTGACAGACATGTATTTGCATACAGCTGGAATAGTCTGTGTGCTAATGGAGATTTAGCTGCTTTCTCCTGTGTTAGGAAAATACACCAGCAGTCAGCTCTTACTTCATACTTCTCTGTCCTTCATAGCTTAAAATAATCTACTAAAAGTGAGGGTGAAGGGCAGGAAGAGACAATTTTTATTTTTTTTTAAGCTTTTAACAAATCTACAGTTCTCCAGATCATACTTGACAAGAGGCATAAGATGACACTTATGACTCCAGTGAAACGACCAGAGAGCAGTTAAAGACAGAAATGATGCAGAACAAATTTCCTCCAAATTACCTAATAAAACTTATGAAGAAAATCCTCACTTCAGGAGAACGTATAGAATGTTTTACTAATATTTTATTGTAGATATAATAGTAATTCATTCTAAGTTAAATTGACTAGAATAAAGAATAATAAAATCTATAGAAGTTAAAGATCAATATAGTAAAAGAAAAACCCAACAGGGTTAGACAAAGAATGATCGTTTCCTATGTGAATTTTCCTGTATCTAGTAAAAAAATGTTTTTGTTTCGTTATTGCACAAATCAAAAAGGTGTGATAATCAGTTTGGTAATGAATTGAGTGTGCTGTGGCGATGATGAGAAATGGGCAGCAGCGGCTGGACACCGGAGAGCTTCCTGCAGGGGGCAGGCGTGCGCCGTTTCACCGCACGTAAGCCACTCTGATTGATGAACCTCTTACTCTTCTGCTTCATTTTACCCCATTTCCTCCAACTGTCGTTATGGCTTCACCAAGCAGTTGTTTATCTCAGAAGTCCTGAACAATTCTAAATAACTGGGTGTGATGGTTTGAAACTGTCTTTTTAATTTTTCTTTGCAAAGTTCAAGTAGAGAAAGAGTGTAAATAAGTCACTATTGGGTATAAGAAAGCAAAATAATGATTGTTCTAAACACTTCCATTGGATAGATAGAAATGTTTAAGAACTATTACTCAAAACAAAGTGGGGCACTCTGCAGTCTGCAGTCTGGGCAGTTGCTGGGCTGTTTGGTTGCTGTTTCTTCTTCTCTTCTGGCTGAAGATAACACGTACTGACTTTGGTGAGATAAGTTAACAACTTTCTGCTTTAGCTAACTCTGCTTTCTGCCAGGAGGGTCTGGGGGGGAAGCCCCTGGGAGAGAGGCCCCTTGGGAAAGGTCCCCTTTTGGGGGGAAGCAAAGGGAGCTTGGTTGTGCTTTTCTGTTGATTGTACATATTTGTAAATGTTGTGAATTTTGTATATTTGTACATATTCATTGCATTTCCTCATAGATTGTAGATTTTGCTTGTAAATACAGCTTTCATTCACTTCCAGACTAAGCTACCCTGATTATTGTCGGAGGGGGGGGGAGGGGGGGGAGGGGAATTTCAGCTCACACTGACACACTGAGTAACACCCAAAAGAAATACAAAAGGCAAACCTTACTGAGTTGTAAACCGGACCCCTAAAAAAGATGTGGTAGTGAATCAAAACTAAATGGAAAACAAAAAAACTGTACACACACTCTTTACTCCAAGCCCTAAGAATATTTATACAATTTTCTATCTTTTTTTTTTTTTTTTTCTTCTCACGGTTGTGACCTTTCTGGTGTCTCTCTCTAGACAGACAAGTCCCAAAATGCAACTGAAATGAAAATAAACTAAATTGTGAAGAGTTTTCAATGGGATAAAAAGTGAAAAAAAATAATTCCAGTGTTTCTCATGATGTGTTGGCATAGGAGACACTAAAAGCTAAAATATTACTGTTAATATCTATACTCCATCCCTGGAGATATTCAAGGTGAGGCTCAACAGGGCTCTAGGCAACCTGATCTAGTTGAGGATGTCCCTGCTTACTGCAGGTGGTGTTGGATTAGATGATCTTTAGAGGTCACTTCAAGTCCAGACCATTCTATAATTCTGCTCCAGATTTGTCACCAGCCATCCTGGGCATGCAGACATTTCCCCCTAAACAAAGTCCAAAGAGGCTGAACATTCCTATGTTACCATGTAACATACTCAGTGGAAGCCTGCCTGCTAGAGTACAAATTGTGAGTATTGGAGGTTTATCATATTTCAGAGAACACACATGGAATTTTATATTTACACTGTACAAACCTGAATTATACAGAAGTGGGCTAAGGTTCTCATGAGAATATACTCTCTTACAAGATTTGTAGCATATCTGGCTTTTCTAGTAAAACCCCAAATTTTAATTTTTTTTTTTAAATAAATCCAAAACACAAACCCCAAGCACTTCTTGTGGGACTTGACTAAAGCAAGAGTTAAAGAGTCTCAGAACACTGAAAAATTGCTAAATGTTGCTACCGGTTTTGGGGATGAAAAGGTTTCCATCTAGATTTAGGAGAGACATAACAATGGAAATACAATCTGGGACACTCACAACCCCTTCAAGAAAGTACATGGAGATTCATAGCACAGCGTCTGCCTCTCAGTCACCTTTAGTCATCCTCTCAGTAAACATTTATTCTCCTATTAACAGAGAAAATTGTATGTCCTGGAACCACATCAGATTTCTATGTATTTTGTGATTCTTTTGGTCTCTGGTAACGGCACTAAAATCTCACATATTTTTTGGGGGGGTGATGGGGGGGGAGGGGGGGGGTGAGAGGAAAAGGAGATGATACCTAAGAGCAGCTGCAGCATTTTCTACAATATTAAGGTCCCATTGCATTTGACAAGGTTAGAAGTGAAGCTCTTCATAAACACCCACCTCAAAACATCTCACGTTGGCTGTATTTTCTGCAACATGAATTCTGGCTCTGCAACATGAATCCTGATCACTGCTATTAGAGCAAACCTAACAGGCAACATTCAGATGGAAACAGCAATGGTGAGATAAATGTCAGAGCAGAGGTGCTCAGCTTTGTCTTAGAAACTGGCTTCTTTGTTTAAGCAGCGGTGACTGAGGTAATCCAATATAGTACTGAGATTTGAAAGTCCCTGTGTGGCTCTGACCATAACTTTTAGTTTGACATTGGAAAAAATTGTGCTTATAAAACCAAGATTTGTTCTTCCAAATATATGCAATCCATCTTATCACGGTAAAAAGTATTGTAAGATTAATATTAGAACTAACGTGGGACTTGTTTGAGCTGTATCATCAAAGATCAACATTTAGGTTCAAAAGATGAAATTCAGCACCTTCTTTTGCTTTGTCTTGGCTGGTTGTAGGGATTTTTTTAGGATATTGCACTACTTGGGACTCCTATATCTTGACATTAGAACAGGTTTATTAAATCAAACTACATTTACTCATTTGTAATTCCATCCCTTTAATCTTCAAAAAATATTTCTCTAAGGCTTTCCTTTGATATGTATCAAAAGGTGTGGTCTATTCTACATGAAAAATGGAACAGTCAAATGGATGGCAAGA
Organism: Indicator indicator; assembly: GCF_027791375.1. Lineage (NCBI taxonomy): Eukaryota > Metazoa > Chordata > Aves > Piciformes > Indicatoridae > Indicator > Indicator indicator. The sequence goes on along the minus strand of NC_072011.1, from coordinate 15,534,956 downwards.
GCAGGAAGACATAACTATTGTCACTCTAGGATGAGGGCAAACCTTTCTGGTTATTAAGTTAGAGAAAAAGAATAGCTGTTGGAGAGTTTAAATTAAAAAAAAAATCTACTTGAATGAATTCCAGTGAAGATAAGGGCAGTTCAAATGATATATTCCATTATAAACCTTGTAATAACTTAAAATTGATTAGTGTTTGAAGGCTGATGGCTAACTACAAAGCATTACTATAATAAAGCAAAGTGCAATTTTTGATACTATGCAACTACTTCAAGATCTCTAATTTTCCCCTCTTTCACAATATTCACAGCAGAAATAAAGAAATATCTGTCATTCATGAGAAATGAATCCACTTCTGAAAATGATATTGTTAGTCACATCAAGCTTGAATAGAAATAGTGAAATAATGATTTAGAAATCGGGGGAACCGGGACCAGAAGTAATGGTTCAGACATGCAGGCACAGGAGGTCTCTATCTGCTTAGAATCTCAATTACAGAAAATCAAGCAGAGGGAGTTCAGCTGCAAACATGAAGCTTAGCATGAATATATTCAACAACATATGAGAGAAAAAGCCTGTGTAGGAAACCCACAATTTAGCCATAAGCTCCTGAGCGGTCTGTTTAGTCTCCTCAGACTTTTTCACTTGCTGTCAGCAAGAAACTGGGCCGGAAGAAGACTGACAAAACATGTGTGATCTCAAGTTACCTTTAACCAAACAATGAATAAAATGTTACATTAGATAATGCAATTTAAAATTCAATTTTGAACTCAAGGCTATTCCCTTTAGAAGAGCTTTCTCCCTCTGATTATGATGTTTGAACAAAGCCTGCACAATTTAGGATGGTAGCTGAACTATTTCATTAAAATTCGATGTCACAAATATGGTTAACTTCTTTTTATTTTTTGTTTACAAAAAAAAAAAAAATCAGAATAATTTACTTATCTTTCCTGTATCGAATCTTTAGATTGTAGCAAATCTTAGCTTCTTTTCTAGGCATCTATCAGGCTTCAGACAGGAACAAATATAGATTGGTAGGTAGGCAGGTAGGTAGGTAGGTAGGTAGGTAGGTAGGTAGATAGATAGATAGAAGGATGGATGGATGGATGGATGGATGGATGGATGGATGGATGGATGGATGGATGGATGGATGGATGGATGGAAGGGTTGGTGGGTGGGTCAGTAGGTAGGTAGACAGACAGACAGATAGATAGATAGACAGATAGACAGGCAGATAGATTAGATAGATAGATAGATAGATAGATAGATAGATAGATAGATAGATAGATAGATAGATAGATAGATAGATAGATGGATGAGTGTCTTGGTGGGTGGGTGGGGAGGTAGGTAGATAGATGGATAGATAGATAGGTAGATAGATAGATAGATAGATAGATAGATAGATAGATAGATAGATAGATAAATAGATAGAAAGATAGATAGATAGATAGATATGGATGGGTTGTGATGAATGTGCCTATAACAAGTCCTCATGAGAACTAAAATGTAACTGTGTAATGCACTGTACCTGTTGCAATTATGTAAGGATATGTGATGACAACACAGGTGCTGAGGTCACACTGCCTCTTATAGGAGCACCAACCCCCCCACCCATACAGACTTCAGCAAGAGTTTTTTCTTCTCTGGCAATGCAGTTAAGAGTGAGTGTTGGGAAAATGATTGATTTTGTTTAAATTTAATTTTCCTGGCAGGAAATGAACAAATTCATTTAAGAAGAAAAGTAAATTATCAATGATTTCTGCCTGATTTTTTTTTTAAATCTCTCAGTAACAAATGTGAACTTAGATTTCCAGTGGAGCTGCAATAATTTTGAGAATGACAGAGAAGAATTTGACTGAGCTGTGAATAGCTGCCATTTATAACTTTCTTTTAGGCAGGATAGGACATAGATAGGAGAGTTTATATATTCCAGATGAGGCAATGAAGGGTGAGTGTACTTTTACAGTTTGAAAAAGAGCTCAGAGAGTATCAAATGGAGTGGACAGAGTTAAGAGGTGTCCCTTGAATTATCTTACTACGTATTTCATTCAAGCAACCTAAGTGAAGTTCAAAACCTAAACCTAAGAAAAAAACCCCTGCTAATAAATTGCAGTCTTGTTCTGTCAAACTATTACTGTTAGTTGAAGAAGGTGTCTACTGCAAGCTTTTGTCCACAACACTCATTAGCAATTTTCCTTTCAGATGGCTTATTTACTGTTTAGAGTCTGGCTTTAAGGACCTCAGAAGTCTGATTCTGAATATGTACCAGAATTAAAGATGAGAGGGAAGAAAAACTTGTCTACTTTGGAAGTATCATTATATCTTTGTTAGTTAATGGCACTAAATTGCTTGACAATTAATATACCACACCAGCAAATTATAGAAATATCCAGGGACTGCGCAGGCTTCTGTGGATGCAAAGAATTTTACATATCTGGCCCTTTTGCATGCCCATCTCAATATTTCAGGCAAATCTGAAGAAAAGTGGATAAGAACTTTATGAACAGTACTCATCTGGTAGACACTCAGTTCATTTCTTCTCTTCCAGTCCACTCACTAGTAGTAGTACAGCAATTCTGCCTGTACTACCTGCAAAACCCAAACAAGGTAACTCTTGAAAAATACAGCATTCATGAACCTCTCTTTATATAACCTGAATATCCTGTTAAAAAAATACTGTGTGCTTTTGTATACTGACGACAGAATCATGGAATCATGGCTTCCAATCTTCACACCACCCCCAAGTCCTTCTCTGTTTGCATACAATAGGTCCATCACAGCATCTTACCTAGTTGGCTCCCTCACAAGCTGTGTGAAGAACTTATTCTCCACACATTATAGAAACCTCTGGCACTGTTCCCTTTCTGCCATATTCTATTTCAAGCAAGCATCTGGTAAATTGAAATCCCCCATGAGAACAAGGGGTAGTGGTCATGATACTTCTCCCAGATGCTTGTATAGTATTTTTTATGCCACTTCATCCTAGTTGGATGGTCTATAACAGGACTCCCACAATGATATGTGCCTGGTCTTTTCCCTGTTCTTACCTATAAACACTCAATCTTTTTTGTCACTATCATTAAACTCTAGACAATCAAAACACACATGGCAACTCTGCTGCCTTTACTGCCTGGCCTTTCCCTTCAGAAGAGTTTATAACCCATTTTGCAGCACTACAGTTGTGTGAGTTATCCTGCCATGTTTCTGTGATTGCAACTATACCATGCTTTCCCTGATGCACAGTGGTTTCTAACTGCTTGTATTTGTTACCTGTGCTATGTTCATTGATGTTTTGCTATTCATCCTTTTTGTGGTGGAGGCCTAATTCCTACATGACCATTCTCAGATGTTTTTGTGATTTATAACACATCAATAAGCCTTGTGTTTCTGCTGCCACATGGATCCCCATCCCCTATCTCCACTGAGGCAGAAGACCAAAGACAAAAGCCTGCAGGCACACCAACAAGGCAAAGATGGGAGGAGCCACCCAACACCCAGATAGGAAAATACTCTCAGCAGTGTGTCTCAGCTCCCTGAGCATGCCTAGCATGTCATTCCTCAAACACTGATGTGTTCCATGAAAAGGAGCCAATCCAAAGGAAAGTTTCTTAGAGGTCTTGCCCATATGACATGACAATATCACAACACAAATGCCATTACCCTAGTGAAAGTTTTCTGGCTTCCTCCAGTTTCTGTGTTATGCTACACAGTACTATGCATATTATTCAAAGACGTCATTAGTTTTCATTGGCATCTCTTGGCACTAAAATGAATGCTAGGAGAAATAAATAAACCCCATGGAGATTCAGAAGAATCTCACTTTTTCTGGAAGGGAATGAAGAGAAGATAGCCAGGCTCCTCTCAGTGGTTCCCAGTCACAGCACCTGAGGGGACATGAAATTTCATCTGAACATAAGAAAAACCTTTTCTACCATGAGAGTGATGAGATGTTGGAACAGGCAGTCCAGAGAGGTTTTGCAGTCTACCCTTGAAGCTACTCAAAATCTGGCCAGACAATAGTCCTGAGCAACCAACTTTAGATGTATCTGCTTGAGCAGGGTGAACAAACCAGATGATTTTGAGCAGTGCCTACCAAACTTAATATTCCTATGATCCTGTGATGAGAAAAAGCAAACAATTCAAAGACAACCTGGCAGAGACTAAAGTAGTTTCTCTTCACAGCAAATATCTTCCTTTTCTCTCAGAGTGCAGAAACCACCAGTCTCTGCTCTCCCTTCCCACAATTTAAAAAGGAGGCATCACAAGGACGTTACTGTAATTAAGAAAGATAAAATTGGTTTTGTCCTACTTGACTGGTGAGACAGGTAAAGGGAATTTGAACAGTCACTCAGTGGATTACCATGGACTTTGTAGTAGTCTTTCTATATTGCTAAGCTGAGAGGAGCCCTAGCAATGGGGGAGCTCATTTTTTTGCAGGGTGGAAAAAGGTATTATTCTTTACTTACAGTAAGCATGTGAAAAATAACCATAAAGATCTCTGGGCTTTCTACAGTGAATGACCAAGTTGCTCATCAAATCCTTTTGCTATTATTTCTTCCTAAGGTTGTGTGTTCTGTTGCTTCTTCAGTGGCAGCTTAATTAAGGCCACACCGACCCATCATCATCTGTATGGGGTAATTATTTTCCTGTCCTTGGCACAACTTCACCCTGCATCATGTAAAACTCTGAGAGAGAGCCTATGAGTGGTTTGAGGAGTACTTCAGAAGCTCTTCCCAACTGTCAGAGTGGACACAGGTCATGCTATGCCATTTAGTCTCATGCCTAGAGAACAGGCCTTAGACCTGTTCAGTTTGCTAGTGCAGGCATATCATTAAATCACAGTGACAGTTTGATGATGAATCCTTAACACCTAAACAGGAAGATTTTTCCTTTAGAGTAATGTGTGAGGCTTCCCAAAATCTAAGCCCTGAGGCACTGTCTGAGTGGATATGTAAATCACTGCAACAGTTTAGGAAGCTAGTAGCCTAAATTTGTAATACTACCTGTCTGCCTGTGGTTACTGTTCCTCTGGCAGGCTTCTTGGAGTGCAGTACTCCAACCACTTTGGCATACATCTTTACACTCTTCCCCATTTCCCACTTAGTGCTAAACTAGTTTACTAACTTCTAGAATGAAATGTCTAACACATGAATTTTCCTTCTGTCACCTCCTCTGCTACAGAGATGCTTGTTTCCAGTAGATATCTTAAAATAGCAAGATCGCATGGGACAATGAGAACCAAAATCCAAATAGGCTTTCAGCCCTTTGGAATGCCCTTTGGAATACCTCTTGGAATTTCTAGTGATCCATGGTGTAAAAGGTACAGTTTATCCCAAAACAATGTGGATGACTATAGTGATACCATTAATTTAATACATTAAATTCAGAGTTAAATTTGAAAACACGAGGGAATGAACTATGACCTTATTTAATAAAATGATCTTGGGGAGAGAGAATTATGAATGTAGAAATTAAGGTTGTATTACAGATGGTTAACACTTAGATATAAACCAATTGGAAAAACATCAGCTTTTCAGGATCTGTTGCAGATGAAGAAAGGAATTAATTCTCATCAGAAAGTGATTTTGACAGATGCCCTAATACGAAGGTAGCATTAAAGGTTAGTGAATAATTCAAATGGCAATCTAGAGCACACCAAAATACATTTGTAAATAGCAAATCTGTACAGAAAAATGCCCCGCTTATTTCATTTTTCATCATACATCTTTGAAAATAACAGTAATAGTCCTAACATGACCTTAGCAGGAATAAAAAATTGCTTATGGGAAAAATTGTAATTCACTCATTAATTCTGTAGCCTCACTGTAATAAATTGTATTACATAACAGACATCAGTTCAGTCTTGCATGGTTTAGTTTCTTGAAGTGTGATGTAATCTATCTTTTAAAATGTTTTTGAACATGAAAGAGGAAGTTCTTATGAATGTGAGGATTTTATACTGGGACAGAGCAAGAATGTCTCTACTCCAGGAGTCTACGTTGAACAGATGCCACCTAGAAATGTCAGTGGGAGCATTAGCTTTTATAGATACATAGAATTGTCCAATTCTAAATCATGAAAATAAAATTTTCCTTGATTCTGAATGGTGATCACTTTATTTCCCATAGTATTAGGGTTGATTGATAGTTTATATTGTTTGGCCTTACCTGAAGCTTAATTGAAGAGAGAAGTCCCATTTATCCCTATTAATGCTATTTATATTCTCACCTTTATTACTTCAGCATCATTCCAGAACAACTCCTTCAGGATGAACGCATTTGCTTTGCCTTACAGTTCATGTAAATGGATCTGAGTCAAGGGCCCTGATTTGAAAATGCCATCAAGATTTAATCTACCTCCAGAGTAAAGGTAAAAATTACCTGGAAGTTAATTTCACCACCAGTGGTTTTATTTAAATAGCAGCTTTGATGTAAAGCACCAGGAAATGGTAAATGGGGAGCATAGAGAGAAAGAGAAGCAGCAATTAAAGAAGGAAGTAGGAATGAGCTATGAAGTGCTTGCATAGAAAGGAATCAAAGAACAATCAAGTGGTCATTATACCTGTGCTATAGCAGAGCTAAAAGAAGGAAGGGAGAAAGATTTAGAATAAAAGTGTAGGATGAAGTGAAATGAATCACTTGGAAAACATCCTCCTTGGGAAAGCAGCCCTTTGTGAGAAGGAGCACTACTCACAGCATAATAAATAAGAACATTCATTACTGAATTTAATTTATTCTGCGCTGCCATTGGTTAAAGTCAAATCTCATATTGTCAGAGAGAAATAATTGCCTTGTTCAGGAGGTATATTTGTAAACTGAATATTTGCATCTTAAACATTATGTTTGCATGAAGATATGGGCATTAAGCACTCACAAGGCAAGACAAATACTGAATTTCTCAGAATACTAGAGTAAGAGAATCTGCCATTCTCTGTTACCATACCTGCAAGTTATCAGCTGCAACTATCAGGGAGAAGTTGTCAATCAACTCTATTGCGAGGATGAAAGAGTAGATGGTACAGTTTAATTTTATTATGGAAATTGATTTGCATCTTTTATATGTCTTGATTGAAATCTTTCCAGGTAATGGCATTGAAGAATACTCATAAAACTGCCATGACTGTGGTAATAACTATTATTATGATTGAATTTAATAATAAAAAAACCTGCCTGCAAGATAGGCAATATGAATAATTCATGTACAGTGTTGCTTAAAATGTGATAGAGAGAAAAAGACTTGTAGGAAAATTCTTAATGTATCCAGACAGGGATGATAATTGGTTTTTGCAACTAAATGAGTACTTCATGTACAAGACAGCACTAACAAGGCAGGAGAAGAAATTTACACACTGGGCAGACAATTTCATTTATCTGGTTACAGCAGGATAAGTGGAATAAATGGTTTTCCTTAAAGGAATTGACAGAAAATGCATATCCTGAAAATAATTAATTTAGTTTACAACTAGAGAACAACAGAATAGGAGACACAATAGCATCTTTTCAATATCTAATAACATGTACAGTGTGCTTATGTAGGCCTTACTTGTACTATTAATCAATTATCTGCAAACACTGACTAGAAGTTTTTCAGTGGTCCCTTTTAGCTGTAAGTATAAACAGGAGTCTAGCATATGGAGAATCATTTCACAGTCACACTTTATTTAATTTTGTTTGATTTCATTTAAGTATACAGTATCAGATAAGCTTATGTTTCCTGCTTTTATTGCCTACCATCTGGTGGAAATAGCATGCAATAGCATTAAAAGGGACAGATGACTAAGGCAAATTTTAGTGTCAGGGTCTGAAGTTATCGTGAGCAAGAGTTCATCAAGGATGTCAGCTTCAGGAGCAGAAAGCCATGCAAGAAGTCATCTCTCTACCTTTGCTTTAAGGCACTGATTTGGTATGAGAGTTGTCATTTCACTAGTAGATCTGAGAAGTAGAATTTCCTATATGTGAGCATCTGTGATGTCTCTCTAGAGCAAGAATATTTTGAGAATAAGTTAAATTCTCAAGTAGCAGTCTACATTCTCCACTGAGCATCTAAAAGTGGGTTGCTATTTCTGTTTGCCCAGGTTTCTCGAGTACTGAATACATATCTGGATGACCTACAAAACAAACCAAAACAACACTAAAGTGAACTGAACTAAAATAAACTCATTGTAAAAATGATCAGAAGATTTGCATGTGTGAGAAAATACTTCTGTGCCAAGAATCTTTCTACAGGTGTCAATATAGCCTCTTTGTAATACTTCGATTTCCGTCTCCCACATGTTCAGGTGCAGGAGCTTCAGCTTTTGACTGTAAAATAACTGTTTGATTCCTTGTTCTGCTATTATAATCAGGGTTAGGCATTCATATGAAAATATAGGAAGCTACAAGTACTTTAATGTTGCAATTTGGCAGGGAACATATTTCTGTTTGGAGTATACCACATTCTCAAATTATTAAAAACAAATTAAACCTAACTTCCCCCTCTAAAAAGCAGAAAAACATTTATCTGCAGTAACATACCACAATCAATTAAGTAGTCTGAAAAAAACTTGGGAATTGGATTTAGTCAAAATCCCTGTTAATACATTGTGCTTTGCTCATTTCTAATTCTCTCTTACTTGAACCTGAGATCAATCGTCTTTGTTCTGGCTTGTCACCAGGGTCTCCAATCAATGTTGATAAAACAAAATGACAATAAAGAAGGCTTTGAAAGCTACTGTGGAGAACTGTGGGAAAACAAAACCAAGACAAAACTGTATTCTTTTGTTATGACTATGGCTTGTGCCTCTGTGTGTTTGTTTATGATGTATTACTTGCTATGGAGATTAGATCTAAAGGGAGTACACATGAGAAGATACAGAATAACGTAGCTAAGATACAACTCAACAACTACTATAATGGAGTAGCCTGGTTAATATGCTTATGGTTGCTTTGCCAAGATGGAAATATGGAAATTAAAAAAGCCCCTAGAACTTCTTTATCTTTTAAAAATTTTGTCCCATGAGGTAGTGACTCAGAAAAAAAAGGTCAGAGCTTGAAAACTGTAGATTGGTTCCAAAGAAATCCAGAGGGCTTGAAAAGAATGTTGCCCAGAGCCAGGAGATACCCACTGACATTTGCCTAGCTCTCAAGAGTGGGCTGTGGGGTGGGTAGCTGCAAGGAGATGTGGTACCATGGAACTGGTTAGGAGTGACAGTCACCCAAGCATACAGCAGGCTAAGTTTCTGTGTACCTCCCCTCCTATCAATAAGTTGTGTAGCTATGATCAGAACAACCTGTAGCCCACTGTGGGTCCACACGTATTCAAGAGTGCACTGAGTCACTCCCACGTGAATGACACCTCCTTGCAACTCCTACTTTCAAGAGCCTCTCAAAAGTAACAACTTCACCATGGTAAGTGTACAAGTACTGTGGAGCACCTTAGATTTTGCATGTATATATTGTGGGTTATTTATGTACAGCTACAAGTGACTTAAAAGTGTTTAATGCTGATAATCTATAATAAATCTGCTCAGTAGATTGAGTTATCATTTTATTTAGTGGCTGATGTGGGCCCATAGATATTTCAAATGGGTAGCCTGCCTTAACTAGAATCAACCTCAGAGGACAGAATTTATCTTTGATGTTTGTTGCCCTTTTTCCTGGATTCGCAGTCCTGAAGGAGATCCAAACTTGCTTTCAGGATGCAAAATCTCTGCTAAACTTCCACAGTATTTCTGTTCCTAAAACACTTACAGAACTGAAGTTTGATGTCTGACTTCATAGTCTGGTTCTCCTTGGCCATATCTAAACTGGAGAAGACAATCCCATGTTTCTCCATCACAAATAGAATCTGGACATTATGTTGATTCTGCAGTAAAACTCTTTACACCTTTGTTAATTACACTGGAAAAATCAATATCAGAAAAGGCCACAGTGATATATCAAAAGATATAGGAAAAGCTGTTCCACTTCATTAACACAGTATCCAGAATTGCTGTTTCTACATGTCATTGAGTTGTAGAGATGTACTTGAAGTTTTAGAAATAAAGACAGGATGGTCATATACTCTCCATGCAGAGCAAAACATTTCAGCGACAAATAGAAAAATGAGAAACAAGCTTCTTGTCTTGTCATTGAGTAAAACAAGTGAACAGACTTCAGTCTCCACAACTGAGGCTTTCAAACCTCTCTTAATTAGCTTATTGATTGGGGAGGGGAAACAAACAAAACCAAACTAAACAAAACATATCTGGCCTGATATGCAGCTGAAGTAGATCCAATACAATCAATGGGGATTCTACTTTCCATAAAGGAATCTTATTTATAGGAACTTTAGTATTTAATATTATGTAGAGAGATCAGCAGAAGTTACAAGAAGAATGTATAAGCTAAAATCCGATCTGCCTAATTTAATCATGATAACGAATAGCAAAAAGAATAAGTTTTTTATGTTTCCTTAAAAATAATAAATAAATAAATAGATAAATTGTAGCAATGAGCTTTTTTTTTTTTCTAGTTAATACATTGTTTTTTTGCAATACTGAATGACTGTGAAGTTTTGATGAAACTTGCAAATACAGAATATTTCACCTGACAAGTAAAATAGTAGGAGTAAGTGTGATGGTTTGGCCCTGGCTGGGGGCCAGATGCCCACCACAGCCACTTTATCACTCCCCTTCTTAGACGGACAGGGGAGAGGATTTAATAGGATGAAAAGCAAAACAAAGGCCTCAAGTGGAAGCAAAAGCAAAGGTGTTATTCTCTGCTTCCCATCAGCAGACAATGTTGGGTCACCGCCAGATATCAGGGCTCTAACACATGTAGTGGTTGCTCCAGAGGATGGATGCTATCAATGAATGTCCCCACACTTCCTTCTTTCACTTAGCTTGTATATCTGAGCTGATGTCATATGGCATGGAATATCCTTTTGGTCAGTTTGTGTGTGCTGGCCCCATTCCACAGCCTACTATAGGGCGGGAAAATGCTGGAAAAGCACAGCCTTTGTTAGAGGTTGGAAGGGACCTCCAGAGATCATCGAGTCCAACTCCCTGCCAAAAGCAGGATCAGCTAAGGTCATCCACACAGGAATGCGTCCAGGTATGTCTGGAAAGTCTCCAGAAAAGGAGATTCCACAATGCCCCTGGGCAGCCTGTTCCAGTGCTCCATCACCCTCCCTGTAAAGAAGTTTCTCCTCATGTTGAGGTGAAATCTTCTATGTTCAACTTCATATCCATTGTGCCTTGTCTTTATTATTGCACACCACCAAAAGGAGCCTGGCCCCCTCCACTTGACACCCACCCTTCAGATATCTATAGACATTGATCAGATCCCCTCTCAGTCTTCTCTTCTCAAGGCTAAACAGCTCCAAGTCTCTCAGTCTCTCTTTACAGGGGAGATGCTCAAGTCCCCTAATCATCCTCATGGCTTTCCATTGGATTCTCTCCAGCAGGTCTCTGCCTCTCTTGAACTGGAGAGCCCAAAACTGGACACAGTATTCCAGGTGTGGTCTCACCAGGGCAGTGGAGAAGGGGGAAAAGAACCTCCCTAGACCTGCTGGACACGCTTTTCTTGATGCAACCCAGGATCCCATTGTCTCTCTTGGCCACAAGGGCACCTTGTGCCATGCAGAACTTGCTGCCCACTAGGACTCCAAGGTCTTTCTCCATTTAATTCCAATTAACTACAGCTCAGCCAAACTCAACACGCTAGGCTAATGGGAGATGCTCAGGGATAGTGCTTGAGATCATCTGTCAGAAATGAGTGACGTGAAACAGCACAGCATGTAATATTCTCAAGGTAAGAAATTATATGTAACTAGGATAGTAAATGAAGTAGCTGTAAATTAGCTGTGTCCAAAGGGCATATAATTCAAAACCAGAATTTATGCAGTTGATTCTGTGATTTTATAAATATTTCAGTATGAGAGGGGAGACATTTGAGGAAATTAGACATTCTTTTGTCTGTGTACTGACTTGGCCTGGTTTGTTAATTGAAAACATGGAAATGAGATCCAGGTAGCCAAAAATTGTTAGCTTTCCAATTCCATTGAAAAAAATAACTCACATTATTTATAAGTGCACTCTAAATTCAGGATGAGTGTTCCACTGTGCTTACAAGAAGGATATTCATGTTGCATTTTGGGACTTAGCATGTCCCTTCCTCTGTCTCCTGGCACACACTTTAACGTATGTTTCCCTTACAAAGCAAATCTGAATCCCATGAAAAATGAGAAAGGTGGTTCTTATGTGGAAGCCAAACTGCGTTGTGAGCACTATGAGAAAAAATTTCCAGGTCATGAAGTTTTCTTTGCCATACCAAGGATCTGCAGGAAGGAAAAAGGGATGGCCTGACACCCTCTCTCTTTTCAAAGGTTTACAAATGAAATTCAGCATATTTTTCTCTTCTTTGTTCTCAGCTTTTCAACTTTTTTAATGTTTCAGAGAAGGGCAAGATGTTCTTCACAGAAGAAAGAGATGCGGATGTCAGCTCAGATTATATGCTGTATGACAGTTGTTCTTTGTCAATGGGTTAATGGTCTCATTTCATGCTTCTGGATATTTCCCACATTGAAAGTTACTACACACACAGCTTTGGGCTGAGGAAAATTAAAAAAAAAAAATTAAGTGAATGTTTTGCCATTTGGAAATGCCATTTCTTTTCAAATAATATGTAGTGGAAACAAATGCAGAACAGACTAAGGAAGCCAACATGGAAAGAGAGACTGTGGTTTTGCCATTTGAGAATTTGAAAAGATAGGAGAGAGACTCAGGCACTAGTCCCTGAGCTTAGAAGATGAAGTTTAACTCCTGGCTGTTTGGAGAAGGAGTTGAGGAAGGAGTAAGAAGCTGGGCAGGAATGGAAGAATTGTTTTATTTTTCTCAAAAAATCCAGATTTTATTGTCATTCTAGATGAGATGGAATAAAAGCCAAACAGTATGTAAAATTTCAATGTATCTCCCATTTGTTTTTGCATTAAAAAGAAAAAAAGTTTTATCTGTGAGGTTATTAAAGCACAGACCCAAATGAACACTGTAATACATGACACTTGGGTGGATTATTAAGTAGAAGGGGTAGAGTCTGAAATCTCTTCCGCTCAAAAGCACAGGTCTGTACTGTCCAATCTGAAAACAACTGCTGAACCCTCTCCTGAATGCCAGTAACAGTGAGTTTAACTTACTCATGAACACAATATAAAGCATGTGGGTGGTCTGCTTTGAAGTGTCAGTGCCTTAGATGTAATATGCTAAAAACTTATGCATAAAACACAGGTTGCATTGAAGGAAAAATCCAATATTGTCAGTTTCCATGACAACCAGTGTGCTAGCAGATTACATTGTCTCACATCAGATGGTTGCTAAGGTTGTGACCTATTTCTTAATTCTAATAATTTCATTTGAAGAATTTGGACATGCTACCTGGAACATAAATGAAAAAAATATTGCACATGGTTAGGATAGTCCTGAAATGTAAAATCCTGGATGCTGAATGAAGGACTAGCATTAGAAACTGAAAAGGAAGTATGAAGTAATAATACCAAGAGGGAAAAAAAGCTTAGACAGGTGTGTGAACTGGCAGTGGACTGGTGTATGACATTTCAGGATAAAGTCCATGATTAGGTACAGCTTCTGCTAGCAGCAGATACCTGAAGATCGTTAGCACTTGTTTGGTAGTTCATGTGGAATACATTTCATGCTTGTGCCTAAGAGGTGGTTGTTTTTAGTGTAAAACCTACTGGTGAAGTTACCACAAAACTGGCAATATAATCAGCACTGATACTATCAGCAAAGAAACCAGAAGGAAAGGACCAAAGCACTGAATAATCCCCCCAAGCTCTGTGTTAGTCCTCCCCAGGCACACCAATGAAAGCAGCCAGACCTAATATCCGTGCTGCTGCTTTGCTTGCAGAAAGACAGATACTTCTTGCCAAGTGAGAGTTTTCCCATGTGTGATAGTTTTAAGGCTCTACCTTTAATTTCTTCTCACAAAGTTCAAGCAGAAAAGTGAAAGAATGTAAATAAATTACTCTTGGGTGTAAGAAAGCAAAGTCATGATTATTCTAAACACTTCCATTGGAGAGAGAGAACTGTTTAAGGGTCAGTACTCAAAACAAAATACGGGCAGTCCGTCTCTGTCTTTCTGTCTGGTGTCTCTCTGCTGAGCAGGCTTCTGGCTGGAGATAACACACACACTCGCATACTGATCTTGACAAGCTAAGTTTAGCAAACCTCTCTGCTTCTTGGCTTTCTTCCTTCTGCCAGGGGGGTCTGGGGAAGGCAGTGGGGGGAAAAGAAGTGGGGATCCCTGGGTGGGGGGAGGGGCAGGGGGCTTTGTTGTTTGTTGATTTTTTTTCCATTGATTGTACGTATCTGCAAATGTTGTGAATAGTGTATATTTGTACATATTCATTGCATTTCATCATAGATTGTAGTTTTGCCTGTAAATACACTTCCAAACTGAGTTAGCCTGGTTATTGTCAGTGTGGGAGGGGGATTCCAGCCTACCACACTGTAACACCATGCTTGACATCAATTATTGAGAATAAACAAAACCCCTGATAGTCGATATCAATATTTTCTTAATCTCAAATGAAATAATCTGAAGACAGTGGAAGGAAATGATGAAAACTTTGGAAGAATTTTGGTTTTGGTTTTGTTAATAAGTTTTGATTTCTTCCATGATATAGAAAGGTTTCCATTATTAAATGTTGCAATTTATGTGGCAATAGTCCCTGCAGGGACCAACTGTGCTTTTAGGTAGGAAACAAAAGGCCCTGCACCACTTATTTTGTATTGTCTCGTTCTAAATCAATCCAGGTAGGTAAGAGTATTGTCAATATAACTGACATTTTCTAGTTAAGCAAAGAATTTGTCCTTTATTTTTCTCTCTCATCCAGCTACCAGGTTGAAAAGCAATCACTGTCAATCATGACTATGAGATCAATACCGTAAGCCCCAGTACATGATACTGAAACCCTGCTTTGTGTAGTCCATAAGACAAATAGTTCTACTGCTTGTTTAATCAAGTTAGTCTGACCAGATGAGCTGAGGTAACATGGAAAACAGTTCAAGCACTTTTTTTTTCCCTAGGATTGCTGAAGTGCAATCCAATGGCTATCAAGTGATGGGAGTTACAATAACAGCAGCAGAATTGCAGCAGACTTGTATACACTCAATAAGTCACTGGAATTTGACTTCAGTTATCACAATATGATTAGAGGAATGAAAATTACCTTTTTACACTTGTATTTGTAAACCTACTTTGTTGTTCTCTATGTTCTTTTCCTCCACTCCTCTCTACGATGTTGTTTCATCACAGTTAAAGATCATGTTTGAATTATAGGCTCTTCTTTTCAGGTTTGTCATACTGATTTTTTTGTAAGAGATGCAAGTACTATGTCAAATAGAATGCTATGAAATCTGTTTCCTGATGTTCAATTTTTTCCTTCCAGTTGTTATTCTTTAACTTATTTTATTCATGACACACACATTTATACCTGGCATTTATTGGAAGGTGAATTAACTGTAATGAATAAGTATGATAACAGATGTTTCTGCTTCCTTCTGCCTCAGGCTGGTCACCTAGTCTGAACAGAAAGATTTACACAGAACAACTGTCAGCATTGATTTAAGCGATTTCCTACCTGCCTGGTTTATACAGAAATACATTTAATGCAAATACTTAATTGTATAACTTCTTCAAAAAACTCTTATTCCTGTAGATCACTCTAGTTGATTCATATCAAAGCATTACTTTATTAGGCTTTTTTTCTGAGAAAAAAAAAGGATGATTGTCTTCCTGAGGAATCAGAAAAAACTCATCTATAGTACATCTCCATTTTATTTTTATTGTAACTTCTTTAGTAGATTCATTGACCCACTTGAAAGAAGTTCAATTATGGTGTAATGGGTGAGAAAGGAAATAAAAAAATGGGAGGAAGAGAAAAGTGTGTCTAGAAATCACAGTATCACAGTACATTAGAGGTCAGAAGGGTCTTCCAGAGATCATCGAGTCCAACTCCCATGCCAAAGCAGGATCACCCAGGGTAGACCACACAGGAATGCATCCAGGTGGGTCTTGAATGTGTCCAGGGAAGGAGACTCCACAACCTCTTTGGGAAGCCTGTTCCAGTGCTCCGTCATCCTCACTGTAAAGAAGTTTCTCCCCATGTTGAGGTGAAATCTTCTATGTTCAAGTTCGTACTGGTTGTTCCTTGTCTCACTATTGTGCTCCACCAAAAGAGGTTGACCCCCTCCACTTGACACCCACCCTTCAGATATTTATACACATTGATCAGATCCTCTCTCAGTCTTCTCAAGACTAAACATCCCCAGGTCTCTCAGTCTCTCTTTATAGGGGAGATGCTCAAGTCCCCTAAGCATCCCCGTGGCTCTCTGTTGGATTCTCTCCAGCAGTTCTTTGTCTTTCTTGAACTGGGGAGCCCCAAACTGGACACAGTATTCCAGGTGTGGTCTCACCAGGGCAGAGTAGAGGGGGAGAAAAACCTCCCTAGACCTGTTGGACACACCTTTCTTGATGCACCCCAGGATACAATTGGCTCCCTTGGCCACAAGGAACATTGTTGTCCCATGTAGAACCTGCTGCCCGCTAGGACTACAAAGTCTTTCTCTGTGGAGCTGCTTTCCAGCAGGGCAGCCCCTAACCTGTCCTGGTGCCTGTTGTTATTCCTCCCCAGATGCAGGACCCTGCACTTGTCCTTATTGAATGTACAAGTAGCAGAGCTATTTTATTTCTAACTAATTAGTAACATGTTAGATAAAATAGAAGTGTTCTTAGAGAGAGACATAGCTGGTCCTAGAAACTAGTATCTATAACTTTCTGTCACTGTAGAATCATTTCAGTTTCTCACTGTGACTCAGCCCACACACACTGGAAAAAAGGGCTCTCAGTAGGAGATACAAGGAAGCAGACAAGCATAAAAAAGATAAATACAATATCTGGATCATTTAACAGCTGAATGCTTGGGATGGTACTTTGGTGATGCATGAACACTTACTTCTTGTGGGGATCAGAAAAGGCAGAATAGTATGTTTTTACTGCTTCTCATGGGTAAGTGGAAGCTAAAGACAAGATACAGATGTTTTCTTTCCTACTGCTATAAGCAGTGACATCTACTTGGCTCTGTATGAGAGTGCCACATTTCAGTGTCCTGTGGCATTTAGTGCTTAGAAAATCCCTTCCTTGAGTGTCAGCCTGACTACAGATTTCCAGGAACCAACTGGGTGTAGTTGGAATACCCAGGATGTAAAGCCTGTACTTTTCTTTTCTCCTTTGGTTAAAGGTTCCCGAATGGGCAGAGAAGCCCAAGCTGAACCCAGGCTTAGAAAGCCCAATAGTGGGGCTCCCATTTCTTTAAAACTGTGCTCTCCAACCTACTGTGGTGCACCATAGCATCTTGATGATTCTTTTTTCCCTCCCCTGCATATTTGACATGGTGAGTCTGTCCTCAAAATTTCTAGCGGCAAGCCTGTATGTTGCTTCTTATCAATGCTTAACATTATCATAACAAAAAATATATTATGGAATTATCTTGAACTTTTACTTGCAGCACCCATTCCTCTATTTTCTCTGTTCCATGATCTTCTGGGAGTAGCTGGGAGTAATGGTGGTGTGTAATTTAATCTCCTTGTGTCTGTTCGTTTCTTCAGCAGACCATGTTATTAATTTGTGGTCAGGTGAAAAGCAAAGGCAGGCTGGAAAAGCAGAGACATATTGTGTGTGCATGCTTCTTCTGCTCTATAATGATTTACCCAGAGAGCAATGTCAGTGAGGAGTGTGAAAAATCACATATTCTTTGCCAAAATCGCTACGCCAGCCAAAAAACCCCTGTGGACACCACAAAAGAGAGCTTTAAGGGCTGACCCCTGGGTGCTTGGGAAGGTTACACAACTATGCAGGCAGAAAACTTCTCTCAACATACTCTGCCTCTATAGAAAAGGATTCTGCTGCCACAGATAAACAAATGTAAGCATATTAGCATAGTTATATCTGTAATATAGGTCATACATCTCATGCAAGGGCTGAGGGAATTTAGTCATAGAAAAAAAGAGTTGTGGTGTCTTGGATATCTTAAGCCACTGTGAACACCTGTTTAGCACTAGTTGAAATTTGCCTATCACAACTGCAACATCTTATTTCTAAAATGTAAAATCAAATCTTGTTTATGGTGTGTGACTGGGTTTATTTTTCTTCTACTCTGGAGAATCTGTACTACTCCAATATCTATTATTTGAGCTGGTTTTCTAGGTCAATGGTTTAATTTCTTCATTATAATTTAGACTATGTCAGATTCTCTAATTACATCCTGAAGTTTTAGATTTTCTTCACAATTCCATGTGTTTATGAAATATTGAGAAATATTTTCTGTCACACCATTCTAGAACTAATTTGGTTTATTAAAATATATTTGTATATGCATTTTAATTTTTTTTAAAATTAATAGCAATGCATAGAAGGAAAGTACTGGGGAAACTGGCATTGTGCTGACCTGAAATAATTTGCAAAGTATTAACAAAGGAGAATCTGAATACACTTCCATTTTAAAAAGGACAGAGCTAACTGAAAACCTGACAATCAGTATGGTCTTGGAAAAATTGATCATATTTCTCTTTTCTCATAACTGCATAAAAATCACTTCACAGTACCTTTAGGATTGTTGTTTGTGGAGGGTTGTTTGGTTTGGGTTTTGTTTTTGGTTTTGTGTGTGTTTTTTTTTTTTTTTTTGGTTTTTATTTCATTATTCAACATGACTTTTTAAATAATCCCACAGAAACCCAATGAATACAGAATTTTTTTGCTAGTCAGGAAAACATTCCAAGCAGTTCTATCTTCATTTCAGTTTCTTAATAAAGTAGTAATAGAAACATTTACTGCACTTGACACTCTCACAGCAAGCATGATATCTCCCCTAGTGATAGTTACATAGCGGGAAATTCCTGTGCAATTCCCTTTTCTCACACAAATCAATAAACGAATATTTGGAAGAGGGTCATCCTCTCTCCTGATAATACAGACTAAGACTGTGGTTAGGATCAATTTTTCACTTTCAGATAGTGCTGGTTTATCTTAGAAATGTAAAGTCATAGAACCACTTGTCAGAAAAGATCTTTAAGGTCATGGAGCCCAACCAAATCTCAGGATAAACTATGTGCCTCGGCACCACATCTGTGTATTTTTAAAACACCTCCAGGGACACTGATTCAGCCACCAGTGTGGGTAGCCTATTCTGGTGTTTGATAGTCCATTCAGTGAAGAAATTTCTTCAAATGTCCAACCTAAACCTCTCCTGGTACACCCTGAAACCATTTCCTTGGATCCTATTGCCTGTTACTAGGGAGAAGGTCCACCTTGCCTCAACCTCCTTTGAAGTAGTTGTAGAGAGCAAGAGGGTCTCCCCTCAGCCTCCTCTTCTCCAGACTAAACAACCAGAGCTCCCTCATGTATTTCTCATAAGACCTGTTCTCCAGACCCTTCACCAGCTTTGTTGCCCTTCACTAGACTCAGTCCAGGACTTCAATGTCATTGTTTTAGTGAGGGCATCAAAACTGAACAGAGCACTTAAGGTATGACCTCACCAGTGCTGACAATCATCTCCCTGGTACTGCTTGTCACATTATTTCTGATACAGGCTAGGATGGCATTGGCCTTCTTGGCTACTTGGGCACACTGCTGGCTTATATTCAGCCAGCTGTCAATTGACACCCCCAGATCTTTCTCTGCTGGGCAGCTTTTCGGCTACTCTTCAGGCCTGTAGTGTTCCATGGGGTTGTGACCCATATTCAGGACTCAGCACTTGCCCTTATTGAATCTCACAGAATTGGCTTTGGCCCATCAATCCAGCCTGTCCAGGTCCCTTTGCAGAGCCTTCCTATCCTCAGGTAGATGAACACAGCCTCCCAGCTTAGAGTTATCTGCAAATTTACTGAAGGTACACCAAATCCCCTTGTCCAGATCACTGATAAAGGTATTAAAGAGATCTGGCCGCAGTACTGAACCCTGGGGAACTCCACTTGTCACAAAACGTGGAAGTAGATCTGGTGCTGAAAAGACTCTTGTACTTAGAGGTGTAGTGCCCTTTCCCTTAACAACAAGGTTAACAAAACCAAGTCTAACAGGAGGCTTTGTACCGTTGGAACAAATTAAGCCACTTCTGTGAAAACAAAAGAGGGAGTTGAGCTCCTTTGATATATCCATAGTGCCTACATCCTGCAGGTGTCTCACTTCAGTCAGTTAATCAGCCATTTCCCAGAGCATGGTAATTGTTTATGCAATCCACTTTGATATGTTTTATAGCGTTTTGTTTAATCCTCCCCAACTTTTCATCTCTAGCAAGAGCTTTATGGTAACATAAACCGTAATTGTGCAGTAAAGAAAAATCACCTTATGTTACAGTCTACAACTGCTTTATCACCCTCATCCTAACATACATAACCTGCACTCAAACAGCTAAATATGGTAAGTGAGGATGGGCAGCATATTTCTTTAATAGGATGTAAATGCAATGACTTCTTGACAACCAACTTAACCTCTATCAGGAGACAGAGTCAGAACTGTCTAGAGGATTTTTACATTTCTCAGTCAATGACAGGAAAGGGAATATATTGTCATTACAGCTGGCAGACATTTTTCTGCAGTAGAAAAGCTTTCCTAAAGACAAAAAAAGAAGATAAAAGCCTTCTCCAATCCCCTTTCTCTTCCCAGAGAAGACATTTTGTTGAAAAACATCAGCATTCTAAACAAAAAAGGTCTGATTTTTAAATTAGAAATAATTTGGTCATTAGAGTCATATCATTTTATTTAATGAAAACAGAAAGTAAATAGAAATGAAATGAAAACTTGTCAAAATATAAGTAGAGTATAAGAAATAGCTCAAAAAATTTTGGTAATATATTCCATTGGAAGAGTAAAGTCAAAAAAGTTAATCAGAAACTTAAACTTCTTTCAACTCTTCTTTAGGTCAGGAATGCATCACAATCAACCCGGTAGTCTGATCCTTTGTCTTAATCTGAGTGTTACTTTTAGAAAAAATAACAAAACATTTAACCCAAAACTTCTGGCCAGTGCAACCACAACACATCGTTCTATGACCACACCAGTGAGGTAGAAAATCCTTGCCAGGAGTGGTATCATCTCTCCAAGAGACTTCCAGATTCCCATCTGTCTATGTAAATCTGCAGGCAGAAGCTTGTATGTGTTTAGGACACTGGCCGTGGAGCTCTGTCATTGCTCCCTGTTCCACTGCCATCTCACATACAGTTCATCTCACCAGCATAAATGTTGGATGCATCCTGGATTTTCCTCACCAGCCTTACTTCTCTATACGCCATTAGCAAGTGAAAATGACACAGACTGAAACAATTTCTCTGCTGGCCTTGAGATGATTACAGGCTGAGTCTTTTCTTTTTACTCTCCAGAGAACACTGAGCATGAACATCACTGTTGATCTGCAACAAAGCAGGAAGAGACTTTTTGGAAAGAAGAAGAAATTGTGGGATAAAACACATTGACACTACTGCTACTTGCTGCCTGACATGTACTGAGCACACTTGTCCTTCTTCCTTTACAGGAAAGAGGCTTAGTTAAAGAAGCACTTTGTCTCCCACAGCCTGAGTGTCTACAGAGAGTGCCTGCAACCATTGCTGCCAACACGTGGGTAAACGCACCTCAGACTTTAAGACTAGGAATGCAACTGCACTGACAAATTAAATTCCATTTCTTCAGTGAGTGGAGATGGAATGAAAACACAGCCACGGACCTAGCAAAATAAAACATCAACATTAGGATATAGATATAGGGGACAAACCAATTTCCTCGTCCAATTTCACTCACAGATGAGGTCAGTACCTTGCAAGTTCATTTGTCTCTTGAAATCTACCTTGCCACAAAAGTTTTCTGACCTATTCAGATGTGCTAGTGTTAATTGCTGTGCCTCACCATACTGACTCAGGTGGTAAAAGGTACTGAACATGTGAGAGGTGTTCCTATGCATCCAGACGTCTTCTCTTGTGTCTGCAAGCATCCTCTGCATTGTATCTTATAGCATAAGACACCATCATCATTTCATGTCACAGCAAATCCATGCTCCTCCAAGATGTAAGTGTTGAAACCATTTACATTGAACCCTGAATGCCAAGAAATAAACTTTCATCATCACAGTATCACAGTATATTAGAGGTTGGAAGGGACCTCAAGAGATCATGGAGTCCAATCCCCCTACCGAAGCAGGATCATTTAGGGTAGTGTCTGCACGGGAATGCAGCCAGGTGGGTTTTGAAAGTCTCCAGGGAAGGAGACTCCACAATGCCCCTGGGCAGCCTGTTCCAGTGCTCTGTCACCCTCACTGGAAAGAAGTTTCTTCTCATGTTGAGGTGAAATCTTCTATGTTAAAGATTGAACCCTTTGTTCCTTGTCTTATCACTGTGTACCACCGAAAAGAGATTGACACATTCCACTTGACACCCACCCTTCAGATATTTATACACACTGATCAGATAACCTCTCAGTCTTCTCTTCTCCAGACTAAATAACCCCAGGGATCTCAGTCTCTCTCCATAGGGGAGATGCTCAAGTCCCCTAATCATCCTCATAGCTCTCTGTTGGATTCTCTCCAGCAGGTCTCTGTCTTTCTTGAACTGGGGAGCCCCAAACTGGACACAGTATTCCAGGTGTGGTCTCACCAGGGCAGAGTGGAGAGGTGGAAGACCTTCCCTAGACCTGCTGGACACGCTTTTCTTGATACATCCCAGGATCCCATTGGCTCTATTGGCCACAAGAGCACATTGTTGTTCCATGGAGAACTTGCTGTCCACCAGCACTCCAAGGTCTTTCTCTGTGGAGCTGCTTTCCAGCAGGGCAGCCCCTAACCTGTCCTGGTGCCTGTTGTTATTCCTCTCCAGATGTAGGACCCTGCACTTGTCCTTATTAAACTTCATGAGGTTTGCCTGCACCCAGCTCTCCAGCCTGTCCAGGTCACGTTGGATGGCTGCACAGCCTGACAGGTGTCAGCCAACCCCCCCAGTTTTGTATCATCAGGAACTTGCTGAGGGTACTCTCAGTGCCCTCATCTAGGTCGTTGATAAAGATATGGAACAAAACTGGACCCAGTACTGATCCCTGGGGGACACCACTTGCCACAGGCCTCCAAGTTGACTCTGTGCCACTGATGACCACCCTCTGAACATTGTTGTGGAGCCAGTATGTAATCCACCTCACTGACCAACCATCTGTGCCACATCTCCTGAACTTTTCTATGAGGATGTTATGGGAGACTGCATCAAAAACTTTACTGAAGTCAAGATATATGACACCCACTGCTCTTCCCTCATCTACCCATTTGGTCATAATTTCATAGAAGCCTATCAGATTAGTCAGACAGGATCTCCTCTTGGTAAATTCATGTTGGCTATTCCTGATAACCTTCTTGTCTTCCATGTGGTTAGAGATGACCTCCAAGATGAGCTGGTCCATCATCTTACCAGGGATGGAGGTGAGTCTGACTGGTCTGTGGTTGCCTGGGTCTTCCTTCTTGCCTTTTTTGAAGACTGGAGTGACATTTGCTTTCTTCCAGCCATCAGGCACCTCTTCTGTTCTCCACCACTTCTCAAAGATGGAGAGAGCTTCAGCAACAGTATCAGCCAGCTCTCTCATCACTTGTGGATGCATCCCATCAGGGCCCATGGACTTGTTTGTCTTTAGTTGGTGTAAGAGATCTCTAACCCGCTCCTGACTGACCAGCAGAATGTCCACATCTCTCCAGTTCTGCTCCCTTGCTTCTAGAGACTGAGGATCCCAAAGGCTGATATTAGGAGTAAAGACTGAGGTGAAGAAGGCATTCAGCAACTCTGCCATCTCTGCATCATCAGTTACCGTATCTCCCCTATCATTCAGTACCTTTTGCCTGCTCTTCCTTTTATCATTGATGTATTCGAAAAAACTCTTTGTTCTCTTTCACCCGTCTGGTAAGATTCAGTTCCAGGAGGGCCTTGGCCTTCTTTGTTGCATCTCTACATTCTTTGGCTGTATCTCTATAATCCTCCCAATTGACCAGTCCTTTTTTCCACATATTGTAAACCTCCTTTTTATTTTTGAGTTTTACTAAGAGTTCCTTGCTTATCCATGCAGGTCTTCTGCTTGCCTTACCTGATATTTTTTTTCAAGGGAATACATAATACATAAAACTCAACCTCTTTGCTCAGTCTCCCTTCTCTAAATCTCTCTGGTTACCACTCACAAAATTGAAGCCTATGGAGAGTTTCTGTAGGATTTATGAGTAGGAATTTCATGCAAATTAATCAATGTCATCAGGTTTTGTTTTGTTTAGCTATCTCCTCCCCCTCCTGAAGAACAGATGAGTTATTTCCTCCTCAGCACTTGGCCACAGAGCTTGATGATATATAGCATCAATAATTCTGTTCTTTATCCTAATACTGCATTTTTCTTTTCTGTAATTTTTGGTTGGTTTTTTTTTTCCTTTTCTTTTTCTTTAGGTTAGAGAAGTGTTATGTATTATGTTTGGATCATTTCATTTTACTGTTGTGTGCCATACTAAGTACCACAATGATCCCTAATTGGCAGTAAATAGAGAAAAAGCAGTCATCCTTGGAAAGCAGCTGTTCTATGAATATGTGGTATAACAGAGTGTGGAGGCTGTGGTAGGAAGGTTTCAGGTCATAGCTGGATTAAAGGGAGGACTTTGACATGCTGCACTAATAATAACTCTATTCTAAACTTGAGGGAACATGATGGGAAGGAGCATCAGACAGAATATCATCCTCAGACAGAAATGAGACCACTCTGCTTTATGAACTGAACTGTGTTCACTTTTGTCCTTCACTGTATTAATTGGATAAACTTTGACAATTTGAGTCTGAACTATTATGCTGACTTTGGAGTATTTCATACTGGATACTTCTGGTATTGTTTTAGACACCACCAAGAAGAATGGAACAATGGGACCTGGATGTTAATACATTTTGAAATGGTTTGTGTAGGAAGAGGTTTTTCCATAGGGGATGCTATCACTTCATTGTTAACATGATATGAGAGGGCTACCATTTTTCAAAGACAGAAAATAAATGTAATTTACTTGGTAATTTCTTTTTCTTATCACTAGAAAGAACACACGTTATCTCCAAATTCAATTTATTTGAATAATATTGCTAAAAGAGACAGAGAGGAAGGTATTCACCTTATGTATATGGCTACATATGGGGTGTGCACTTCTTTAATTCTCAAATATAGCAAACCTAGAGAGCATTTTTTGAGTCAGTAAAGGTGACCAGGTGGATGCAAATTCATTGCCCAACAACAAATTAATTTACTTAGATATGATACATCTTCTTCCTCTTCCCATTATGGTAATTGAATATTCATCACATAACAAGTGCAGTTAATTACCAGATTACTCATTTACTGGACAAATAATGAACATCTTATTCTGAACAAAGAAGGGGGGATAGGAAAGCCAGAGGGAGAAAAAAAGAAAACACACATTTTTATAAGGCCATTAATTTAAATTAATCTTCTTTTAAATAAGAAGAGGAAAAGGAATCATCAAAAATTTTCAATTACCTTTAAAAAAATGTTATTATTTAATGATAGTTGTGCTGTATCCAGAGACAGTGCAGCTCAGGCTTTGTACAGAATAGAGGTGTTGCTTACCCATGTTCCCAGAGAGATCAGTGGTAAGCCTTCCACAATATCAATGGGGTTGGATCTCATTCCTAGTATTTTAAAAAGAATGGAATATTACCACCAGTTTAAAATCAACAGTAATTCTTTGTGACATGTCAAAATTAACAGATTCACATTTTCTTTAGTTTATTATGCTGCTGTTTCCTGAAGTTTTTTTCTCTGCTTGACTGTTAACATCGTTCCTTTGTCTTTTGTCTAATGTTTAGAATGTAGCAATCTTTCAAAAAGACTTTTTTTTTTTCCTTCTCCATTTGTGCATAGTGCAGTCCTTGCCCATAATCCAGGCTCTTGTGTAGTACATTCTCACTATCACTAGCCAAAAAGAAATGTCTGATCGGTATAAATTGGCATGGTTCCATTAAGGGGAATGGAGCCAACCAAATTACCTTGATGGAGAATGATCTTTAATATTGAAGTGGGCCTTCTTAGACTGAAGAAACAGAACCAAGAGATATTACATCCTTACATGTTTGTGAACTTTTAGTGGCAGTGAAGAGGATTCTGACTACTGGTCTGATAGTACTGCTGCCGCTGAATAAAATAATTTCTAGATTCAGTTATGGTATATATCAATTGTTATGTTTTTTAGTGACTTGTTCCTTTTGTAACTCCCTTTGCTGTAGGCTGGACAAGATCAGCCCACTCTTTGCTTTTCTTTCTGCCCCTGGTATGAATTTGTGAATTTCCCTGTTCCAAGCAGTATGCAAAACTGGAGTGGCAGCTGAGAAATGGGATACATCAAACCAAAACATAGAGCAATGCCAATCTCATTCCTATGCTAAACTCCTGAGTTTGAGAGTCGTTTTCTTTTACTCCATGTTGGAGCAGCAGTAGAAAGTGAAATTGCCTTCAGAGAGATTGTTCCCATTTCTAAGGAGAAGGGTAAAGAAGAACAAACCATTAATTCAACACAAAGAGTGATTTATTTTATGCACTTAATCTTTCACTATATCACTAATTATTGAGCTTCTCTTTACAGATCACAGAGGGAGCTCAGATTAACTAGGTCAGAAGCTGCAGCCTTTTATATGTGAGTGAAGAATTACCATTTCTGAATAGAATTCTGTCTCAGCTCAGGTAAGAATTGATCCTTGAAGCTATCATAAACAGACAGTCTGTATTGCAAAGTATAATTATACTTTTTCCACTGTAATCCTAATGCAGAAATAATTTTGCAATTGCAAAAGTTCACAACTAATGATTGTGTCAGAAACAAAAACATATGAAAATCATAACTGGAAACAGTTGAGTGTTTAAAGATGAAACTACCTCACCATGAGATAATCGCTTCCCTTAAAATTGATACTATTCAAAGGTAAATGTCAGTTTTGTCAGATCATCTCAAAGTTTTATCAGGAAATCAGTCTGTATGATACTGCTCTCTAGCTTATCAGCCACAGAAACTTCTAGACTCATGGTACGAAGCTCTGGCTTTAAAAAACATCTTAAAAAAAATCTATGAATCTGACCTCTCTCTTCTTCTGTTCTATTCTTCAGACATACTTAATGAGGTAATGGACAATTACATTGAATGGGAGTTTTGCTGCTAGTAAATGGAACAGTAAAGAATTGTTTTATTCCTCAAGTGACTTGAATATTTTCCTATGGTAAAAAAAAATAATTAAAAAAATGTATGGATCAGAAAACGTTCAGTTAGTCACCTGTTGCATACTTAGTTTGACCAAAAAAAAAAAAAAATGGAAATTTACTCTGGCAAGTGACAGAGCACGAGAGGGAAAATAGGGTTTGGAAAGAAATTATATTGCTAGATTTTTGTGCTATGCAATAAGAGGTCTGATTAGTTTTACCATTTTAATTAAAACACTTTTAATTCCAAGGACAGGTGCTGGATACAGTGTGTCAGGCCATGCTTAACCTAAGGATGATATTTCAAAGAACAGGTTGAAAACTCTCCTTAGGACACTGCGTTTTGAGATAATAGTGATGAGCTTCGTCATGCTAGATCTGCACTCTCCATCTCCAGCAGTCCTTTTGGCCAGATCAGGACATTACCAGCTATGTCCTGGCATGCCATGTGCTAGAGCTGGAATAGGCAAATTACAAATGGTTTCCAGAGAGGAACAGGCAGTCATGGTGAATAGGTTCATTAGCAATATAAACACGATGCGTATAGCTGTCCTTCAGTGTAGAAGTCCCTGAACTGATGAATGCTGTTAGCTGGCAGAGTGCATCAGAGAATGAACCATTTCACTTTGGCATTGTTTCCAAAAGCAGCTGCTCTGAGCCCCAGCCAGAGACAGGCTAGACAGGCATTTGCTCGTTCCTGCCTAGATCAGCAAGGGTTCACCACTAATTCAGTGTTATGATAGTGAGTGAGTGAATCTCTCAATGAGACCTGTTAATGACTTCAGGCTTCCATTAAATGGGTATCCAAAAGTCTACCTCTTTGCTTAGCATACTGTTTCACCCCACCACCATGGTCCTCACCCACAGCAAATAAGGATTGCACAATATAAAAAATACGCTTTTTGAGAAACCTAAGGAGGGACCATGTTACAGCCAGAAACCAAATGCCACTGAAACCCAGGACAGAAATACTCTTTGGACTAATGCTTTATTTTTAGTTGTAATCCACTGCTCAGTGTGGCAAACTTCATGGGTTTCAGGATGCAGTTAGTGTCCTGCACCTACCTGCATCCAGAAAATTTAGGAGACTCTACTAACTGGATGCCAGTCTTACTGCATACACTTCCTTTAGAGAGGAATAACCTTAAATGGTTAGTCCTGTGTCAGAAAATTAAGCTTCCTGGACATATATTAAAAAAAAAAAAAAAAGAATATGGCAAACCAGGTAACTGGGCATATTATTGCACCTACCACTCTACAGTTGTATATTCAACAGCATTAGGAGAATGGGAGTGGGGTGGGTTGAAAGTACTCCCCAGAAAATTGGAAGAATTACCCCCAGTAAATCATCAGATCAGCTCAGATGGTATGGAAGCAAATTAAGCTCTATTTACAAAGCAAGCAAAATATAGAAATATAAAATGAAATTAATATGTACAAAATATATATTTACATATATTTATAATTCAGAAAGAACACAAATACAAGGATCCCCTTGTGTAGAATCAACCCCCTGGATGGTCCAGGGGAACTGTTGAAATCTCTTCCCTTTTCCCTTCCCCAGTACCTTCAGAGACAAAACAGCAAAGTCAGTTCAGCCAGCAGAAGGTCAGGCAAGAGAGATAAGGGAACAAGCCATGCAAGCCACAAAAAGAGAAGCAGCAAAAAGAGACAGAAATGTTTTTGCAACTAACTTTTATACATATTGGCAAAGCCAGTGGAGTGATGTAGACAAATCAGTTGTTATTAGTTTGCATCCAATGGTAATATATTTACCTTTTTACTGAAAGATGTCCAGAAAGTTCCTGTTGTTTTTGCAGTTGTGAGCTAGGCAAAAGTTCCACCTTCAAATACTAAACACACAGGTTTGAGTTGCAGCTACAGAACAGGAAGTTGAGCCCATCTCCCATGGTTGAGCATTTGTTTGCTCTTCACAGTACTGGGGGTCTTCCTCAAGATCAGTCAGAAATGTCACTGTAGTTAAGAAACTTTTCCAACAAAAAGTACAATTTTGATCAGGAAATATTTTCAGGAAGTTATATGTACACTTAAAGCATCCCTGACTATTCCTTAAATGCTCAGACTCTTTCATTTTTAGTTTGTGACCATGATTTGATAGTGTCTTTCTCTGCTCCTTTTCCACTCAGGTTTTGCAAGCGTCAGGAAAGCATAGCAAAGGCTCAAGGCAGCTGCAGAATGGAAAGGTGGAGTTAGATCAGGGATAGAAGGGTTAAAACGTAGTAGAGTATTTTTCTCATGGTGATAACTGCTGCTGTGAGCAGGTGAATAGAATTCATGATTGTGCCAAGTGCCTGTCTGAGAGGGAAAAAAGCACCAGAGGTGGAGCCTGAGGGAGAGATTTAATGATAAGGGGTTACCATGAAAATGTGATTTGTATCTCAACTGTTGAAACTCATACACATTGGTTAAAGTTTACATTAAATACTGCCATTTTCTCAGAGCCACATTTATCGCAGAGTCATTTCCGAGGCTGCTACACTGGTTAATTGCTATCAGATGTGTTATGAAAACTCTTGCCAGTTCATCTAGGTGAAAATTTGGGAGTGTAGCACATCCTTCAGATGAAAACAAAATTCTGGTATGTGGTGAAATATGTCAGCTCTAGTACTTAGAGCAGAGTGCATTGTGAGAAATTCAAAGTGAAACATTCACTACCTCAGGATCAAGTATAAGGACTGTATCAACAGTATGAAAATCGTAGAATCACAGAATGGTTTAGGCTGGAAGGGACTTTAAAGATCCAACTTCCCTACCGTGGGCAAGGACACCTTCCACTAGATAAGACTGCTCAAACCTCCAGTCAACCTGGTCTTAAACAATGCCAGGGAGTGGGCATCCACTTCTCTGTACACCCTGTATCTGTGTCACACTACACTCACAGTAAAGAATTTCTTCCTTAATCTAATCTAAATCTACCCTCTTTCAGTTTGAAACCATTACCTGTCATCCCATCACTACACTCCCTGATAAATCATCCCTCCCCATCTTTTCTGTAGGCCTCCTTTAAGTACTTGGAAGTCTGTTGTAAGGTCTCCCTGTTGCCTTCTCTTATGGCTGAACAGCTCAAGCTCCCTCAGTCTGTCCTCAAAGAGAAGGTATTTCAAGACCCTGATCACCTTTGTGGGCTGCTTCTGGACCTGCTTGAGCAAGCCTGTATCTTATGCTGGGGGCCCCAGAGCTGAACACATTACTCCAGGTGGGATCTCACCAGAGCACAGAGGGGAAGAATCACCTCCCCACTGCTAGCCACACTTCTTTTGATGCAGCTCAGAATCGAACCTTCTGCTCAGCAGCATCTCTTACATGTGTCCAGGGAAACTAAACTGTTAGATTGGGGTCTTTGACCTGGGAGGGAAGGAGCAAAAGGAATGGCACCAGATATCCTAAGAAAGCTAAAATGTAAAGAGCTCTGACTTTAAAGACAGCAGGATCTTCACCATCCAGGAAAAAAAAGGCACAACAAAACCCCAAACAATTCAAACAAATGACTTTCTGTCTAATATTTCAATTATTTTACTGATGCATGTTGTTATCTGAAGTGCTAGTAAGATGTGAAAAGTTCAAGGGCACTTCCTATGCTAGGGATTGGGTTGCTTTTCTAAGCAAACAACTAAGTTAATAAACAGAGATGACTTGCAAAGAAGAGATTGTTTCAAATGCAAGCCACACAGCAGAGATGATCAGCCTGTCCTTTATTAATGTTTCTATACTTCATATATCTGAATCCATTGTTTGTATAGTGTTTATTCTCTAATAAAATAAACTCTAAACCTGTATGCCCAGGAGCTTAGGAGGTCACCATTGTGAATTAATCGCTAACCAAGTATAAGAGCTGTACTCTAAGGAAATTGTGATCAGTTCTCATCTGCATATTAATTGATGACTCATTCAAGAATGTGTTAAAAAGCAATTTGCAGTTAGACAAAATTAATTAACTCAGTGAAAGTGTTCTTATGATAGATACATAGATGTCCAGGTCTGAAAGGAAAGTAATAAAATTAAAATATACAGATACACTACTACATAAGAAAAAAGGGAGCCTGGTCTGAGCAAAAGCACATGCATTACTACCATCATTTCAAAGGCTGCTTCAAAGAAGGGAGACCTCAGAAAAAGGATGGATGGCATCTGCAGAACACTACCTTGAAGGAATGAATAAACAGAAGAAACCCTGAACAATTAAAATACGTTCAGGAGATGAGCGCAACAGGAGTTGCAGTTAAACTGGGCAAGCTTCTATGCTATTATTTGCACTAAAGGAGTGAAGTTTGAGGTGGACAGTTTAATTCTTTAGAGTAATGCTGCTTTGCATTAAATGAAGAGACCCACAAAGCCCCAACAGTTCTCTGTCCTGGACTATATCAAACAATAAAACTCAGAACTTTCCAGTCTAGTGCGTATTCCATGTCCATGACTTGACTGCTCCGTCATTCTCAAAAGCCTAGCACTTACAGTATGCCTAGGAACTGGTAGAATCAGGTGGTTTCAGAACAAGAAACGTGTGTGTGTGTGTCTAGTGCTAATTCACAGCCTACAGTGTGCTGTGCTTGCTCTCTACTTCATACTGAATGAGTTTCAGTGGAAGATATTTGGTAGGAGCCGCTGTGGAGTGTACAGGAATTCATAACACCTTTCAGGATATTTGGGTCCACTTACATACCAGCTAGCAGAAAGCTAGGGTGCACTTTAGTGCCCCAAGTGTTTCCTTCACAGCATTCTGCTTGGGGAGTAGGAAGCTGGGTGATGCACCAGCATCTGTTTGTGGATCAGGTTACAGGATAGCTCCAGGGAAAATCTATGGCCCTGTATAAAAAAATGGAATAAAAATGGCCACTTGGGACCATATGCTGTACATCTCTGGCAGCATCAAGCAGCAAATTAGAGGCAGAAGGTGTAAGGAATATGCATAGTCTTAGAGCTCCCAGCAATTTGTGTTTTCAGAACGTGATGAACAAATGGGGGTAGATTGCTATGTTTGCTAAATACTGATTGGTCTACTAATCATACTCTATAAAATTGTCTAGTTTTGGACCCTCTGATTGACCCTATCTATCAATCAATACCAGGTTAAGATATGCTTTCAATGAAAAAAAACCCCAACACCTTTGTTTTAAAACTTCTTCTGGATGTTTTCAGTTGTTGAGCATTATTTCCACAACACTATTTTGCATTGGACTTTGGATTAGTTCTGATTAATTTCTAACTTTTATATGCCTTTCCAGTTGCTTCTGATGCTAAAGTTGTTGAATATACAAAAATAACCATGATGACTTCTCAGTGTCTTCCTTAGGTGGCCATAGCTTAGCTAGAGATCACCGCAGCAGAGAGTATAAAGGAATTTTTTAGCCATAAATTTCATGGCCATTTTATCACTCAGCTATTACTGAGATCTCTCTGAGCAGAGCAATTGCAAATAATTATATATTGGCTACAAACTTTGTCACTTCCCTTATTTTTTTGGCCCTCACACAGGTGATTTAAAGACCTCCTATAACTGTGAAATTTATTGTGATTTCTGATTTTTCTATAGCCTGTATGTTTTTATCCTTCATAAATACAACAAAAATATAAAAGATTCAAAATGTTTTGAAAGATATGTGTACTAAAGCAACAGGATACCCAACCCAGAACCCACAGGATTGTTGATGATTCCAAAGAAATCTAGTGGGTCTTTGGGAGATAAGAAATCTTGGCTTTCATTTACAGGAAATGCTCTGACTCTTCCCTGATATGTTTGTAATACCCATTTTATGACTTTTGACAAAATTATAGAATACTTTGCATTTCCCAGTAATTCTTGAATCACTTTGTAAACACAAGCATCACATTTTCCCTCTTTTACTCTTCTTCTGCTTTGATCTTGAAGTTATATTGCAACATACATATCATTATCTGAAAAGGTCTGCTGGAAAGGTCATCATCTATTCAGCAGCTCAATCGTGCCACCCACAAGTCAGAGACAGAGGGACAGAGCAGTGCTTGAGACAATAGGGTGACAGGAATGTCTGTAAGAAGCAAGACAGAAATAAGTGTAGGTAGATTTTTGCAGCAAGAACCTGAGCAAGGTGACATGATCGGAGAGGCACTGATGTGTGATGCAAATGCCAAGGTGAGAGACTTGGTGTGAAAATATAGTTAATGCTAGCTATGTTGGAAAGATCAAATGCTTACTGTATCCCAAGGAAAAGATTACAGTCACTTAAATGGCGATATCAGAAAGCTTCTTAGAGAGTACTAACAATCCTGCCAGACATGCCTGTAGGATAGGCATCCTGCTATCTCCATAAAATATTTACTATATATTTTAACCAACTAGCTCACAGTTATTTCCCAGTCTCATTCAAACATTACCAAATGATCAGGTAAATAATGGCTAAGCAAGGAAGAAACAGGTGTTGGTTAGGGAAGAATAAATTCACCCTATAAAAAGCTCTCAGGGCTTTGGACAGAGGGTGAGATGGCTGGTGGCACAAGGGACTCCACGAACAGCTAATTGGAGGATGCCAAACAATTGCCTAACATTACTGTTCTGGATGCTCAGCTTCAGAGGAAAAGAGACATTCAAATCACTATTTTCAAATCTTCCTGAATCCTCAGGATTATAAACATGTATTCCTTTTCCTTGGAAGAGGAAAGGTAGCTTTTTAGATATTGAAATAAATGAATCCAAGTACATTTTTGGAGCAGGCTGATTTCCAGATGAATCTTTGTTGTTTTTTTTTTAAATTAAAAACAAACAAACAAACAGCAACAAAAACCCCCAGTATTGTAGGGATCATTAAGAGAGAATTAATATCTCTAGTGCCAGAAGGCTATGCCACACCAACAAAAGCACAATTCAGATCAACTCGCTTTCATTTGCAATGAAATTAAAACTACCTTCAGAATAAAATGGACTGTTCAGTCACTGAGACATGCCTGTAGAAGCTGCTTACCATTTGAAAGAAATGCACTGATCTAAACTATGTATATTCTTTAGAGATCAAAAACTTGCTGTTAGCTTTCATTCTTGATATATCCATCTGTAGTACCAAATAATGTGTTATCATTAGCACTGTTCTACTTCACTCAAAAGAATGATCCAGTCCAATGTACAGTACTGTGGGTGAGTAACTTTCTTCAAGTGCCTCTTCTCCAATAACCCTAATTAGAAAGTAACAGATTATAAATCTTTATTTATGCTGAGGGATTACTGTGGGCCCACACCAATAAAGGAGGAGCAGAAAATGTTTCGTGGGCTAGGGATAAGTGATAATTGCATGAATCAGTTTTCCCAACACTGGATTTTGGAAATGGGAATACATTTCAAATGGCTGCCTGTCTCACAAGATAGCCCTTTACACGGAGCCTCGATTATTTTTGGCTTTATTCTTCCTTTCTACTCTTGCCATTCTATAGAAGAGTGTTGCATTCACAACTTGTCAGCTCAAGACTGAGGATGCTCACCAATTCATCTGTGATGCCTGCTGGATATCACTTACTGCTGTTTGATACTCAACAAATGGAATATTAATCATTATGTAGCATAGCTCTAGGATCAATCATGTGGGCTGCTGGGGATTAGATGAGAGAAATTGTAGTCTCAGATCACAGTTGTTATCCATCTAGTCTAGTAACCTGTCACTGACCAGATGTTTCAGAGGAAAGAGGGAGAGAGAGACCCTATGGTACATGCACAGTCTAAAGTAGCCAAAATCAGACCAAGAGAATTGAAAGGAATCTCTTTTGTGAAGCTATTAGAAAAGACCACCACCAAACCTGAAAATTTCCTTTTCCTCTTATTATACAGAATGCAGAAATGGGAGATTTATCTGCTTTAACTTAACTTGTTTTCCAATTTTCATCAGTTTGTAACAAATAAGAGTCATTATTTTAAATTGCTTATTTAAAATTATTTTTTAAAGTGTTCTGTCTCCCTTCAGCAATTAGAGATACTTGAAAAATATTGAAGCTTATTGTGAGGATTTAGATCAAATGCAAAAATTGCACTGATATGATTTAGAGATGGGAAGTTCAAACTCAGCAGGAGGTGTCTTTCAATTCAAAATGCTCTTTCTCTCAACAGCCAAAGAATGAATAAATATTCAATGGATAATTATATTTATCACCCCAAATATATTGAATTATTGTTTTGTTCAAGAAGCAAAACTAAATATGCAGAATTACACCAAATGGGTATGAAACTGCCTCTGCTGTAGATCTTACTTGCTGATAAAGAAGTATTTTGATTCCCTTTCCTTATGCTCAAGTTGCAGGTTTTTTTTAATATCTTGAGATTTATTAAATACCTCACATAAAAATACAATTATTATATTTAACACATAGAGATACTATAAATCTTAGCTGTATCTAGATTTTATTCTTAAGTGTGAACAAGTGGGTTATGAGTATAAAGCATTATTAAAGTCTGAGAAAGTTTGCATATAGTGTATACATTAATTGATATTTGCATATTAAAGGTGTAAAGAGAGCAATACTGTGCCTTCCTTATTGTGTGGCACTTGTTGCTCTGTTTCTTTGCACACAGCAATAGTCATAGCCAAAACCAGTCACAGGTCAGGCAGAGTACACATCTCACATCTGAAGTCATTCAGTCTTCACGATCTCAAAAATAATGTTAAGACTATGAAAGCAGAGGAGAAAATGATTTCTCTTCTCATGTAATACCTGGATGGTCACAACGTAGAGAATTTCCAAGCTAATAGTACCTTTGCTATGAATGCTTTCATGGATATTTCTTCTTAGTTTCTTTGTTTTGTTGAATCATTTGTCCAATCACTTTTGAACCACTGTAAAATTTGAGCTTTCATGACATCTTGTGGCAAGGAGCTCAACCACCTCAATATCTCTTGGAGATAACAGCATGTCCCTTTGCTTTTTCTAAATCACATGGACTGATAGTTGTCTTTGGGGTTCTCTGTTTGTCATTGAGAGAATAAAAAGCAATCATTCCATGTTCATATTCAGCATACTATTCACAGTATCACAGTACATTAGAGGTTGGAAGGGGCCTCAATCCCCCTATAAAAGCAGGAACATTTAGGGTAGTGTCTGTACAGGAATATGTCCAGGTGGGTTTTGAATGTCTCCAGAGAAGGAGATTCCACAACTTTTCTGGGCAGCCTGTTCCAGTGCTCCACCACCCTCACTGCAAAGAAGTTTCTTCTCAGGTTGAGGTGAAATCATCTATGTTCAAGATTGAACCCATTGTTCCTTGTCTTGTCACTGTGCACCACCAAAAAGAGATTGACTCCCTGCACTTGACACCCACCCTTCAGATATTTATAGACATTGATCAGATCCCCTCTCAGTCTTCTCTTCTCCAGACTAAACAGCCCCAGGGCTCTCAGTCTCTCTCCATAGGGGAGATGCTCAAGTCCCCTAATCATCCTCATGGCTCTCTGTTGGATTCTCTCCAGCAGGTCTTTGTCTTTCTTGAACTGGGGAGCCCAAAGCTGGACACAGTATTCCAGGTGTGGTCTCACCAGGGCAGAGTGGAGAGGTAGAACCTCCTCAGACCTGCTGGACACACTTTTCTTGATGCATCCCAGCATCCCATTCGCTCTCTTGGCCACAAGAGCACATTGTTGTTCCATGGAGAACTTGCTGTCCACCAGCACTCCAAGGTCTTTCTCCATGGAGCTGCTTTGCAGCAGGGCAGCCCCTAACCTGTCCTGGTGCCTGTTGTTATTCCTCCCCAGATGCAGGACCCTGCACTTGTCCTTATTAAACTTCATGAGGTTTGCCTGCACCCAGCTCTCCAGCCTGTCCAGGTCACGTTGGATGGCTGCACAGCCTGACAGGTGTCAGCCAACCCCCCCAGTTTTGTATCATCAGGAACTTGCTGAGGGTACTCTCAATGCCCTCATCCAGGTCATCGATAAAGATATTGAACAAAACTGGACCCAGTACTGATCCCTGGGGGACACTACTTGCCACAGGCCTCCAAGTTGACTCTGTGCCACTGATGATGACCCTCTGAACATTGTTGTGGAGCCAGTTTGCAATCCACCTCACTGACCAACCATCTATGCCACATCTCCTGAGCTTTTCTATGAGGATGTTATGGGAGACTCTATCAAAAGCTTTACTGAAGTCAGGATATGTGACATCCACTGCTCTTCCCTCATCTACCCATTTGGTCATAATTTCAAAGAAAGCTATCAGATTAGTCAGACAAGATCTCCCCTTGGTAAATCCATGTTGGCTACTCCTAATAACCTTTTTGTCTTCCATATGGTTAGAGATGACCTCTAGAATGAGCTGGTCCATCATCTTTCCAAGGATGGAGGTGAGTCTGACTGGCCTGTGGTTGCCTGGGTCTTCCTTCTTGCCTTTTTTGAAGACTGGAGTGCCATTTGCTTTCTGAATTCCAGCAACATCCCCTGTAGGTATCTTGTCTTATTTAAGAGTCCTAAGATATATTTCTTGTGGGGAAAATTTTGCATACTGTTAAAATTTGTTTCCTTTATCTATTTGTTTTTAAGTCAGAGGCTGTATATTACTACTGACGCACTGGGTTGAAGCATTTCATTTCAGGTTCCCTAAGTCTTATGTAAATGCTATCTGCTCCCATAGTGTTCATTTTGCAGAGTTATAAAAATGGTTTCAGCCACTGCTGTTTCACAGCAGAATGCTGCTTCTGCCTCATCTGCTTCATTTCTCATAAAAAAAAAGAGTTCCCAAATTGGTGAACATGAGTCAAATGTATTTTAAGTTTCTGTGGCAGCTATGTGTTTTCTAAAGTGCTTCTTTACTTTGTCTATTGACATTATTAACTGTCTTTCAGGTTTCCTGCTCCTGGGATGTCTCTATGCTATTGACGTCACAGACTTTCTTGTATTGCTACATCCATTATGGGAGGTACTTCTCTGTTTTTTTACCACATGGACTCATCTTTAGCTTTCCGAAGAATACATTCACAATTCAATAGATTCCTTTACAGCCTTCTTCTAAAGCACAGAGGTTTAATTTTAGCTTTCCTCCAGTCTTTTTGTTAAGGCCATATACCTTTTTACAGAGACAGTGACAAGTGTGTTTTAATACACCCCATGATGACTGTGAATTTGTGATCCTACCTTTTAATTTCGTCCTAAAGTGTTTTTCAATTTTTCATAATTTTCTCTTTCAGAAAAAAAAATATCATAGTGCATATTTTGATTTTTTTACTTTGGTAAGAATGGTAAATGTAAATACAGTCTAAACACTTTAATAATAAAATGTTGAATCAAGCCCTGCACTTTGCTTGTTTCTTTCTTTTCTTGTAAATTTACCTGTGAGAATATAATACTGTTCTATTTCAGGTGCCTAAAAATGTCTTATTCCTGCTGTATCTTAATGAGTCCATGTTAATTTAACTGTCTGTGTTTCTTTCTCTGTGAGTGAATGTTTCTTTTATTACTTCCTCTGCCCTGATGTGGTTTCCCTTAGCATGTTTCAGCTACTCTCATTCTCCTGGCAGCCTGATTTGTTTTACTGATTTTGTACTGTTATCTTTTTTATTTTTCTTTTTTTAAAAATCTTTTTATCTTTGGGATTTGAACCCATAAAGATTCTTTGTTTCCTGGTAAGACAAAAGACTTATTTTTCTGCTAGACTCCAGGCTTTAGTAGAGTGTCACCTCTCCCAAGAACAGGAACCTTCTCAGTCTGAAACCTTCTCCTCTATATCCCATGTCAGTTAAAAACTATCTGGCTTCCTGGGGGTAGTTATCTTCTCATCTCATTGGCAAGTGACAACCAAAATGGTGAGATTCTGAGAAAGTGAAAGACTGTAGTTGTGCTTGCAGATACTCATTCCCCACAGTCCCCCTAGTTTTTGCAAAGGAGAAGCCTGAAACTAACCAAAGCCCTGTGCTACTATTAATATGAAGGCTAGAGGAAGTTTAACACAGACAGCTTTCAAAAATTCCAAATAAATAAGAGAGCATTTCCTCTGACATAGAGAACATTCTGAAATTATTATTTTCTCTAGTTTATTTTCTAACAAAAGAGTTGGTACAAGAAAAAAGTAATGTCCTACATAGCAGCTTTTCCTATGACCCAGTTTTGTCCTGTCCTTTCAGGTTGTTAGGAGACTGCAGAACAGTTAAAAAAAATTGCCTCACAGGAATGTTGGAAGGATGAATTAGATGCATTATGCTTAGGCAAGATGTGGTTTTCAGAGCCCATTATCTCTACTGTATAACATGGGTCAATATATAGCAACTCAGAAATGATACACTTACAAGGACATTTTAGAAGTCTGGAACAGAAATATCTAAATGAGTTAAGATAGTCCCCAAAGTGTTACCTTAAAAATCAGGCCTTAAACCTGTTTTCTTACTCTAAGCTTACATTCCTTAGCCTTGCATTTCAAAAGACTTCAGCCCCACATTTCAAAACCAAGGTTGTTTCCCCTGAGCTGTTTTGGGCTATCTCTAGAAAGATTCCCCACATGCTCTAGAGTAGATTGGCTTTTTTTGCACATGCTATTCTTGAGCTTTTTCTTCAGTTAGTACACAAATTAAACATAGATAAGAAAGGAAGTGTTTTAAGTGTGAAAGAATGGCCTTGGTGGAGGGGATTTGAAGGACCCCAGACTATTTGCATTGGTCCAAATACTTCAATGAATCATACCTTGTGAATATGTAATAGGTAGGAGGAAATTGCATGAGATAGGTGTGAGTTTGTAAAAGACTGTGCCCTGGTGAGACCACACCTGGAATACTGTGTCCAGTTTGGGGCTCCCCAGCTCAAGAGAGACAAAGACCTGCTGGAGAGAATCCAACAGAGAGCTATGAGGATGATTAGGGTACTTGAGCATCTCCCCTATGAAGAGAGACTGAGATCCCTGGGGCTGTTTAGTCTTGAGAAGAGAAGACTGAGAGGGGATCCGATCAATGTCTATAAATCTCTGAGGGGTGGGTGTCAAGTGGAGGGGGCCAGGCTCTTTTTGGTGGTTCACAGTGATAAGACAAGGAACAATGGGTTCAAACTAGAACATAGAAGATTTCACCTCAACCTGAGGAGAAACTTCTTTACAGTGAGGGTAGTGGAGCACTGGAACAGGCTGCCCAGAGAGGTTGTGGAGTCTCCTTCTCTGGAGACATTCAAAATCCACCTGGATGCGTTTTTGTGCAGACACTACCCTAAGAGATCCTGCTCTGGCAGGGGGTTGGACCTGATGATCTCTTGAGGTCCCTTCCAACCTCTGATATACTGTGATACTGTGATACTGTAAATAACTGCTAAAACTTCACTTCAGGGCCCATGGGACTTCTGGGAGTGATCCCCCCATGTGCCTTATTCAGTGCTAAACTAATGGGAAATGCAGCTTCTTGTCTAAGAAGCTTTTCAATTTTGGTGTCAAAAGCACTGTGAAAAAACACCAATCTCTCCAGTTCACTGCAGTTTCAGTATTTTTTTTGATGCTGCTAAAAATCCTTTCAAAACAGGATGTGTTGGAGCGGTATTAAGTCTGTAGTGCAGATATTTTTGTATTCTTCACCCTACATCTGCAAAAGGAAAAAAAAAAGGAAAAAAAAAAAAGCAACACATTTTCATAAAGCGTAATTGTGTTGTGATTTGAATGCCAGAAAGCTAGTGCCTAACTGAGATGTTTGTTTCAGTTGTCCCAGCTGTATGTTAGCAATGTAGACTTCAGTTTAATTGTAGGCCTTCTTTAAAGTAAATCATTATCTGTCATTGTCATTCCAAAATGATAAAACATTAAAATAGATGCAACATTCAGCAGTATTTAGACAGATCTGAAAACATTTTAAAAGTATATATTCTGTAGTCTTCCGATCACAGAATTTTAAGCATTTGCTAGAAGGACCTTTCAGCTCAAAATATAAGCCAAATTACCCATAAATGTTGTAAGCTGATAGAGGACAAGAGGATAAGCCTTCTCATTTCCACATTTGTCTGAACCTGGAAATGTTATAGAGCTGTTTAATTATTGTCATATAATCAGGCTGTCTCTTCAGCCAATGAAAGGAACAGGGGTGGTGAGCTATCAAACAGCTTCTTTCCAACAGAGCAAAATCCAAAGGTCCTCATCAAGAGGAAAAGTATGTGACATGACACTTGGCATTTTAGAAGAGTCAAACATATATAACAAATATATCCTATAATGATCAAGAATGACTGAACTCAAAATTAAGGGAACTGTATTTTGACACCTTGGGAAAAATGTTAAGTTCCTTTGTAGGCAGCTTGTGGTGCAGGTATAACATGCCACAGAAGTTTTTGACTGTGTAAACCAAATTTTAAATTATCTGATACTCTCCCTCAACTTCTTCTCCTTTCTTCTGAATCAGTAGTATTGTTTCTGTACCAGTAACTATTTTTTACCCAAATATACTTTTCCACAGCTTCTTTGCTACATTTACACTTGCTATCCAGAGTGTTAGCAGACAACGAGGACAGCATGTGCAGGGACGTAATCAAAGACAGCAGAGTCGCTCTGTAGCTGAGAGAGATGCAGAGCAGCAGGTCACAGATGTTGTGAGCAATAAGTGGATTCATTTAGTGATCATGGGATTTACATTGAATATGTGTGCCACTCTGGCTTAGTGGTTCTGACATACTGCTCTTTACAGCACCTTGTTGTTGATTTAAGCAAGTTCTTTCTATTGCTGGAACTTTGCCTCAAACCGTTTTCTGTCTCAAAAATCAGAAAAATAACCCAAATCTGTTTCTCTGGAGGGGCTCATTCTTCATCTAACCCACCTGTAGATTAAAATATAATGCAGCTCTGCATAACATTTTAGGACTGAGGTGTACTAAAATAAATTTTGCAACAAAGGAACACCACTACCACATCTAGATCAATCCTTTTTGTAAGACAAGAACATCTTACAGCAGAAGAAAGTGAAGGCATAAAGAAATCTATTCCCCTTTTCCATGTAAACACAATCACTTTTTATAAGCAAGCT
Organism: Indicator indicator; assembly: GCF_027791375.1. Lineage (NCBI taxonomy): Eukaryota > Metazoa > Chordata > Aves > Piciformes > Indicatoridae > Indicator > Indicator indicator. The sequence continues at coordinate 15,492,746 of NC_072011.1, read as the reverse complement.
AATATCCATTGTCACTTGGCAGCATAATTTATAGCAACTGTGCTCGGGTGGAAACTTTTATGCTTTGGTCCAGAAATGTATTGAATATCTTCATAGCACATCATAGTCTTCAAATCATGTTGTGTAGAAGATATTTGTGTTGTAGGATTCTAAGGATGGTCTAGTTAAGACTTTCCAACTCTACCTAGAAATGCTTTCCACTGAGTGCAATCTGTTATGTTGAAAACAGTGATTATTTGGTTTCTACAGTACCAGTCATGTTAGACGTGGCCTGCTTAGAGACAAGATATGCTCTCATCATATGAATAGTAATTTACTTTATGAGCCTCAAAGATAAAGGATTTTAAAGGCAGAAGTGGTTTCTCTACAAATAGGATGGGCATAAAATCCTCCAATTAAAGCAGGGAATTCAGGTCTACCTAAGCACTCACCATGCTGGGACAATTTCCCACAAAGCTTCTGCAAAGCAATCTGCAGGAAGAAATACGGCTGTTGTTCCTGTTCCATGGAGCAGTGTCTTAGTGTATTCCTCCTTGTGGATTCAACTCAACTTTGATATTTAGACTGATATGCCAAGCCCATCTGGTTTCACTAAGATCCTCTAGGTTTTACAAGGCTCCAGCCACGCTCTTTGGCTACAGCTTGCAGAATGTGCTTTCAGGGTAGAGGATCTTTGTCTGCTATCACTTTTGGAAATGGATCTCTAGCCATAAAACTAACACTGATTCCCTTAAGGGCACCACAACATTCTTAAAAAGCTTGGCTTCCAAGTTCATCCCCAGGTCCTGCCACCCTGGTAAATGAGGTCAGGTAAGGTCACAGAGCAGATCCTCCTGGTAGTGTGCTAAGGTGCATGGAAAATAACGAGGTGATCGGTGACAGCCAACATGACTTCACAAAGGGCAAACCATGCCTGATGAATCTGGTGGCCTTCTACAACTGAGCCACAGCTCTGGTAGATTATGGCAAGAGCAACAGGTGTCATTTACTTAGTCTTGTGCAAGTCATTTGACACTGTCTCACACGACATCCTTGTCTCTAAGATGGAGAGACATGGATTTGATGGATGGACCACCCAGTGGATAAGGAACTGGCTAGATGGACAGACATGAAGGGTTTTGATCAGCAGCTCAACGTCAGACAGAGACCAGTTACAAAGGATGTTCCTCAGGGATCTGTACTGGGTCCAGTGCTGTTTAACATCTTTGTCACTGGCATGGACAGTGGCATTAATTGCACCCTCAGCAAGTTTGCTGATGACACTGAGCTGTGTGGTGCAGTGGACTCACTTGAGGGAAGGGATGTCATCCAGAAAAATCTTGACAGGCTTGAGAAGTGGACCAATGCCAAGTGCATGAGGTTTGACAAGTTTAAGTGCAAGGTCCTGCATCTGGGTCAGACCAGTCCCAGGCACAGATACAGGCTGGGTGCTTTGTGGGTTGAGAGTAACTCTGAAGAAAGAGGCCTGGGTGTATTGATTGCTGAGAAGCTCAACATGAACCAGCAGTGTGCTCATGCAGCCTAGAAGGCAAATTATATTCTGGACTGCTTCAAGAGGAGCCTGGCCAGCACATCAAGAGAGGTGATTCTTCCCTTTTACTCTGACACAGAGCTGTTGTTGCTAGTTCAGAGCAGGGCTGCAAAGACTGGAACACCTCTGCTATGAGGACAGGCTGAGGGATTTGGATTTGTTCAGCCTAGACAGGAGAAGACCACAGGGGGAGCTTAAAGCTGCCTTTCAGTGTCTGAAGGGATCCTACAGGAAGGCTGAAGAGGGACTTTACATAATGGCATCTAGCAATAGGACAAGAGGGAATGGTTTTAAGCTGAGGGAGAGTAGATTTAGACTGGATCTAAGGAAGAAGTTCTTCAGTATAAGGGTGGTGAGATGCTGGAATAGGTTGCCCAGGGAGGCTGTGGATGCCTCTTCCCTGAGGGTGTTCAAGGCCAGGTTGGATGAGGCCTTGAGCATCCGAGTCCAGTTGTGAGATGTCCCTGTCCATGATGAGGAGGTTGGAGTAGGTAATTTCTAAGGTCCCTTCCAGCCTAAGCCATTCTATGGTCTGTGATTCTATGACTGATAGTATTAGCACTCTAGACATAATTTAAAACTCTATGGGAAGGACTGCATGCTCAAGTATTCTTCACTAGTGGGGACTCCTGATTGTGCAAGGGCATGTTATCAGGAGAAAGGAGGTGCAAACTTTTCAGAATATTTCTAAACTAACAGATCTGCAGTTTGGATATCATAGAAAATAGTGGAAATAAAACCAGCAGGCACCTACTGACTCTTTTTTCTTTCATTGTTCCCATTCTCTGAGATATGACCAATCTTTAAAAATAAAGTAGAAGAGCATACATTTTATCTTTTTTTTGGTTTGCTGTTTTTTTTTTTTTTTTTTCTTAGAAGCAGGCATGTCTAATATCTTCCACATTAAGGGCTCTGCTTCAAATGCAGTTCTCTCTCTGGTCCCTGAGGGCCACATCTCTCTGTACATCTGGGACAGCAATCAACAGAACTCTTCTTACAAAAGACACTTTCTCCAGTGGATTCGTATACAAGTTCTCCTCAGCTGTTATGTTTTCAGGCACTTGACTTGGCACAGTTGTCTGCTGGTTTGTTTGAGAGGTCTCTGCAGAAGAACTAAGGAAAAATTACTTTAGCTGGAAATGATGTTATTGTGGTTCTTTGTTTAGGTAAGTTATGCTTAGATGCTGCTGGTCAGCAGCAGGTGTTCTGAAAGACTCTGCTGTGCCTTATTTATAAGCACCTGTCTTTTCTTGATTATAGCCATGGCACACTTGGGATAAGTAAAATTGCTTTTCCCAACAACCTTTTGATACATATTTTTGTAAACTAACGACCTCAACAAAACACAGAAAATTTTAGGTAATCCCCAAATCACCTATACTTTGCAAAATAAAGTACTTGTGATAATGGGAAGAATAGAAGCATTAATACTTGAATCTTTTGAAACTCAAATTCTCATTAAATTTGAATTTTTGTGATAGTCAAGTTGTAATTTCCATCTCTAATATTGGCTTTATCCCAAGACAAAAAAAAAAACTTTGTTTGGTTCCTTTTTTTTTTGGTTTGTTTGTTTGTTTTTTTTTGTTACAGTGAATCTCAGATTGAGTTTGAAGCCTTTCCTGCCTTTCTAAAAGTATCTCTACATACTTGGAAAATTACACATATTTTTTCCACTAAAGCAATCGTATCAAGAACAGGAAGAATAATATGGACAAGTAGTTGGGAAGGTCTGTCTACAGTAACAACTAGAGTAAAATACTTTGTGTTGACAATGAAGTTGCCAACTTAGATCCATTTCAGAAGTTTATATTTAGGAATTGCTCCAGTTTGGTCCCACTTACTGAATTTCCATTTGAGACTGAAATGCACTAGCTGATAGAAACCTGGAAGGAATTCAGTTCGTGCACTTTGAAGTCTCTCCAAGACTGTTGCACAAGACCTGTAAGAGTCAAAACACATATCCAAAACACAGGAAAGTTGACAATTTTCCTTAGCTTCGGAAGCATGACTCCAATCTGAATTAAAAGTCATGTAGATGAAAACAAGGACAAACCCTTTCCAGCAAGTGATGCCATGAGATGTTTTCAAAATATTTTGAAGCCATTTTCTCCTTGATTGCCTTCAAAACAGAATAGAAAACATCACCCTTTTCACTTTTTATCACCCTGCCTTTCCTTAATAGCTGTACATTCAAAAGTCAACAAGTAAAAACATTCTTGATCTAACTTCTATGGGTGAGAGGGGAAATTTTAATTTTTTTAAAATATATTTATAATATGTCAAACGTTATGGATGGATAAGACAGTGCCTAGACCTGTCTTGACAGATAACCCAAATCAGATATTAAGTACATTTCCATTATGATCTAAAAAGAACCAAGTTTCCAGGGAAACAACTGGTGGCAAAATTACACATATTATTGCATCCAATGCAATATCAAAGGAACACTGTCAGACTGCAGTGTCAAATATTCTCTAACCATTGACTTCTAGGGAAGCATCAAGAAGGGTCAGATTCTACTGGACCCACGAAATCACAGCAGCAATGACACAAGGAGCAAGATAGAAGACAATTAGTAACATGTTTAAGGTTTAAGATCTGTATCTCTGTGTGATGAAATTGAGACTGTGTGTCCAGTGTTAATCACCGGGTAGGTGGGGTTTGGTATGAACATCAAGTAATATAATGATGTATTTTTTACATCGTATCTTTCTATAGGATCCCTATTACAATGTACAGAATGTATAATGCTCTATTAGCTAACATTTTTTTCAACCTCTTTCCATTCACTGTTTATTGTGTAGTTCTGTAAGTTATCAACTGCACACTGTTTTGATCTGTTCCTCCTGTGAGCTTTTCTGGTGTTTACCTCTGATATACACAAGTGCTTCATAAACAATTCCTTTATCATCACGGGCCCTCTGTGAGAGAATTACTTCTTTTTTATGCAGAGAGAACTAAGACATGGGGAGATAAAGGTGAAAATTGTGCACTAATATAGTGTAGCTAATCTCAGATATTTCAAATCCGATTATTTGCATCTTAAGGTATAACATAGGAGTCTATTAAAGCAAAATGCAGCTTTAGTTCCAAACAAAAATACTCAGTATTCCTGAAAAGCAGATACCAAGCAGGAGATAGATATTAAGAAGTCAAGCAAAAGGGATGTCTAAGTCTCTGAGGACACAGGAGCCCATTGGCTGCACTTTGGCTCTGTGGCAAGAAATTTCTTTCCCTCTTTGTCTCAGCATCCACACTGGGAAGGCAACAGGAGAGCATAATCTGGAAGGAAACTATGTCATCTTCAAACCAGGAACCATCCTGGACAATCTGAGCATTCATGACAGCAGGGAGCAGAGAGAGTGTTATTCCCTGTTTAACAACAGAGACTCGTTATAATTTTTTTTTCCTATGTGATTTGATACCGTTCCTTAAAATAAGAAGGCAAATTTACAAAATGAATGTCACAGTTTTTAGCAGGCCCTTGGCCATATCACCTTGGGTATCAAAGAAACATGCCTGGAATGAATGGAAATTGTGGAGGCAAGTATCAGAGTTGTTTAGTGTTACATCCTGAAACCTTAATTTTCATTTACTCTAATACGTTTGCATGAAAATATAAGTAAAATATAAATCTTGGGTGTACTGGACCCCTTCACTGGAACACTTGAAAAAGGATGGAAATTGAAAGGTGGTTTGCACAGAGTTTAAAATAATAGCTGATGTTTCCCTCAGCATGCAGATGTTGGGGAAGAATGTTTGGATTTGCTTACAGGAATCCTTAATAGCCTACATCCTCTAACTAATGTACAGCAAGTGGTGCCAATCATGTACATTTAATTTAGCCACAACATCCCAATTAAGAAAAATGACCTTCAGAGTAGTGGTGGGAAAAAAAAATAACAACCCAAAACATTAAAATATTTTGGAATGGAAAGACTGGGAAAAGATCTGAATTTTCAAACAGTCAGATTTGGGTCTGGTCTGTAATGTTTTTATGTCTATGACAACAGGAAAATATTTCCTTTTTTTCATTTTCAGTCCAGGAAACTCATGCTGAAAGTGTTATCACAGAGAAATAGGATAATTGGTGCATGATCACCTGTCACTTCACAGGAACAGGATTACCTAAATTGTAATAGCTGAAGCGCTCAAGACCCAAATCGTTTGTGCATCTGATTTCTGACAGCCTCAGAGGTACCACCGATCTCCATGCTTCCTTTGAAAATCCCAGCCTACGTCTGTGCATACAAAATATTTTCTGTTTGCAGACATGTTCAAACACTCTGGGTTTTTGCTGTACTTTACATCATTTCAAGTGATTTTTTTTTAAAATCCCACCTGTCTTCCTGCGGGTTGCCAGCTCTAGTACAGAATTCACCCATGAAAACTGTTTTGAATCAGCGAAAGGGAAGAGAGCAGTATGCAGATAAGCTCGGCATCCATGCAGGCAGGCTAGGGAAGGTCATTTGCTTTCAAGTGCTAGGGACGCGCAAAGGCAACGCTCACAAAGGGATGCTGCTGGTATCTGCGGGAGGAAGAAGGTCACTAGGTGGCAGAAGCGCTCCTTCTGCCGCTCCTCCTACCCCTGGTGGTGTGAGCTGTAATTAGGTCAGTGGTAAAGTAGGAATGGGTGATAAATAAAGTAGTTTTTTTTCTCCTATTACACACTGCAGCTTCATTTCGCTTCTTTTTAGGTAGTGTTAATAGGTGGATTAAAACTTTTAGAGGGAAAAAAAACAACCAACCCCCCCCCCCAAAAAAAAAAAAAAAAAAAAAACCCAAACCTTTTGCCAAAGTAGATGAAATTTAAACTCACTGAGGAGTAACGGCAGAAAAGGAGGAGACAAAAAAAAGGAAAGATGACTCCTCTCTGGTGACATTGATATTCTGTTCAGAAGAACGCTGAGGAGGGGGAGGGCTGTGCAGGGATGTGTGTTAAATCTCAAACCCAAACAGGCAAAATGTGCAGTTTTGCCAGCTTTGGTGCAAAGCAATAACATGCAATTTTTCCTTGAGGTATTTTTGCAATTTTGCTATGAAAACGGCAGTTTTAGTCAGCAAAACATGACTGATTTCCCCTTCCGGAGATCAGAGTAATGTATCTCACTATGGAGGTGGTACTGAAGGTCAAAGATGAGATAACATCTCCTGCATCACTTAATCTCCATCTAACTGGGAGCCACATTACCCCAGAGCTCAGTGTCAGCTCTTGGAAAGAAAGGTACAACTTGTCAGAACAATTATTACAGAATGTGCTTAATCAGATTCACAAAGCTGTTCTTTCTGGGTTAAATCATGTTAAGGACTTGATACTATTTCCAGTGAAGTCAATGCAAGCCTCCCTTTGATTTCAGTAAGAACACATTTTGCCCTCAGTGCAGCATTTGATTTCCCAAAAGACATGACAGAGAAGGAGTTTTCAGGAAGAGGAAGACAGAGGACAGGAGGAACCCACTTCACCTCTCTAGGCTTTCCACCCCTAAACATGCAGAAAGAAAAATGGGCTTAAAACAGAAGATGACCTGTCTGAAAGAAACAGATGCAAAAATATAAAGAAAATAAACAGCAATGCAATGTAGGTACTAAAATATCATTAGATGCAGATCTAAACCAGCGATCCCTACATATGATATTTCAGAGGTATGCTAAGATCAGGATCTCTGAAAGCTTGGACGAATCTATCTAGTTTTCCAGGTGCTTAACAGCACTGTTTTGGTTTGGGGGCTTAGGTAAGTAACTCCTGCCTAAAAAACACTAGTAAATTAAGATAAGTGGAGTGCTGTATTAAAACCTCAGAGAGTCTCCATTTGTCCAATTTATTGAAGTATGGACAACTTACGTTGTCAGATATTAACAACATGCTTTTATTTAGTTTTTAAGAACAGGAAAGGGTCATGTGTCTGTCCACTATTAAAATAATATCCTAGAGGTGGGTAACCATAGTGGAAGAACAATTTTAGTGGCATCAGATTAAGGTTTCTTGGGAATCTCAGTTCTGGCCAGCAGTAATTACTAGAACCAGATTTGTTTTGCAGTGGCACAGTGTTTGCCCTGAAGAGTCCTTGTTTACAACCACTCATGGAGTGTCTTCCCCTTGGCTCTCTTAAGGTATTGTATGTCTGTTGACCAAATGAAGATTTTTTTTTTTATTGTGCAGCTGAATAGGTTGGTCATTCCTGGCTTAGCTCTTAGAAAGTAGGAGCTCCAAACTTTACTTTGAAGTGAGTGTAATACCTACTTTTATGTTGGACTCAATGATCCTTGAGGTCTCTTCCAACCTTCTTGATTCTTGATTCTATTATTATTTTAAGCCCGATTCTACACAGTGCTTGGAGGGATCAGCCTATAACTTAGTGAGCCCTTTTTCCACCTTTCATTGCCCAAGTCTGAGAAGCTCACTGAGTTTCCTGGTGAATTCTGTAAGAACCAAGTTGCTCTGTAAATGGTGTACACAGGTTTATAAATCATTTGGCTTCTAAAAGAAATACAGAAATCTCTGCTCTTTCCAGGGGTACGTGAAAGCAACCATTTAATGGACTCAGGTTCCCTTGTTTAGTGTTTTTCAATGATAACTTGTGTATGCAAGCTTTGGATTGCAGTTCCTAAAAGACACTGCTATGCCTCTTTTTATAGACACTGAAGTCCTATATTGGAACTGCAGCTATAACTTTGTTTTTGATTGCAGTTAATGAATTTAAGTAGGACAGCAGCTACATTAGCATATAGACCTGCTGTGAATTTCAGAGGTTTAAATATGTTTTGAAGAATTGAGAATAAGGAAAAGCCCAACATAGTCCTGGTATCCATAACACCATCCTCTCCTTCTAGATGTGAGTGGGTGTTCTATGGTGGGAATAATAGTTATCACAGCACAAATATGCTGTGAACCTGTAAGAGTAAATGTGCTAATATTAGGCACATCATTCACACCCTCAAGTGGAGACAGCAATGAAAGAGCAGTGTTAAAATACCATACTCCCTCAGTCCTATCATCTTTATTTCTCTCATGTACTTTATACTACACAAGTGTAAACTGTAACTGTCTGTCTCAGAGAAAATCACACTAAAGACACAGGGCAGACATAAAGGCTTTCTCTAAGAGGTTACCAAATTGGTTTCAGTTTTGTGTGGCTTGCTGTCATACATCTAGTAGCATCAAAGCAAAAGATTTTGTCACCTAAAGATTATATCAGGTATAGGAGAGATCAATTTCAGTGTCACCACAGGTTTCCATCTCCATCAACAACTGATATTGTCAGTGACTTCATCTAAAAGTTGCTGTCTTTGTGTTTGATCTAGAAATTATAAAAAGCTAGTGGACTAGTTTGATTAGTTTAGTCAATCATTATATTTATGTTGAAGACTAGATTCCTTGCAACAGGTTTGGCTTCACCACCACCTCAAGTAGCATAAGAAAAGGTGAAAAATGGTCATGAAAATAGGTGTGGCTAGTTGACTCTTGCCTATATGTGTTGCCTCACTATGACAGTGTCAAAGAGAATCATCAAGATTTCACTCTCAGAAATCCTCACTGTAAACAAGACCTGACTGGGGATTTAGAACATTAAATTTACTATCTGACAAGTTAGATCCTGAAAGGATTATTTTCATTACTACTAAGCTTGACTGTGATGTAGAACAAGAGCTAGATTTCTTTTTTTCTCAGTGTTTTTCGCTGCTCTTGAAAACATGTTATTGAATAGTAGGAGTGGTTGGTACTTTTCCAATTTGGAACTGCTTAGCTCATGAGTTTGTAAAATAACTGCTACAACTGAGAAGTATTGCAGCAGTACAGAAAAAAAATAAAAAAGGAAGATAAAAACCCTCTGCACACTTATAAACACATTGTTTTCTCTTTCTAATTGAGGTCCAGACATTGAAAATAAAAGACATGGACAGAAAACAATTTTTATTTTAATTTTAAACAAACCAAACATATTTTACTTCAGTCACCTGAAGAATTTTGTAGAGATTAAAATTTCTCTTTTACAGTTGTGTTACGTGATGAACATTAAGAGTTTGTTTGCTGTGTTTGGTGTTACAAAATCAGTGGCACAAAATAAGATGCATTTAGCTTAATCATCTCAAGTATTTTCCCATAAGAATAAATTCATTGTGGTAAGGGAAGAATTTGTGTATTGTCTATTCAGTGCTCTGCTTCCTTCCTTGTGAGAATCAACTCAAACCAGAAATTCTTCATCTTTTAGACAGTGCTAGCCACAAAGTCTGTGATGGGACATGTCAATGCCTCTTGATGTAACTTCTCCTCAGCAATATGTCATACCATTGCCTTACGATCTGGTGTAGACATGTGCACACCAGACATATCACAAGTAGACATGCAGCACCCTTCCTCTTGTAATATTTTCAAAATCCATGAATGCCTGAATTATCACATCACCAGTTGTGCATATACTCACCACTTGCAGTGTCATTGCTGGATCTGTAGGCTGATGGCAGGATCTCTCTGAAAACTAGGTACAACAAGGAGCAGGCAACGGCTTATGAACTAAAGCTGAGCTGCTCCTGACTCAAGATGTCTATTTGTATCCTAGGGAAACTCTTCAGTGCACAAACATTTTGGGATGGCATGTTCTGTCACATCAGTTTAAGCAGATGTATTAGTTTTCATTTATAGAACAAATGGACTTTTCTGATAAAAGATACAGTTACTTGATTTCAAAATCAATTTTATTGTGTGCTGAACAGGTGAATATCAGTGCACTCATTCATTGACTTCTGCATGGGAATGAGATTGTTTGTTCAGCAGACATATCAAACTGTGGTGAACAGGTTGCAGTAGTTTCAGAGTTTAACTGGCATCCATTGACAATAAAATAACAGAGGGTACTGCAGGTCAGACTTCAGCTCCATTGACAGAGCTCTGTGGGGAAGCTTCCACAGTACCTGCTGCACTGTTGTTCCCTCTATTTAGCACTATCAGTAGCTTTCTGATGAACACTAGGCTTTTTATTTTAAACCCCCAAAACTTGCAAGGAGTGCTATGTGCCAGGATGGTGTAATATATGATTTTCATATGAAAGGATGAACAGACTCAAAATGCCCCCTTGAAAAACAAGGAGTTGAGTTTTCCTTTATAATGATAAAATCTCATGTCACACTGTATCTCATACTCTTGTGAGTCTCCCACAAAATCATTTGGTTAGAAAAGTAGAGCATAATTGGCATGACAAAAACAAGGACACAAGAAGTGAGGCATTGTATGCTGTTTCCACAAATATTACTACTAATTGTGTCAGTTAAATTATCTAATTAGTCCACAGTAAATCACTTGAACACACACCAGCACAAATTCAAAGCATATGTCTCTACAGAGAAACTAACAGTTCCTAAAGGGTCAGAGTTTAGGAAAAGCCATCAGAAATGGCAGGAGCAAAGAGTGATTCTGATTTGAATTTGGTTAATAAGCAAGCATGCCTAAGTAGTGTGCAAGTCATCCTGCTGTCTGGGAAATGATCTGATAATAAGCATTACAAGTGGCATGCCAAAATCAGACCTGGAGGCATCCTGACTGTTCTAGGAAAGAGCCCAAAGCCATGGTTGTGACAATAGGGCTGAGGCCACATTAAAAAGCCTTTGCATAAGGCAGGATATGTGTGCTGGCCTGTGCTCTGCAAGCTTGGAGCAGAGCGTGCCCACCTGCAACATACTGCACAGAGGCAGACTAGTAGAGGAGAAATCTGTGCTGGTCAATTAAATGTTCATTGGACCACTATCTCATCCACTGAGACCAGCTGGCAGGGAACAACCCATGCCCATCCTATTAAATTCTCTTGCATCTCCGGGCAGCATGCCCCCAAGTCAGAGTGCCTTTTGGGAATGGTCTCTGGCTGATGCTTACTCCTAAATGTGCCCATGAGTATTTTTAGGTGACTGATAGTTTGCACAGGCCAAAACAGCCTTGGGCTGTTCTCACGCTCTCAGGCAGTTCCAGGATCCTCCAGCACTTTTAATTTGCTTGTGCACAAGCAGTCAAGATGTCTATCTTACCCTCTGCATGATGCACTATTACAGGCTCACCACCTCTTTTATAGAGAGCATAAGCAGATTTCAGACACTGCCATCATGGGCTTGACTAATCTAAGAACCGATTTCTGCTCCAGACTTACTCCTTTATCTATGTATGATCTTTATCTGTATCTATAAATAGAAGCCTTTAGCTAATGCCACTCTCATACTCTTCCTACACATATACTGGCAGGCCAATAGTCAACTTCATTATCAAGATCTCACCTTAATCTTTGACAACATCCCTAGTAAGATGCATTGCCATGTGTGAAGAATAAGAATGCCCCTAGGAGACTGAGGGTGATGAAAAAGTCACATTCTTATACTTGATACTTTCTGAAAATAGTTCTTTGCAATCATCAGTAAACAAGGAGTGCCCAAAGAGTAGTTAGCTACAGAGCATTTTGGGAAACCACTGTTTGCAAGAAACTTCAAAATAAGGAACAGAAGGATGTCATTTTTCATTTGGCACCATGTCATTGTTCATTAATGTTCTTTTGTCACAGTTCACATGTTTAATAAGAAATAAACTAAACTCCTATTTAGTTGTGGTGTGATAAAATTGACTGAAAACCCCAAACACATACATTTATTTCAAAGCTGACCAAATTAACCTTTTCAACCTTTCAAGTTACAAAAATGTCCCCGGTAGCTGTAAGACCAAATGTAAAAGAAAAATGTTAATACCTATGAAAAGCAGAACGGAAAAGAAGTTTTGTATGACAAGAACTTTCATCTTCCATTTGATAACTAGCTATTTCCCACCAAAAATTGTTACATACTCACCACGGAGAGAGTTTCCTACCATCTTCATGACTGAAATTACACCCTGATTTGGCATCCTCAGTGGATTCACCAAAATTTTGGAATCAAATTTAATCTCTTTGTTTTGCCTCTAAGCCAATTGTGTTTCCCCTCCCCTTGCCCAGACAGGGATATTTACAGTCTGGAGAGAATCACAGCAGTTTTGTGAATTGTGTGAGGGGTTTCTGTCATTTTTCCAGGAAGCTTTAATAACTGTGTTTGTAAGTGACTCTGTCTGTAAGTGCAGGAGGCCAGTTCACAAAAATATCAGGTGCCTAAATTAAGTGTTTATCTAGCTTCCCATTGTCTAAATATCATAAAATTATATAAACAGTGTTCAGGTTTTAGTTCATGTTAATTTTTTCTTTCTAACTAAAGATGCATTATTTAATGACACTGTAGTTCAGGTTCTAGTTCATGTTAATTTTTTCTTTCTAACTAAAGAGGCATTATTTAAAGACACAGTAGTTTAGGAACAAGTTCTTTATTGAAATAACATTTGTAGATGTGCTTCCAAGAATTGGGTGTGCCATATAGAAAGAAAGAATGAAACTTCAGTATCTCTATTGCCAAGGAAACACCCTGCACCTCCTTCATGTTCAGTTCTGTCTGAATAACAGCAATAATACTTTGCTTCCATTTCAATTCTGTCACTATTGCAAAGCTTAATCTTTCATTTATTATTTTTACCTTGTTTTGGGAATCTGTAATTGTGGAAACAAAAAAGTATGTGCACCTCAATTGTCCAGAATAAAGAAGCAAGTAAATGTTTTATGGATGATTAAATACAGGGGTATCAATTTTAGGTAGTAAACCAAACCTATATTAGCTTGATCAACTAAGATGCATACTTGGTCAGTCAAAAGCAGGGATGGCCATCAGACAGTGACTGGAACCACAGCCTGGCAATAGTTTGCTTTCTGCTGCATCCTCTAGACTTAGCACTTGTTAAGTTGCAACCAGAAGACTGGTTTCCAGTTTTGGGTGCCCTGGTACAGGAAATAAATTGATAAGCTGAAGCAAGGTTCCCTGAGATGGCTGAAGCACTCTGATGGTGAGGGGAGGCTGAGGGAACAGAGCTTGTTCAGCCTGATCCCTCCAGCATCTGGCCAGGAGACAGGTTTGGTTCAGTGAAAAGATAGCACTGAGCTCTTTGCAGAAGGACTTGGTGGGAGGATAAGAGACAACACAAAGGAGCTGAAAAAGGAGGCTTGACTGGGTATCAGGAAACATTTTTCCACCGTAAGGGTAGTCAAGCTGTGGAACAGGCTGTGCAGTCTTCTCCCTCAGGAGTGTTCAAAACCTGCCTGGCGAAAGCTCTGTGCTATCCAATCAGCAGCCCCTGCTTTCAGGAGAAGGTTGGAATAGAAACCACTCAAGGTCCCCTGAGCCTGAATGATTTTGTGGCACTGTGATTCTATAAATGAAAGTAAAATCTGTGTACATACATTTTTGTTCCAGAAATTGACCATGAGAGCTGACTAATTTCATAACTATCAGTTGACTCTTTACTTTTAACACCTTTAGAGTTTTGTGCAATATACTGCAGTAGGGACTACTGTTCAGAAGAAGTAACTACCTCTGTACTAAAGCAGTGTTACCACAAGCAAAAGGGTATGCATTTGTACTGCAATGTCTTGATGGGACATACTTTGCAAACAAACACATTTAAAAAAATATTTTTTTTTGTCTTGATGTAGTTGACTACCTTTGATACTACAATTAATTAATTTGGGCCTGGACAGCTGCCTTCTAATTAAAAACAAGTCTTTGCCAGACTTCAGATTTCATATAATTATAAACATCCTTCTTGTGCCAATAAACATAGCAAGTGTTTCCACCAAAAGGCAAGAAGACATTTCCTTTTCTCCTAGTTTCCTGAATGCATAAGTTAAAAGATTTTCATTGTGCATTGAGCTATTTCAGCAACGACCATGACATAGAATCATAGAATCATAGAATCAAGAAGGCTGGAAGAGACCTCAAAGATCATCGAGTCCAACCTGTCACCCTAAACCTCATGCCTATCTAAACATGCCTCATTCAACAATCTCATGCCTGCAAAGCATGAGAGATTCAAGGGAAACAACCAAGAAGGTTACACACCTGGTTTTTGGAACCACTCTGCATCTTCCCATCCAATAGTGCTCTCTTCCTTCTCACAAAGCAGCAGCTGCCAAACATGCTGGTTTCTGCATTTCCCACAGGGAGCTCTGGTGGGCAGAAGGCAACACTTTGCTATTTCTGCAGCATCTGCTGATCCAGAAGTTGTTCTCATTTACCTCTTGTAAAAAGAAATGGGGCTGTATTCATCTTGCAGCCATGAACTAGATAGTGCTACTTCCCATTAGTGAAAAAAAATCTTGCACCAATGAAGTAAAAATATTTGGACAAAAATTTATATAGGCTTTCTCTTTCCTTTCCCTTCCTTCCTTCCTTTCCCTTCCCTTCCTTCCTTTCCCTTCCTTCCTTTTCCTTCCTTCCTTTTCCTTCCTTCCTTTTCCTTCCTTCTTTTTCCTTCCTTCCTTTTCCTTCCTTCCTTTTCCTTCCTTCCTTCCTTTTCCTTCCTTCCTTCCTGATTCCCAAATAATTCTGTGCAAAACAATTAGTGAGAAGAGGTAAGCCTCACTGTCACAAACAAATGCACATGCCTGTCTTTTAGAAACAGATAAACCACACCTACAAATCTTGCACAGTTGTGATGCTGTGCAGAAACCTCCTCCAACACAGTCAAACTGCATGCAGTTAAAGAAAAAAACCCATCAAAGTCAGTAAAGACAGAGAAAGGGAGTCAGGCTATGAAAGGATAACCAGATCTTGATATTTCTTCTATGACAGTGACTTTTGTCTCTTTTCTGTAGTTTTAAGGTATTGTGTGCCCCTGGCACATGACCTTTATCAGGTACATTGTGAATCCTTTTTGACTTTGTATTTTATTTAAAGGTAGATGTCATTGATTTTATTGACTATTCTGTTTCACAGCCAGTGCAGGTGTTCTAATGAAACTTAACACAAGTGTTGAAGTCTTTAAAAATTTGCTTTCTTTTCTAACTACTGGCTTCTCTAATTCAAAAATTATTAAGCATTCATGCAAAGGCATTGCACAAAGAAAGTGCAAATATAGTCATAAATATACATAGAGGATTTATTTTTTTTTGCTCTTGGAAGGAAACAATCTTACACTGAAGATTTAATTTATTCATAATAATCACCAGAAATTTGCATTCAATGAGAAAATTCTCTAAGTGCAGCATGTTGCAAGAAAATTTTAAAATTAAATTGCTAGAACTTTTAAACAAAGGATTATTTCAATAGCAACTAGAATGTATTTACCAAAATATATGTCTTTTCATGAAGATCAAGAACATTTGTACACAGAGATATGTCCACTTTCCCAGAAGAAACAGCTTTGTTAGCTGTGAACACTTGTTTACTATGGATCAAGTGATTATTTGTCTTTTAGCATGAAGATCCCATATTCTTTTGAATGGTCCAAGTTTCAGTTTCATGTCCTAAAAATTCTTCTTCATAGTGGAATAAAATAGAGTTTCAGAATTGTCTGAAAAGCTATAGGGACAGTTTGGAACCATATACCACTTAAAATTATTCCATACCAATGTTAATTGTCTCCCTGAATGACACTTAGTACTAGGCTTGCTCCAAGAAGAGCCATTCAAATGCTGCTTTCTAAAACAAGAGGTGCAAGAGCAGCATTTGTGTCTGTACTCTTATGTACTCTTGTATGTGTGCTGCAGATCATAGTTTGTTTTACCATCATTAAGAACTACACCTTTTTTTTGCTGGATTTTGAGGAAGGCTTAGAGGCCCCTGGCAGCTTCCTCCTAGCTGCCTTCTTCAATTAAGTTATGTCCATATGTGGCTTCTGACCTCAGAAGACTGTGTATAAAATAAGATGTGCTTTGAAAGATGATGTCTGGAAAGGTAGGACAAGAATTTTGGCATTACAATTTAGATATAGCATACATGTACTCAGTCTGACTTAAAAGAAAATAAGACAAAAAAATATTGGTTTTAAACTGAAAGAGGATAGATTTAAATGAGCCATAACGAAGAAGTTCTTCACTGTGAGAGTGGTTGCCCAAAGAGGTTGTTGGTTGCCCCCTGCTTGGAAGTGTTTAAGGCAAGACTGGATGAGGCTTTGAGCAATCTGGGCTGGTGGAAGGTGCCCCTGTTCATGGAAAAGGGCTTGAGACTAGATGATATTTAATGTCCCTTCCAACCTAAACAGTTCTATGATTCTATAACTATTAAAAAAAATATAGTTCCTTCCTCAAAGGTTTTATAGTCCAAATATAGGATAGAAGTAACAAAGGCAGGTAAGCAGGAAGTAGAAGGAAGATGATCACTATTGGAACTAATGTTCTCATAGATTCATAGAAGGTTCAGGGGAGACCTCATTGCTGTCTACAACTACCTGAAGGGAGACTGTACCCAGGAGGGGTTTGGTCTGTTCTCCTAGGCAATCAGCACCAGAACAAGAGGACACAGTCTCAAGCTGCACCAGGGCAAGTTTAGGCTTGAGGTGAGGAGAAAGCTCTTCACAGAAAGAGTTGTTAGCCGTTGGATGTGCTGCCTAGGGAGGTGGTGGAGTCACCATCCCTGGAGGTGTTCAAGAGGGGATTGGACATGGCACTTGGTGCCATGGTTTAGTAGTCATGAGGTCTTGAGTGACAGGTTAGACTTGATGATCCTTGAGGTCTTTTCCAACCTTATTGATTCTGTGATTCTATGGTTCTGTGATTCATAGAACTATAGAATCATAAAATCACCCGAGTTGGAAGGGACCTCCAAAGCTCATCTAGTGCAACCCCTCTGCAGTGAGTAGGGAGATCCTCAACTAGATCAGGTCTCCCAGAGCCTTGTCGAACCTCACCTTGAATATCTCGAGGGATGGGGCCTCAACCACCTCTCTGGGCAACCTGTTAAAGAACTTCTTCCTAACATCCAATCTATATCTACTCTTCTCTAATTTCAAACCGTTTCCCCTAGTCCTGTCACTGCAGGCATTCATAAACAGTCCTTCTGCAGCCTTCTTGCAGGCCCTCTTCGAATACTGGCAGGCTGCTATTATGTCTCCCAGAGCCTTCTCTTCTTCAGGCTGAACAACTCCAGCTTCCTCAGCCTGTCCTTGTAGCAGAGGTGCTCCAGCTTCCTGATCATTTTTGTGGCCCTCCTCTGGATGCAGTCTAACAGGTCCATGTCCTTCCTGTATCAAGGGCTCCAGAGACGGACACAGCACACCAAGTGAGGTCTTACCAGAGCAAAGTGGCTCTGCTGACAATACATCTTTTGATGCAGCTCAGGATGTGATTTGCCTTCTGGGTTGTAAGCACACACTGTCTGCTCATGTCCAGCTTCTCATCCTTCAGCACCCCCAAGTCTTTTTCTCAGGGCTGTTTTCTAACACCTCCTCCCCCAGCCTGTATTGATAGTGAGGGTTGTTTCTAGCCAGGTGCAGGACCCTGAATTTAGTTTTGTTGAACCTTGTGAGGTTACAGGACTTTAAGTTCCTTCTTTAGCAACAGCTGTATATTTCAACTACAAAGAAGAATTATAATACTGCCATTGCTTACTCAAGTCTAGGAAAAAGGAGTTACTGTCAAGACTTTTCTGATTCTGTCTTCTGTAAAGTACTTTGTTGTAAATTGGACTATTATGAGGTAAGGTGACACATGAGGTAGAATTAAGAAATTAGAAAATATTTAAGTGATAGGTACAGAGATGATGAAATGATTAAGAGCAAAAAGAAAATGGAGAACTGAGACACAGCTAGGGAGACAACACATGGAGAAATGGGAATAAAATACCCTTTGTGGTTGGTGCCCACTGGACTTTGTCCTTCTTCTATCCTGTTTCCTAAAAATTGTTTCCAGAGCAGGATCTGCAATGTTCTTAAGTGTGTGAGAACTCCAGCTCTAAACCCTGGTATCTTCCTGTATTAACAAGCTTTTGTGAGTCTAATGGTTATATTTGGGCCACACTGATAAAACAGTACATTACAATAATACAAATACTAATACTACTGCTACTACAACTAATAACAACAACAACAATCATAATGATTGTGATGTCCTTATTCCAGGCTGTATTACAGATTTGAGGTGACACACTTGTTTTCAAGGCCTATTGCATTCTGCTAAGGTAACTTCTGCCTACAGCACATTTAGCCAATAGTGAAAAACTGCATGTTGGAAAGCAAACACAATGCTTGTCATTGTTGGTAGAAGACACAGCTGTAGCTTCCTGCTTATTAGGCTGAAAATGTATCCTGTACTGCATTGCTTTGGGCTTTGTCAGCATACACAGTGTGTATTTTTGATACAACACAGGCTGATCTAACCAGACACAATGTGACCCATGTAACAAATGGCACTAAAAAGAGATTTGCTTCTTTAATAGATAAAAACAGGCAATTCCTTTGACAACAGCATTTACAGATGCCCTTTCATATCAAAGATAACCATTCTTATTAATAAGTACTTGACACTACATCACTATTGAATTTCTGCTTGTTCGTTCATTCAGAACCCAGAAACATCACTGACATGATGTTTTGGATACATTTGCAAGCTTCACAGAACACCACACACAGATGATATTCTGCCTGTTGGGACCTACTGAAACATCATGGCAGTTTTCAGACGTGCAGTTATATGATATCCACTTTATTTTCAGTAAGAGCAACACGTTGTAGACATGTGCAATGATTAAAACCAGGAATGGCTTTCTGTGTATTTGAAAAAAAAAATATAATTATGTAGTTCTTATTGTGAGAAGAGGATTTCCTGACATAGTCAATATAGTTCTCTGGCACCAACTATTCTAGTTAGAGACCTGGCACTACAAAATGCAGTGCTGAACTGTGCTCATTGGAGTACTGCTGCCCGTCCAGTCAGCTGCAGTCAACATTTCTCCTCTTTCTGAGTATGATCATGCTACTGGAAATGAGAAGGGCTTCCTCTCCTAGCCATTTCCAGATTGTTGGGAAAATACTTTGCGGTGGCTCAGAGACAAATGAATATCCTTGAAACACCTCATATAAGAGGTTAGATTTGCTTAGTCACAGAGAAAACTGTCAGTGCCTGCAAGAGTCAACAAAAACAGCTAACTAAAGTCTCCATGAGCTGTGTAGCTGCTGCTGTCAGAGCCAATTCCTTAAGAAATGCTTATTATGCATATTAAGCAGAATAGGAGGCAGCAAGAGAAAAATGAAAGAAAAGGAAAAAAAAGGTGGTGGCAGTTGATTCATGCAGTGTTTCATCTTTAAGGAGTTTGCTGCTGATACGATGCACCCAGCTGAAGTACATCCTGCCCAGTTTTCCTGCGAGCCAGCCAATTTCCTGCTCAGCGTACATGCTGTATTTCACAGACATCATCCAGGGCCACTTAAATTAAGGACAATTTTATTAATCTGGAAACAGAAGTTAGAAACAGTTCCTTTTTTATTCTTGTCCAAGAGAAGCTATCGACTGTTTTGCTTTTGACCTTCTGTCTTGCAAATCAGGAAAACTGAATTTTAGCAGGGCCTGAAGTGCCTGATTCTTTCAGGAAAGTTTGCCCTATTATGTGGAAAATGTCAACAGGCAGTGCCTGATTTTGACATCAGTCATGGGTGATTTATATTTTCATTTTATGGAAATTTATCATCCATAAAAGCATGCTCAGTAAGTCAATACAGATCATACAAAACCAGTTGGTGGACACCCCTTTCTTAAGACAGATTTACAAACACCAAGCAGTGAGGTGTATAAACATTTCACTTTGAACCTCACTGCTTCTTTCTACATTTCTTACCACCAGCTCTGGTGCCATGGTGTAAGCCTCGTTCCACAGTTCTTCAAATACTGCAGATATAACCTGGTGTTCAATATACATTAAGATTTAATATATGTGCTGTTATATTCAGAGTCTAATTATTTGTAATTGCTTATTACTGATATTAGAACAAGAAATATTATTCATGGTAGAACCATAATGTGATAATGTTCCTGTAAACAATTGTTGAGAGGAAAATGCTGTGTTTGACAAGGATTTGGGTCTTGAGTTCTGTGTGATGGAATAACTTCTTGAAACAATCACAGCTGCTTTAGTCCACAAGGCAAAGTTTAATATTGCCCCCGTTAAAGGGACATGCTAGGGGAAAGAACATTATTTTGGGCAGAACATGGACTGCTTCCATACTGCATCCTTGAGGACAGAATCATGAATTAACTGTATGATAAAACAACAAAACATGCAAAGGTCATATTTAATGGACTGAAAAAAAACCCCAAGGAATGTAAATTACTGGGACTAGAGAAACAGGATTAAGAGCCACTGTTGTCTGTATATAGCCTTGCAGTGCCTTGCAGAAACACTACATGTTGGGACTTGGGTTGTTTACTCCTACTGAACTTGGCCAGCGCTACAGGAATGGAGTAAGTGGTGGATAACATGTATGGAAAGGAAATATTCATGCAGAGAAAATAGCTGTGTTCCAAAAGTTTTGTATAGTTTATGTTTTTCAACCCTCAGCACTTCCTATGACCCAGAACATTTCTTAGTCATTGAAATTCTATTTGGAAAACACAGTATAACGTTTGTTGCCGAGTTGCAAACCACATTACTGTATCCATAAAGTTCAGAGTTTGGAAAACAATTTGGAAGCCAATTAGTTACCATAATTTATGCTGTTCCTACTCTCTGGTAATACAGTTCTTGAGCCTTTTAAGCCTTTTTGGTTGTCTTTACAGTTCAAAAGATTTTGGCATAGTTTATGCTTCCCAGCTTTAGATGTCTCTTCATTAGGACTGAAGTTTTAGTAGCATTCTCACCAAGTATATACTTATAAGTATGTATGACTCTGTTTGGACCAATGCTAATCTTGTCAAAAGAAGTATTTATTTGGTAGTCTAGGCACAGTAAGTTTCTATTTGCTTAAAATACAATATCTGGACCTATTTTCTGTAAGAGATCCATATATTCAAAATATGTAACCACAGGTTCCAATTAGAAGATGCATGTAAACAAATTATACAGTTGTTTGACACATGACAAAATCTTAACAAACCACAGAGAAGCTGTAATAACAAGACACAAAGTTATTTGACTGAGGTTCTCAGCATACGTTTCCTTATGTAAGTAACATTTGTGATTACATTAGGCTTGGTTGATGAGGTAAAGTAACTTTCATGCACTGGATGGCAAAAAAAGTGGACAAGATTAGGAGAAAGTTCTCCAAACAATTGAATTTGTGGTACAGGGGCTGAAGCAGGAAGAAAGAAATGGCAGTTCTGGGCTTGATTTACTTGGGAAAAAGAAAGAAAGGGATAGTAAGAGACAAGCAGATGACAGTCCTCTTTCTTCTCATTACTATGGAGTTACATGGCAACATTCTACATCTCAAAAACTAAAACACCCATATAGTTAAAATACATACACATATGTATGTCTATAGGCATATATAGACATATATTTACATGTTCACAAAGATGAAATCTACTTAATTTTCTTCTTCTCTAAGAGTCATTTGGTATTAGTCTAGCAAAGGCAACTTGAACTATAAAAGGATATAAATGCAACACTGCTCAGGATTTAAAAAGAAAATTGAAATATGTGAGAATCCACTATAATTTTTAGCAATTTGTGCCACTGCACACATACTTCTATAGAAGAATGTCTGTAGTGCTCAGGGCTAGTTTTCCCTCTCAGCTATTTGTCAAAGCACTCATAGTGTCTAGGTGCCAGTTTTGATGAAGTTTTGCTGGAAAAGAAACAGTTATTACAGGTTTCATTGTGAAGCAGCTGATTATGTGTTGGCAGCTGCTGTGGAAAACTGCAAATAACATCAATAACTGTACTGAATGAGTGTTAGAGAGATTTGGATGGCCATGACTGAGTGCTGGCAAAACTACAGGCACTGTAGAAGACCATACTGAATTCCTCTTCTTCAGATGAAGTATTTCCCCGAGAAACACCTTTAGAGAGATCCTCAAAAGGGCAAAGTTCATTACAAAGAAAACTGATTCCTGAGAGCCAGAATCCCAGTATCCTTTTCTGCCTTTCAGAAAACATAAAAATTAAATATTCCATTATTTTTGAAGGGTGTTATGGTGTCATAATTGATTCCATAATTCTGGAAAAGACTCTAATTTAGATGACAATATTGACTTGGCAGTGACAGCTGGTGACAAGAATAAGCTGATACAGCAAATAATATTTCAATAGATTTATATATGACAGTAGTTGCATTACACTGTATCTACCAGTAACATAATCTGCAAGTTTGATAGTGTAGTCACATATATGCTAAGGTAGGTAGACATCTGATACTTTGTGAGGATTTTATGAAAATGGATTGTTACACCAATTCCTAGGTAGTACAAGCCATAATACTTACAAGTTATATAGGTGTGTTATTTTGAGAAGGATCTCTGTAATTTAATTCATCCCCAGTAACTCATGTTACTGGAGAGGTGGGCACAAGCCAACCTCATGAGGTTCAGCAAGACCAAGGGCAGAGTCCTGTATCTGGGTCGAGGCAATCCCAAGCACAAATACAGGCTGGGCAGTGACTGGCTGGAGAGCAGCCCTGAGGAGAGGGACTTGGGGGTGCTGGTGGATGAGAAGCTCAACATGAGCTGTCAATGTGCACTTGCAGCCCAGAAAGCCAACCACATCTTGGGCTGCATCATGAGAAGTGTGGCCAGCAGGTCAAGGGAGGTGATTCTCCCCCTCTACTCAGCTCTGGTGAAACCCCACCTGGAGTACTGCAGCCAGTTCTGGAGCCCCTATTAG
This sequence comes from Indicator indicator, assembly GCF_027791375.1. NCBI lineage: Eukaryota > Metazoa > Chordata > Aves > Piciformes > Indicatoridae > Indicator > Indicator indicator. The sequence goes on along the minus strand of NC_072011.1, from coordinate 15,469,582 downwards.
AAGAGGGATATGGACATGTTGGAACATGTCCAGAGAAGGGCCACCAGGATGATCAGAGGGCTGGAGCACCTCTCCTATGAGGACAGACTGAAAGAGTTGGGGCTGTTCAGTCTGGAGAAGAGAAGGCTCTGAGGTGACCTTATTGTGGCCTTCCAGTATCTGAAGGGGGCTACAAGAAAGCTGGGGAGGGACTTTTTAGGATATCAGGTAGTGATAGGACTGGGGGGAATGGAATAAAGCTGGAAGTGGGGAGATTCAGGCTGGACATGACGAAGAAGTTCTTACATGAGAGTAGTGAGAGCCTGGAATGGGTTGTCCAGGGAGGTGGTTGAGGCTCCAACCCTGGAGTTAAGGCCAGGCTGGATGAGGCTCTGGCCAGCCTGATGTAGTGTGAGGTGTCCCTGCCCATGGCAGGGGGGTTGGAACTAGATGATCCTTGTGGTCCCTTCCAATCCTGACTGATTCTGTGATTCTATGTTTCTAGAATTTCACTGCTCACAGATATGTTAGGAAGGTAAGATCTACGTTTCTCCTCCTTGTGGAGAATATTCTCTTGTCATTTTTAAGCCATTATAAAGTGATGGCAGTTAGATTTTGCGGATACTCTTTATACTAGACAGAAAATTAAATCAACCAGAAATTTTCAGCATATAACTTCAGCTGTATGTGCTAAGTGTAATTATGAATGAAATATAAAAAAAATTCAAAACCATTTAGAAATTATTTTTTGCCTACAATGTCTCCATGTTTTTTGTACATTGTTAACATTCATAGTCATAAAAGGAGTCAAATTGAGGTTTTCCAATCCATAAATACCAAAAGGAAAAAAATAAAACAATGACAACAACAAAACCCCCACCAAACAAAAAAACCCAGACAACAAAGGAAATGGAAAAAAAAAAAAAGAAAGAAAAAGTAAAGAAGAATAAAACCAACCTAGACGAAAAGTTACCTTTAACAGTCATTTTTCTCTTGTATTCACTTCAAATGTAGTTTCATTTTAAGTTTTGGGCACATGTTGGGGTCATTTCTTATTTTATCAAAACAGTTTTCCCATCTTAATTAAAATCAGTGGACTATGCAATTCTCTTAGATTGGAGGAAAGGAGAGTTTTTAATTTACATTTAAATAAAACTGATTTTCTGAACTTCTGATATAGTTGTATTTTTAATATCTTGTGCTTCATATTATATTTATAAGTGGTACCACTGGAATTATAGTGAGTCTTGGCTCACATTTCTGACTGCTGTCCTTCTGTAGAAGTAGCCATGGTAGTCTAAGAATAGAACCTAGGCAAAGCTTATAGATGGAAGTAAAATTTTTATTAAATCTATTGGTTTAACTGAAAAAGGAGGCAATTTAAAGACCTCTTTTTTTCCAAAGCATTTTCTGTGGGTTTTTTTTGTTTGTTTGTTTTCCAGTTTTTAGATTTGGTCTGTTTGAAAATATTATTCATTAGGGCTGAGAATGTATTAATTCTATTGTGCTGTCTTGAGTGGTAAATTTCCTTCCTTATATTTCATGATCATCAGAGAGTTTGAAATTTAGCCTCCTATTGACAGGTTTCAAAGTTTTCAATAACTAAAGTGATCAGGAGGGGTTTTGTTTGTTTGCTTGGTTGTTTGTTCTTCTTTCACACTATTCATCTTTAATCTTACCTCTAGACTTCATTCCTTTTAGGTTAATAGTCAGGGCATTCAAATATATGCTGTCAGAAACTACAGTACAAACAAAGTACTGAAGAGCTTCATTTAACACCTGAAAGATGTGTAATTAATAGGAATTCTCTGCAGTACAAAATGATGCAAGATTGACTTACAACAATGGTGCACTATGATTCTTTGATTCTATGATATGCAGAGATGTGCAAGAAATTCAACAGTTTAAATTTGCTTCTTTTAGTATTCAGCAGAAATCAGGGGGTGAAGAAGCTTCCTTAACGAGTTTCCTGTTTAATAGTTCTTTTCACATGGAAACCTGAAGAGGTTTTTTCATATTGAATTTTGTGCTGTGGTAGCACCAAACAATTTCATCCTTACATCCTTTTGGAGTTAGTGAAGTTTCATATTTAATAATGCTTAAGTTAGTTTGCAGCTGATAATTTATATTTATGGGTTCAGTATTAATGACTGGAAATGATTCACTGATCTAAAGGTAGTGTAACATGTTTGAGAATGCTTTTAATTTAGATTTAGTAATTGTCACTGAGCATAGAATTATAAAGGAACATCTTTCAATCTGGTGAAAACAAGAGGATCTTGGAACATTTTCTAATTGAATTGTAATAGAAAGTAAACCAAGACATTGTGACAAAACAGAAATATTTCTGAAAAATTTATTCAGTACCAGTTATTGTAATTGATTTTACTACAGTTTGTAAGCTAAAGATAGTTTTAAACAAATGGAAAATCAGAATTCTTCTTAAAACTCTCGCAGAGAAAACTTTTTTAGAATTTAAAAAAAAAAAGATTTTGAATCATAGAAATTCACTCAATCTGGCCTTACTATCTTAGGGATATGTTTTCATCTGATGTCTTATAATATTTATCCAACAAAGGAAGTACATATTTGTTTGTTTTTCACATAAATTCAAGTCACCTTCACACTTCAGTAATTTTACTATCACAGGAGCCTGTCAGAATTACTATACAATTACTGACTATCTTTGCAGTGTATGCATAGTAGCCTCAATTTCTTGGGACTAATTCTCTGGTGAATACATAGGAATTTTTACTTTTTGCAGGGAAAACTTTTCATTTTGACAAACTGCTCTTACTGGTTGGTGAACAACACAGATTTCCTAATGCTGCCAGAAGTGCCTTTCCTTTTCCATTCACATCCTCCTTTGGAGCAATTAACCAATCTAGAGGAGCTGGTTGCTTGAGTTTCCCATTGTTTTCAGCCAACGTGACTCTGAAGTCAAGCAGTAAAAAAAGAGACAATGAGTGCTTCATTTAATGCTATACCAACATCAATTATACATGAGCTCCCTTTACCTAGGAAAGGGAATACTCAGACTTGATTTTAAACTCTGGTCCCAAGAGCACAGGCAGTCATTCTGCCTGGGAAAATCATGTTCTATGTAAGGCAACAAAATGCTACCTGGATTTTTCTAACGTTTATATTGTACAAATTTAAATATTGCTCAAGTTCAGAGATGTTTTTCCACCATATGGAAACACTTGAACATGTACTTAGACTTTCAGTGTTATGCCTTAGATTTAATTGAGAACTCCCACTAGCTTAGTGGCAGTTCTTGCATCTAAATCTTGCATTGTGCCTAAGCAATGCTTCATGAAAGATAATAAACATTAATTTTATTTTTTTTAAAGGATGACAATTAGAAAACTGATAAAGGAAGAGAAAGAATGTTAAAACTGAACTCTCTTCCTGTCTCTAGAGGAAAGGAATAAAAAAGAAGGTAGAGCTCTGTTTTAAAAAATTATAGACAAAAATCTAAACCTTAGATTATTTTTTTGAAGCTGCTAAACCATTACAGATGCAGTCATCCCATATCCAAGATAAAGTCAGTGATAGCTTTTGAGACTGCGAAAGTTTTGTCCTTAGGAAAATGTTGATTTTTCTCTTTTTCTGCAAAACAGTTCGTAGTCAATTTAAATTTCCTCAGCTTGAAGCTTATCAGAACATTGTGTCATGCCCAGCTGCCAATTGATTTAATTATGCTCTGCAACAGAACTTGCCAATAAAACAAGGTGTGAGGTACTGCTACTTCAATAAGTTGCAAATTTCAGAGAGAAAATTAATATACTTTAAGTTTCTAATCTCCACACACTCATTACCTCTTAATATTGGATGAAGCTTCTTGACAAATGCATTGCCATTGGCAGTCTGTTTCCATGGCTTGTAATACTGGGCAGTTATATCTAATACAAAGTTAATGTTTATCTGTTAAAAAACTGTACTAACTTAAAAATGTCCATTTATACGAACAAAACACTTTAACTTCTTTAACTAGGATTCTTCTCTATATTGTGATGGGTTTTTTTAGCTAAACAATATTTTCTTATTTATTCATGAAATGATGAATGTTTGTGAGTTTAAAAATATTCTCCATTTTTCAGTCTATTATGGAAAATTGGAAAAAATTTGGAGGAGTTATTAAATTGTTAGTGTTGCTAAACATATTTCAAAGAGAGTAGTGCAGAGAATGTTGAGGCAGCAAAGGTAAGAGCAGAACAAGGTATGGTAAAGCCAAGAGGATTATCTGAAGCTTGTTTATGATGGTAGGAGACAAACAAGTTTGAAAACAGATAAATAAATTATCTTCCCAGATACACAGAACAGTATTAACAGTGTAGTATAGACACTTTATGTCAAGTACACTTCATTTTCCTCTGTCAAATCTAGTTAATCATTTGTCAGAGTGATACTTCATTTCAGAAATGTAAACTGAATATAGGCAAATTCACTGCATTCAGGAATGCTGTAGAACAAAAGATAGAATCGTAGAATCAGTCAGGGTTGGAAGGGACCACATGGATCATCTAGTTCCAACCCTCCTGCCATGGGCAGGGACACCTCACACTAGAATATCACACTAGATGCTCCTGTGTGCTTAGCTAAATCATCTAAACAGTGTCCTTCAGCTGGAAGGACAGTGACAAATACCGAAAATCTACCAAGACAAAAATAAAAATACTTGAACTTGTAACTGACAAAATATTATCAAAAATCTGCTCTGTGTCATCAGTGTAAGAAAAGTGTGAGTCCTGATATCAGGTTTCCATTTTCTGGCCAAAGAACCAGCTTCTGGACAGCTATAGCTATTTTAGTTACTTCTTGTTAGTCCATATAAATCAGTACATCTAGCAATAAATAGAATTAAGCAAATCTGTTACATTTTCTATCCTTTCCCTTTCTGTCTTACCTTTTTTTCTCAAAGTTATGTGACTGTTCATGGGTGATTATAACTACATTTTAAGATGACTTACAGCTACTACTGCTGCATCTTACTTTATTTTTCTGATGTGCTCCTTTTATAAGGATGAGAGAATACAATGGAATTTTGGGGGGAAAAAATGTGAAAGCCCAGACACTTCTTTTCACACATGTGAGTCTTTTTCCAAGTGTGTAAAAAGTACACTGGAAAGTCTGAGATGCTAATTAAATTTCATTGTAGTAGAAAAAACTTACAAATACTTATTGGCTCAGGATAATAATTTAAAATATGCAGTAACTGAAATTTAAACCAGGAACCATTTGTTCTAACAATTCTGGTGAAGACTTGCAAAATTAATCACTGTACCACAGCCCCTTTTTTATGCAAAAGAAAGGAATGACGTTGTAAGAGAACTATCTGTACGAAAATATAATACTTGGTTTGTTAATAGGAACAGATAAAGACCAAATATTCATGGTTACTTATGTTAAAGACAAAGAAAAGGTGTTTCTTAAAGAGACACTTCTCCAAATGTCCCTGAATTTATTTATTTAAATTAATAAACATCAAAAAAGTTCTGCAAAGTTCTTCCAAACCAGGAAATATTTCAATATATTGATTTTTTTTTCTCTTTAAGGTAATTCTAAGGGAAAAGATATCCCATAAGTGAAGCCAATCATAGAGTTTTTCTGGGTATCTTAGTTATCTTTAATGTTTTCTTCTTGAAAATGCACTTATAACAATTTACCCCAACTAGTCCACTAATATTGCATTCTTTTTAATTAACAGTTCAATTCATCCTTGCAGAAAAAAATGTTAGGAACTGAAGAATATATATTAAGCTTAATTAAATAAATTCACTCAAGATGCACTGTTCTATATCCTGCCCTGCAGTACAGTATTGCAACACATTATGTTTTCACAGGGATGAAATTCCTTGCCTTGATTTTCATGAGGACTGTTGTAATGTCCAATAGCTCTTTTTGAACTGAGATTTTTGCTCTTGGTAAAAAAAATAGGAAGGTTAAAATAAAACAATAGATCAAGAAGGGTAAATTGTACAGCAAACTGCCAAGAGAAAGGAAGGGATTACAGTTTTTGTGCTTTTGAAATTTACTGGATTATAGGGACTGGCAAACAGAATAATTATTTGCATAGGTATCTGACATATGATTATGCTTCAGATGATTTATGAAAGGCCTTGACGGGCTACAGTGATGAGCCTGCTAGAAATACAATAGATGGATGAATGGAAGGTACTCAGTGAGGGGAATGTGAATTGGAAAGTCAATATCAATTTGAAAATCAATCAGCAAGAATAAGACTGCTCAGTTTGTGTGCACAAAATTGTGGGCTAAGGGCTGTCTGTAGAGGCAAGATGGAGACTTCCGAATCCTACAGAAAATATTTTCTTCAAATCTGCAATAAAACGTGCCATTTGTTTGTTTATAGCTCAGGAAACCACAATCTTTTCAATACCAGAACCTTCTCTCCAATAGACAGGAATCTGCTACATCTATGTAGGATTTAGGAGAGTTATTTCCCTTTCAGCAACATGAGAAGGGCAGGGTAGCTGTAGCTCCCTGACCTCTGGAGGGAAAACCCCACCATAAGCCAATTTTTTAAATAACTGTTTTAGTGGAGACATTTGTCTGCCCTCATCTCTGTGCTAGTTTGAAAGTATTTGCTTTATTCATACTCCAAAACCCCCAAAACATGTAACACACTTTAAAAACTGCATTTATTGATATAGAAAACTACTTTTAAGGGCAGTCATTGTCTCTTAGTGGTTTTTACTGCCTTTTGCAATAGGATCACACTGACTGAAGCTTTTAAGATTACCTTTAATAGAACACATTTAAAAAATATATTAAAGAATATTAGGGTTAAAGGCCAAGAGCTTTAAACTTAAGAAATACTAGAATTAATGCTGATAAGACTTAATTTAGCATATAAATTTCTCTTTCATTCATCACTCTACTAATTCTGACCAGCTCCCAGCTTTTCATTGCTCAGGAAGGTTGACGCTCAGCATGTGAAAAACAGCTCACCCTTTGTTTGATTTGTTTACTGCATGCCATTTAACTGAGCTTCTGAATACAGGATTATTAATATTCTCATGAATTTTTTTTTTATGATACTTACAGCTATACTATTTGAGTGTGTCAAAGGAATAACTTATTCATATTCTTTGTATTTTTGTGACATGAAATGCTATTTATTCCCATTTCATAGTCAGGGTAGTGAGATATATGTGTAGTTTTTTTGAAAGATTACAACTGCTTTGGATGCCCAGCTGAAGAAAGCCAGATTTTGTTCAACAACTTATTGCATCATAGCATTATTTACCTAAAGCACAACATGTGTGCAACTTAATAACAGATGTAGGAACACAGTATTGCTGAGAATCCAATATGAAGTCTTTGTGGACACTAAAAATAATGTCCCTTTGAAAAGCAAGTTATAGATGAGTATTCTAACACTATATTAGGGCTTTCTCTTGGAGATGGGGATAAATACATTTCTCCTAGACAATTCTAACTATCTAAACCATACATCACACTTCCATTTTCTTATATTGCTTGCTTCATGTTTGCATCATAAGTAGGAGAAAGTTCCTGTGACAAAGCCCTACTCAGAGCAATTCTAGCACATTGCGAGAAACAGAGGTAGAATTGTTAGGCTGAGGATGGAAAAATGAAAAAGTGCAAATAGTGTATTTCCAAAAGGAGCTTCATGAACTTCACAATGCAGCAAAAAGAATGATAGAACAAGAAAACAGAAACTTGCAAGGTCCATTATGTTTGTTACCATAAACAACAAGTAAAGACAACTTCAATGAGAAGTGTGCAGAAAGAAGCTACTATGACAGACACAAAACCAGAAGACTTCCTCATCTTGCTATAAAAATACAAGGAATGTATTCTTCACATTTCTAGCATGGAAAACATGTCACTTACTACTCCATAGCTCCTGAACATCGATCTAGCAGTGTTCGCATATTAAAGTGGAATCTCCTTCCCAGGGACTTTCCAGTATTAAATAACTTTCCTGCTGCAATTATTATTAACTTAATAGTTATCACTGTGTTAGAGGCATTCTTTGTGTGCTAAAGAGCATGATACAAAAAAAGTCTGTAACATCCATTGACCACAGTGATAAAAATGTACAGAGTATCCAGGTACAGTATTGATCACAATCTTATTTCACTTTCTGCTCAGAGAACCAAATACAACCCCAGTCTAGGCAGGAGAAGAAAGTGAGGACTTGGCCAGCCATCTCACTCTGCAGAACTAATGTGGCGGGTTCACATTCTTATTACTTTCTGCTCAAGATCTGTGAAAAATTTCAAAGGCATAGCCTTAAAACCATCACAACTGACTTTAAGGCTACCTTGGCATCAACAGGTAGATGCAGTTAAGAGTTCCTTAAGACCACTCTCCTTAGTAAACAGAAAATCTCATCTGGCTTCCCAATTTTAAGATGTTTGACATCTTTAATTCGTCTTCTCTTTGTACTTCATATATTTTCTTAATCAAAATATTCTGAAAACATAAAGGTTTCCAAATAGAAATACCAAGCGTCTCTAAATGTCAGCTTATTTCCATCTATCCTGCCAGACTCAGAGATTTGAGGTATGCCAATATTATGCAGCTTAAAATGCATGTGTGGTCAGTGAGGTGGATTGCAAACTGGCTCCACAACAGAGTTCAGAGGATTGGCATCAGTGGCACAGAGTCAGCTTGGAGGCCTGTGGCAAGTGGTGTCCCCCAGGGATCAGTACTGGGTCCAGTTTTGTTCAATATCTTTATCAACAACCTGGATGAGGGCATTGAGAGTACCCTCAGCAAGTTCCTGATGATACAAAACTGGGGGGGTTGGCTGACACCTGTCAGGCTGTGCAGCATCCAACGTGACCTGGACAGGCTGGAGAGCTGGGTGCAGGAAAACCTCATGAAGTTTAATAAGGACAAGTGCAGGGTCCTACATCTGGGGAGGAATAACAACAGGCACCAGGACAGGTTAGGGGCTGCCCTGCTGGAAAGCAGCTCCACAGAGAAAGACCTTGGAGTGCTGGTGGACAGCAAGTTCTCCATGGAACAACAATGTGCTCTTGTGGCCAAGAGAGCCAATGGGATCCTGGGATGTATCAAGAAAGGTGTGTCCAGCAGGTCTAGGGAAGTTTTTCTAGCTCTCTAGTCTGCCCTGGTGAGACCACACCTGGAATACTGTGTCCAGTTTTGGGCTCCCCAGTTCAAGAAAGACAGAGACCTGCTGGAGAGAATCCAACAGAGAGCCACGAGGATGATTAGGGGACTTGAGCATCTCCCCTATGAAGAGAGACTGAGATCCCTGGGGCTGTTTAGTCTGGAGAAGAGAAGACTGAAAGGGGAACTGATCAATGTCTATAAATATGTGAGGAGTGGGTGTCAAGAGGAGTGGGCCAGGCTCTTTTTGGTGGTGCACAGTGATAGGACAAGGAATAATGGGTTCAAACTAGAACATAGAAGATTTCACCTCAACATGAGGAGAAACCTCTTTACAGTGATGGTGACAGAGCACTGGAACAGGCTGCCCTAGGAGGTTGTGGAGTTTTCTTCTCTGGAGACTTTCAAAACCCACCTGGATGCAGTCCTGTGCGGACTACCCTAAGTGATCCTCCTGCTTTGAGGTCCCTTCCAACCTCTGATATACTGTGATACTCTGATAACTGTTTCTCCAAAGCCACTGTAATTTGTTCTCAGGGATTATGTCTAAGGAGGTTACCAGATTCACTTCTATTTCAAATCAAGTTGCCAACATTTTCAGTTTCCCACGCTTTAAATTTTTAATGTAGGTGCTAAAACTACAAAAGTGACTTCCTGAAGACTGCAAACAGTCTTAATGCAGCTGATAGTATAAATTACAAGTGGGTTATGCTAAAACTGGTAGCACAGGTAACAAATCCATATGCCATAAGAGGAGATCTTGCTGGTTTGAGTGCTAGTCCCTTTTTCTACTATGCCAAATATTCTTCCAAGTTGCCTAGGAGCATACTTTTTTTATGGGAGTTGGTTTACAATATTCTTAGACATTTTTGGAGAGTCTAAACCATTTTTCACACCAGGGTTCAAAGAATCATTACTGCAGTAAGATATTCAGCTCTCCTAAATTAGCAAAGCACCTAACTCAAGCAATGGTACTTCACTAGTTAATATTACTAAAATGCTCATGTCAAATACTAGAATCATGGAATCAACAAGGTTGGAAAAGACCTCAGAGATCAAGTCCAAACTATCACCCAGCACCTGATGAATAACTAAACCATGGCTTCAAGTGCCACATCCAATTCTTTTTTGAACGCCGCCAGGGATGATGACTCCACCACCTCCCTGGGCAGCACATTCCAATGGCAGATCACTCTCTCTGTGAAGAACTTTCTCCTCACCTCGAGCCTAAACTTCCCTTGGCGCAGCTTGAGACTGTGTCCTCTTGTTCTGGTGCTGGTTGCCTGGGAGAAGAGACCAACCCCCACCTGTCTACAACCTCTTTTTAGGTAGTTGTAGAGAGCAATGAGGTCACCCCTGAGCCTCCTCTTCTCCAGGCTAAACAGTCCCAGCTCCCTCAGCCTCTCCTCATAGGGCTTGTGCTCAAGACCTCTCCCCAGCCTCCTTGCCCTTCTCTGGACAAGTTCAAGTGACTCAATATCCTTCTTAAATTGAGGAGCCAGTAGATACAACCCAGAATGTGGGTCTGTTAGAATCCTTCCTCTAACTTATACTTCCTCAGACCATCTAAAGGTGTTCTTTCTAATGCAGCTCCCAAAAGGAATTTTAACAGATATAATGAAGAAGATGCTTTGGTGCTTTAATTAATACATGTGCATAATTAAAAAAATAACATAGTCTTTGTTTTCATTAGTCTAAATTTTTCTGGTTGTACTGAAAACCGCAACTGCATTGCCTATGCAGTTTTCCAATTGAATTTACAATTCTGTGACTGTAATGGAAGTTTTGTGTACTGAATCATCGGTAAAGGAAATAATCTGAATATTACAGCATGATTACATTTTCCTAAATACCCACCATGATTATATATTCTATTGAATACAAATTTGCATAAACGTATGGAAAAAGATTTCTTTATTATCTAAACAAAATGTAAACCAATTATTCAACAGTACCTATTAAAAACTAATCCCAGTGTCCGTCTTTAGAACGTGCACCTCAGATCTGCTTCTCAAATGTGCTTTAGAGAGCAGTACATACTATTTTTTCTCTATTTTGTCCTCAGTTGCCAATGTATTTAGAAAAGGGTAAAATTACTTGGTTTTCTAAAACCAAAAAAATTATTCTTAAAATCAACTACTTTAAACTATTTTTCTTGTGTTTTTTTCTCTCCTCAAATTTACTAACTTTTGGGAAAATATTCAAGTATTTAGATTTTTCACAAAACTAGAAGTTGTTGTGCACTGCACTTAGGTCATTATCATTTGATGCACTATGTAACAGAGCAACCAGAATGAAAATATCTCACGAGGCACTGAAGTCACAGCATGAAGCTGAAATTAGCTTTGTGTTCCTTAGGGTTCTCAGTTCAAAGCAACTGTCTATTTATTTATTATTGTGTACATAAAATTGCAAAAGCAGGAAAACATCTTTCCCTCCTTCTAACTACTAAAATGCCTCTTGGGAGCTTTCATCAGAGTGAACACCTTTAGGTGATCTTGGAAACTGCACTCCAGAGGAAAGAAGATAATAGCTTATACTATTAGTAGTACTAGTGTTTTGATGTGATCACATTTCAGTATTCAAGACCTATTCTGACAGGTGCTCTAAATTGATTCTTTTTTTTTTTTTTTTTTAAGAATAGGAAAGGTATGATAGGTATTGTCTGTAAGGAATTCTAAGATGATTGTGAAAGAATTATGAATGAAAATAGTGAGCATTTTAAAAGAATTAGCTTCCCCCAAAAGTATTGATTCCATAATCTTGAGGAATAATGTTTCATAAAAGTTCATTAGTGAAATAGGGTGAGACAGGAGGTAGAAAGAGAAACTCTCTCTATATATATGATTATACTTTATTTCTATTTAATTAATTTATTTTATTTTAATTATATATTACATGACATGTACAGAAATATGAATTTTGTCTATATCTATACCTGTATCATCTATGTCTATATCTATCTTTCCTTTATGCAAGAACCATAAAGAGCAGGGTACTAGAATAATTCTGGGGCTGAGAGAACTATCTAAGAACAATACTCATTGCAAGCTAGATATGACAAAAGTATTAATAACAATCATTCAGTGAATGAAAAAAAATATTCATTGACCATCCCTGCTTAGTATACCAACCAAGAAGAGAAATGAGAAAAAAGAAGTAAAAACTTGCTCAGTAGCGACTGAGAAAAATGTCAGGCACTGTCTAGTATCAATTGACAAAGAGCAAAGTAGGGAAAGGAAGTGAGATTATGGTTCCAAACTCATCAAAATGACAGTACTGAAACTAGATATTATTGAAAAACTGAGACTCCCTGTTGTTACCAGAGATTCTTCCAGAGTAACTTAAAACTGCTGTCTTACACACCAAGTCCAAGTTAAATTCTCATCTTTGTGGAGGCAACAGAGCCTGATTCCTGCTGAGAAGACTTGATGCCTGTATCTTGTCTCCTTGTGAGGCAGTGACTTCATTTTTCAGAAAAAAAAAATTGGAATATATTTTACATTTGAGGATATAAAACTGGTAGAAAATCACAGCACTGCATACTGCTTAACTTCAAGCATCATACACCATGAATAAATATATTCAATTAAGATAATATTTAAGAGTCCCTAAAAATTGGCTAAGGAAATGTCTCTTCCTCTGATACTCATTTTAATAGATCTCTAAACAAGAAAATTCCAGCAGCTTGAAGTGTTAATCTGCCCTATTTGGTAGCTGGTAAGCCTTATATCAGCCCTAAGCAATAATGGAAATGTTGGTATAAAATTAACTTACAAGAAATTCAGTAATAGAAATACAATCAACGCCAGCCAAAATAATTTTACATAAATTATTTCTAGTCAAATAAACCTGATCCTAATGTCTGATTAGATAATAAATGTGGTTGAAAAGGCAAGTGTGCAGATGTCATATACATAGGCCATGATAGGAATATGACACTGTGTGACCTGGAACTCTGATTTACAACTCACAATATCAATAGATCACATAAAAAATTGATCCAAAAGATGGATCTGAAGGAAGTATGTGTCACTGGAAATGAGCATTGAATATGTGTTTCCAGTGGATCTCCATGGGTATTTGCTTGACATTCAACTTTTATGCACCATTCTTAGCAAAAGTCCAGAAATAAAAAAGAAAAACATGGATATAATGTCCAGCTGATGGCTGATGCACAGATTGGAGGAATAAGTGTTGAATGTGAAGACGTAGAAATGGTATTGATACCTAACTTCTGAGTAAGATGGATTCACTCACAGACTTTCAGATTCTACAGAATTGAATATGAAATCATACATCTTGCAGCAAGCAATGCAAAAAAATTTATATGGATGTTTAATGAATATCAAGATTCTAGGGAAGATATAAGAGCCATAGTGGACAAATAACTGAATAGTTCTTGTCAGTGAGATGCTGTGGCAAAAAGACTCATCACAGGAGCAAGACATTGAATTTCTTTCTGTTACAGGATTTAGAGAGCTTCAATATTGAAAAGCCATTCATGGTTCTTGTACTCCCACTTTTTAAAATGATGGTACAAAATATAACCATTTGGAGAGAATTCAGCAAAGTGCCACAAAAAAAAAAAAAAAAAAACAAACAACCAACCAAACAAAAAAACCTGTGAATGATGGAATTCTTAAAGCTTTTGAAAAGGAAGCTTAAGTGCTTGCAAGAACAAGATGGAGATGTGAGCTGATTACCCTGTAGATTTATTTTTCCATGGGAAGGAAAGAGCAAGATCTATAGGTTCCTCAATGTAATAGGTGAAGGCATTTGATTTTGTTATATCTAGAGACAGTGCCTAGAGGCTGAAATAAGCCAAATTCAAATGATATAAAAGGCAAAATATTTAACAACTGGTGTAGGAACGTGTGGTGGGTTGAAATTACCTATCCCCCCAAACAAAAATTGCCAGACTAGCTCAGTTTGGGATGGAAGCAAATGAAGATATATTTATAAGCAAACTAAAATCTAGAAATATGAAATGCAATGTATATGTACAAAATATACAATATATGTACAATACATATATATTTACAATTTATAATCAACACAGACACTCCTCAGACCCCCTTGGACAGATGCAGGGGACCCATTCACCTCCTTTCCCCACTCCCTCTCTCCTTCCCATTACCTCACACAGTAGTCAAAACAGAGATGCCCTGGCATCAGAAGAGAGAGAGAAAAGTTGCAAGCAGAAGCGACAAGAGAAGAAGAGAGAAAGAACTGTTTATGCCTCTGCTCTATATTCCCATTATCAATCCAATGAATTATATAGACACATCCATTGGCAATTAATTTTCAGTCTTTACTGTCAGGGACTAGGCTAAAGTTCCCCCTTCAAAATGTAACAGAATGATAGTTATAGATAGATTCTAAATTAGAATCTTCATACTATTAATAATATTTTTCTTGGTCCAGTTCTATCTGTTTTTTTGTCCTTTTCTCCCTTCATGTCGTTCGCTTGAAATGATGAAATATTCCATTTGTGTAGATATTTATACATTTCCAGAAAACAATATTCTCTAGAAAGCCAAATCAAGTTGATCTTGATTTGTTAAAATGCTGCAGCTCAGATTGTAAAGTCATAGAATGGTAGGGGCTGAAAGATCATCTAGTCTGTTAAAGCAGGTATGCCTAGATCAGGTTGCATATGAACATGTCCTGGTGGGCTTTGAAAGTCTCCAGAGAAGGAGACACCACAATCTCTTTGGGCAGCCTGTTCCAGTGATGTCACCCTCAAAGTAAAGAAGTTTCTCCATAAGTTCAAGTGAAAAGAGGAAGCTGAGGGGAGACCTCATTGCTCTCTACAGCTACCTGAAGGGAGGTAGGAGCAAGGAGGGTGCCATCCTCTTCTCCTTGGTGGCAGGTGACAGAACTAGAGGAAATGTTCTCAAGCTGCACCAGGGGAGGTTTAGGTTGGCTGTTAGGAAATATTTCTTCACTGAAAGGGTTACTAAACATTGGAATTGTCTGCCCATAGCAGTGGTGGAGCCACTGTCCCTGGTGGTGGTTAAGCAGCATGTAGACCTGGCTCTTGGGCACATGGTTTAGTGTTGACCCTTCAGGGCTGGATAGAGTTTTGGACTGGATGATCTTTGAGGTCTCTTTTAACCATACGTATTCTGGGATTCTGCAAAGTCTTCGGTGTTCTAGTTTGTACCTATTGCCCCTTGTCTTACCACTGAGAAAAGCCCACTCTTTAGATATTTATAAGCATTGATAAGATCCCCTTTTCCAGGCTAAAGAGCTCCAGGTCTCTTAGTTTCTCCTTGTAAGAAATGTTTCAGTCTCTTTTGAGGGTCCCTTCCAATCCAATGCAATCTGTGAATCTGTTATCATCCTTGTGGCTTTCTGTTGGACTCTCTTCAGTAGTTCCCTGTGCTTCTTGAAATGCAGAGCCCAAAAATGGACACAATACTCAGGTGTTGTTTCAGCAGGACAGGATAGAGGAGGAAGAGAACCTCCTTTGACCTGCTTGCCACACTCTTCTTAATGCACCCCACAATACCGTTGCCCTGTTCCATCACCTTTCTAGGTGTATAAATGGTGCTGACCAGCCTGTAGGTTACTGCATGCTCCTTCTTGCCCTTTTCAAAGACAGCAGTGATATTTGGCTTTCATCCTATTGTAGAATCATAGAATTGTTAGAATTGTTGAGGTTGGAAGAGACCTTTGAGATCAAGTCCAAACCTCAGGCACCTCCTCTGTTCCCCATGATCTTTCAAAAATGATAGAGTTGTTTAGCAATAACCTTAGCCAGCTACTTCAGCATTTGTAGGTGCATCCTATTGGACACCATGGATTTTTGACTGTCCAAATTGTCTAGGTGATGTCTATCCTTGACTAAGGGATCGTTTTCCTTCCTCCAGACTTTCTCCCTTGCCTCCAGGGGCTGAAGGCCAGACTTAAGAGTAAAGACTAAAGGAAAGAAGGCATTCAGTAACTCTGCCTTCTCTATATTCTCTGTCACCAGGCCACCCACCTCATTCAGCAGCGGACCTACATTTTACTTGCTGTTCCTTTTCCTGCTAATGTACTTGAAGAAGCCCTTCTTGGTATTTTTAACATCCTTTGCCAGATTTAATTCCAAGAGGGCCTTAGATTTCATACTCCGCAATGTTCCTATATTCTTCCCAAGTGGCCAGTCCCTTTTCCCACATAAAATGGACTTCCTTCTTCCATTACAAATTTTCCAGAAGCTCCTTGTTCATCTGTGCAGTTCTCTTGCCTCCATTGTTTGATTTCATACTCATGTAGATGCACTGATCTTGAGTTTGGAGGAAGTGGTACTTGACTATTAACCAATTCACTTTGCCCTCTTCTAGAGCCCTAACTCATGGGATTCTTCCAAGAAGGTCTCTGAAGAGGTCCAAGTTGGATGTCCTAAAGTCCAGGGTTGTAATCCTACTTACTAGTGTGCTACTTACTCATGTGATCCTGAACTCTGCCATTTCAGGGTCACTGCAGCCAAGGCTGCCTCCAGCCTTCACACCCCTGACCAGACCTTGTGTTCATTAGCACAAGGTCAAACAGCACACCTCTCCTCTTAGAGTCCTTCACCACATGTGTCAAAAAGTTATCATCAACAGAGTGCAAGGACCTTCTGGACTGTTCGTGCTTTGCTGTGTTGTCTTTTTAGCAAATAGCAGAGTGGTTGAAGTCCCCCACAATAAACATGGCACGTGATTGCAAGGGTACTTTAAGCTGTCTGTAGATTTCCTCTTACTGACCAGGTGGCCTATAGTAAACACCCACTGCAATGTCAGTCCTGTTAGCCTGTCCCTTAATTACTCACACACTTTCAACCCATTCTTCTCCCTCAGTACGTTCCAGCTGCTCTCTCACGTAAAGAGCAACTTCATGACCTCACCTTGCTGGTCTTGTCTGTCTTAAAAAGTGTGCAGCCATCCATTGCAGCACTCCAGTCATGACAGTCATCCCACCATGTTTCAGCTTCTCCTGTTTGTTGCCCAAGATGCCCAGATGTAAGTGTTGGAGCTAATGATGACAAACTTTTGAAATCAACAATCAGTTTAAAACATATTAAAAAGGTCAGCATGTGAAGGCTGAACAGAATTAAGCAAGAAGATGAATGGTTGATGGACTTTGGGATAAGACGAGTGCAAAAATATCAACTTTTTATAAATACCTGTTAAAGAGTTAAGTCAAAATTGTATTTCCATAGCAATATGGATTGTTTCAAAAGTGCTGAGTGAAATTCTCCTTTTCCAGCTCCACTTATAGCTGCACTTCATGTCTTTCTTTCTCTGTCTGTCTAGTCCTAAACCTAATCCTATTTTTGATGTAGTAAACTTTAAGCCTGAGCCTTGTGGTGCCCAATGAAAATGTCTCATAGCAACATTCTCTACATGTTACACTTTTCATAGCCCCTTTTCCAGCTTCACTTGAGCTGCACCTCTGGATTTTACCTCTCTCTTAATCCTAACCCTAACCTAACTCTAATCTAAAAACACAAGTACCCAAAAGCCAAGTCAGTACAAGGTGAAACAAAACAACCTCAGAATGCTCCTCATAATTAAACAGACACTTTCACTTTTAAAAACCTTGTTCATAGATTTGGGACTTTATTTTATTATTGTTGCTATTTCAGAACAACAGCTGTACACATTCTCAAGAAGAACTTTTATGTTTTAGTGCACTGCTTAGAGAATATTATCAGTGTTTGCGACATGCTGTGACAGTCTTTTTTGCATTCTTAGAATTGGCAGTTACACAAATGGGTCATTCTCAGGTTCTCTGAATATTTAATCTCAGGTTATAAATCCATACTGAAACTCTGACTGTGACTTCATGCAGAAAAATAGTTACTAGAAGTGATTCTCCAAAACAATGTTATCACACCTAAAGTAGCATTTGTTGTCAATCAGAAAGGTAATTCTTATTCAAGGGCTTGCTAGGTAAAAAAATGCAGAAAGCTTTCTCAGTTTTGGAGAAATTACGTTCTGGAAAACTTATGTTCTTTTATATCTTCTGGTCTTAGCTTACCTTCAAACAATGACTACTCACTGCTCATTGATTGCTGACAACAGTGATTCATCTGCGCTGAATCTTCTTATCAAAGTCTTCCAGTTTCAGTTTCTAGCTGTAAAACTGATTTTATTTTTCTTGTGTAATTTGTGCTCAGAGTGAGTGTATCACCTCTAATTTTTTTGTGATTAGAGGAATCAGGCTCAGGTCATAGAATCATAGAATGGTGTGGGTCTGAAGGGACGTCCGAAGGTCGTCTAGGCCAACCCCTTCTGCAGTAAGCAGGAGCATCCTCAAGTAGATCAGGCTATCCTGCTCCCTCCTAACTCGTGGAAAAAAGGCACTTGTGTTTATACCCCACATATTAATGAATATTAGTGACTATTTTGTTTTCCACTGTGCCTTTTCTGTGTGATTTGGGTGGACTTACATACATATATACAGATAGATAGATAGATAGATAGATAGATAGATAGATAGATAGATAGATAGATAGATACACACACACACACACACACATAGATACATATACTTATTTTCCCTGGGAACTTCAGAATGGGACACACCTTGAAACAATTAGAATTTTAGTGGCACAACAAGAGCATCTTCCCATCTCATTTGTATTATGAATTGGATTTCAAAATCACTCCCAGATGTTTATGGAACACAAAAACATAATTTATAAGACTGGAATTTTTTTTTGCAGCTACCAGGAGGATATCCTTTGTGCATTGTTGAATCATTTTTTTCCTACAAAATGTAGACCATTTCTTTACCATTTATTGTCTGTTACTGTGCATTTTTTTAGCTTATGTTTATGACAAGCAACAATTGAATGAGACATAATTAGAAAGGATTCTATGCCTCACAATCAATTAAAAGAGACTTCAGGACCTTGGGGCGACTGCTAAAGAGATCAGGAGCTCAAGTTGTGTTCTCCTCCATCCCTCTGACATCAACAATGGAAGAGGGAACATTTAGGAAATGCCAACAGGTCAATTCATGGCTCCAGGCCTGGTGTCATCGACAGGGGTTTGGATTTTATGATCACAGCATAGTTTACAGGGCACCAGAACTGCAAGCAACCAATGTAGCAGGGCTCATTGATAGGGATTTAAACTAGATTTGAAGGGGGAAGGGGTTGTTAATCTCATGCTTGCCTGTGACAAACATTGGGGCAGCTCACCAGAGGCAGAGGGATGGAGTGCTAGCAAGGGCTCTCAACTTGTTGCCCTGAAGCAAACCAAGGACGAAGCACTGGGACACCCCAAGGAAATCAAGGGGAATTCACCTAGGAGGGTGACACAGCCAGCCCAGCTGAAGTGCCTCTATGCTAATGCACACAGCTTGGGCAAAAAACAGGATGAATTAAGGGCCACTGCACTGCCAGGATACTATGACATAGCATCTATTACTGAAACTTGGTGAGATGATTCCCACAAGTGAGGCACTCTATAGGCAAATAGAAGTGGCTTCATGTTCACAAGCTCTGGTCCTTGTGGGGGATTTCAACCACCCTGACATCTGCTGGAGGGACAACACAGCTAGGTACCAGCATTCCAGGATATTCCTGGAATGCATAGATCACAACTTCCTCCTCCAAATGGTAGAGGAACCAACAAGAAAAGGTGTTATGCTGGACATTGTTCTCATCAATAGGGAAGGGCTGGTGACCAGTGTGAGGCTCAGGGATAACCTTGGCTGCAGTGACCATGATGCAATAGAATTTAAGATCCTCAGGGCAACTAGGAAGATGTATCCCAAGCTTACAGCCCTAGGCTTTAGGCATGCAGACTTTGATCACTTCAGGGATCTGCTGGCCAAAGTATCATCTGACAAAGCCCTAGAGAAAAGAGGGGCCCAGGACAGCTGCTCAGAATTCAAGGATCACTTTCTCTGTGCCCAGGAGCAAAGTATCCCCACAAAGAGGAAAGCAGGGAAGAATGCTAGAAGACCTGCCTGGATGGGCAAGGAGCTCCTGGACATGCTGTCACACGAAAATAAACTCTATAGATAGTGGAAGAAAGGACAGCTAGAATGGGGGTGTATAAGGAAATTTCCACAGCAGCAGGAGACCTGGTTAGAAAAGCTAAAGCTCAGTTTAAATTAAATCTAGCCAGGGAGATCAAGGGGAACAGTAAAAATTTCTATAGGTATATTAATGGTAAAAAGAAGACTAGGGAAGGTGTGGACCCCCTCAGAAAGGAATTAGGAGAGCTGGTGACAAGTGACAAGGAGAAGGCTGAGGTTCTCAATGAATTCTTTACCTCAGTCTTCACTGGCAAGGGCTCCAGCCACACTCCCGGGATCACAGAAGATAGTGGCAGGGACTGGAAGAAGGAACTGCCCATTGTGAGTGAAGATCAGGTTTGTGACCATCTGAAGAACCTGAAAGTGTTCAAGTCCCTGGGAGCCGATGAGACACAGCCACAGGTCCTGAGGGAACTGGCAGATGTGGTTCATAAACTGCTCTCTATTATATTCCAAAAGTCATGGCAGTCTGGGGAGGTCCCCACTGACTGGAAAAGGGGAAACATAACCCTCAATGTCAACAAGGGAAAGAAGGATGACCTAGGGAACTATAGGCCAGTCAGTCTCACCTCTGTGCCTGGTAAGGGACCTTGACAGGCTCGAGAGTTGGGTAGAAATGGGTAGATTCAGGTTGGATGTTAGGAAGAGGTTTTTCACCATGAGGGTGGTGAGACACTGGAACAGGTTTCCCAGGGAGGTGGTAGAAGCCCCACCCCTGGAGGTTTTGTCCAGTCTGGATGTGCCTCTGAGCAACCTGCTCTAGTGTGAGGTGTCCCTGCCCATGGCAGGGGGTTGGAACTAGATGATCCTTGAGGTCCCTTCCAACCCTAACAATTCTATGATTCTATTGTTTGAAATGGACTCATTCTCCTGACAAAGTATCTTGGAGAAGTAGAAATGAAGAATGAGAGTAAGCCTGAATTTAAAGTGAGCACTGCTTGATGTTTACTTTAGGATGAACTGAGTCAGTCTTCTTGGTCTGGCACACATAAAGACCACAGACACTTCTCAGTTGCCAGCTGAAAGGCCCAACTGTGTCATGGGGATGACAGAGATGACAAAGAATTTAAGAAAGTTGCAGATTTCTGGTTGTAGGGTTTGGATGCTTGTTGGGATACCCTGGACTGCCCCTATTGGCACTGGATGACTTGAAACAACTGAGCTGAGCCCGAGATCTCCATCAATTCCATTAACTGAAGGTCAAACACTTAGTGCACATGTGGATTCTTTCCAAAAGACACCTAAATGCAGGAGTCTTGATTTGGAAAGAAATACTAATTCAACTCACCATTACCATGAAATCACCAGCCTATTTAAAATGGGTAAAAGGTGAAATATTTTTGATAAATACAAATCAGTTCAATGAGACCTAAATTTTTTTACATAGGGATTGGGAGGTAGAAGGAAGATTGACTGTCTAACTTACATTTATTTTACTCAGGTCTTGCAGTTCTGAGACTGAGGTCCCAAAAAGACAGGTCTCATTGGGAGTACTGTACCTAGCTCCAGGCTCTCCAGTTCAAGGACAGGATTCCTCACCATCTGAGAAGGTACAACAAAAGGCTGCAAAGATGATTAGGGGGCTAGAACATCTCTCCTATGAAGAAAGGCAGAGGGACTTGGGACTTTTGAGCCTGGAGAAGACTTAGGGGGGTTTATCAATGCTTATAGAGGGTGGGTGTCAGGAATTGCTATAGAATCATAGAATTGTCTGGCCCAGAAGGGAGCTCCAAAGATTATCTAGTCCAACCTCAGTAAGCAGGGACATCCCCAACTAGACCAGGCTGCCCAGGGCCTCGTTGAGCCTCACCTTGAATATTTCCAGGGACGGGGCCCCAACCACCTCCCTGGGCAACCTGTTCCAGTGTTCCACTACCCTCATAGTAAAGAATTTGTTCCTAACTTCCAATCTAAATCTGCTCTTCTCCAGCTTAAAGCCATTGCCCCTCCTCCTGTCACTGCGGGCTCTTTTGAACAAAGATGGGGCCGGTCTTTTTTTCAGTGGTGCCCAGTGACAGGACAAGAGGCAACTGGCACAAACTTGAATGCAGAAAGTTATATCTAAACATGTGGAGGAAACTCTTTACATTGAGGGTGGAGCACTGGAACAGGCTGCCCAGAGAGGTGGTGGAGTCTCCATCTCTGGAGTCATTCAAAACCTGCCTGGATGCTGTCCTGTGCAAGTTGATCTAGGTGAAGCCCCCCTGGCAGGGGGTTTGGATTCGCTGATCTCCAGAGGGCCCTTGCAACTCCTCTCATTCTGTGATTCACTGATACTGATGGAAATGGGAATCACATGGAATCAGCCTGCCTGTTTGTTTCAAGGCCTAAGGGAACATATCCATTTAGTGAACAAAAATGGGACTTCAGAGGGAAAATCCTTCCTTGTTTGGAGAGAGGGTAGACATGCAATAAAATCCTCATTGTTAGGATGCCTTACTCTTAGTTTTTCCACCAACAAAAGGTGAGCCTTTGCTTTTAGAACTGTGCTAGGATGGTTTAGTCATTCTTGCACAAAACCACCACCACCAAGAAGTTTTATGTTGTTTAATCTGTTTTGTTCTGAGAATCTATAGACCTTTTTTATTATCAGGAAGAAATCAACGTAAGCCAATTTTAATGGAAAATTTCTCCTGGACCAAAAAGAATACTTAGAGTTTGGAAAACAATAAGTGAAAACAGAATTTTGCAATGGCAGACTTTAAAGAAATGTAACTGCAAAGCCATCAGTACATAAATGCACTTCATAAAAAAAGTGAAATCCATTAAAAGGTATTGGGAAAAAGAATATTGGGATGGAATCCCATTTTTGTAAGTTTCTTTTATTTTATAGTTCCTGTGAAAAAGAGAAATCAATTCACATGAGTTCTTATTTGCTGTTCTGGTGTTAGCACATTTGCAGAATTCTATTTTAAACTTATTATTTTCTGTTTCATGTTGATAATGATATTATCCAATTGCTTTTCTAAGCATTGTAGCTATAGAAAGCTTCAATTCTCTTATGTGGTTCTCTATTTCATGTTTCTTCACAGAGTCATGAATTTGTGGAAACTGCAACTATCTTTGAATCAGCAATATATCCTTATAAAAACAGAAGGGTAGACAGAACTATCCATCAACTAAACTGTCATTGTTGAAAAGAATGGTTTGAAATGCCTTTCAGTAACTGAAATGCTAAAACTGCTAAAAAATAAGACTATAAAACATTCTGCATTGTTTAAGGCTGAGACCTAAATTGGGAGACACATGAGACATCTAGATATTGCAGAAATTGTGATTGAGACATGCAATATTGAGTTTATAATAATTTTTTCTGTAGGCTTAAGAATTTTAAATGAGTTAATTAGGTGTACCACAGATCAATTAGTAGTAGTCTAGTTGAAAATCAAGCAGATTCTTTACAGAACTACACTAGGCAAATGTACACACATCTTTAAAAACAATTGTCAAATAGAAGCCAGTTACTTTTGTGTATGCAAATTTCAGAATAAATTCACACTTTTGTGAATAATTTATGCATCAGAACACTTTAGTGAGTGTGTGAAAAGGCTCATTTTAAAAATATTTTTTTCTTCTAGAAAAAAAGACACTACTAAACAGACTTTAAATTGACATGTAAGAATATGACAAAATAAGTTTTAACAGTAATGATGACAGTACAAGAATTTTAGATAACTTTGCTGCTGAATCAAAATTCATCAGAAATTCCATATTTTTTTGTCTGTTTGTTTTTGTTTGTTATGTTGTTGGGTTTTTTTTTTTTGTGGGTTTGTTTTAAGTCATAATGAGTAGAAGCCAAAAAAAAAATTTACAGCAGAGGAAACTGATATTTGTGATGAGAGTAAAGGGAAACAAAGGATCCAACATACAAATTTCTCAGAAAAATATTGCTACTATAACTACCAAGCACAAAAAAGTGAGGATGACATTTCTGTGGAAGTAACATTTCTGAGAAATCATTACTCATGTCAGAAGCATTTTTGTTGAAATATTAACTTGAATGTGTTTGTGAAAACCATGAAATAAAGTTAATATCCTGGCAGGTCTAAAAAGAAATCCACCTGATGTCTAGTTTCTAGTAATTTAAGAACAGCAGCATAAGAAACAGATGGCAAAATAGCTCAATATTCTTTGGAAAATTTTCTGTTAGTGTTAAAAGGTACACCTGCTGAAATGTGTGATCTTACTTTTAATGCAGAAAAGCATTAATAGGAACATACAGCAGTGTGGTTACATCTCTTAATTGGTATACCCTAGTGGAAACAAACATGCTAATTAAGCGATCATCCTGATTATAAGAGCCTGATAGGAATTCACAGTGCTGGGAGGCATTTGTTTCTATTTCAGCAATTGCTTTAAAAATAATCATAGTAAGATGCCTTAAATATTTAAATTATATCACAGTATCACAGTATATTAGAGGTTGGAAGGGACCTCAAAGATCGTCTAGTCCACCCCCCTGCCAAAGCAGGATCACTTAGGGTAGTCTGCACAGGGATACATCCAGGTGGGATTTGAAAGTCTCCAGGGAAGTGAACTCCACAACCTTCCTGGGCAGCCTGTTCCAGTGCTCCCTCACTCTCACTGTAAAGACTTCTCTCACGTTGAGATGAAATCTTTTATGTTCAAGTTTGAACCCACTGTTCCTTGTCTTATTACTGTGCACCACTGAACAGAACCTAGCACCCACCCCTCAGATATTTATATCTGAGATCCCCTCTCAGTCTCTCTTCTCAAGACTAAAAAGCCCCAATGATCTCAGTCTCTCTTCAGAGGGGAGATGCTCAAGTCCCCTAATCATCCTTGTGGCTCTCTGTCAGTTTCTCTCCAGCAGTTTTCTGTCTTTCTTGAACTGGGGAGCCCAAAACTGGAGGCAGTATTCCAGGTGTGGTCTCACCAGGGCAGAGTAGAGAGGTAGAAGAACCTCCCTAGACCTGCTGGACACACCCTTCTTGATGCATCCCAGGATACAATCGGCTTTCTTGGCCACTGGTAAGTGACTCATTACAGAGCACAGAATGAACATGAAGAGAAAAGGATTGCTGTAAAGAAATTTGTGACATGGAACAAAGTTAAAGCTTCTATTTCCTCTATAGAAAATTGTGTAGAAAATTAAATGGTCACTTAAATATTTTCAAAGTTTGCATAGTCTGAGAGATGTCTCTGTCCATGGCAGGGAGGTTAGAGTAGGTGATCTCTAAGGATCCTTCCAACCTAAACCATTCTATGATTTTTGTGCTCATGTGGCAGTGAAATTCATTCCATTCATTGTTTTTTTCTGAAATAATTTAGTTTAAGGCTTTGATTGAATCCAGGTGTTAATCTAGAAATTGATTTCAAAGTTCTTCAAACTCCTACTGTGACATTAATCCAGAACTCTTGGTTCAAAAGTCTTCCTGTGCTCCTTTGGGCTTTTTCAATGCCAGTCAGTTATATTCTCCTCCATGTTCACAACATACTCCAGTCACACTGAAAACATTTCTTCAATTGTAGAAGGCCAGTGCTGTCAGACTCAAGGCAGATGGTGAGGTAGAGCCAAATGAGAGAGGCACTACAGCTCCTGGTCTTCAAACACAGCAAAAGAACTACCACAAAAGAAGCATTTGAGTCCTTGGCACATTTTGGTCCAGTTGTGACACCAAAGAGATAGAAGTAAAAAGAAAGAAAATACAACAGGACATAGAGAACAGGGATGGGAACCAAAATGCTGAGTGTCTTCTCAAGAAAAGCCTTTTTCCTGGAACTCTGGACCATTTCCTCTACTTAAGTCCAACAAGGGCTAACAACAACAAATGTTTCCCTTGACTGAAGTTCACATCCCTTGCTATCAACCATATGGTTTAAATCAACAAAATCAACTTTTATCTTATTCTTACAATGGTACGTCAAGATGCACTGAAAAGATGACAGAAGGATACAGGGAACTAAAAAAGTGTCACAGGATCATATATTACATGGAATGAAGACTGCAAGAGGAGTACTTCATGTGATGTATTAGGAACCGCATTTAGAAATATGCTTTTACCTCGAAGAAAAAGGAAAAAGACTGAAAAAAAATATTCATTGCTAATTTTTAATGAAATCCAATATTTTGTAGGAGACTGAACACACTACCACAAATTCAGTCTTAAACTCACACAGAATCAAGAGAAAGAGGAATTTTCTGCAATATTTGTAGTAATGTTAATCACAGGTTATTACAAAAAATAATTCCAGCAGCTAGCACAGCATAATATTTTATACTCCTTACTGTAAGTAGAGAAAAATAAGTACAGCTCTGCTTAGCCTTTCCTCTGTTATGTGTAAACAAACAACAAAAAGAATTGTATTTATATCTAATACCTCACAAAACACTTGGCACTTATTTTGTGGTCATCAGCAATGGAATTTCTCATTAACTGGTATAAAATGCAGTCTTTTCCTATTTTCAAGATGTATGAATAGTGCAAGGGCCTAAGAATCCCAACACTTTTCATTGGTAACTCTTTTCCAGCTCCACTCCAGCTGCAACCTGGGCTTTACAACTATGTGTTTCAGCCATCACTTCAATGCTTTCCTGAACTGTTAAGAAATCCACTCAGTGCAGCTCGAGCTTTTTAGAATCTGCTGGAAGCTTCTTCTTCAAGATTGCATGTCTAATTTACTATACAATAACATCTGAGTATTTATGTTTCTACTTAATCTGCTATTTCTATTTAATTTAAGTAAAAATAGATAAAAACAAACCCAGAATCTTAGTGTTTGGTTACCAGTATTGGCATATAGAATATAAGATATAGTATGTATGAGGTTGCATAAATATGGGATTAATTACTTGAACACAAGGATGAATGATCCCTAAGCACAAAGTAGTTGCTGAGCTGACAGAGTTAAAGTGAGTCAGGTAATAAAAATGCAGAACAGAAAACCAAACAAGCCTGGTACCCTTGTCTTGTAATATGAGATCTGAAGTCCAAAACCAGCTTTGAGATTTCTTTTCTAAACTTCAGGTCTGGAAAAGTCCCTGTCAAATTCTGGATGTTTTCTTTAAAAGAAATCAGAACGCTGAGTGATCAGATCCTGTCAGTAACTCTTAATGTGATTTGTAACCTGTTGACTTTACAGCATGTATAGATATAATACAGGTGTGTTTGTCTCTCTCTAGACATGTATCACAGTATATCAGAGGTTGGAAGGGACCTCAAGAGATCATCAGGTCCAAGCCCCCTGCCAGAGCAGGATCACTTAGGATAGTCCGCACAGGAACATATCCAGGTGGGTTTTGAAAGTCTCCAGAGAAGGAGACTCCACAATGCCCCTGGGCAGCCTGTTCCAGGGCTCTGTCACCCTCCCTGTAAAGAAGTTTCTCCTCATGTTGAAGTGAAATTTCTATATTCTAGCTTGAACCCATTGTTCCTTGTCTTATCACTGTGTACCACCACTGTGAACCATGTATATACCTACACATATGCACATGTACATATAGAAAGTGAAAGCTCTGAGAAGTTAATGGATATACCACACATACTGTTTAGAAGTACTAAACAAAACAGTGCAGGAAAGAAAAAAAAGTGCATTTGTGCTGAACAATCATACAATCATATAATCAACCAGGTTGGAAGAGACTCCAAGATCATCCAGTCCAACCGATCACCCAGCCCTATCCAATCAACTAGACCATGGACTAAGTGCCTCATCCAGTCTTGAACATCTCCAGGGCCGGCAGCTCCACCACCTCTCTGGGCAGCCCATTCCAATGGGCAATCACTCTCTCCTAATACCCAGCCTATACCTCCCCTGGCACAACTTGAGACTGTCCCCTCGTTCTGCTGCTGGTTGCCTGGGAGATCAACCCCTACCTGGCTACAACCTCCCTTCAGGTAGTTGCAGACAGCAATGAGGTCACCCCTGAGCCTCCTCTTCTCCAGGCTAAAGAACCCCAGCATTGTGCATTTCATTCCAGCCTGTTGCAATATCTGTAAAATATCTGACTTTTTCATAATACCTAAAAGACAGGGCTACAGTGAAAGCACCACAGACTTCTGGTACATGTATTGGTAGCAGGGCAACAGGGCACTTGATGCATTGAGAAACCCACTGATGAGACTCCTTGTGAAACTGAGTGGCACCACCAGATTTTTCAGTGTTGAGATGTAATTAGAAAACAGCTGTGAAGGAAAATCAATTGTTCCTGGTCGTCAATGGCTAATTTTCCACAATTAGAATAAAGAATGCCATATAACATCTTTGAAACGAGCAAGTAATTGTTTCTCCTTTGTTTGTTTTTTTACACATTTCTCCGTTTATTTATGTCAGTTATCCCTATTTGTTTCAAGACTACTCTTAAGATTCTTAGATTCTCCTCATCATATTTAAACCATGTTTAGATATAAAAAAGTCTTTTACAGACTTCTTCAAGGGTATGATTCGTGATTCATGAAAGAAGGCTTGAACAAATGCTTACAAATTACTCTGCAACGGTTTCATAACTGAAAACTTGCCAAATGAGAAAAAAGTTGAATCTCATCAACTAAATCACACACTTATTAATATTAATAAGTATCTGACCCATCAGATTACTGATGTCTTCAGATTCTTAGTCTTGATCTTTTAAGTCCCTTTGAGATACACCTGTATTCTAATATACTCATTTTCTTTTTGTTGACATTACTATGAAAAGGGTAGGAGGTGAAAAGAATTGTGTCCATCACATAGCCTAAGTAACAGATTGTAACAGTGTGAGAGATGAAATCTCCCCACACTGACAATGACCAGGCTAGCTCAGTCTGGAAGCAAATGAAAACTGTATTTACAAG
Organism: Indicator indicator; assembly: GCF_027791375.1. Classification (NCBI taxonomy): domain Eukaryota; kingdom Metazoa; phylum Chordata; class Aves; order Piciformes; family Indicatoridae; genus Indicator; species Indicator indicator. Next base: position 15,440,651 of record NC_072011.1, on the reverse strand, counting down.
CAAATCTATAATCTAAGATGAAATGCAATGAATATGTACAAATATACATTATTCACAACATTTACAAATATGTACAATCAACAGAAAAGCACAACCAAGCCCCCTTTGCTTCCCCCAAGGGGCCTCCCCCCCAGCCAGAAGGAATCCCCCCAGACCTCCCTGGCAGAAGGCAGAGACTCAAGAAGCAGAGAGGCTGTTAGACTTAGCTTGTTGAGGTCAGTGTGTTATCTTCAGCCAGAAAAGAAGAAGAAGCAGGCAGACAGAAACTGAGCGAGCAAGCCAAGTCCCAGACTGCCCAAACTCTCCAACCTTGCTTTGAGTAGTAGTTCTTAAACATTTCTATCTCTCCAGTGGAAGTGTTTAGAATAATCATTATTTTGCTTTCTTACACCCAATAGTGATTTATTTACATTCCTTCACCTTTTCTGCTTGAACTTTGTGAAGAAAAATTAAAAAAACAGTCTTAAAACCATCACACAGATTGTACGCTGCAATCCAAATCATGAGATCAAATTACAACAAGTTTGAATTCTGGCAGGGAAATATGAGTTTTAAGTTGTTATCATTTGTATTATACTAGTGCTGTTAATATTGATTTGATATTACACAGTGACAAAAATTGAAATGGCAGGTGTAATAGCTGTGCTTAACAGTTCAGCATGTTGACCATTTAAAACGGCATGGTGTTCAATTAAATCACCCTCAAGTTATCTGTTTATCTTATGCTGTACTGTAAATTTAATCTCTCATTATATGATTTAGATCTTAATTTACACAGGAAAAGAAAAATGCATGCTTGCAGCAAGTTAGTTTGAAGGAATGGTCAGTCACAGAGAGAAAGGCTCTTGTGAGTGTGCATACAGAGCACACACAGCTCCGAAGGGTGAAAATCAGCCTGTAATTTGAACCTTGAGGAGCTACTTCCGTGCAGCTGACTATTGAGACAACCATGTTAACAACAATCTGGGAGCAGTCCAGAAGCAATATTGTGCCCTTTGTGCTGTGCTGCTGTCACAAAGACTTCCTGCTTTGGCCGGAGTAGCAGCTGCCAGTGCTGGAACACTGGCTTCTGATGTTAACTTCCAGCTGCATGCTGTAAAACTGCACTCACCTCTGAAGGGCAAGCTGAGGCACAGGCTCTAGCAGAAAATGTGCCATAATCACATTTTTTACCTTTCTTCTTCAGTCATCAGGGCTAGCATACAGACTGAAGGCCTTAAGACAGATGCCAGGGTCCCAGAACTGAACTTTGTGTCACTGTTCTTAAATTAGCTTGTTCATTCCGTGGCTGTAGACAAGATTCTATCAAACATTCTGAAAAAGATATTTAGCTAAAAAGGTGCTAAACCCACCTTGCAGAATAGTAATGAGCATCAGCTCCCATGTTTCTTTGGCAAAAAAATAAAAGCAAACATCACAACTTCCAAACTAGTGTGCCAGAAAATTCCCTCTTTGCGACTTTGAGCTTCATACTGGAAATATTATTGTGACAGTATGCATTTAAATAGAGTCTATTCTTTCAGAACTTTGGGGTAGAAAAATCCTGACAGATCCTTAGGATCCAAACAAAACTATAAAATATGTTCAAAGAATTAGTGAGGACAGATATACAGCAATACGTATCATAGAATCACAGAATGGTCTAGGTTGGAAGGCTCCTCTGAAAATCATCTAGTCCAACCCCCTCTGCAGCAAGTAGGGGCATCCTCAACTAGATCAGGTTGCCCACACACCTGTCAAGCCTCACTTAGAATATGTCCAGGGATGGGGACCCAACTTCCTCTGTGGGCAACCTGTTCTAGTATTCCACCACCCTCATAGTAAAGAACTTGTTCCTAACATCCAGTCTAAATCTGCTCTTCTCATTTGAAGCCATTACCACTTGTACTATCACCACAGGCCTTTGTAAACAGTCTTTTTCTATCCTTTTTGTAGGCCCCCTTCAGGTACTGAAGGCTGCTATTAGGTCTCCCTGGACCCTCCTCTTCTCCAGGCTGAACAACCCCAGCCACTCCCTGATCATTTCTGTGGCCCTCCTCTGGACCCACTCCAGCAGGTTAATATCCTTCCTATATTGAGGGCTCCAGAGCTGGGCACAGTACTCCAGGTGAGGTCTCATCAGAGCAGAGTAAAGTGGCAGAATTCCTTCTCTGGATCTGCTGGCAATGCAACTTTTGATGCAGCCCAGGATGTGATTTGCCTTCTGGGCAGCAGGTGCACACTGTCTGCTCATGTCCAGCTTCCTGTCCATCAGCACCCTGAGGCCCTTTTCCACAGGGTTGCTTTCTATCACCTCATCCCCTAGTCTGTATTGATAGTGAGGATTGTTCTGGCCCAGGTGCAGAACCTTGCATTTGATCTCTTGTTGAACCTCTTTGTGATGGTTTGAAACTGTCTTTTTAATTTTTCCTTGCAAAATTCAGAACAGAGAAAGTGAAAGAATGTAAATAAGTCACTATTGGGTATAAGAAAGCAAAATAACGATTGTTCTAAACACTTCCGCAAAATAACGATTGTTCTAAACACTTCCATTGGATAGATAGAAATGTTTAAGAACTATTACCCAAAACAAAGTAGGCATTCTGCACATTCTGCGTTCGGCAGTGGGGGCAGTTGCTGGGCTGTCTGGCTGCTGTTTCTTCTTCTCTTCTGGCTGAAGATAACACGTACTGACCTTGGCAGCTAAGTTAACAACTTTCTGCTTAACTAACTCTGCTTCTCTGTCCAGGGGGGTCTGGGGGGGAAGCTCCTGGGAGAGGGAGGCCCCTTTGGGAGGGTCCCCTTGGGGGGAAGCAAAGGGAGATCGATTGTGCTTTTTCTGTTGATTGTATATATTTGTGAATGTTGTGAATTTTGTATATTTGTACATATTCATTGCATTTCATTGTAGATTTTAGACTCTGCTTGTAAATACAGCTTTTCATTTGCTTCCAGACTGAGCTAGCCTGGTTATTGTTGGTGGGGGGGGAATTTCAGCTCACACCGACACACTCTTGTTGAACCAGCTTGCCCATGTCCCTCTGGATGACATCCTGTGCCTCTGGTGTATGGATAACATCACTCAGCTTGGTGTCATCTGCAAATTAGGTGATGGTGCTCTCGATCCCACTGTCTGTGTCATTGATAAAAATAATATATACAGAACAGGTCCCAGTACAGACCCCTGAGGGACACCACTTGTCACTGTTCTCCATATGGATTCAAGCCACGGAGCACCACCCTCTGGATGTGACCATCCAGCCAATTCCTTATCCACTGAACAGTCCACCCATCTAATCCATATCTTTCCAGCTTGGTAAGCAGGATGTTGTGGGGGACCATGTTAAAGGCCTTGCAGAAGTCCAGATAGATCACATCCATAGGTTGTCCCTTATCTACTGACATAATCACTTTATCATAGAAAGCCACAAGGTTGGTCAGGCAGGATTTGCCCCTAGTAAAGCCATGCTGGCTGTCTGGAATCACCTCCCTGTCCTCCATGTGCCTTAGCATGGCATCTAGGAGGATCTCTTCCATGATCTTCCCAGGCACGAAGGAGAGGCTGGCAGGTCAGTAATTCCCAGAGTCCTTCTTTCTCCCCTTTTTAAAAATGGGTGTGATGTTTCCTTTCTTCTAGTCACCAAGAACTTTACCTGACTGCTAGGACTTTTCAAATATCATGGAGAGTGGCTTGGCAACTACATGCTTTAATTCCCTGAGGACTCTGTGATGCATTTTGTCAGGCTCCATGGACTTGTATATCTTCAGGTTCCTCAGCTGATCCCACACTTTGTCTTCACTTACAGTGGGAGGGACTTTGTCTCCCTGGTCTCCAACTTGTTGGCCATCAATGAGAGCCATGAGGAGAGGGGGTTCCAGTGAAGACTGAAGCAAAAGTGTTGTTGAGAATCTCAACCTTCCCCTCGTCCACTGATCCAAGTTCCCCATCGTTGCTCATCAGGGTGAGGGATGTTTTCTTTAACCTTCCTTTTCTGGTTAATGTACCTGTAGAAGGTTTTCTTGTTTTCCTTCACATCCCTTGCCAAGTTCAGTTCCAGCTGCGCCTTGGCATTTCTGACCTCATCCCTACACAACCAGGCAACATCCCTGTATTTTTCCCGGGATGCCTGTCCCTCCTTACATTTTCTGTGTAACCTCAACTTGCCCTTTAGTTTGACCAGCAGGTCAGGCTCAGCCATGGTGGCCTCTTGCCTTCCTTGCATCCTTAAAGATCTGTCAGCTCTGTTCCGCTCCCTTGTCCCTGAGGGCTGTTTCCCATGGGGTCCTATTTACTAACTCCTTGAAAAGCTGGAAGTTTACTTTCCTCAAATTGAGAGTCCTAACTGTGATTCTCATGGGCTTCATGCCCCTTAGGACATGATTGCTGCAGCCCAGGCTGCCTTTGGCTTTGACATCCCTGATGACTTCATTTGCATTTCTGACCAACAGGCCCATTGCCTCCCCTCATGTAGTGCTGTTAATTTCTTGCCTGAAGTTGTCATCTAAGCACTCGAGGAGCCTCCTGGATTGCCTACAGCTAACCATACTGCTGTTCCAACAGATGTCAGAGTGGTTAAAATCCCCCAGAAGGATGAGAGCCTGTGATCATGATGTCTCCTCAAGCTGGAGTAGGAAGGCTTCAACATAGGCTCTGCTTGCTCAGGTGGCCTGTAGTAGACTCCTACCACAAGGCTGCCTTTGTTGTCTCAATCCCTAATACCTACCCATAAGTTTTCAACCTGCTTGTGGCTATTAGTGACAATTCTTTGCACTCTATCCACTTTTTTACCTAGAGGGCAACACCTCCACCCCTCCTTCTTCTCCTGTCCCTTCTGACCAGCTTGTAGCCATCAATAGGCACACTCCAGTCATACAGAATTCATCCCAACAAGTTTCTGTAATTGCCACCATGTTGTAGCTTTCCTGTAGCAGGGTAACTTCCAGCTCTTTCTGTTTGTTATCCATGTTGCATGTGTTGGTGTAGAGGCACTTCAGCTGGGCTGCTGGCCTCGTCACCTTCCTAGAAGGGTACCTCACTCTTCCCCCAAGGCGTTTCATGGGAGCTACCCTCCCATCTCCTATTCCTTCAGAGGCCCCTGGCTCACCTCTGTAAGACCTTGCCTTTGCTGCAGTGTTCACAGCATGCTTCAGGGCAACAGGTTGAAAGCCCTTACTATCACCCCATCCTTCCAAATCATCACAGACAATTTTAATATTGTCACCATCTCCCACCTCAAGTGAAATGGCAGACTGGGAGGCTGTCCTTAGGCTCATCTCTAGTGTGCCTGGTTTTAACGCCCTCCCCCTTTGAGCCTAGTTTAAAGACCTTACAATGAGCTCTGCCAACTCATGTGTCAGAATCTTTTTCCCGCTCTGAGACAGATGTACTCCATCTGTTGCGAGCAGCCCCGGTGCCATATAAAGTTCCCCAAGAACAAAAAAACTAAAACTCTGTTGGTGGCACCAATCTCTGAGCTACTTATTAATCATGCACGATTTCCTATTCCTTTCAGCATTCCTTCCTGCCACTGAGGCAGGAAGGAATTATATTACCTGTGCCCCCAATCCTTCAACCAGTCTCCTTACTACCTAGGAGTTTTAAGAGAGCTATGATATATCAATTTACTCATAATAGTGAGACCAACTTTAGAAAGAATATTAAACTCTGGCAGTGGGCAGACTTTTTAGATAAGAGCTGTAGATATCAACTCTTCTACTATGGCAATTTTACATTGCTGGTCATTCTGTAACTGTGATGAGGTTTCTCCTAATTTAACAGTAACAGAGATGAAATGAAACTAAGGGTCAAATGCTTTCACAGATTGATTCGTTTCCCTGTGGCAGTTTCAGAGTCAGACAAGGCAGACAGAGACCAAAGGATGCATTATCCAGCAGTTCAGTAACCTCACTTAAATGAATCTGGTGATCTCAGTCCTGTTCCCAGGGGATAAATGTTTCCTGACAATGAGCAAACAAGCAAGCAAACAAATAAATAGATAAGTGCCATCAGAACTGGCACTCTTACTGAGAAGTCTCTACAAAGGGGTCAAACAGTAAGGGTGAGGGCTGAATGGACACAGAAGACAAGCTATGACACCTTCTAGGCAGTTTCCCAACTTGAGTATAGTTAATGTGGTAGTGTGGCAGAGAAGGTTGTGGAGCTGGCCACAATTCTGCCTCTATAACGAAATGCCTTTTAGGGATGTTGAATTTGCATGGAAATACTTTTCAAGTTGAAAACTAAACAGTTTTTTTTTTTTTCTGAATAAGTGAAAAGAGATATTTGAAATGCTTAGTATGAAATGGGTGAATTGCTTACCTGACAAATTATGGACTAGGTTGCAGATTAAAAACCTAGATGAAGCACTCCTTGTGGGAATAATGTCTTTAGTAGTGTGAGCAGTTGATGAACAGTAGCAGAAAAGGATTCTCAACTGCTGATTTTGAAAAAGAATTTATTAAGACAATGTTTTGAAATAAGAAATAAATAATTCTGTAGAATAAATTTGCAAAAAGAGGGCAAGAAAGAAGAAGCAGTATCCTGACAGCTTGCAGTGACAAGTGCAGAGAAAGGAAAGGGTTCCAACAAGTAAGAAAGAAGGAGCAGAAAAGGGAGGATATAAGAGACAATAGAAAATATTACCTGGAGTTTGGATGGATTGAATAAAAAGAAGAGTATTGATCCAAGAAAATATTTAAAATTAAATGCAGTCTCTCTCTACTTGAACATTTTCCTTAATCCTTACATTCCATAGCACTGCTTTGCTTCCAATATTAGTGCAGCTAAGGTATCTAACTAAAAGGACATATTACTGCTTGTACAATTAGTATAGAGCAGGGGGAGAGTTGCTAATGGCTGAGTAACAAAGTTTGAAAAATATTGATGTTCTAGAAAAAAGATCCAGCCCCAAACTTCTCTATATTCACCCATGCTAAATCTTCCTTCTTTCTGTGTGTTTTTGACCTACGAGTCTTTTGCAGGTGACAATATTAAGATTCCAGAAGGCACAGGGGGCATTGAAATTCCCTGCAAGCTCTGGATCTCTCTCCATTGATCAGTGTGTCAGTCCACGATTCAGCCATGCACAGATGTTACACAAGAGCAGCAGCAGGTTACAGAGCTCTAAAAATACTTGGATTTAATTGGAAAAAAAAGAAGAAAAAAAAAAGAAAATGAAAGTCAATGTTTTAAGCCCTTTATTTAATGCTACTTCTTCCTCAGGCATAATGCAGTGGCTGTTGAAGGTAGAAGGTGGTTTATTCCTTTTTGGAAACTACAGTTGATTTATACTTTGAAAGTGACATAAAAAGGAACAGAAAACATGGCATCTGAAAAATAGTGTAGACAGAAGAAGGGGGAAAGCCGACACTTGAGAAATTTTTCAAGCATGATTCTTTGTCTTCTTGAACTCTGATTTAAAGGTTGCTTAGCAACAGTGGCAGTAACAGCTGGGACACCCTTGATCTTGTTGTGTAAACTATTAAAAATAGGTGATGGAAAGTGGCACCATGGAAACAATGACAATTCTGAAGCAGGTATCTGCAGTGCTGCTTTTCAGCTTAATGTCAGAGGTGTAAATTACAGAATTATTTCTCCCTGTAATCTGAATTTTTAGGAAGGAAGGAAGGAACCTTTATATCCTCAAAATTAAATAAGAATGAAGATAACATTATCCCATTCTGCGGCACTGACTGCTTTATAGCAGTTTCTTCCCAGAATCTTTGGAGGATCCTCATTTCCGGGGGCTGAGGTAATTTCACTCCATTCAATTACTGAAGCAGTCCTTCAGCAAGGGGCATAGCTGGTATTTACAGTATTAACCTCAGCTAGGAAAGGATCATAACCTTGCTTTCAGCTGGATATTTTAGCTAAAGCCTCAGCCTGAATTAAAACCATAATGCAAAAATGCTTACCTTTTATAGGGATAATAATCATAGCTAGGATTAATAAACATAGACAATGGAATCAGCAATGAACATTCTGAAAACACTTGAAGACCCAGGGTCAAGGTTTTCTTAATATGGCTAGTAAATCTGGGGCATGCAGAAGAGGACCAATTCTCATAAACAGTAATTGTCTGCCCTTGAAACAGGCTGCTTTTAAGGCTCTTGTATTCAATGTCTGTGTTAAAGAAGGCAAGTTAAAGCTGGAAAGTCATTTGTGGGTATAAATATTACACTTTTCAGTTTACAGCAAATTTGATAGAAACCTTTACTGCATTCTTAGTTAGGTGGGCAAACCAAGAGTATAGAGTAGCATGAAAGTTACAGTTTCTTCTAATTTAGTCTTACATAATTTCTCACATTATTAAACAGAATAATCACACAAAGAGGCAGATTCAAATAGTCAGACTGACAGTGGGCTGTATTAGAAAGGACATAATAGTATTCAACCTTAGTTCTCAACACACGTTTCTTCAAAATCTATTCTGTAGTGTGCAAGAAGGATGTACTAGCCAAGCACACAGACTTGTCTTCCTGACCTCCATGAATTAAACAAGTGCAAGAACTGACTTCACAGAAGTCTGTTCTTGTCAATAGTTTCATAGAAGCCATTCAGCAGTAATCTCATAACACTGAATTATTTATTTTACTCAAATTATTTTGTGAAATAATGTATTTGATTAAATTTGTTCTGCCCTGTATGAAAATCAGCCTGTCTTCCTCTGCAATTTAGATGAATAGGGACTTGTCCAAACCCCTGCAATTTATTTTCTGTGTTCCATCCTTTGGTTCTTATTAGTGGCAGCTGATTCACAAAGAATGCCATTTTAGAAAGTTTTATTGGGGAATTTAGGTAACGGTGCTTATTTCAATTTGTGGCATATCCAAAGGCTTGGGGTGTGGAGTTGAGACTTCTTGTTTTTAAACTGAATATTACTCTACTTTAAAATATCATCTGAAGTCAGTGGCATAACCTAAGGAATAAAATAGTATAACTGAATATAAGATCTCTTGCAGACAAAGAAAACATTTCAAAACCTGTATCTGATACTGAGAAAGTGTCATAGAGACTATTAAAGATATTCTTTAAGAATTTAATGGAAAATAAAACTTACCACAACTATGACTAAACTGTGTCCTCCTGTGTCTATTAGACTAAAGCCTTCCTTGAATTATGCCAAGAAGAATTATGCCAGCTCAAAGGTCTGGGTTCTGGGGATGTTAAAGAAGGCTGCAAGCCTCACTTGCTTTCCATGCTGCTGCCTCAGCTTTCTGCAGGGTTTGGAGATCAGCCTGAATCTGTGGGTCAGATTGGTGGACAAACCCCAGTCACAGCTTTAATGGCATTCCCATGCAACAGAGAGAGGGTACGTGAAAGGAGTGTCAGGTAGGGCTGGTCTAGTGTTGCCCATGGATGCACTCATAGCTCTGATGCCTTTCTCCTCTGTCAGGACAGAAATTTCCCATCCACATTTTGGTCTTCTCTCCCCTTCCTCCACTCCCTCTCTGTCTATATTTGCTCAATTCAGCATTTTCAAGATGTGCATGTGAGGTTGTTTTCTGAACGTGCTAGTGAATAAACACATGGAGCAGCCCAAGGAGCCCAGGCTTTTACTGATTTCACTGCCTGCTGAGCAGTATAATGAATTACCAAATGTTTGCTGGCAATATTTTCAGATTAATCCTTTTTAAAAATAAATCTAAGAATGACAATACAAGAGTTGAAAACCAGCCTAACCATATTCTATACTTCTCAGAAGAGAGGTATTTTTATTCTTGCTATGTTTTGATAGGTATCTTTCCACCAGGACTGCAATTCACAGTGTTGAAATTAATCAGATGTTCGAGATAATTAAAAACACATTTCTAAGTGCTTTTGGGAAAGAGAGATGTGGAATGTAGGGACAAGTTCTTAAATGGACTTACAGACAATGATTTTGCAGTTCAGTTCCCCTTAGCATTCTTATTATAAAGAATCTTAGAGCTACTTTCAGTCTGTTTGCAAATTTACAGTATTAATAAAACAATTACAGACACTTTTCTCAAATAAAAAACATGTTAAAAGGTCGGTTTGTTTCAGTTTTGTTTCTTTTTTTTTTTTTTTTCCACTTGGTAGCAGTATTTAAGATAGGGGTCAGTGGAAACAAAAGTATTTTACTAACGAGGAAAAGAAAAAGAGACTAAAATAAGAAGTTTTCATGAGGAGATGTTGAATATCTAGATGCAGATGTGCAGGGGAGACTCCTTTTCCAGAGGGATTCTGGGTCTCAGAATACCTAACTCCAGCAATACATCTGTGACCTGGAGCCCATGAGCCAGCAAAGAGTTTAAGAGACTCTTAACAAGATAGAGCTAATTTCCTGTTCACATTTGAAGAACCTATGGAAATGATGAACAGACTACAGAGTTTACCCAAGCACTTCACCCCAATCTCCCAAAAGATAAGATGCATTTCCTTTCCTTTCTCCTGCTCTTCCCAGTGGGAGGAACTATTGAAAACATTAGAAGTATTTGTTTCCTAAAACTTTCCAAAGATTCATTTGACTATTTAGGAAAAAACCTAAATTCATCACTTTAGAATTTTTCACTGAGAAGATTATGCCTTTTTAGTGCTCTCATATCAGAAATCAAAATGTCTTCCCAATTAGACCAGGAAAAAGAAGTGGAACCTTTAAAACCTAGAGGAGCAAATTATGCAACTATGGCCACATGTTACATACGTATTGAAAAGATTGCTTATTCCTTTGCTTGGGTATTATTATTTTTTCAGAATATTTGGCTCTTTTCAAAGCTCACTGTCCCTTCTGGCACTGAAAATACAAAATACTGAATATGTGTGACACCACATTAATTTCCATAGCAGGGGATTAGGATATTACAAACATGGGATTAGGTCCACTTGAAGGATCAAAGCAAAAAGAGAAGTGAGATGAGAAGAATAATTTTTTAAATTTTTAAAAATTTTTCCAAACAAACAAATATCCTGGACAATAGGTATAAAAGAAAGCAACTGCTCAAGTGAATGTTTGTAATGGAACCTGAACCCCAAATCCATGGTGAAAATATTGGATTTTACCTAATATATTTTTCACCAGTTGGAAAAAAATCTAGGTTGTTTACTTTCTTTTGCTTTCCACTGCAACAACATTATTCATACAGAAACCAATACAGAATCAGAAGCAATATCCTGGGGCCATTTTCGTACTATTTAGCATCTTGTATTCATGTGCATCAGGGAACAGCTACACTTCCTATTCATGTTGCTAAGTTATTGCAGTACATTTTGTGGGTTGATTTTCCCATTGATGCTAAAGCAGGGTATAATTAGCAGTGAATAACTTATTCCATGAATTCAACCTAATTTTCTTCATTGTGGCATGTCCACAAATAGATAAAAACATGCCCCTTATTCCTTTTTGCTGTAGAAAGAAGAGCAGCTTTCTGTCTTAAACTCTGTAGGTTTGTAAGTATTGTGTGGCAGTCATTCAGTAATGAAAATTTGGATATTAAATGCAGGTCTGATAATATGATTGTTCACCTAATCACCATAACTTTTTATCATTTAATAAAAAAGTGTTTCAGTCTCAGTATTAGACATTTATCTGGTATAAATTGGCATAAATTTGTTGAATACAAGAGCTGCTTTATGAGGCTGAAGATAGGAAACCAAAGCAGCATAATACATGTAGAGATGTTCTCAACAAAATAAAAAGAAATCACAGGATCACAAGAGGTTAGGGGCTGGCAGGGACCTCCAGAGATCATCAAGTCCAACCCCGCTGCCAGAGCAGGACCATAGAATCTAGTGCAGGGCACACAGGAATGCATCCAGATGTGTCTTGAAGGTCTCCAGAGAAGGAGACTCCACAACCCCTCTGGGGAGCCTGTGCTAGTGCTATGTGAACCTTACAGTAAAGAATTTCCTCCTCATGTTGAGGTGGAACTTCCTGTGCTGTAGTTTATATCCATTGCCCCTTGCCCTATCACAGGGTGCGACTGGGAAGAGCCTGTCCCCTCCTTCTTGACACCCAGCCCTCAGATATTTATAAACATTTACTGAATCCCCTCTCAGTCTCCTCTTCTATAGACTAAAAAGCCCCAGGTCTCTCAGCCTTTCCCCATAAGGCAGTGCTTCAGTCCCTTAATCATACTTGTAGCCCTCCATTGGACTCTCTTGAGTAGATCCCTGTCCCTCTTGAACTGGGGAGCCCAAACTGGCTGCAATACTCCAGGTGAGGTCTCACTAAGGCAGAATAGAAGGGGAGGAGAACCTCCCTCAACCTGCTGGATACACTCTTCTTAATGCACCCCCAGGATCCCATTGGCCTTCTTGGCCACACAGTCACATTGCTGTCCCATGGATAACTTGTTGTCCACCAGGACTCTCAGGTCCTTCTCCATGGGGATGCCCTCCAGCAGATCACCTCCCAGCGTGTACTGGCAGTTTATTATTCCTTCCCAAATGCAGGGCTCTGCACCTTTCCTTGTTGAACCTCATTAGCTTCCTGTTTGCCCAGCTCTCCAGTCTGTCCAAGTCACATTGAATGACCACAGAGCCATCAGATGTATCAGCTAAGCCTCCTGGTTTCATATCATCAGCAAACTTGCTGAGCAGACACTCTGTCCCTTCATCAATGACACTGATGAAGATGTTGAACAGGACCAGACCCAGCACTGATCCCTGGGGGACTCCACTAGTTACAGCTTTCCAGCTGGACTTGGCACCATTCACCACCACTCTTTTGGACTCTGCTGTGTAACCAGTTCCTTATCTATCTCACTGTCTGTTCTTCTATCCCACACTTCCAGAGCTTGCTCACAAGAATGTTATGGGAGACAGTGTCAAAAGCCTTACTAAGGCAGACTACCTTCACTGGTCTCCCTGCATCTACCCATTCAGTTACGGCATCATAGGATGCTATCAAATTAATCAAGCATGATTCCCCCTTGGTAAATCCATGCTGACTACTCCTGATAACCTTTTCTTCCAAGAGCCTAGAGATGACCTCCAGAATGAGCCACTCCATCATTTTTACAGTGATGGAGGTGAGGCTGGCTGGTCTATAGTCTCCTGGAACCTCTTTCTTGCACTTTTTGAAGACTGGAGTGACATCAGCTTTCCTCCAGCCCTCAGACACCTTTCTTGTCTGTCATGACCTTGCAAAAATGATGGAGAATGGTAGAGTGACAACATCTCAACACTCTTGGGTGCTTCTCATCAGGGTCCATGGACTTTTGAATATTCAGTTTGTGTAACTGATCCTTAACCCAGTCTTCATTGACCAGTGGAGAGCTTTCCCTCCTCATGGCTTTCTCTTCTTCGTCCGGGAACTGGAGTTCCCAGGGGCTGGTGCTAGGCGTAAAGACTGAAGCAAAGAAGGCATTCAGCAACTCTGCCTTCTCTGTATCCTCAGTTATCAGGGCTGCCTCCTCATTCAGCAGCAGGCCCACATTTTCCCTATTCTTCCTTTTCCTACTAATATATTTGAAGAAGCCCTTTTTGTTCTCTTTTACTTCCTTTGCCAGTTTCAGTTCCAAGAGGGCTTTGGCCTTCCTTGTTGCCTTCCTACATGTCCTGACAAGTTCTCTATAGTTCTCCCAACTGACAAGTCCCTTCTTCCATGAGCTGGAAGTATTCCTTCCATCAAATTATCTTCAGAAGCTCCTTGCTCAGCCATGCAGGTCTCCTGGCGTGTCTACTCGATGTTTTTACACCTATTTTGGGCTTGGAGGAAATGGTATTTAAAAATTGCCCAACTCTCTTGGATTCCTTTACCCTCCAGAGTCTTAGCCCATGGGATTCCTGCAAGTATATCTCTGAAGAGTACAAAGTTAGCACTGCAGAAGTCCAGGGTTGCAACCCTACTTATTGCCTTGCTTCTAGTCTATATAATACTAAATTCCACCAAGTCATGATGACTGTTGCCAAGGCTGTTCCTGACTTTGATGTCCCCAAGGTCCAGCAGTGTGCCTCTCCTTGTTGGCTCCCCTGCTACCTCCACCAAGGCAAAGAACCTTTTGGACTGAATGTGCTCATCTGTGTGGGTTTTCCAGCAAATGTCAGGGTGATTGAAGTCACCCATGAATACCAAGGAGTCTGTTCTAGAAGGTACCTCCAATTGCCTGTAGAAGGCCTCATCAACATCTTCTTGATTTGGTGGCCTGTAGTAGACACCTGCAGAAGTTTCATTTCCCTTTTACACATCCCTTAATTCTCACCCAGAAGCTTTCAATCTATTCTACCTCCCCTCCTGGATAGAACTTAACACATTTCAGTTGCTCTTGCACAATGAAAGAAGCAAACATCACTGGGTATAAAATCCCCATCTTCTTTCTTTGCAAGAAAATATTTAGAAATATCTCTGAACTTCCTTAAAAGAGGTTGTGATTTCCTTCTTAATGGAATAAATGATTCATTAATCAGGAGTCTTGACAATGCCTAAGAGTTCTAATTCATCAGAAGAGCTAGAAGGAAATGTTCGTATTTCTTTTTCACATGGCTTTCCTTTGTTAAGCTACACCAAATTTTCTTTTTGGCCTAAGCAATCACCAGTGTTGCTTTCACATTTGAACACAATAAGTTAAACTACAATGGATGATTTCTCATTTCACAGGAAATTTCCATTGCAGGTCTGAAAACACATAGGTTTAAATGTAATGTGTTCTTTATGATCTACCTCAGTACAGAAATACTGCTTTTCTTTAAAAGATGAATGAAAATGCTTATCTATCACATAATCAGAGAAAGTAAACTTAATGATTAATGCATTTTACCTAGCTTTTAATTTTCTGTCCAGCTGTAGGCATTATCAAGAATTTTCCGGTACTCTCTGATGTTATGGTGAATATCATGATGAAGCAAGTTTCTCTTAGGAAGAGTGGGGTGAAAACCAGAAGTGTTTACCCTTACTTTGGTAGGCTTTTATCAGTTATTTTTAAGTGACCATGAATACATGGAAAACAATTTTTGGAAATAGTAGTAACAGGAAATGTGCCACAATTCACTTTAGCATATTTACCACAGTCAAGCAATCAGCATAGGGAAAAGGAACGAAGAGCAATTGGAATTCTTTATTTGTCAAAACTGACTTTGAGCCCTAAAATAACCAAACCCCCCATTTCCCTGAAAACTTGCTAAATAAACTTTGCCTTTGAATTAACTTTGCAATTCAGACTTACATACAACGATTAAATTAGAAGTAGGCATACGATGCCAGCGCATGACTGACAGAACCAGCAAATCTAATTGTGTATGAAACTTGAAGATCTCACTGGAGAGTTCTTCATTGAAAATAATGATGTGCACTCTAGGCTGTAGAGTCTGGAGAGCTTAAAAGTTTAGGGGGGGGTGGGGGTGGGGGGGGGTGGGAAAGAAGAAAAGAAAGCAAGAAAGAGTGAGTAAGTGCATTTTCTTGCCAGGCATATTTATCCAAGCTCACAGCTCAAGATTAATCCACAAGGGCACAGAGGCAGAAGATTAAGAAACCTAAGACAGTCTTCATTCCTTTCTGAATGTTATTTTCACTTTGAAGCTATTTGAAGAAATATGTCCATAATACTGCATTCTGTCAAGCACAAGACATTGTTCTTGAAACAGATGTCCAATACATTTGTATCATCTGTGTAGTGGCACATACAATTGCACAATGAAAGCTACATTCTCACAGAAGCTACAGAGGAATTTATCATATGTGAGTAAGACATCCAAAAAAACAACCCCTTTTGCCTTGTTTTCAAGCAGCACTACAATTAAAGCTATATTTACTCTCAGGAGTGTATGAGAATTTTGATGGAACATAGCATTCACAAAGGGTTATGAAGCAGTGAAATAAATTCCTAATCTGAATTTGAAAGGAATTACACAAAGCTTGGGTGCTCTAAGTACACACTACAGAATAAGAACAGAAAATTTAAATTTTAATAAGTTTTAAAGTTTGGCCTTAAAATATAAGAGGTATTCAGCCAGCAGAAATGTTATCTGAAGATATTCATCCAGCCTTACACTGCACACTAAAAATCTAGCTGAATTAAAAAAAAAAAAAAAATATATATATATATATGTATACTGTTGTGTACACACAGACAACTAAATTCTTTAAGGCAGAATACAATGTATCAAAGTATTTGCAGAAGAAATTATTTAAGTGCTTCTAATATTTTACTTATGGATTTCCAGTTATCTAAGTTCATTTTTTTTGCCACAATATTTTATGGCTAAAAGTAAAATTATAGTAACAGAAAGCATCTCATGTACAGTGCCAAAAATTACATGCAACAGGTTTTGAAGGGACTAAGATTCAAGAAAGGCAATGGGAGGGGAAAAATGACATAAATAATGCAGTAATTTGGACTCGTCAGAGAAGAAATAATTTTCTACCTATTCATGAAATCAAAAAAATGCTGAAAGGCAGGCATTGATTCTCATAATAGAAAATGCCAGAAAGGTAAGACCCAGATGACTTAAAGGACTGTATGGATTAAGATAACTTGCAGCTGTTTGATGACAGAAAAGTTACAGAAGACTTCTGGAAAGTGAAAATAAACAGAAACATCAGATGCGTTCTGGATCTATGCAGGAGCAGACTTCTACTCTGTACTGCTTTTCAAAATTCTTCACAGCAAGACCACTGTTATGCACAATGTAGTATTCTTGTACCCACATAATTATTCTGGGACAGTTTGTACTTCTACAATGTCCTAAAAACCCAAGAGATTTTGGAAATGGCACAACTTACAAGAGACTTTCTCAACATATAAGAGATCCCTTCCTTGAGTACTTTCTTATTTCAACTATGTCATAGAGAAGAAGTGAGGACAATTAGTGGTTTTAATCTGGAAAGGAGATTCAAGGATAGCTGAAGCACCTCTATGTTTGTTTATGTTTCTGCAACCAAAGTGCAGAATTTATCTAAGCAAGATGCAAGACACATAGGTGAATTTACAATCAATGTTAAGGAGTGATAAAAGATTCTGCTAACAGTGGAAACAGACTATCACCCCATACTGTGCCTTTCCCTCTCTCACAGGACAGTGATAAGCTGAAAAGATCAAATATCTAAATATTAACTGTTGTGAAAGTAAACTGCATGTGTGCAACACACAAATGAGGGATCAGAAGAACAGCAGCACTTTTGTTGTAAAATACTGGTGGGCAATCTTTTAAGAAAAGCAATATTCTATTTGAGACACTTTGCAATTGTTTTTGAAGGAGAAAACATATAAGGGTTTGCTGTTTTTCTGTCTCAGATGTTACAGGTCAAGAATCAAGGAAAGCCCTTAGAGGCAAAACATTTACTGTTCTTATCTGAAATCAAACCCAGCAAATCTCTGAAATGATTTTTGTTCCAAGTGCTGCAAACCTTTCTCATTCAGTGGAAACAGAAGCCAAATGATGGTAATGTATTTGGAATGGTATTTAGTTGTCTCAACATCAAATGTTGTTCCCAGTCTTTGGACCTGCATTGTCTGAGCCCACTCTATGATTGTTCCCCAATCAGAAGCAGGCAGTCACACAATGTTTGTCTAGACTCTGATGAGAATTTTAGTACTTAAAGTGAGAGTATAAAATTATTTCACTGCCTCAAATGAACTGGGTACATACTACTGAATTACCAGTATTTTTGTGTCACCAATATCTCTTCATTGAACCACATACACATACAATGGCTTTTACAATTCAAAGGATTTGTATTTAGGACTTTAAAATATCCTTACAAGTACATCTGGCTTGTGCAAAGCCATCTCATTTAATCTTCTGTACAACCTCAGGATCTCATGCCTAAAACTTCAGGATCTCATGCAGTGATTCTTAATAGCTGTAATAAAGTGTCTTCATGCAAGAAAGTGACAAAAATGCTTTCTGCCAGCAAACAGAAAGCAGCTTTTGCCTGTGTTACCTTTGAGGTATTCTGTATGTTGAAGAACTCATGATTTTACTGGTCCTGTGCTTTATAGTCTTCTGCCAACTTTGGGTTTTCATGTCAGATCACAGCAAAAAGTCCATTATGGTGGCTTGCATCCAGCGTAGGAAATATAGTAATAACAAAATATATGTCATGAAGAAAGAAAGTGTGCTGCAATACAAGTAAAAAAATGGCACAGTGAGTTAAGAGAGACAGGCTGATTCAATACCAGTTTCAATAGTCCTTATCTAAATGTGTAAGACAGAAGATCTGCATTAAACAGTAGACATTTTCTCTCTTATTTCAGACTTTGCATAACCTTTACTATGACTCTGATGCAACATTCTTTTTGTCTTTTTTGTCTCCTGAAGTTAAATGATTGCACTGGCATTTGGTTCTACAGTTGGGCAAATTCTACCCAGTTAACTTGAAGTAATTTGTTTAGTAGTTTTACAGATGCTCGAACATATGGAAATATTTTGGGCATTGCAAAGACAGGAAAAGTTCTAGCTCAATATTTTAAAAGTTCTCTCTATATGATGGGCACACTCATACAGCTAACTTTGATGTTGAAACTTCTGTAGATAGCATTGCCTCTTCCTCTGTAGGTCTCAAAGACACACTCTGGAGGTTAATTCCTTGATTAGAGGGGAGTGTTTTGAAAGGTTGCTCTATACATGGCTAAAATGTTAGGTACAGTTAGGTGTCACTGCCTGGGCACTTTGTTAGCTCTGGGAATTCTGCTCAAGAACCTCTTCAAAATACACTTCTAACTTGCTCTCTGTACTATTCTTAATTTGTTTAGAACATTTTTAGCTTCTTCCTGTTGTGGGATAACTGCAATATACTAGACAGGAAAAAAAAAAGTATTGCAGAATTTAACAATATTTCTTCAGGATAGTTTATGTGACATCACCAGGAAGGTTACAAAATACTAACTATTTTAAATTTTAAAATCCCATATGTTTTCACTAAGGCTGAATTTCAGGAAATAATGACAATATATGACAATATCATATGTAATTATATTAGCTTTTTTTTTTAATACTGTCAGACAACAATGATAGAAATTTTCTTCTGAAATAAGAATATCATGTACTTTTAAAATAAAAGGTAGGTTTCAGGGTTTCAGAGTTTGTGGATTTAACGTGGTTAAGAAAATGTTTCATGAAGAAATTGTTAAAATCAATCAAACAATAAACATGTTATTAAGAAAAAAATGTGTTTAAAATATGAAAATGTTCAAAGAACACACATTTGAAAACTAATCTTAACTAAGTCTATCATTACAGAGATCCTGGAATTATTTTTTAAATATATGATTCCAAGAAGATTATTATTTCAAAATAGAAATTGTTTATTTAGCAGGGATTAAAAGCGTTGATAAACCAAAACTAGGGCAAATTCTTCTAAGAAAATTAAATAAATTTTACTGTCATAGATAAACACAACACTAAATAAATTTTTATGCTGAAGTTCATAATTTACTGATTCTTTTACAAGCTAGAGTGCATGCATTATTCTGTACTTATTAAACAGAATACTGAACCTGAAAAGTTAACCAGATAATGCAACACTGATATTTAGAAACCTTCATTTATTTAGTATCCTGGAAATCCCTGAGAAGTAGCTGATGAGATTTGAGTTTATTTCCACAAGAAACAGAAGGAGGTATCCCTTCATTCTAAGAGACAAAACCCCCACTCACCTTCCATATTCAAATTACTTTCTGTTTAGTATCCAAATGGGCCTTTCATTTTATAAACTTAGGAGATTTTTCTGCAAGATTCTGGAACGTACTGGGTACTACTAAGAACTCTGAATTTCCAATGGAATTGAAGGAAAACACCAATTTCTGTTTCTAAACTAAAAATGTATGTTAATGTAGTTTTAGAGAGCAGACAGAAGCTCTTTTACCCCTCCCCAAAGGAGTAAAAGAGAATGCTCCACACAGGATTGGAAAGAATTGGAAATTTAAATGGATGTATTCTTCACAACTATATACAACAGGGCAAAAACATACAAGACCCAAAATTCACATTCAGCCTCAGTCCAGTTCTCTCCAACATGGGCTTACCAAAATTTCTCCAGGCCAACATAATAAAAGAACCTCTCCCTGCCTCAATGCCCCAGGCCTCAGTGATGACCCCCTTCCCCCCACTCCCCCACCCCCAGCACCTCCCTACCCAGGCCCAAATGATGGAGGAAAAAATTAGTTCTGCCAAGGCTAAGCCTGGCAAGCAAACCTCTCCCACAAGAGAATAGGTCTGTCTGGGAGCAAAGAGAGGGAGAAAGGGGGGAGACTAGCCTATGCTATCTCTTTATAAAGGGGAGATGCAGGAATTATGGGATGAAATAACAAAAAAATTGCATTTTTCCTGTGTCCACTTTGTGGGTTATCTAGTCCCTCTGGAGGACTGTACTCTCTGGTTCAGACATCCCACTTCTGAAAGCCATAACAGTTGTACGTTAAGATTTGGTATACACAGCTTATACACAGTTTTTATGCTCACTCAATTTAGAGGAAAGCCAGAGTGGATTGAGTTGATTTCCTTCATTTAACAGTAACAACTACAAACAACTAGAGCTTAGCATGCTGCGATATCAACTTGCAGAGACCTGAATAGGCACAGAATTTTCATTCATTCTCTGTACTGCATCTGGCAACCTTTTGAGTGCTAACTGTACATTCCAGTCAGTGCAATACAATAAGGCTGAAAGATTAAATCTGACAAGTGAGCAACATTTTTCAAGGAAAAAGATATCTACAGACAGAAGTTGTGTTAGGAAAATTATCAAGAATTCAGCTGTGAGTATCTTTTCCATAAACAGTAAGAAAAGCACCCTAAACAGCTCTGAATGTCATAATAGTTATAGTAAAAATTCCATCTTTTTGTGCATTAGGTGTTTGTACTCTAATAGTGCTGTATAGAATAGGATCAATTGCACTTGCCACTCAGACATAGTGGCAGAATAGTATGCAGTATTTTTTCCTTATATTAAACTATTTGAAAATTGCACATGCTGAAAGATTTTCCAAGCACTTATAGTGATAATAAACATACAGCAACTGGTACTAGGATAGTTTTATGACTTTAAATAAAATACATAAAATGCCTCTTCAATGATATAGATATGAAAAACCTGCATTTTGCAACTGATCTGTACAGGATTGTTCTTTTTAATTTTGAATTGCTACGGTAAAAGAAATTTCATAAGGCAAAAACTTCTCATGGACTCAACACAGGGGAATTAGGATTTTTGGGCAATGTCAAAGTCCTGAACTAATTCCTAAAATTTAAGCTAGGGATCAGAGATTAGAACAATCACAAAATTAGATAATGTTAGATGTTGAAAGGGACCTCAAAAGATCATCTAGTCTAACCCCCTTTGCCAGAGCAGGATCACCTAGAGTAGGTCACACAGAAACACATCCAAGTGGGTTTTGAATGTCTCTAGAGAAGGAGACTCCACAACCTCTCCAGGCTGCCTATTCCAGTGCTGCATCATCCTCACAGTAAAAAAAGTTTTCCTTGTGTTTACACAGAACCTCCTATACTTCAGCTTGCACCTTCTGCCCCTTGTCCTGTCATTGGACATCAGTGAAAAGAGCCTAGCTCTGTCCTCCTGACACTTGCCCTTTACACATTTATAAATATTAATGAGGTCACCCCTCAGTCTCCTCTTCACACTAAAGAGACCCAGCTCCCTCAGACTTTCTTGATAAGAGAGATGTTTCACTCCCTTCAGCATCTTCATGGCTCTGTGCTGGACTCTTTCAAGCAGTTAACTGAGGTTCTTGAACTGAGGGTCCCATAACTGGACATAATATTCCAGATGTGGCCTCACCAGGGCAGAGTGGAGGGGGAGGAGAATCTCTCTCAACCTACTAACTACCCCCCCTTCTAATACACCCCAGAATGCCATTGGCCTTCCTGGCCACAAGGGCACATTGCTGGCTCATGGTCATCTTCCTTTCCACCAGGACTTACAGGTCCCTTTGCCCTACACTGGTCTCCAACAGGTCAGCCCCCAACCTCTACTGGTACCTGGGATTGTTCTTTCCCAGGTGCAAGACTCTACACTTGCTCTTGCTGTATTTAATCAAATTTCTCCCCGCCCAACTATGCAGCCTGTCCATGTCTCACTGAATGGTAGCACAGCCTTCAGGTCTGTCAGCCACTTCTTCCAGTTTTGTGTTACCAGCAAACCTGCTGAAAGATTCATAATCAATTTGAAACTAAATCACAGATGAGAAATAATTGACATTTCTGATACCAGCTATTTTTGATAATTTTCAGGCCAGGTACAATATTTTAGGCAGTGATTTAAAACACCCAGCCTACCTGTGCCCAAGACATTGAGTAGGATTCCTCTAGTAGACTAAATATTTGAACTAAACATGAAATAGCTGTAAACTTGAAAGGTGTATACACTAAAAGAAAAAAAAAATGTTCCAGGGCTCTTGATGCATGTAATATGGACCTAAAATTAAAAAATGTATAAAAGTCTGTCCCTTGGAGAGAGGCATTTTACCAAAGCCTATAATGGCAGGAGAAAGGATAATGGTTTTGAAGAGAAAGAGAATAGATTTGCATTGGACATAAGGAAGACAATTTTTGTTATAAACATG
The DNA here is from genome assembly GCF_027791375.1 of Indicator indicator. Lineage (NCBI taxonomy): Eukaryota > Metazoa > Chordata > Aves > Piciformes > Indicatoridae > Indicator > Indicator indicator. Next base: position 15,418,193 of record NC_072011.1, on the reverse strand, counting down.
GTAAGACATTAAAGCAAACTGCCCAAGAGAAGCTGTGCATACCACATCAATGGGCAGGTTGGATGAGGCTTTAAGCAACCTGGTCTAGCGAAAGATGTCCTTTGCCCATGGTGGAGGGTTTGGACTAGATAATCTTTAAAGGTTCTCTCTCACCCATTTTGTGGTTCCGTGATTCTAGGGTGTTTTTTGATTGTTTGTTTGGGGTTTTTTTCTGTCATAGATTTTTTTTTTTTGGTGTGGTTTCTTCTCTAATGTGCTTCTGAAGAATCTGGATAACAGCATTTACCTAGAATACACCTTGTAGGTCTAAACACATTAAAGATTAAGAAAGTTAACTTCAAGGGGAGTGAGGCTGTCATGTACATGATGCAGTATCACTTCATGATACAGTAGCACTTCATGAAAAGTTTTCTAGAAATGGATCAAATGATACAAGCTATGTAAACAGACAAAAATTATCTGCTTTTGAATATGTAATTGTTTTAGTGGGACTCTCATATAGGCTGATCCTCCATTTGAAAAAGATGGGCTAAATTTGATTTAGATTATGGGGGTAGGGGGGTGGGTGGGGGGAGGGACCAAACAAAACACCAGAAAAAACCAGAAAGAATGAAAGTTCAAGGGCAAGACATAGATATGTTGCTGTCTGAAATGATTTAGCAACAACTAGCAGGTTTGCTGCAATAGATAGATTTTTCCAACTTTAGTCTAGGGCTTTCAACACTCTCCCATTTCCCACATTCGATTGCTTTCTATGAGATGAGGGAGGATATTTCTGACAGCACTTCTTGATTTAATTTTGTACTGTTGGGCAACAACATATCAGCCATAGTGCACCCCTCATGGATTTGTACAAGCTGGGGAATATAACAATATCCTATTGGATTTTTGCTATCATAGGCAGGATGCCAGACACAACAGGGAGAATTAATTATTAACAGAACTGCTATCTTTCTAACATAGCTTCAAGGCACTATTGTGTTTGCTCTCACTGATGGTGATCATTTTTCAGCTGTTCCATGTATAATCAACTTCATATGCCTCTCAGATTTCAGCTCTTAATCTAGTGGGTTATCTGTTGTAACCACAAATCCTCTCAGTCCTTCAGTCTGCAGGTACTGGTCTTTGATTTAAACTGCAAACCTCTCTGGTGTGGCAGTACACAAACAGGATTTCACTGAAGAGTATGCAACACTGGGCAAATTCATAGAGATTGTTTGGTGGTAAACTTCATGCTCATATATTCCAAAACAACCAGTTCAATTCAGTACTGTAAATAAATGGGAAAAGTATGAATGCATCTTTTGTACTCATTTGCAAGCAGTGACTATCACTGCTTCAAGTCTACAAATACCTTATGAGTTAAATTATTGTGAAGCTCAAAGGCATATGTGAACTACTTTCCCTTTTTTCTTTGCCATCTGAAAACTGACATTTTTACTGTCTTCAAAATTCATCACTGTAACGCTTTTTCACAGCCAAGAGGACTTGCATACTAATGTGTATAAACAACTTACAGATCCATGTCAATATATATGATAGTCTTTCTATTTGAAGGAGATGTGTGTATATATAGATATAGATATAGATATATACTCTCTTAATATTGCACTCCTAAATCAGGCTAGGAGTAGGCTGAGGTAAATTAAGTATGAAAACTGAGAAGCAGATTAGAAAGGAGATTTTCAAAATTACCATAAAATCAGCAAACATTAGTGTTTTATTTCTCTAAACCAAAAATGCACTGAATCAAACAAAAATTAGGCTAAAGGTTATTTATTTCTTAATATTTATATAACACCAAAGTGATTCATATGACCAAATATGAGAGGCAAGCAATTGTTTTTTAACCAATGGAAAGTTTTCACTGTTTCTGTTATGAAGAGTTTCTAGTTTAAGCATAGGTTAATGCACAAAGAAATTTTCTTCTCAGTAGTTAAAATTTTTAAACCATGAGTCAACAAGTCTCTGAAGAAAAAAATGCATAAAATGATTTTTTCTTTAATTTGAGAATTTCAATAGGAATAATTTTATTGCTGTTCTATTTATAAATTATGTGTTTATTGATTTATTTTGTGTGTCCTAAAATTATAATTATTTTAATAACAGTAAAATAATTTTACAAGAAAAGATTGCTGAAGCAAAGCATTGAATAAAAGTTTGTGAAAACTTCCCACAAACAGTGAGACAATGAGACATCAATCAATTCCCTTTAAGGAAAAAGTCATCATACATCAAAAAAGGCTTTTTATCTTCTCTTGAGACTCTTCTGACACTCTCAAAGATCAACCTGTTTCATCAGATTAAGGGCAACATTCAAGTGTTTTCAAAATAAGGTTAAGGAAACACCTTCACAGAATTAAAATAGAGTATTTATTTATTTATTTAGTTTTGTTCACCACTTCTAAACTCTTTCTGCTTCTATATAATTAGGTAGTTGGATGCATATTTTGGACCCGTGCAGTCAAAGTCTGCATTTGCCAAGTGGCAAAATGAATTTTGTTTTCTTGTTTAAAGTTAATAGCAGAGAAGTTCAAATGTTGTACTTAGTATGGCCGAGATTAAAGTTTTACCAATATTCAGTGAAATTCTTTTCCTTATTTACCAGACATTTTAGACACCACTTTTACTTTCTTATTTAGAATACAACTAAAAATTGTTCTGGACTGTTATTCATAAATAGTTTTTTATGATTATGGTTGGATAAAGTATGTTTTATATGCATATTGTTATATACAGTGGGTAGATAAAAAATCAGGTTTTCAAACTTCCTTTGAAAGCTGCAATGAATTATTAAGATGCCACAATGGACCATATGGTCTTCTATAACCAGGAGATGATAAGGTGTAAGACATTTATTTTCAAAAACCGATGATATCTGGGGTGAAAAAACTAAAAGAAAAAGCAAGAGAAAAGTAACAATAAAGATATTTGTTTATCAAATCATTGTACTCCCTTCACTCAAGGTATGATTTGAAAGCTTGATATGACATTTGCATAGCTTCTGTTACATAAACCCATAAGCAGTGACAAGGGTCTCAAAAAAATCAGGATGAATGCATTGTATATGTTCATTGGGTAATCAAGGATGCAGTTTGCAGTTGAGGAGAAATGGAAAACAAACAAAAAATCTAAAAATGCATTTACCTAAAGGGATTTACTGAAAATTCTCAGGTGCTCTATTGGAGCTTGTTATTTTGTAAGCAACATTTGAAATCATTATTGTATCTGCAGAGGGATGAAGTTCATTTTACTTTTGGGATGGTGTTTTGAGATGTTTTCTTTAACATGCTAATTTCATAATAGCTGGTATTGCTACAAGCCATGCAATGTTAGGTTGAGTTTAGATAGATATGAAGAAGTCTGGAGTTCAAGCCTAGCTTTGATGACAAATCATAAATAGTTCTGCCTGGAGTTTAAGCCTAGCTTGATGACAAATAATAAATAGTTCCTACCTCATGAATAGTTTGTCAAAAGCTTCAAGCTGAACTTTCAGAGAAGATTCCAGATATTGATTGTAATATCTGCTTTTTATCTGGCTGATATCATCTTGTTACTGAAAGTATCAGTAATTACTGTGCTTCAGTATTTTGTGGAACTGAGAAATATACCTCAGTTAAGCTGTGTGATAGATGTCAAAGGGTAGCTGCATGAAGCATTTCAGGAACCTCAGAAAAAGTGTAGTCTGGACAACTGTAGAGAACAGCAGTTCTGCAAAGGGCAAAAAGCTCAGTCCTGGTGCAGAATTTACTGAATGGACTTACTCAGGAGGTCTGAAGGGTCAGTATTTTCCTCTTAGCAGAGCCAAACATGCTTAGTGCCTGCCCTTCTCCTACATTCCCACTACTTCTGTTCCTCTTCCAAAGAGGAATCAAAATAAAGAAATTCAGACTTTGGGAAGGTCAAGGCCCCAGTTTGGAAGAATGCTAGAAAACCTGAGCAATATTAAATTGATTAAATATAATTAGTTCATCTGCAATATTATCCTTTGTTTCACCATGTAGGAAGAACACATACCAACGATATTTTACAGCAGTACTGTAAAGGCTGATGGTATTTTTTAAAACACAATAGAGCTCTTGAGAAAATGCAGTGTGTAAAGCCTTGATATTTGCTGAGTAAGAGCAAATGATAGCCTTCTTTTCACTTCAATGTGTGTGGAACAAGTTTGAGCATTATCGTGTGGCTTTTAGACTTCACTCACTTGCCTATTCATTTGTTCCATGAAACAATTCCCACAGAGCAATAGAGAAAAAAGTGAAATGTATGAGCAACACTGTCTGTTCTCAAATGTCCATACAGAAAGAAATGAAAATTGTAATTATTCACTGTGTTAAACAACATCCCTTTAATGTCTAACACTTATTTTGAATGTTAGAATCCAATTACCACGTAATAATAAAGACCTTTACAGTACAATATCTTTCAGCACGGGGGGCTTATGTAGCTAGTTTCCATCCATTATTTGTACATTTCCCATTTATTTAGTATAAGAGTATAATTAGAGAGAAATGTAGGAAAATAGAACACAGTTCAATTTTGTCTTAAATGTATACAAATACAGCATTATACAAAAGAACAAAGAGAGTAATGACAAAGGGCAAAGCATTGAAACAAAAGAAAACTATATCTGCAAGGGAATGCAAGTGAAGCAGGACTAAGATGGTTGAGAAATTCAGTTTTATATGACTCTGTTAAATATGATCAGAATGAGCACCTGAAATAAATATCAGTATGATCCAAAATACCCCGAAGGGGTACCAGAACTAACACAAGTGACAAGTTAGCATGTGTCTGTCCTACAAAACTGATGTTGCTGTAGCTGCTGTTGGAGATAATATCATCCAGGACACAGAAGCTCTTCTCAAACAATGACTAAACATACACCCAGACAGACAAAACCATGTAATCACATTGCTTAGTAAATGTAAATGTTCTGAACACATCATGCTCAAGTGAGTGTTGTTCTGTGCAAAAGGTAAGAATATTTATGTATTGTCCTGGGTATGGCTTGTGCAAATGTTGTCAACAGTGCTGTAGCTGATGATGCTTTTGAATATTAAACTCTCGTAATCTTAGTCTAAAGTGCACTTTTAAAACCTGTAGAGGGCAAAATGTGACTCCTGCAGACTTTGCCCAGAACAGCAAATCTTCCAATTCAGAAAAAATGAAACCCAATTTTAACCCAATAGCATATTATCTTAGTAACAACTTTTTCCCCCATGTAAAGTTTCAGGCTTTTGCCATCAGATAAGCCAGGATTCATGTTGTGAAACAATTAGTTACAGAAGTGATTTTAATTATGAGTATATCCCTGCTCTTGATAGCAAACCCAGGAAACTGTTCCTTCACAAAATTTCTAACACAGTATTTTGTGGACAAAGGAATTTTAATATAGCAGAAAAAAAAACCCAAAAAAGTTAAAAAAGAAATGGATTTAGAATGGGAACCTGTATTCAGAGCAGAAATATTTGAAAATACAAGATTAGAAATTTTCCTAGCATTCTAGTTACAATTCTTGTTTTACTGGAATACAAAAATGCACTCTTTGTGTTCACAGTGCAAACACACACATTTCTGCACTACAAATGTTCAAGTCAAATAGCACACAAGTTACAGAAATATGAGTCATTTTACCATAGGGTATCATTTTGGAATTTAAAGTCAATAATTTGGGAAGACATGGTAAAGCCAGTACTGCAAAGGCAGCTGACAGCAGATTATACATCATTATATTGAGTTTGTCATGGATATTAAATAATCATATATGTGGTTAAGTGGTTTCAGAAGTAGTAGGTATCTTTAAATTAGCACACCTATGCTGCTCTGTAGAAACAGGCTTTATCTAAGGTAAAGAATCTTCAATGAAACACTGATCAAGATGTTGAATTTAAAACATCACAGCAGGTGAAATTTTTCTAGTATTCATCCTATTCTTTCTATTCTATTCTATTCTATTCTATTCTATTCTATTCTATTCTATTCTATTCTATTCTATTCTATTCTATTCTATTCTATTCTAAATACGTGCTACACAAAGAAGTTCAGAGGTTTCATAAACCTTGGACACCACAGGCTTTATAAAATGCTTCTGTAAGTCTTTTATTAGTGGTTTTTCCTCTTCTCTGGCAGTATTTGGAATGAGGTACCAGAATTTTAACATCTGCTTTAGCAGGGATAAATTCTTTCTGACTATGGGTATTTCCTAGACTGCAAAGGATGGAAGTAACAACTGTTTTGAGTCAAGAAAATTGCTGTGACTCAATTTACTGCAGTATCTTGACAGAGAATAATGGGACTTTATTTGATTCACTAAGTATTATTTACTGTAGGAGGAACTACAGCTGCAAAGCAGGTATCAAAGACTTTAAGGCAATGATCATCTTAATCTAGCTAAAAGAGAATACTAATCTTATATGAATGCATGTGGAAAATATGCATTAAAAAGACACTTTGCAGAGAGGTTAAAGCAATTGAAAAATACCTGGTCCAGGAATTGCTCAGAAATTTGTGCAAGAAATCCTCTATGTTGTTGGGAGGGTGACAGGGATTATTTTAATTTTTTTTTATTTTATTAATGGAAAGCAGTTTTCCCTGCTAGGAAACTGCTCTGACCACAAAGAGCAAGATTCACTATGAAAATATGAACATGATTCTGTTACATGACTAGTTTCATGATGGAGGGAGTACCTCTTAAAGCTCTGTATGCTGAAATGAGGAGATTAGAGAAACATCTCAGCTTTCATTTAATGTGAGACACTGATCTCTCCTATGTGCAGGGGAACCAAAACAATATTCAAGTTCAAAAACAAGACTGGAAGTTTATCTTTTACTATTTCTAACCTCATTAATATAAAAATCAATTTCCTGGCTTCACAAGGTCAAGGCTCAGGGTTTAGCAGAGTTGGGAAGTGTATGCTTCCATCCATGGTAAAGACACAGGCAGTCAGGAAGATATTTCACTGTGTTAACATTCAGATCAGATTGAAACAGCAAAGGAGGGACATTTTCTTTGGGACATGTAAATGTTGCAAAGCATGAAAAACTAGGAAGTTTGTAACTTCTCTCACATGCACATGATCCAGGAAATTACTTCTGTGTCCCATCTGATAATTCTCTCTCAAATGGTCATGAAAGAATAAAATTTCAAACACCACCCAAAGGAAGAAGGGAAATACAGGTTTGTTTTTTTTTTTTTTATGTCAAGAAATCCTAGAAGGAAATACCTTAGGATATTTCTGTGTAAAGATACAGATTCAAATTCATCGTAAAACACCTTATTGGTGCAGGTGGAGCAGAGCACAAAGGTGGTTTATACTGCCATGGCAGTTGGAAATAGTATTAACTTAAATGATTCAAGTTCCTGCTGTTGGCTAAAGGGAACAGTTGATATGGGGACAAGCAACAGTATTCTGTATCTTGGTCCTACTGTGCCCTGCTTTTGAATAAAAAATGCAACTACGGTTGATGAACTATGCAGAGAGAAGTTAAAATCATTAGCAAAGTGATAAAAAGTGTGTTGAATGCAATTCAGCAGAGTTCTAGCCTCAGTCTTGTCCTATACAAAGTTCCACAAACCATCTCTATAGTGGAACAGGTGATACTCTTCATATTAAGTCAGTACAAAACTCTAAGAGATTACATTAGACACATGCATTCTTGGCAAATAAGACAAATGGCCCAGAAAAACAATCAAATTAAGGCAGAAAAATGGGGACAAATGCAAAGTATTAGAGAAGGAAAACATTTAAACTGTTTAAGAACAAAATGAGGAACAAACTAAGGTCTGATCATAAAAGAATAGCCAACAAATGTGCCAATTTGACAAAAGGATATATGGCAGGAAATGCAGCCTGCAAGGACACATGACAGTTCTTTGAGTTGTGCAGCTCCAGCAGTATCTTGACAAGTGTATTTGGTACAGATTTGAACATCACATCTCTAGAAAAAGGACCATCTCTTGAAGACCCTCTGGAGGAAACCAAATAGGATGATATCAGGTCTCTAAAAAGGTTGTTCTAGAAGGAGAGAAAAGAAGGCTGTGAACAGTGTGGTCTGAAAAAAGAAACAGATTGAGACACAAAACTAGGCTTTAAGAATGCAAAGGACTGATAGAAAAAGTGAAAAAACCAAACAAACAAAACAAGCCCCAAACCTGATTTGCATGTCTCCTTCTTAGTAACATCAGAATGACCAACCCTGCTGTGTTTTATATGGCCCAGATCCCTGAAGTGATGCTTTTTCAATGCAATGTCATTTATGTCTCAAGGGGTGCTCCTCCTATCAAGCTGATCAGGGAGGAAAGCCATGGAAGTGGCAAGCATCCATTCAGATGGAATTTTGTAAAAATATACCACATACTGTAGTACACCTGTGGTCTGTTTTATAGCTACAACTGAAATTCTTTTTTGCCCTATCATTTACAAGTTTTATTTTAGTGCACTTTATTTATTCGATGGCATATTTAAAATTCAAGCTACTCATCGAGGAATAATTTTTAGGACTTTAATTATTGTATATTTGTGTAATTAAAGTAATTGATTCATTGAATGTTCAGATGAGGAAAGTGCCTAAACAAAAAAATGAACCTATTTAAAGGAAACAGAAAGTTTGAGACAGTGAACACAAGAGAATATAAATGTATTATTGAGATGCTATGAAATGTGTTTACTTGTGTGATTAAATTGTGGATCTTGATAAAGAATTTTTCAATTATATTTCCTCTTAATGAAATATTCATTAAACACTGCTTGCATTTTTCTCTTTCTGTACATGGATACAGGGAAAAGAATGGATAGAAATGAGAAAAGCATATATATTGCAAAATCATATAAGGGAAACCAGTTCCATCTCTCAGAAACCCAGACAATCACTATGTTGCTTCCTGACAGAGTAAAGCAGCAGGAGAGAGCTAATGAGGCAAGTCATCCATTATCATTGCAGTGCTTAGCCTGATTTAGTTATCTGAATCAAAATGACAGATTCAGGAGGAAGGCTCCTGGGAACTTGACTGAAAATGTTATGTTGATGTTACCATGCATTGATCAATCTAGTAGAGTGCCTCTTCGTCTCTGTGCCAGCAATGAATAGAAACAAAAAAGCAGGGGTTAAGGGTCATGCTTTTGGAAAACTGATATTGGGGAAGATATTTTCTTTATAAACAAGTTCTGTTAAACACTGAAATAAGCTTCATGCCTAGGAATACTCATGGCTCTTCAAAATATGGGAGGTTTTATAATGTAATTTCAGCTTGTCAGGAACAATTTTTCTCTTTCCTTTTAGGAGTGCTTAGAAATTTATCTTTAGCAGCTACAGCCCATGTCACTGCTTGCTTATTGACTTTATTCTAACATGAAAAGGAAGAAACAGACTTTAACTATTTCAATACCAAAAAAAAAAAAAAAAAGCCTCTCGATACTTAAAAAAAGAATTGTGCTTACATTTTCATAGAGTATTCATCTTACTAGATGGGCAAAGTTCATCTTCATAACAGTAAATATTTTTAGGAAAGATGCAATCCTGAAGAAAAATAGTAGATATTGTCTGAAAAGTGATGGTGACTAATTTTGACCAGGAGCTGAATGTAGAGCTGTGTTTGTTTCAATGATAGATCTAAACTGGGGTTTCTTGCAAAATGAGTAAAGGATAATTGAAAAAGAAAACAAAACAAAACAAAAAACCTCTGGTCCTTTAGAAGAAAATTGAGTTATGAAAAAAATAAAGCAGTTTGTTGCTGTAGCTGTCAATATTTGATACCATTCCAGAAAGCACGTTAGAAAAAAAGAGAGCCATCAGAACATTTAACTGTGGGGAATACTCAGATCAACTCCCAAAGGTTGGATACCTCTTCAGGGTAAGTAAACTCCTTCTCAAACTTGTGAAGAGTTCTGTGTTCAATGACTAAAAGCTCTCTTTCAGAGGAAATTTTACTGGTGTGTGGTTTTCAGCAAGGACTTATTGGTTGATTTTGAAACAGATTGTAAAGTTTTTGCTATTTCCCAGGAACTGTACTCACTCACTCATCTTTGAGGCCACATGTGTTCCAGGCTAGAAAAAGTTATCTGAAACAAAATGAGAAGTCAATATGTTCTGAAAAGGGTAACTGGACTCATTCTACCTTGTTCCTGAATTTCTGGAAATTCTTGGGTTTACTGAAATCATAGAACCATATAATCATAGAATAACAGCAGTTTGAAGGGAGCTCTGGAGACCGTCTAGTCCAACCACCTGCTAACACAGGTATGCCTAAATCAGGTTGCACAGGAATGTGTCCAGATGGGTATTTAAAGTCTTCAGAGGAGACTCAAATGGCTTACTGATCTCCAAAGTATCCATCAGCCCTATTCTTCAGTCATTCAAAAGGTAGATTTTGTTCAAAATGGAACCTGGAAAATCCAGTACCCCAGGCAATGAGAAATTCCAAACCATGAAGATTACATAGTAGCTTTCTCTTTTATATCTGAAATAAGAATTTGTAATAACAATGACCATGAAACTCAAGCAACTGCAGCCAAAAGGCACAGTGTCACCTAAAATGGGATTATTTAGGAAATACAGTATTGAACACCTCTAAATAGGGATGCAAAGAGAAAGAAGTTTGGAGAAGATAAGACTCTTGTCCCAGATTTATAACATTTACAGTGCAAACTTTCATGCAACTATTTTTCTTTTTGGAATGAAAAGACACTTTAATGTTTCTCTGTAGAAAGTAAACTCTCTTACAGTTCTTAATCTTAAATCCTTCAATCCTCCTGTCAACAGAGTATTCACTTCCTTCAGTAACATACTGTGAGAACCCAAGGACTCTATTGTCTCAACACAATGGGTGTAGCAGGGCCTGGCTGATGGCCCTTGATGACTTTCCTGACCTTATATTATTTCAAACAAGGTGTGACATACCTGGTCTGAATAAACAGGGTGATGGTTTTGATGGCCCTTCACAGCCCTCTCAAGGAGAGCTGCTGGCCTGTCCAAAGGCTTAACAATAAAAAGAGATAATATCTGCAGATGCGGAAATTTCCTCTTTCCTTATTTTAAAGCTGCTGCAACAGCGCCATGGAAAGGCCAGTGACAGATATTGCACTGCAGGGACCTGGTGCACACCTCTCTCTTTGTGATTTGGAAAGACTGTCCCCCCTCCCCCAAAAGGTATAAAAGGGACCACAATTTCTACGGTCCACCTGTTTCATCTACCACAGAAGACCTTGCTCGATGTACAAACCCACCACCAAGAACTTGGACTATGACTGAAACGTTGTGGGAACCAAGAGTGGTGATATCTTTCTTTTTCTATTAATCTCTCTCTCTCTCCCTCCCTCTCTCGCTTTTCCCTTCTCTTTTTCTTCCCATTTTCCCTCTGCTATGGTCCAACTAAGTGTCCTTAGGGTACAAGTGACCAAGGGCTGTCAAGTGACATGGGCTGTCAATGTGCACTTGCAGCCCAGAAAGCCAACCAGATCCTGGGCTGCATCAAGAGAAGTGTGGCCAGCAGGTCAAGGGAGGTGATTCTCCCCCCTACTCAGCTCTGGTGAGACCCCACCTGGAGTACTGCAGCCAGTTCTGGAGCCCCTATTACAAGAGGGATCTGGACATGCTGGAAGGTGTCCAGAGAAGGGCCACCAGGATGATCAGAGGGCTGGAGCACCTCTCCTGTGAGGACAGACTGAAAGAGTTGGGGCTGTTCAGTCTGGAGAAGAGAAGGCTCTGAGGTGACCTTATTGTGACCTTCCAGTATCTGAAGGGGGCCTACAAGAAAGGTGGGGAGGGACTTTTTAGGCTATCAGGTAGTGATAGGACTAGGGGGAATGGAATAAAGCTGGAAGTGGGGAGATTCAGGCTGGACATGAGGAAGAAGTTCTTCTCCATGAGAGTGGTGAGAGCCTGGAATGGGTTGTCCAGGGAGGTGGTTGAGGCCCCATCCCTGGCGGTGCTTAAGGCCAGGCTGGATGAGGCTCTGGCCAGCCTGATCTAGTGTGAGGTGTCCCTACCCATGGCAGGGGAGTTGGAACTAGATGATCCTTGTGGTCCCTTCCAACCCTGACTGATTCTATGATTGTAAGGGCTTTCATTGGATCTTATAAATCTAACTCTTCAGGCATTTGGTGTTGGTTCACTTTAATTTACTCCAAGGGAAATGGTTGAATCTTAGTACGACCATCCCCCCCTCCCCTCTGCTGCCCAGGGGTGGCTCCGGAAGCTAGGTAGTGATACATACTCAACCACAGGAAATGGGCAGCATGCTGAAATTTGTGTAAACATGTTTCCAAAAATGGATTTTGGAATGAAAATATTTGCTTTTGCATTTTAAACAGATCATCTTATGTTGCAGCTGCTGTAGGATGACTTAACATAGTATTCTTATTTTAGAAATAGTTGAGAGACTGCATAGAAGGCAGAAGATGTGGGCTTCATTTCCACTTACTCTAAAGGGTTTTCCTGTGTGACTTGGGGCAAACAATGTGACTTTGTGCCTCTGTTCTTTATCTATTTCATGCTACTCCTTTTCCTCATCCTCTGTCTTTAAAATGTAGACTTTAAGCTGTCTCAGTTCATAGCTGATCACACTAGTTAAAGTACTTCATATACCTCATAATCCGGACATACACTGCTTTGTGTGGGTGGTCATAACTGTTCTTCTCCTGCAACAACAATCTAATATAGACTAATCTTGTACCTGGATTTGAAACCACCACCACCCCCAAAAAAAGAAAAAAACAACCCAAACAAAAACCAGACAGGAAAAGGAATTATTTGCTATATAACTCAAGGTCTCTTCAGAGATCTAGCTTTATGTTTGAAGTCACTGAAGTAGATCTAACCTTTTCCCAGTATTCAAATAAACTGCCTTTTTCAGAAACTCCAATTGTCCCCTCTACCAGAAATCACAAAATAAATCAGATTTGAAATAGTTTTTAATGAATAAAAACCAGTATACTTTGTGTGCACCCATGGTATTTATGACTGGCTAACCTTAGTCTCAACTTGAAAATATGTGCAGAAAGACCTTGTGCCATCCTAGTATGTCAGAAAAGGTATTATGCTATCCTGCTACATCATACTCACCTCAGTTTTTTTGTTCTGCTTGTAACTCAACTACAGATTGAGTGTGGAGCCTGTAGGAAGCTAACCTTAATGTGTTTTCATGTATTTCTTACAGTTTGTAAGATTCTGCCACTATTGCTGCTGGAGGCTATAGGGAGGTTATGGCAGCTGGAAAATGCAGTATTTTTAAAAATATAAAGTGATTAACAAATATGAATTTATTTAGAAAACTATGTAATTTGTCAAATTTCATTAAACATCCTCATCTTTCCTGGTAGCATAATACGTATTTCTATTGTACTAGAATAGAGTTTCTAGAGTACTGCCATCTGAGTGTTCTGTCACAAATATGGCAAAGGATTAAGAAAACAAAACTATAATTTCTAACATTCTGTGATTCTGTGATTTCCATTTTGGACTACTTGGCCACGTTGGCTGCCGTAGTAAACATCTCTAATAAACATCCTTTGAAAAAGTCTGAAGATCTCTTCAGGAGATTACTGCCTTGGGTTGGATTTTAGCAGCTAAACAATCATCCTTTTAAGGTAAGATTCAAGAACAGGTAAGGATTAAAGAAAAAATATAGTCTTAATTAAGAATTTAAAATATCTTTTTGTGGTTTCCTCAAATTTAGGTACAGGTATTTGTTATTTCATCCTTAAATTAGTCTAACGATAGTACTGTGCACAAGTAACCTTGTCTCCTCTTTTGGGCACAACCAACAAATTATAAAGTAGTGGCTTTATAAAAAACTTGATATCTTCCACTGAAGTGTGTACCATTGCAGTTTGTTAAACAATTCACTATGAACTACACACTACCAGACGCAAGTCATGCAAGTTTTAGTCTGTAAGACACTTTAATTAATGTAACAGACCTCCTTATCAAGCACCTGGATGACAGAGTTGAATACCTGGGAATCACCATGCTCTTAATAGAATGCCATTATGCATAATGCTCCAAGGGAACACCTGGCACAGGTAATGTTTGCATAAATAGAGAAAAAAAATCAAAGCTAAAACTTCACAGAAAACCAAGGAATTCGACCATGTCAAAAAGGCTCAAAGTGCTGATCAAGTCTTATGGATTGGAAGAGACTTTTTTTCCATGAAAAAAAGGAGCTTAGCTTAATTTTCTTAAATTCTTCTGCACTCAAAAGAACAGGATACTGAGTTGTTTTTTCTTAAGCAGAAGTTAAAATACATGCTATTAACTATACCACCTAATTAAAACCATCTACATGATGGTAGATTTCCAGAGATAGAATAACCTTCTTGAGGATGGCAGAGCAAAAAATAAATGTAAATGTCTGAGTGCTGATCCCACAGGATCATGCTTTTGTACATTGTGACACTATTTTTAATAGAAAACACATTACTCAAAAATAACACATTACTCAAAAATAACACATTACTGAATAGTTACTTTGCTTACTAGAGATAACAAACACATTTGTGTTTATACAAAAGAGGATTCCTATTTTTGAAGAGCAAAAAAGGGTTTAACAACCTTTTTAGCGCTAGTTGTGTTATTGCTAGTGTTAGTAACGCAGTCTAGACACAGGTAACTCAGTCTAGTGTGAGCTGACTAAAATTATTCTTTTAATAGTGTAAGCCATTGCAAATATCAAGGTTGGAATGGAGACTTGCCACATGGATAGCTTATTGACAGAAGGGATATGAATACACATATTTTACACGATCATAAAGGGCTGTAGAAATTGTTATGTAGAAACATAGCATCATAGAATGGCTTAGGTAGGAAGGGACCTTAAGAGATAATCTACTCCAACCTCCCTGCCATGGACACTGATGCCTCACAACTAAACTTGGCTGCTGAAGGCCTCATCGAGCCTTGGCCTTGAACACCCCCAGGGAGGAGGCATCCACAACCTCCCTGGGCAGTCTATTCCAGCGTCCCACCACCCTCGTAGTGAAGAACATCTTCACTCCAAACCTACTCTCCCTCATCTTAACACCATTCCCTCTTGTCCTATTCCTAAACACCCTTACAAAAAGTCCCTCTCCAGCTTTCCTGTAAAATCTCTTCAGGTACTGGAAGGCAGCTATAAAGTCCCCCTGGATTCTTCTCTTTTCTAGGCTGAAGAACCACAACTCCCCCAACCTCATAGGAGAGGTCTCCCAGCCCTTGGGTCATCTTTGTGATCCTGCTCTGGACTAGTGCCAACAGCTGTCTCCTTCTTGTGATGGGGACATCAGAAGTGGGTGTAGTATTCAAGGTAGGGGCTCACAAAAACAGAGTAAAGGGGAAGCATCACCTCTCTTGAGCTGCTGGCCACACTCCTCTTGAAGCAACATAGGATATGATTTGCCTCCTAATTTTTTTTGATTAAGCAACAAATGGGATACAGAGAAGTTATTTTGGTCCATCATCTTTAGTTACAGATACACTGAGCATAGTGAAGGTGATAATCCAGCTTTCCTTCCTGTCTTGATAAGAAATTTCACTTTATTTTATACCAATACTAATTCCAGTCTATCAAAGCTTTATGTACTCTGATGGAACAGTACCTATTGTTATGACTAGCAAATTATAGAAATATCTTTGAGTAAATTCAGAAATTATGTTAGTTTTACACCAAGTGGGTATAAAGCAGAGAAACATGGTGCATAAAGAAATGATAGCTGGTATAATGAATTCTGATGAAATGCAAGATTCTTGATTACACATGCTAAAATTACTTCTTGCCCTTTTTTTATACTTTTCATACTTTTCAGTTTCTTCTTTTCATTAGTTTCCTTGCTACACTGTTTTTTTTTTTTTCTTCTGAGATGTGACATAAGTTGCACAAATGGAGTGAGTGACCTAAAGGCCCTTAAAAACAAGTCTAATCCCATTTACTGTAATGGTGCTAAGGAAAATGGTCTCTTCAGTGGTAAACTTGAGACCAGAATGCAGTCCTTAAAACCATTTACTGTTTTTGTTTCCATTGAAAAGGTGAATGATACCCATTATAACTTGCATTTCATTGAGGAAACATATACAGACAATAAGCTCCCTGTTGCATTAAAAAATAAAAGCCAGAGCAACTCGAGTATTGTCAAAGGAGATAGTTTCTGCTTTAAACCAGTCCCAGAGAAAAGTTAAATTTCAGATGAATTGTATCAGAGCCAACATAAATCTTCAAAGTACATAGCCACTTACTTTTTTGTCTCCTCATTGGGGGAAAAAATTGACTATATCCTTTCCCTGTTTAAAGATATTTCCAGATTGTCTGCCTAATTGATTGTTTTTTTTATTCCACTTATCCTTGTTGTTGAGTCAGTAATTTATTGACTATGCCCACCACCTGAAATGCAGAGAGAGTTTGGTTCATGTTGCTTAGTACATAGTAGTCCAATTTGACTTAAGAAGTCTTGTTTTCATATTAGCTAGTATATTAAAAATGATCCCAAATCCATCAGTTTATTTCCTTCTAGGAATTTCCATGTAATGTGGATTAAATATAAATATTTATACAAAAAGAGCACTGAATTAACGACAGCTGAGAAGTGAAAGACATTTATGTTTCAAGTCTCACAGTATGGAAAATTGCAGGCTGTATTCTGCTTGCGTTATAAAGTCTCTTGAAACCTGGGAGGAATCCAGAGTCTCTAGAAACACTCTGTAATATTCTTACAGAGCAAATCATGAGGACTTTTCTTCTCTGTTTCTCTGTGTCCAGGTGTGTCTATGGCAGTGTAATAGAGGGCAGGCTTTCAAATTGCACTTACTGTTAGCTGGTACTGAACAAAAGAGAGGATCAGATTCCAGAAATAAAAAGCTTCTCAGTGTTCTTGGGCAAAACAGCATGTACAACAAATGCCCTTCTGCTTTTTGTTTGTTTGTTTGGGTTTTTTTTGTGGTGAAAAACCACCAACAAAGAAAACCCCACAAAAGTTTGTGACACGTTAAGCTTTGGTAACATTTTCATTCTTATCTTCAAATAATCGAGTAAGCCTCCTCTACTGCAATGTGATTCTCTAGTACTGCAAGAATTCTTTTTCTTCCTGGTTTTCTTTACGTCCTTGCATTTAGTTTACTCATTCCTTCAAAACTAATGAAGTCCTGAAAACAGAACAGTATATCAGCAGTAGCAGTTTTAAAAATTGCATGGGTCATTCTGTAGCCATCAAAATGGAAGTAGCCCATCTATAAGAATAGCAAATTTACTTCACTCGCAAAATATATCAAGCTACAGTTGCTTGTGTTTTCAAATGTACAGAATATTATTTAGATACAGTCACCTCTGTATTATTCTCTTTCAGTTTTTTTCTTTTGGTGTTGCTTTAATGTGTGTCTAGGATGTCAGTTCAAGGTGGAGAAGGGTGATCTGGAGAGTACATAGTAGAGAAATCTTGGAGATTCTTTTGCCCATTTTATTTTTGTAAAAGACCCACAACAGCTTCAGGAATGCTGAGGCTGTCTGTGAATTAAATTGAACTTCAGCCAGTATGTTTAACAAAAGGAAATTGAAAAAAAAATGTTTAAAAATGTTATCATTTTATGCAACTTTTGACTGTCTTGGTGGCTTTCAAGGATTCTATGCTCTCAAACATTAATTTTTGGTTTAATAAAAAATATGATGATATATGCAGATTTTTTTTCCACTGAGGATAATCTAGTTTAGATGAATGTAGCTCATTTTTTTTCCCAATTTTTTGTTTCTTTCTTTCTTTCTTTCTTTCTTTTGTTCTATCAATGAACTGATAAATCCATCCGCTGCTTGTACAGTTTTGGCTTCATGTTGTAGTAGTGTGGTGGGCTGAAATTCCCCTCCCACATTAACAACACCAGACTAGCTCAGTTTGGAAGCAAACATAGCTGTATTTACAAGCAAAAAGCTACAGTCTACAATGAATATATACAAAATATACAGTGTTTATAAATATGTACCACTAACTGAAACAGCACAAAACCCTCCTGGTCAAAGCCAGGAAAGCTGCACCCCTGCATCCCCTTCCCTGCCTTCCCAAGACCCCCCTGGCAGAAGGAAGAAAGACAGGAAGCAGAGAGGTTGTTAGAACTTATCTTTCAAGGTCGGTATGTCAGTATGTTATCTCTGAAAGCAAAGCTAGAAGAACTCTGTTAGACCGCCCAGCAGAAAAACACTAGACTGACTAACAGACAGACTGAATTTTGTTTTAAGTACTGACTCTTAAACATTTGTATCTCTCTAATGGAAGTGTTTAGAATAATCATTGTTTTGATTTTTTTTACACCCAGTTGTGATTTATTTACATTCTTTTACTTTTCTGCTTGAACTCTGTGAAATGAAATTAAAGACATAGCCATAAAACCACCACACATGTCCACTTGCCATCCTTGAAACTTGGTTGTTTCCTTTGTCTGTTATTAATTACAGTGATAAAAGTTCAGCAGTGCAAAAATATTCACTTATTACAGTATGACCTCATAGTTTTCAAATTAAGCTGGCATTTTTGCATATGTCTAATTGAATGTCGTATTCATCCTGCAGATCTGTCTTAACATAGTGTGAAACAGAAGAACATAACTGTGCCAATACGCAGTCAGCACAAGTGCACAAATAACAATAGCAAAAAAAGTTTTTTGTTTGCAAACTGAAAAAGCAAAGGCTGAAATAATGAGAACTTAAACCATTTTAAAATCATTTCACACACTGTCTTTTCTACATATTTTCAGTTCTTGCTTTTAACCACAGGCAGAGAAGGAAAAGGAATGAATAATCATCTTGAATCTGTTTTGTAAGAGATCATGTCAGTTGCTATTAACTGTGATATTATGTTTCATTGGGCTGGTTGAAGGTAAACAGAAGATCACAATATTTTTTGCTTTTTTTTCTTATTTAGCTTTCTTATCTTTGAAATAAGATTCAGTTAAAACATTTCAGCTGACTTCAGTAATTTCAAATGTATTTTATTAGAATCATGATATCAAGCAATATATTTAGAAAATGGAAAACCTTTGAGAGGAACATAGGGATGTAATGACTTGGAATGGGGAAAAGTGCCTGTATGGTGGTATAAGGGTGTCACACCTGTAAGAATTAACATGAAGAACATGAGCTCATTCTGGCTTCACCTTATAAGCATGAGAAGATAGTTATGAACGGAATCAATAATCATTAGGAAAATATCTCATTCATAGGTATTATTTTCTATCAGTAGGCATGAAATAATTTTGTTATTTTTTTAATATTTATTTTATGGATGGAGCACAAGTTAACCAAGGTAAAGGATAGGTAATGTCAAAACCAGTAAAAGAACCTGACTTGCCTGACAACCAGCTTGAGGTTCTTCCCACCAGGCAATGTATTGTCTAAGTTATTCTTCAATCTTACTTTTTAACTGTATGGAAAAATGCAGCTCATCTACTGTGATTTCTCAGTTACAGTCACAGACTTTTGCATTTTTTCCCATATTGAAGACCAATCTGAGATATATATGTTACCACACATAAAAATTTTGAAAATGGTTTGCAGTAGTTTCGGTTTAGCATATATGACCCTACAATAGCAAGTTTCTCACACAGATGGACTTTTTTTGACTGACAGAAGTGTTGTACCCAACAATGCTATTGCATTAAGTAAATGCTTGTCTTCACCTATTCAGTAATTTCTGATATTATGGGCTCTGGTAACAGACAAAATTTCCTACAGCAGTGATGGCACAAATGTGGAGGAAGCTCAGTACTACACATACTTGAAAGAAGAAACCTGCAGTTTTCCACTGCTGAATGGGAAGATGCATGAAAACATTTTGATGCTGTAGAATATGTAATAAAATATAAGCTTTCACAGCATGGTATGATCAACAAACAAAAGACCCTGCTAAAGGTTAGGACTTTGAAATTCCATGTTCCAAAATAACCTGGATTTGCTAACATATTGGTAAGACTTGCATCCCACCTTGCTTTGAGGAAGGAGAGATCAGAGCTTTGCTTTTACACACGTGGGAAGATTCTTGTTTGAAAATGTTGTTGGCTGTTGAGAAGTGGCTGAGTGAGTGAATGCATTATTTGGAATAATCTTTTAGTAACTCACGACTTGTGTGTGGACACTTTTCTCAATTTTAGTAAAAAAAAAATATAAATCATGGCAATATTTTTGACAGGGTTCCTGACAAATAAAATATGAAATATTACATTAAGAAAGCCATGCTCACTTGGAATATCCTAATCAAATATCTCTGAGTCATCGTTGTCAAATGGCCCCTAATGGCTTAACTGCTAAAAGAAACTTCTCAGGTAATGGTTTTCAAAAAATCAGTGCTTGCTTGTAGTTCTCAGAAAGTAATGTTTCAGATTACTATTGTGGTAGATTAATAAAGTGGAGCAATCTTTTACTAAATAATGCATGAGTTATACTTAGTATACAGCAAATCAGGTATTGAGAACTGAGTTAATCTTAAAGGCTATTCAGCACTAGAGTATCTCTGCTACATTTACACACTATAGAACTACCCCTGGGATTTCACATTTCTTTCTACAATTTGAAAAACAAATATTTAAGATGTCATTAATTAATCTCCAAAGCCTGGGAAACACAGGAAAACAAAACTAATTTTTTGAGTCAATCTACTTTTATTGAGTGCAACCACTCATAACTGTGTGCTAGATAACTTCACCTGGCACAAATAACTGTAGGAAGGCAGAGAAGGATATAGGAGTCAATAAATTGCCTATAATTTTGACTTCTTTTCTTTGAGTTATCTCTTTGTGCAACTATCGTATGGACGGCCTTTCAGATAGTTGGAAGTGGAACAGATATTCCAGTGAGTTAATCTGACTGCAAAGAGGCACAATAAACTAGTAATGAAGAAACAGCAGAGACTCTGGAAAGCACCACCTGAGCTGTAAGTGTGCTTGATATGCCAGTAACGAGACCAATCAATGAAGCTAGACATAAATGTGGAAACTCACAGATAGATATGGAGGAGAAGGTACAAAATACAATAACTATCAGGAAGAACTGTCTCTCTGACAGGGTGGGCCCTGTTCAACAAAGCATGGCTTGGGCTGGGAAGAGTTTGTAAGTTTTGTTCTGCAGGAAATTTTAGAATATTGAGACATGTTTTCTTTCAAACTTGACAAAAAGCCCTATGTCTTTACTGAAGATAATCTACAGAAAGGACGATTTAGAAACATGGAAGTCATCTTCAGGATAACAGATAAACCAGTTTCACTACAGTATAGTGAAAGCATGTCTGAAATATCTGATCTATTGCAGTAGAACTATTATGAAAATGAACCATAAAAAACATAGTAAGTATTGTTAGATACATTATATTAGGTACTCTGTAATCCAATAATTAATGTTTTAGTATTTTATACCCATCAAAACAATATAAATAATGACATTGAAATATTTCATTTATGCTATTTCCACTCACCTCAACTAAACCTATTCCATGGGTTAGTTCTTCAGTTAGAGAGGATTCATGTCAGTCTGATTTTGTGTAGTAGAGGAAGTTCATGTATGTTTAAGATACCTTGCACAGGACGTGTATCATGTAAGATAGATCGGTTGGTTAAAGAGAAGTCTTGTTTTATTTGCTGAGGAAAATGAGATTGGGATGGAGGATTGATTGAGGAAAGGTAACAAAAGGAGTAGCTCCATGGTTAAAAGGATTGAATATTATACTGCAGAATTATTCTTATATATGATAAAGAATTCCTGCATTAATTTAACTGACCTCTCACATGCAGTCATTAACTGTGCATTCATCATATTCTGGGCTTGAGCTGAGATCATGGGGTCTGGTCTGCAGAAGTGTTTGGCTTTCACGGATTTGACACAGAAGAGCTTTGAACCTTTATAATGCTTTGCAACGCATGCTGGAAAATCAGATTCTATGCTTTCAACTTCGACTCTAAAAATCCATGAACACACTTGAACTCTTTGTCTTTCTCTACTACCTATAAAATAGGGAATTACACCATCTCTTCATATCACTAGAGTGCTATGAAGATTAAATAATTTTTCTGAAGCACCCTGATATCGCTCTTTGGGCATCATAGAAAAGCCCATGAGAAAATTAATCATCCTGTCTTCAGAATGAATGTGCACTACATAAATCCTAAGGCTAAATATTTGACAATGAGAATAAAATTTACTGAACAGATAGATTTTTTAACTTCTCTGTTCTTGCACTTTCTTCGACCATTCTGATTTTTTTTCTTTCCCCAAACCACAAAAGGTTTATCTCTTACATTTGCCAAAGACTCCTGATGATAACCATCTTCCTTTAGCTCTCCAAAATTCAGCCCACTATTCCTTCCCTGATGTGCTGTCACATCCCCAAAAGTAAACAAAAAATTTCCTTGATATATTCACTGATGTCTCATTCTTCCTTTTACATTTAATTTCTTTTGTGTAGTCTACCATTTCTTTAATTGTCTGCAGAGCAGAAAAAGTAATTTTTCATGTTTTTTATAGCCTGGTGCAATGAATTTTGATCCTGATCATATAATTTTGGTGATGTTATAAAAATAAAAATAAAATATTATTACTGACACATAAGCCATAGTTGTATTAGGATCTTACACCACATGCAGATTAGTTTAACTGCAGCTTCATCAACTTCCTGGCATATGAGAATTAAAAGAAAAATAAAAAAAAGACTGAGAACTGAGGATACTGTTTTGTATTTTCTTATTTTCCAGTAAGTTTAATAAATACAGTTTTTAGGAGATGTCTAGAAGACCACTGTGTAGATTTTCCTTTTAATTTACATAATTTGTTTACAAACATATCACACATGAAATATTTCAGGAACCATTTGCCTGTATTTTCCCTCCTTATAAATTCTGACCAAGTACTTTCCTTGCCACTTTTCTTAAGAAATAGTCCTTCAGCCCAAAATGCATCCTGAAATATCAGTCTGGCACACTAGCTTTGGTTAATGACTTCTCTTAGATAGAAAATGTTAGCTATGCCATACTAAAATGGATTTTTAAGCTTGTAGGGTCAGAAATAGATTATGTAGCTCTCTGAGTTTAACAGAGTTAGAAAAGCACACGAACTGAAAATCAGGTTCATAAAAAAAAAGCTCAGAATAGCTTTCCTGAGTGGCTTTTATATTTCCATAGGAAATAGTTATTTTATAACACAGCAACAATTGTCTATCTTTCATCAACACATATCTGAATGTCTCAGAAATCTTCAGAAAAAAACTAATGGGAAGATAAAATAGGGAGGAAAGACCAACGAGAATGCACATGATGATTTATGCACATTTCATCTTTGTCAGTTCCATTTGCCTTGATTTCAAAGGTGAAACAACCTCTTTGATGGAAATATACTTTATTAGATTAGCTGATTTATAAAAGTTCTTAATTGAATAATCTGACAAAAATGTTAAAAAAGAAAAATGCCTTTTGTTTGTATTGCAACTAACTATAAGGAAATCTCTATGTACTGGTCAAGGAACTGGATTTTCTTGTGATGAAAGTGTTTAAATGATTGACAAATCAGACCCGTTTCAAATTTTAAGACATCTGGACTGATGTATGTTAAAAATTCACATTTTGTTGTCAATGGCTACTTCTAAATCACCTCAGGGCTTCTAGGAAATTTTTGATCCACTGCTCATTTCTTCACTTCGATGAAGAACTGTGTTCATAAATCTGCAGTACTTTCTGGGAGATCCTGAGGAAAAATGATTTCAAAATCTCAGTCCTCTGAAATATTCTAATATTCAGACCAAATATACCCATTGACTGCGCTCTACAAACATATGTTCTTGTGGAACAATAATTTTGCACAGCTTTTCTAGCTTTGCATTGTTTACTTTAATTTCCTAGTTCTTCTCACTCACTGTAGTAGAAGTTTCCTCTTTCCCAGCCATGCCCATATTTTATATCTTGCAGTGGGAGAACCATGCAGTCGTGTTGTTGTACAAGACCTCATGTCAACAGGTGTGCTTCTGAGGCATTGAATGTAGCAGAACAACCTCAGACCTGCTGGTTCTGAGTCATTTCTGAACAGTGGCACTAGCATTCTCCACTCCTCATTAGAAACATCCCACATAGTATAACCTGAAGGTAGAGCTGTGACAGGAAATTGCCATTAGAATAATTTTGTGATGGAAAATGCCTTTTTCTCAAAATAATTTTTCCAAGGAAAAAATTACAATGGTTACCAAAAAAAAAAAAAAAAAAAAAAATCTGTAACTTCATTTCTCAATCTGTCTTTCACAGCAATCAGGGTGCTTCTTGATTGTCTAAGGATGCCAAGAACATTGTTCTGCCAATCTCTCCATTGCATTTGTTCAGATACAATTTTCTTTTCCAATAGATGACTACTTAAATCTCTCTTATTCCTGACATGTCTAGAAGGACTCCTTAACAGTTAGCGACATTCTCCTGACTATACACTTTCATTGAAGTCAAACCCACATGCCTTTTAAGCCAAGAGGGTTGTCATGTAATTGCTACTCCTCCTGCCACTCAGTGCAGTGAAAGTGTTAAAAATCAAATCACTATCAGTGATTTCAAATGGTGAATTTAGTTAAAACGTGGCCTTCTGTCCAAAAATAAGATTGTAAGATTGAGCTTGACATCTGAGTCAGAAACCATAAGAAAAATAAAATAAGTCCTTAGATGGTTCATCCTGATTGCACACACATTAAAAATACTTCTAGGGAAGAACCTGGGTTATATTTTACTTCTTCCATTTTGATGCCTTCCAGAACCTATGCAGTATTTATGTTAATGAAAAGGAAAAAAATAGTAGGAATTATTGAGAATAAAAAGCTTAATTTCGATAGAGTGATTTTTAAACAAACTTTTTTTTTTTTTTTAATTATGTAACAAATCACAGCAGCAGATTTGAGGACAGAAGACTATTTTATATCTGATCTAAGCTGATGAATAGATATCTCAGTGTTTGTTGCTATCTGAAATGAGCCTAAAACTTCAGAAAATCTGAAGCTAAATCTTAATTCATGATCAAAATGGAGAGCTAGGAAATACCTAACACATTTCAATCTCAATATTTAAAGCATTTTTTCCTGTAAATTAGCTTAATTTCCAAACAAAATCATCCTGCAATACAACCAAAAAAAAAAAAAATTACCTTTTGAAAAATATCAAAGGGGCATTGCAATAACTAAAAAGTCACAATCTCTTTATGCAAAATACATTTGTCAGAAATGACCTTTTCTCGGTTATAGTCTGTTTCTACAAATCATACTTTCCCAATATGAGATTTTATACACTACTAGAAGTCCCTTGGCCTTCTTTACGCTACAGTGATATTTGGAAGATAACTACCACTCCCTGCTTCTGTGATCCTGGACAACTCACAATAATGAACATTCCTTGGAGAGCCATGTTTCGTGTATTGTTTCAACGTCTTCCTCACACCATATCCATTTAACTATTTCAAAACCAGTTATGGAAATCACAGATAAACCTTTATAAAAATAAATAGTAGCAGAGTTCATCTCAGCTATCATTACTTATTTTAAAGTTAAAAAAAAAATAGGTAAAGGGAAATTCCGCTCAGCAGCTGAGGAACTGGAGTTGTTTAGTCTTGAGAAAATGAGGCTAAGACCTTATTGCTCTCTACAACTGCTTGAAAGGAGAGTGTAGCAAGGTAGGTTTTGGCCTCTTCTCCCTAATAACAAGTGATAAGAAGAGATTGTGGCCTCAAGCTGCACCAGGGGAGGTTTAGTTGGGTATTAGAAGAAACTTCTTTACTGAAAGGGTCACCAAACACTGGAATATGCTCCCTAGGGAGGTGGTTGACATCATCAGTGGAGAGTGTTTAAAAATTGCTTAGATGTATTGTTAAGGGGTGTGGTTTAGCACTAGACTTGGTAGAATTAGATAATGGTTGGACTCAATGATGTTACAGGTCTTTTCCAAACAAAATGGTTCTATGAAATTTTATTTCTCCATGGAAATACTACTTTTTTTGGCTCTAAACAGGGCTGCCATGGCAAACAGTGCACTTTTGTCTAACATTCTAGGCAATAATTTTGTCTCCAGTGAAACTCATTATTTTGTTCAAAAAGCTTGGGTAAAAAGAGTGCTTCAATTCATCCCAAATCTTTTTTCTTTTCTCTGGCTCTCTGAACAACATAACCCAAAGGCAGAAACACAAAAGATACTCTTCTCCCTTCTTTAAGGGATTTTTTTAATCCTATATAATAGTCAAGAATGTTATGCCTACACTTAGATACGGTTAATTTCCAGTGCCCTAAAAAGCAGAGTGCTGACTAAAGTGCACAACAAGTGCCAATGACTTTTTTCCCCCCTTTTTTTCCTTTCATATTCTCTGACCTACAGTGTGGGTTAATAAACACAGCAGCTTTCCAGTAAATGGTACATTTTAGCTTTCTGCAATGTACAACATAGCAAGCTGGAACTTCAATATGTCTTGAAAATCACTTAAGTGCTTGTCATCAAACCAAGGATTAATTGCTTCACAGTAAACTTGCACACGATGTATAGGTTCCAGCTCTCTGAAAAACATAGTGATCCTAGGACTTAGAAAGCTGCCAAGCCTGACATCTCAGGAGACTGAAAAAAATGTACTTAGCCATAAAATATAGAGATCACAGAGAGAGCCAGCTCAAGTGTGACTTATATCCTTCCATCAAGTCACTTCTCCAAGTGGCAAGTATCACTTCTAAAGTCGAGGGATCCTTTTGCCTACCTTAGATGTGCACTCTTTATGCCCAGCTGCAGAAAAATCTAGCAACTAATACCTGTAGCTGTAACTATTCTGGAAAAAAAAAAAAAAACAATGACAGATAAATAGTGGCTGTTGCTAGCATTTTCTAGAGGTGTGCATCTGTGTGATTGGTTAGTTTTAGTTACTTTGATAAAGCTGTTTGATAGATGGGCAATGAAGACAATTTCTCCTGCTTCACCACTACTAATGTCTGCACCTCTCTAGTCAAATGTAGTGTTTTCATACAGAATCATTATATTGATGTCTTCTTTTTCACAGCTGCTTCCTTAGACTCATAGAATTGTTCAGGCTGCAAAAGGCCTTTAAGCACATTGAGTCCCACCATTAACCTAGCACAGACAAATCCATGACTAGCCCATGTCCCTAAGTACCACATCTATATATGGTCTTTTAAATATCTCCAGGGATGGTGACTCTACCACCTCCCTAGGTCTATTCCAATATTTAACAATCTTTTCAGTGAAGAAAATATTCCTAATATCCAGCCTAAACCTTCCCTGGCACAATTGGAGGTGATTTCCTCTTGTCCTATCACGAAGGCAAACAGATAGACACTCATCTTACTACAGCCTGGTTATAGAGAGCGATAAGGTCAACCCCAAGCCTCCTTTTCTTCAGACTAAACAACCCCAGTTGCCTCAGCCACTCCTCATAAGACTTGTACTCTGAGAGACTTACCAGCTTCATTGCCCTTCATTGGATGTGCTGGAACACCTCATCATTTTTCTCAAAGTGAGTGGCCCAAAACTGAACAGAGGACTGCTGGTAAATGATTGAAAGTGGCTTGGTGACATTTCTGCTCCCTCAGTACCCTTGTGTGGATCCCACCCAGCCTCATAAAACTGTGTGTGTCTAAGCAGTGTAGCAGGTGGCTAACCATTTCCCCTTTAATTCTGGGGGCATCATTCTGCTCTCCATGCCTGTTTTCAGCTTATGGGACTGAGCACTCAGAGAAAACTGGTCTTACTATTAAAGTCTGAGACAAAGAAGACATTAAGTATCTCAGCCTTCTCCTCATCTTTTGTCACTATGATCCCTCCCACATCCAATAAAACAGGGAGATACTCCTTAAACCTCCTTTCACTGCTAGTGTATTTATAGAAACCTATGAAATTGTCTTTTATGGCAGTAGCCAGATTAATTGCTAGTTTGGTTTAGGCTTTTATAATTTTCTCCCCACATAACCCATGCAACATCCTCGTAGTCCTCCTGAGTTGCCTGCTCCTTCTTCCAAAGACTGTAAACTTTTTCTTTTTTTTTTTTTCCTGAGTTCCATCCAAAGCTCTCTTACTTCTCCCTGTCTTCTTCTCCTAACTGTAACTGTCCATTGAAATTTCAGTATAGATTTTCTTTTGCTCCATTTTGGATTAAATAAATAAGATAGACTGATAATAAATATGTTTGTGTAAGCAACATAAGAGTAGGATGACTTTTCTGATTCACACCAGAAGAGAATAACCTGTTGCTTTGGCTCTTCTCCTTTTTCAGGCCTAACCACAACAATCAAAGCCCACTTATCGAAGTGATGTGCAATCTTTTATTAGTCTAAAATATGGGCATCAATTATCTAACCTCTTAGTTTTCGCCTATTTCTTTTTTAATTCTCTTTCTTTTATTTTTTTCTTTCTTCCCCCCTCACCCCCCCCCCTTTTTTTTTTTCTTTCCCTTTTCTTTTTTTTTTTTTCCTTTTCCTTTTTCCTTTCTATCTGTTTCTACTATTAGAATTCATGCACAGGACAAGTTATTTAAGCATTGGAATACATTTATACTCCAGGTTGAAACCCCCAACCATGAAACTGCTCCCTGCAAATTTGATGAAATCTGGGTTTCATTTAAAAGTTCTTATACATAACAAACATAATCTAATGAGAAAGTGCTCTTTTATAGACAGCTTCATTGTGTCTTTACCACCTGCATGCAAATAAAGTAAAATGTCTTTTATAAACTAGCAAGAAATGCTTGAAAAGGATTGCATCTCAGGACAGGAACATGACAGGCAATAACTGAGATTCCCCAGTCATGTCTTATCTTGTATGAATGATAAATGTAATGACTTTTTCAAACTTGTCTAGATTTTCTAGTATGATACTTGAAATATGTATACAATCTGCACATGATCTTTCAGGCAATATGTCCCACTCCAACTAATTTTAGCAAGTATTTCTAACCTTTAAATATCAGTTTCTGTAGACAATTTACTCTCCCCAGTCCTGCAGGAACTGCTTGCACTGAACCAGCAACTGTCTTGTCACTGCATCAGACCACTGAGCTCTGCATGTGGCTGATGAG
Source organism: Indicator indicator (assembly GCF_027791375.1). Classification (NCBI taxonomy): domain Eukaryota; kingdom Metazoa; phylum Chordata; class Aves; order Piciformes; family Indicatoridae; genus Indicator; species Indicator indicator. The sequence continues at coordinate 15,389,179 of NC_072011.1, read as the reverse complement.
GTATTTCAATCTGCTTCAGGATTAACCTGTTCTTATACCACAATGCCTACAGTATCCCAACTGGAAAAGGTGATTAACTAATTTTTAATTTGTTTGTGGACAGAATTCCACTTAGAAAACAAACAAGCAAATCACTTCAAACAGAGAGAACACTCAAATCTAAGTGGCATATTTCTTCAGCTGATTCCCAATGCCCTTTCAAGATGAAAAGATCATAGCCAACACAAAAAAAAGGAAATAAAAAACCCCTGTGTGCTGTTTGCAAGGCTTAGAGGTCACTTGGCTACAGAGACAGCAGAATACAATGAAGGCTGCAGAAAACACTGCAGAGGCTAACATGGCCATTCGTTTAGATTTTTTTCTTCTGAGCCTCACCATTCACCACTGGCCTTCATTTTAACAAGAGCCTCTGTTCCTCTAACTAAGGATATGTTCTGTTTATTGTGTGGCTGGGGCTCCACTTATGTATCAGCAGCCTATCTGTGCTTCTCTTTGGAGAACAAACAGTTGGTCCAAATCAAAAGCAAAATGGCATGCTTAGCCCATTCAGCTGTTCTGGTGATCATATGACAAATCCGAAAGAATATGATGGGGGTCTTAAAAGACAAAGTCAGATATTATTCCCAGTGAAATCCTGTGCCTACATGCACCTCTTTCTACAAGTACAATCGGGGTCTTTGTCCTGCCATGAATCCTTGGAGTCAGCTTGCTTCTCCCATTGAAAAAACTCAAAACAAGTTCCCACACTTGTAGCAAGGCATCCTGAGCCATAAAGATTCTTCTGTCTCCTGAGCACATATCAATGCTTAGTCAAAAGCAGAAAATTAAAAACAAATTCCCTTTTCACTTTACTGACCTTTAATAGTTATAGTCTTAAAAGTGGACATGGCCAAATGCATTTACAACAACAGAACCTGAGTCTTTGCTACACAGAATATGCTTTCAAGAAAACCTTTTTCTTGTGCCTTGCTTTGTTTAAAACTTTCCCAGCTGCCTCTCTTGAAAGAAATCAGTGTTTGTCAACAAAAGTGCCAGGATACCAGGTACCTCCTGTACATTTTATCTCCTTGCATTTTCACTCTTGCTCGTACACACTTCCACCCTTACAGGGCCACTAAATTAACTACTCCCACATGCAGGCTGAGAGACAATCCTCATAACTCCTGAGCTATGATAACCTTGTTAGTGGTAGTCATTATGCAGAAAAATGCTGAATTGACCACCATTTTAAAAGGCACAGGTCAGCATTTCAAAGTCACCTTGAACACTATCACCAGAAATGATCTTTTACCCCTAAGCTATTCCATCTGCATTAAAAAAAAAAAAAAAGAAAAAGAAAAAAGGCTGAAAGAAGTAAAAAGCTGATGAAGCATAGTTCAATCTTAACATTAGTTTCTACACAGGCTCAACATTTCTTTCTATAACTTACTACTCATCTGAATTATTACTTTTTATTGTAACTACTTTGTTACTTATTATTGCACTATTTCTAAAGAATTTAAAGAATAATTAAATTTCCACTCTTCAAAATTTTTCTACAGATTCAAGCTTTATTTTGATTGAAACTAAAGGCTTAGGTAGAGAAACAATATTGGGATGATATGAAGGTTATACTGCTGTTTAACAGGAGGTTAAAAGAATCACTGTTTGTTTAGCTAGTGAAAAAAAAGGCCAAGAAGGAATAGAAACAAGTCTATAAATACATTAGCAGGGTAAACATCAGGAGGCAAAAGAACCATTTAAGTGAAACACCAATGTTGTCACAGCAACAAATGAATGTGAACAGCTGGAAATAGCTTTAGCGGGAAATTAGAAGAAATATCCCAAGCCATCAGGTTCTGGAAGAGAGCCTTCCAATAGGTAGGGGGAAAAAAAAATCCAGATAATAATTTGACTATAGAGATTATTAATGATTGAGTTTTCTGAAAGGTAAGAAAATAAATGAAAGAACTTCAAGGATTTTTCTCCAGCCTTAGTTTTTGAGATATTTTTTTTAAACGGTTTTATTTATTTTGACTTGCCATAACTGAAAAACCTGAATAGGATTTCATAAGCAGATTAAAGGAGCTAGGTATGGAAAAGAAGTTAATTAGATATCTAATTTTTGCCTAGTCTCCTTTGAAAATAGTGCTGAAGTAAATACTTAGTTAGATGTGAGTGATGCCTTGCTTTTGAAAAATTCAGTGCTCCTCTGGGGAAAAATTCAGGGAGATATCAGTAAAGTATGTTTGAGCATCCCTGCATCCTCAGGGTCAGCTCTCAGACACCAACAGTTATAAATGTTTACCTGCTGCAACCCACAGCCCAGGAGTCCAACTATCTGCAGTCCAATGCCCAGCTCTGTGAAACACAGCTGTATGACTCTAGCTCAGTTTTACTGTAAAAATTGTTGCTGAACTGTGGAAGGGTTCCTACATTGAAAATGTGCATAATAAGAAAAAAAAAGAAAAAACGCAGACAGAAGAGAAATTTTTGAGACACTTCTATTTACCAGCTCAGGGAATAAAGACAATAATAACAATGTGAAACAACATGAAATGCTGAGGAAAGGAAGTAAAAATCTAAAAGGCAAAACTTGCCAAGGACCTTGTTCATAGACTCTCTCCTCCCTTGCCTGGAGGGTGTCTACGTGTTAGTGGTTGAACATCTAACATATTAGTCTCAAGTATTAGCCAATCTACCTAACAAGCATATTAAACAGCAAATGCTGTATGCTTCTAAGCTGTGCATGGGTTGGTAAAAGGCACAAACCCAAGGTAATTCAGCAGAGGAAAATTTACTTTACATTAATAGGAATTGGAATATCACATTAGGAGCGAAGAAAGACCATATTAGGAGTGAAGAAGGCCAAGATATCTATTGGCAAATTCAAGTTTTGTCTGTTTAGACACACTAATGTTTTAAAATACTATCCTCCTGAACAATCTGGCTTAAATTCTTGCTACCACTAAGTTGCTGACAAGGCGTATGGACAATGTTTACAGCCCGTGGCTTGGACAGGAGCACTCTGTGCTGGGTTAGGAACTGGCTGGAGGGCCGAGCCCAGAGAGTGGTGGTGAATGGTGCCACATCCAGCTGGCAGCCTGTCACTAGTGGTGTCCCCCAGGGATCAGTGGTGGGCCCCATCCCATTTAATATCTTTATTGATGATCTGGATGAGGGGATTGAGTCAGTCATCAGTAAATTTGCAGATGACACCAAGTTGGGAGCAGGTGTTGATCAGTTAGAGGGTAGGAGGGCTCTGCAGAGGGACCTTGACAGGCTGGACAGATGGGCAGAGTCCAACATGATGGCTTTCAACAAGTCCAAGTGCCAGGTTATGCATTTTGGCCACAACAACCCCATGCAGAGCTACAGGCTGGGGACAGATTGGTTGGAGAGCAGCCAGGTGGAAAGGGACCTGGGGGTACTGGTTGACAGGAGCTGAACATGAGCCAACAGTGTGCCCAGGTGGCCAAGAAGGCCAACGGCATCCTGGCCTGCATCAAGAATAGTGTGACCAGCAGGAGCAGGGAGGTCATTGTACCCCTATACTCACCTTAGGCCACACCTTGAGTGCTGTGTTCAGTTCTGGGCTCCTCAATTTAAGAAGGACATTGAGATACTTGAATGTGTCCAGAGAAGGGCAACAAGGCTGCTGAGAATGCAAGCCCTATGAGGAGAAGCTGAAGGAACTGGAGTTGTTTAGCCTGGAGAAGAGGAGGCTCAGGGGTGACCTCATTGCTGTCTACAACTACCTGAAGGGAGGTTGTAGCCAGGAGGGGGTTGGTCTCTTCTCCCAGACAACCATCACCAGAACAAGAGGACAGGCTTGAGGTGAGGAGAAAGTTCTTCACAGAGAGAGTTGTTAGACGTTGGAATGTGTTGCCCAGGGAGGTGGTGGAGTCACCATCCCTGGAGGTGTTCAAGAGGGGATTGGATGTGGCACCTGGTGCCATGGTTTAGTGGTCATGAGGTCTTAGGTGACAGGTTGGACTTTGATGATCCTTGAGGTCTTTTCCAACCTTGTTGATTCTGTGATTCCATGATTTATTGTCACTGGCACCTTGAGTGTAGGCTGGAAGGATTCTGTGGACTGTGACTGTAAAGAGGAGTTAAAGGATTTCTACTTCCACTACAGGCCATGTTATGAAATTCCATATCCACACATGTCAAAAATTTTTCCTTTCAGATCAAAATGGCTCCTTACTCCCTCATATCATTTGCATTGATGAGCACGTTGATATCTAACTGGTGTTAGAGCTGCACAGCAAACTGCCTTTTTCATAGTAAAGAGGCATCAGTAATTAACAAGATGGGTACAACACAGAGTAATTTGCCTGGAGACTAACTTATGCTGTTGCTAAGAGAAGTAGCTAATAAATATGATTTGAATAGAAATGCTAATGAAAGAGAGCTGGATGCTTGTTATGTCATTTAACAATACTCTATATCCTTTCCAAGATTCTCTTTGTTGTTACTGAGGTCTATGTCTCTTTTTACTGCATATCAGATAAATGCTGTCACATGGTAGGAAACAGTGAACAAATGTAGTGGTTTAAGGTTATATTCAGCTGGACACCAACTACCTGAATGATTAATTGAAGGTTTATGCAAAATGCCATGAAACTCAGCATTTCTGTCAAACAGCAAAAAATCAATAGGAACACCACTGTCTTGGTCTGTTGTGCTTTTGTGAGAAATACAAAGGCAAATCAAGGGTATATTTTCAAACCTGCCAGGAAGTTGCTGTGATATGAAAGCCTTTTTTTCCCACTGAATTATAGCTTCTATTAATACAGTGGCATCTGCAGTAAGGACAGAATCTAATATGCAACACTCTTCCTGTGCCTTTCATCATCCCTGAGGTTCTCAATGTATTTTTGTTCAACCTTTAGTTAAAGATCATTGCCACTAAGCAATCAATTTTTGCTGCTCTCCTGGGTAAATTCTTAAGAAAGATTTAACACCAGTTATATAAGATTTAACAGCAGTTGTGACAAAAAAGAGGGACATTTTAGCACAAGGTATTTACATGTATGTGCAATGTTCGGTTGGCTTAGCCCATTGGGATATCCTGATGGAGGTTAATTTCTATAGGCAACTGACCACATACAAGACCAGCTTGTTTATAACTGATGTCCAGCCATCTGGGACTTCTCTGCTGGGATATTAGTGAGTAATCAGCTTTTGTCTTCAGTCTCTGAATCAAAAGCACTTGACACTTCAGAAGCTGTAGACAAGCATCTAAATTACCCAGCCACTATCCTCAATCTATTTTCAGCAAACCCATTACACAAACAAATCAAGAGACTGAGTGTTTCAAGCCAAGGAACTCAAACTGTATTGGAAAGTACCAGATAGCTAGCTTCTAATCCTGAGAGTAAATGTCAACAGCTTCAGTACTAGTTTTATCAGAGAATCAAGAAAACACTCTTTGTGGTTTTTTTTTTCCCCCTGAATAAAAGCTCCCAGTCCAATATGTTGTGAGATTTGTATGATCAAATAAAAGTTCTCTGAGAACTCTTGAAAACATTCACAATGCAAGAAGCTTCCTGAGTGCCATATGAACTCATTCTGAGGCAAATGCATTTACCAGAAGGACATAATGGATTTGTTCTTTAATCTTCTATTTGAAATACAACAGTCATAGAATTGGTGCTGACTAGCAGTATAAGAATAAGCAACACTTATAATCTGGATTCCCATTCATCAGTTTTTAATGTTATTCAAAAGTAAATAAAGGTCAAATCCAGAATGATTCACTAATTCACAGACATCATGAATGTCTAAATACTTTAGTGAAGTCTAATGAATGCAGATTCCAGTGACATCTCTTACTGAATGTTCAACATAAAATGATATCAAGAGTAATATGTCAGTATAAATACCAGATGACTTTGCATCCAAATTCTGAAGCTTGATTTGGAATACAGACTTCTGCTTCTGAACACGTTCAGACATAGCTGAGCGTAGCTCCTGTAAACTGAAGAGGACAGCAGCTCTTTGAAGCAGTCTGTATGAATGCTCCTGACTTAGAAACAAAGAACATGTGAGAAGAAAAGAAGCTTCTGCAGAATCATAAGTTTAATTCAAGAAGTAGAAATTAGATGCAAACTGTGCTTACTGTACTTGAAACAGGATAGACCTGCACTGTTCCATTGCCAGTGCTGACCAACTGACAATGACTTTTCCAGAAGCCCTCTTGATGGAGATGTCCACAGGACAGAATAAAAAGCTATTGAGATGTATGTGGTAAACCCAGTAGCTTCTCTGTATGAAATTCTCAATCTCCTTGGGAGATTCTTGATATTCTATTATAAGATGTAGTTCATATCAGCTCATAGAATTCATCTAATAAGTTAAGATAATTTCTTTAAGCTGATACAATCAGTAAAGAGAATATAGTCTTAAATGAAAATGGAGAGATGAAAATCTCCAAGGGGTGATATATCCTATCCTAAAATAATAATTCTTATAAGGAATAAATTGATATCTTGAGATATCCACTGCTCTCCCACATTCACCGTTCCAGTTAAGATAATGTTCCTGGGAGACACCTTCTATGTCTCACATGTTTAATTATGTGCATAAGGCCTCCAGATAAAGATAGCGGATCATTACATTACAGTTATGCAATGTAACTATACATCATTGTAAATCCTATAAACTGTTTTGCTTTCATTTAAGATGAGGTTGAAATATTGTCACTGGTAAACAATGAAGTAGTTAATAACTTTAATAAGCTTTATGACTATTCAGGAAAATTGCATATGTCTTTTGATCCAAGACAAGAACCTAACAGCTTAGTTTAAGTTTATCTTGAAGAAAAACTAAAAAGAATTTTGGTATTGCTTTTGATGGTGCAAACCTGTATATTTGGTCAAGTATGAAAAGGAAGATGAGCTCTTTTTCATTATTCAATACATGTAACTTATTTATATTTCTGTAAATTATAACAAGATAAAGTGTTATTTTCCTGACAGTCTAAATAAACTATTGTTAGTAAATAATCTGTACCAGCTTTAATTATGCAATAGAAATCAGTTAGCTAATCAGAAACTAAATATTGTGTATCTACAGGTCACCAGGTTGGAACTGTATCCAGTCTCACAAAGCCACAAAAGTTCAGGATTTTTCTGTAGCTGAATGCAATGAACTAAATATTTTTATTTTGAGGTTAGCTTTCCACTCAGATTCACGTATGATCAAGTTCTTTGAGTCAGTAGTGCTTGCTGGAAATTGTTTACTGACATAATGCAGAAGGCTGCTCTGTCTGATATTAAAAGGTTATCATAAAAAAAACCCAAAACAAATAAACAAAAGCAAACAAACAAAACAAACAAAAAACCCACAACCAAAAAAACCCCACAGGAAATACTGATTCTTTACCACTATAAAAGGGAAAAGAAGAAAAAAGGGCAAAATATTACATCCCTCAATCCATGCTATAAAGAAAACACTTCCTACATTCACACAGCAGTCTAATCTTCAGAGAATGATGATTGTAAGTTTGGTACTTTTTGTTTCAGTGCAAAATATCAATCTTTAATTGTGCATAAGTTCAAACATTGCTCTCTATGATTTTTTTTTCCTATAACTTTTACTTTTAAGACAGATTCTTCTATTCAGTAAGTGAAATTTCCAATCTACAATAAAAATACTGAAGTGACAATAAAAATATTATTACAAATTTCTGGCACTATAGCATAATAAAGGGAGAAGAATTTGCCATTGAATGTACCCATTGTATTGCCCTGTGCTGAATAACAATTGAGATGATTTATTCTTTCGGAGAGATTGTTCATTAGTAATGAAGTCAACCCATTGAAGATGTTGCCTGCCAGCAACGTGATTTTATGAAACAACTTACATTACATGCTAGTATTCTATCAGGTGGTCTATATTCCAGAAAATCATCATCTATTTACAAAAATTTTCACAAAGATTTCCCCCTTTGCTCATTCCTTTTGTAGTTGATCAAAACTGCTTTTACTATGACATAATTCATGTTTATCCCATCTTTTGCAACAAATCTGTTGTTTCTTTTACACTCTTGGAGAGTTTACTGCAATGGCTGAATGGGTGTTAACGTTTTAGGGAATACTTTTTTAACTTTCCTTTGACTCTTTGGACTTTGTCTAATAAAAGCTTGTTTATAAAATTTTTTGATAGTAACTGAGTTTGGTGAGAATCTTTTACTTACAAAAGTAGAATTCGGGGTAGTCATTGATGAAATGTCAGTGAAGTCACAAATGGGAAAGATTTGAAAACAGTCTTTTCAAAGGTCTGTTGAAGTCCTGGGAGCAAGATTCATTTACCCTTCTTATTCTTGCACTTCCACCTGCCAGCTCATTTCTCAAATAAGAATACTTAATAGATGTCAGTGTTGGGATTTAAAATTCATTGTAAGACTTATGAATCCTGCTACAGGGTCATGAAAGCCAAAATGACAGACACCTTTCATCCCTGTTCAGGGAAGAAACAAAATCTGACAGAGAGCAAACGTTAGTTTTCTTTTAACCCTAGCAACACGGAAAAGTTAGTCATCTTAATACAACACATATATCTCATATTGTTTAAAGTTTGCCTATTTTATTTAAATTACATTGCATGTTTGTATTTTTTTTATTTAATTTAATTTTTTATTCTTAGTAATATTGTAAACACATGGGTTTCTTTAATTGTTTTTGTTATGGACTCTATATACTACAGCCTACACTTTTTTTCATTGCATAGCTTTCAGTGTAATTCTTAAGAATAGGAAAATAGAATAGGAAGTAGTGGAATTCTTTATTTTTTTTTTCTGGTAAATAGAATGTGAATTAGATGTGAGGAAGGAAGAAAGTCTCCTAAAATTTATTCAACAAGATTTAATGAATACAGCACTCAAGGAGATGTGAAAATGTTCACTCCTGTAGGAAAAGGAGAATTTTCTTCATGTGACTGGCTCTCCAAATGACTGTGGCTGCTACCGAAGTGTGTGTTATTGTGAGGTAGCATGAAAACAATGAAAAAGAAAACAAAAGATGGAGCCATAAGGTCTGACCTCTGAAACAGAGCTGCTAGGCAAAAAATGCACTCCATGCCTCTGGTCACAGAATTCTGTCTTAAATGAAGACAAACATACTCTGCAGGTTGAAGATTTTTTTTTTTATTTGAAATCTGCACATAGCATGCAAATGTTTTTCCTGTGTTTGAATAGGTAAGGATTTCTCTCCTAAATTACTTTGACCTTATGGGTATTTGAGAAAAGAATGAAGAGGACTCTTTAGGAGAGCAGCAAGGCAAGAATCTGCTGACTTGGACCTATCTCACTGCCTTTGGACACCAGCCCCCAGTTATGGAGCTGCGCAGGCTGGTGGGCAGCTAAGAAACCCCGGTATTTTACATATTATAGTTAAAGAACCATCTTTATTTGAAGAGCACTTGAACTGAACTACATTAAAAAATGCCTTACACAAAGATTTGAATGTAGATTCTCTTCCTGTGAGCTTAATTGCTAACTAAAGAGATTATACTGTAAATAATAGCTGTTGTCTTTTATTATGGAGATAATGGCGTATTTAAAATGGAATATATAAATTAACGACAGGGAAGGGTAAGACAAATGTGAAATGAAAAATATAGACCCCTTTGTTTTTGTAAGGTTCAGTATATAAAAAAATCTGTTTGCCTGATATCTAATTAAATTGTTACTCTATAGAATATATGGGTGAGAAACTTCCAGCAGCTTACCTTTAAGAATTTACCTTAATTTTAATCATAGGCAGTAATTAATCCTAATTCAAGATTGTTGATTTAGCTCCGGGGCCCAAAGACACCTTTGTTGAAAAGTAGAGTAATGTGCTGGTAAAGACACTACTCCTGCCCTCTTTTTCCATCACAGTTCTATGTTTGGTGATGTTCATCATGGCCATATTGGCCAGACAGTGAGAGCAGCTACTTCAGAACCACCTTGGCCAGCAGTAGATAGTGTACAAAATGTTTCCTGAGTGTTTTCCCTTTGCCAGGGGAGCAGAAACACATGAGGAGATGACAGCTTTCACTGGACAGGCTGATGAGGTGTGGGTGTTGTCAGGGCAGTGAAGCCCACACCCTCACCTTCAAAAGAAGTCCTCCAGAGCTCAGTGACTAGGTTGGCAAACAGTGTGTGGGACATCAGCCAGGCCCAGGTGCTGCAGTTCACACAGAAGGGCTTGCAGGGAAGGTACTGAAGCTTGGCCAGTTCCACCAGGGAGTGATGGTATCCACCCAGCAGAAGGTCAGGACATCCCTGAGCCCTGAACCCACCAAGTCCGATGTGTCTTCACAGATGGAGCTCCGATGGAAATATGCTGCCACCCAGGTGTCTGGCTGCAGGGTGTACACCATTCTTATGCTGATGTCAGATGCCAGCAATGAGCAGTGAGTGAATGGGAGGTGTGCCCAGGTAGAGGAGCTCCTCTGTTTAGTGATGGCACTCCAGGAGGAGATAAAGTAGGTTGAGGATGATCAGGGAATGTGAGGGAGACTGTTGGAGTCGCACTCTACAGTCCCTAAAACAACCTCAACAGGCAGATGGAGGTCATGATATGGAAAACTCCCTGTTCTCTCTCCATCTTACTAAACATTGTGACTTAGAGGATAACAGGTAACGGCAACAAGTTCCTGCGTGGTGCAGCAGGCGCCTCAGCTGTGTCTCCCCGGTAACTACTGCCCCTTCCCTGGTGCAAAACAGGTACAGTGCTTTGCAAGGGGATGTGAAGGATTACAAGGATGATGGTTCACCAGTTTAGAGGTGTTTGCTGAGGTTTAGGTGGTCTACACCTCACATCAAAACCTCTTCAGTAAAGAATAAAAGATGGGTCATAGTAATGTGTGAGTCACTGCTGAAGGAAGCAGGAAGCCTGACATGCAGGCTTGACCCATTTCTTAGGGAAGTTGGCTGCCTTCCTGGGGCTTGGGTTGATGGTGTGAGGAGAAAGCTTCCTTCGCTAGTACAGCCCTCAGTTTACTATTCACTATTGATCTTTCAGGTAGGCAGTGATGAAGTAGTGGCAAGAAGTCCCAGGGCAGTGAGGAGAGATTTCAAGGCTTTAGACAACTGGTTAAGGGAGCACAAGTAATGTTCCTTTCTGTCCCTCCAGGTGTGGGGAGTGATGAGGGAATAAACAGAAAGAACCAGCAGAGAAGTGTCTGATTCTGAGCTTGGTGTCATGGGCATGACTTTGGGTCCTTTAGCCATGGGTTGATTTACAGGACATCAGACCTGATGGCAGCAGTGGGATACACTTGCCACAAAGAGGGAAAAGAATCCTATCCCGGGAGCTATCAAGGCTGATTAAAAGAGCTTTAAACTTGGATTGGAGGGGAAAGGACATAAGACCAGGCTTGCTAGAAATAAGCCCAGGGGCAGCACACCAATGTTTGAAGGATGGTGTGCTAGAAAGGTCTTTAGGTCTGCTCTACTGATAGAGGGCATGGACAGCCATGTGGCAGCAAAGACACAAGGGTTATTGAAGAGTTAGTAACCACAGGCATGCCTGAGTATAGTCAGGTAGTAATTAGGCCTTCTCCCTGCTAAAAGCTGGTGTGACCATTGGACCAACTGAAGTGCATTTACACTAACACACACAGCACGTGCAGCAAAGAGGAGAAGCTGGAATCCAGTGTGCATCAGGAAAACTATGATATAGTGACCATCACAGAAATGTGGTGAGATGTCTCACATGACTGGACTGCTGCAATCAATGGCTACTAGTCCTTTAGAAGGGATAGGCAAGGAAGGAGAGGTGGTAATGTTGCCCTGTGTGTCAAGGTGTGAATGACCAGGCCCATGTATCAAAGATGTCATAAAATATTTTCAATATATAAACTTACAGATTTCTGAATCTGACTTTTCCAAAACCAGGAAATATCCACAGTTTTCCTCCAAGATACTGCAAATTAGTGTTCCAAATTCAACCAGCTGAAGAAGGGTAGTTTGCATAAACTTATCTAAACAATTTATTGAACCAGAAATCTGGGCCTTCTGTTTTTGTGTTTTGTTTCCAAGAAGCAAAGCTTATTTTAGGATCAAACAGATAAAAAGGAAATAAAGTTTACATTTAAAAACATATACACATTCAAATAAAGTATTTACAAACAATCTGGATGCAGTAAAAGACTCCAAGATTTCTAGCAGGCTTAATTAATAAGACTATTGCAACAAAGAACAAATTTACCCCCTCAAGCATAACACAATACTCCCAAGTCACTTAATCAGAGACATAAAAAGCTGATGGAGAAAGACCAGACAGTTTTAATGATCTTCTTCATTACATCTGCAAAGCTGATCTAAGTAAGACAGATATCGGTCTAGATCAAATGATACCACCAGTTTCTAAATTTACTCTCAGAATCATAGAATGGTCTGGATTGGAAGGGACCTTTGAAGGTCATCTAGTTCAACCCTCTCTGCAGCAATCCTCAACTTGATCAGGCTGCCCACAGCCCTGTCGAGTCCCACTTTGATTATCTCCAGGGGTGGGGCCCCAACCACCTCCCCAGGCAACCTGTTCCAGTGTTCCACTACCCTCATGGTAAAGAACTTGTTCCTAGCATCCAATCTAAATCTGCTCTTCTCTAGTTTGAAACCATTGCCTCTGGTCCTATCACTACAGGGCTTTGTAAAAAGTCTCTCTCCATGCTTCTTGTAGGCTCCTTTCAGGTACTGGAATTAGCTACTGGAATTAGGTACTGCTATTTGGTCTCCCCAGGGCCTCCTCTTCTGGTGACAGACCCTGAAATAGTTCTTTGCACTGCATTACAAAAATGGGTTTTAAAGCATAAATTAATTTGCGATTTCAATTCTAGTCCAAGCTCAATTCCACTTTAGAGAGTGAGAATACAGAAAGGTCTCATGCCTTCCTCAAGATAATTAATTTCTTATCTGCATTCAGAATCACAGTCATAACTTTTTACCTTAGTCAGAAGTCTATACTCATTTTTTTTTTTATTTACACTTTAATAAGAACATAGCTGAGACCAATGAAGTAATTTATTCCATTTCATTTCCTTTATTGGGTACTGTTTAGGAAATTGAACTGAATTATAAAACAAAACAACAAAGCAGTTATAGAGCAGCAACTACGAACTGGCTTTCCATTTTTCCAAAAGGAAGAAAAGGGTGGAAAGAATTCAGAAGGAACTTGCAAGAAAGGGAGGAGAGGGGGTATTTGGAAGGAAGGAATTCAGAAGGAATTTGGAAGGAAGGAATTCGTAAGAAAGGAATTTGGAAGGAAGGAAGGAACTAAGAAAGAAAGAAGGATGGAATTTGGAAGGAAGGAAGATAATATTTTTTCTACTTATATTGTCAACTGGAAAGAGAATTTGGTATCTTACAAAATAATGCTTCCTTGGGTCTCCCAGGTAATCTCAGGATTTCTCTGGTTTTGCAGGCCTGAGGACTAAGAGGGTGAGGAGGGAAATTATATAAATTTATACATTTTCTCTGACCAGAATGCTGTGTTATCTGTATGTCCAAAACAGGGAGATAACTTTTGCCATTAATAATGTGGTTACATATGCATTTCCAAATGTAAAAGGCTATGTGAGTGCTGGACACTGCAATCACAAAGCTGAAGCTTTTGTATATGACACCAATTACTACTCATTAGAGCAACATCACAACACAAATTCAATATGCAGTAGGTTAAACATCATAGCACAAATCATCAATATGCTTATGCATTATAACAGCACCTAGATTTTATGGTGTTTGGCATTCTGTGTGTCCAAAACAGATTAAATTCTTTGTTCAATGTGTCAATCCAATTTGCAATGTAAAGCAGGTGTATATTTACTTTGGCTTCCAAAACCAATATTTAAAATAGAAACTGGGAAGATGATGCAGAGAAACAATATTTTAACGTTCAGTCTAATTTTACTGCTTTGTACCTATTTAAGCCTTCATTTCAGCAGTAATGAGTGTACATAGTTGATTTTTTTTAGTATCTCCTTTCTTAGCTCAGAATTAAAATGTGCTTCTGCTGGAGCAGAACAAATATAAATTAAAAAAAATTAGGAAACAAAGAGTTCTTTTGCATCTCACATCTCTAAATCCATAACACTTTATTAGAAGCCTCATTTACTTTAATAAAAGGCATTTGGTAGTATTTGTGTTAGGAATCACAATGGTCTTGAGAAAAAGTCAGTATTATAATATGGTACATAATGGTTATGGGCTAACACACAGAATTTTTTGCAAGATTCATAAAACTAAGATGGACAAATGCTTTACAGATTAACAGATTCATCCAGAAATCACTTCAAACTGACAACTACTGTCCCTTAGTGGTTCATGGAATCATAGATTCTTTTCATTTGTAAAAGATCTCTAAGATCAATGAATCCAGCTATCGACCTGCACCACCATGCCTGTTAAACCATGTCCTAAAGTGTCACGCCTACATGTTTATTGAACACCTCCAGGGACAGTGACTCAACCACCTCCCTGGGATGCCTATTCCAATGCCTGATCACTCGTTCAGTAATGAATTTTTTCTAAATGTTCAATTCAAACCTCCACTGGTGAAACTTGAGGTTGTTTCCTCTCATTCTATCACTTGGTATTAGGGAAAAGAGACCAACACCAACTTCACTGCAACCTCCTTTCAGGTATTTGTAGAGAGTGATAAGGTCTCCCCTTAGCCTCCTTTTCTCCATGCTAAACACTGCCTGTTTCCTCAGCCACCCCTCAAAGTCTTGTGCTCTAGACTCTTCAGCAACTTCAATGCCCTTCTCTGGACATGCTCCAGCATCTCAATGTCTTTCTGAAAAGAGTATTCAAGGTGCAGCCTCATCAGTGCCAAGTACAGGGGCATGATCACTTTCCTACTCTTGCTGGCCACAGCATTCCTGACACAGGCCAGGATACTCTTGGTCTTCTTGTCCAACTGAACAGACTGCTGGCTCATATTCAGACAGCTGTCAGCCAGCACCTCCAGCTCCTTTTCTGCTGGGCAGCTTTCCAGCTACTCTTCCCTAAATCTGTAGCATTGTATGAGGTTGTTGTGATCAAGTGTAGGACTTAACACTTGATCTTGTTAAACCTCATACAACTGACCTCAGTCCCATTGACAGAGCCTGCCTATATCCCTCTGCAGAACCTTCCTAACATGAAGCAGATTAACACATCCCCTCCATTTCGTGTCATCTGCAAATTTACTGAAGGTAGACTCAGTCCCCTCATCTAGATCTCTGATAAAGATATTAAAGAGAGTGGCTCAAAAACCAGGCCCTAAAGGACATCATTTGTGACCAGCTGTCAAAGGGATTTATCTCCATTCATCACCATCCTTTGGGCCTGGCCATCCAGCCAGTGTTTTTTTTTTTTGTTTGTTTTTTAATCCAGAAAATGACTAAGCATGCAAAAGTTATTGTCACATACATGGGTAAATGATGGGTAAATGTATGAATCATATACAAAGGCAAATTTAAAATATAACCCCTCTCACTAATACCTCTAGTCCCTAACATAGCACATTTTCACTCTGTTTTCCCTGGGTTGATAAGATCCAAATCCTGTTTCTATTAACTTTTACAGCAAAAGCCTCCTCCTCTTGACCTCAGTGGATTTTATTTTTCTAACATGAAATACTGATTAAAGTGGGCCAGAAATTTCCTGTGAAATACTTGCAAGTACAATAGCTGCAGTGTGTTTCAATCATATTATAATAAGCCAGGAATTATTTCCTTGACTTTTTCCCCTCATTTGTACTCAGATCAGTAAACTGACTTTAAGGGTCCTTCTGATTGCATTATGAAATAAGACCAAAACAATACTAAAATTACAAATTTTATTGAAAAAAAAATATATATTTACAGACACTTAGAATCCTCTGAGAAATCTTATTCCATGGTAAGTATTCTGTGAGTAAATATTTTTTCCATTCTGTCGACTCTTGCTGAGGAGAATACTCGCACAAAAAAGGCAGCATCTTCTCTATTGTTCAGGAGAACTTGTTCTTTATTGCTGACGAAAAGTGAAAAAGTCCTGATCCTTTTTACTCCCACTGAAATAAATTGGATTTGAATTAGAAAAGAGCCCAAACAAACCAACACCAAAAAAAACCAGTATTCCATCCAAATGTCACAATAATAATTTACCGAACTAAGAAACACTTGAAGATAGGATTGTTGGAGCAGAAGCAGCTGAAAATTTATTTACAGAAAATAGTCTATAGTTTTTGTTATGTAAATAGCAAATAGTTATACTCTATTAAAAAAAAAAAACACAAAACACAGCAGCTTATACTCTGAAAATTGCTTATTGTATGTCACAATACTTACAGTACTAAAATCAGTTCTTCCTGTACTCTAGATGGGATATTTTAGAATCCCTGTGTCTGAACTGATAGCTTTAAGGCAGAAAAAAAAGAATTTTTCCAATACTATTCTGACTATTGAGGCTTACTTTTTTGTGTTATTTATTAATGGCCATAGGAGATAATGAACACTTCATGTCAAATTCTATCTTCTGGTGTTTTGTTGATTGTAAGACACAAACCTAAATAGCTTTTTCTCATGTGGTCTTAGGAATGTTATTCCTTCAATATCCATTAACCTCAATATCCACTCAATATGCCTTGATCAGCACAGTTGTCTGTATGACAAAATTTCTTTAAATGATTTTGGAGATCTCTGAAGCAGCAAGATGCTCCTCAGGTGAAAGTTTAATCTTTTGTTTCTACAGGTGTTTTTTCTTCTTTATTCTGGATTGTAAAAGCTAGTTTAAAAGCTGCCCCAACTTTTATCTTCTACTACTATTTTATTTTTCTTGTAACTTTGCTACTTTAGAAAAGATGCTGTATGTAGGTGAACACAGACAATTATCAATAAGCTTTAAAAAAAAAACTAGAATGGAATTGGAACCTCAGGGTTTCTAGGTCTAGTCCAAAACTTCAGAACTTAAGTCAACATACAGAAGCATTACATCAAAAGCCATCAGTGAAAGGCAACATGTTACAACTGCTGTTATACATACAGGTAATATTAGCATCATAATAAGTGAATAGCAGACTGCAGAGGATGGAAGGAAGTCCTTCACAGGCAAGGAAGAGGAATGTGTGGAAGATTATCAAAGTTAACAACATTTGCAGATATGTTGAACAGAACTGACTAATTAGCATGAAATGGAAGGGCCTAATTCCATGACTAGCTCAGAACTGGGTTAAACTGACCACACTATTATCACTTAATGATTTACACAAAAAAAAGAATCTGATTTCTACATTAAGCTTTGTTCCTGTTGTAACTAAAGTGATGTTATATAAAATAGAAAGGTGCTATGCCAAACAGAGTTCATATCACTGGAACTAGGATGAAACAGTATTCACTGAGAAATGACTGAAAATTAGTAGTTTTCCAGAGAAGCTCAGGGAGTACAATGCTCATTTTTCACTAAGTGTTGATGGGATTTAGGTACCTAACTGCATCTGCAACCTCTGAAAATGTCTATCAAAGTAGTTGAAATGGAAACAAAACATACAGAATTTCTAATTAATCCCCACTATTGTGCTAGTAGACTGGAGAGTAGCCAGCATTGGAGACATTTTTAAATGATGTGTTAAGGGTAAGTCTGAAAATTATAGACCAGTGAACATGACTTCAGTATTAGGTAAATTAGCTGAAAACACATTTGAAGAGACGTATAAAACACACGAATGAGCCTATTACAATAGGAATCAGCAGAGCTTCTGCAAAAGGAAATTGTACTGTGTAAGCCTCATTTAATTCAAAAGAATTGGAAGAGTGGATAAAGTATTGTTAAGTGTGAAATATTGGAAAATCAACAGAAATCAATATTGGAAATATTATGTGATTATCTCAGAGGGTATGGGTACCTATCCTGGCATTTATGATTAGTTTTGCTAAAACAGCTTTAAAATGACATAGAACAGATCTGCAAACACAGAAAATGCAAACAAAATAACAGGCCTCATGATTATCACTATTTTCATGATGCTGTAAGATAAATTTTAAAAGATTACTCTAAAAGTGCCAAAGGGAAAAAAATTGGTAGTAAAAGAGTAATTTTACTGTCTTTTTATCTATTTTTAACAATTTCTGTACTAGGAAATTGCTTGGAACTATTTGCTTCCATTGAGGCTGGTGTCCATCAAGCAGCTACATCCTTCCTATTAAACTTTCACAGATTCCCAAAAGAATAGCATCTAACTTTTCTATCAAACATTCTCTGCTAAATCTCAAACTATGCCTGATAACTATTTCAGAGTTCTACTTAGTATAGGCCAAAATACACTAAGGACTTTTCCTAACAATTCAATAGTGTAAATACCTAATTTCCAGTGCCCAGGAACGTTCCCTAACACTTGCTATTTGACTAGCATAGAAGCAGTCCTCATGTATGACTGAAGCTTAGATTCAGTATTAGAAAAAAAAAAAATCATTTAACACACTCTCCCTTCTTAAAATCCAGAATACTTGATTTGCTGTTTCCCTGTACAATTTTTGATGATTCAAGACATCAGGTGGATACAAAGCTGCTATGAAGTCAGAATAAAAATATCAAGCTTTGGTTCTCCTAAAACTGGTGTAAACAAAGACAAAATGCCTGCATCCAAGACAAGGCAAGTTTTGCACTTACAGTAAAAATTTATCCTGCAACTATGCCAGTCAGAAAATTGTAAGGCTATCAGACACCTCTCATCTGGTAACAACTGATCATTCATCACATCTATTTAGAAACAAATTTATCTGTTAGGAATGGCTTGAGTATTGTGTATATTATTACAACTCCTTCTTGCCATGATTTCTGGAAGACTCAATTTATCTAAGTCTAATTGCGAGGCCAAGATGGTTCCTGTGAACTACAATGTAGATGGGCATTTGGAAATCCAAGTTTCACTGAAATCCATGAAGCTTCCATGTTTTGTGATGAGACAGTTCTGAACCAGAAATGCCATACAAGACAGACCATAACTGTTTTCCTGTATGAAGTGCACATAATCTATGTGCATCTTGAGTACCACCCACATCTGCATCTGAGGGTCTACAGACAGTTTAAGCTCTAGGAGGTCCCATTACAGAAGACTGAATTTCAGTCCCTGAAAGAGATTCAGAGTTTAATTTACTTGCCTAAGGATTGCTTTCCAAAGACTTTAATGTGACTAAGATATTTAGCAAGGGAAGCAGATATGATACTGTGAGCAGAGGCCTGCACTTTTCTTAAGCAAGCAGGGTACTCTATTAAATATTTTCTGGTCTAGTTGAAATAAACAACAAAGCTGTGTCTATGCATTTAAGCTGAAGCCTAAAAATCAGTACATAAGCAGCAGCAGGACTGTGACCACATTCAGTTTCAGCACTTTCTCAGCAGACTAAGTACACTTGCACAAATGATATAAAAGGCTTTGTGAATTGGAGACTCCATTTTCAAAGCTAAGTGCTTTTTTCCATTTACAAGTCTCATTCATTTATTGCCCAGAGAAAAAGTCACAAATGCTCTTACGTAATTTAAGCATCTTCATTTGCTTAAGTGAATTATTTAAAAAACAAATTTAATTTCACATTTTATTTTACTCCAAAATATTTTTTGAGAGCAGTATACCGTACAAAGCTAAGTTCCTTTTGTCAGTTAACAGTTGCATTATATTAAATACCAATACCTTTCAAAGAACATCTTTCTTCTAACAGAATAAATTTTAATTAACTCAGACATAATGACATATCACCTTACAGATGTAAAATATCCCATCTATCAGATTTTTTTTCCCTTTAATGTTGAAACTTGAGGCCAACACACATGCCAGCCTCACTCCACCATCTGAGGAACTGCTTAAGTTTTAGCAGAGTCATTTCTTTGAAGGTGTTATCATACCTTTGCACTCCCAATTCCACATTTGTATTTCTTATACAGGAACTGTTTTGTTGTTCTCTGCAAATTTCTGACTTGCAGTGTGTCTGAGGAGTTTGCCTTGTAATTGGGCCAGAGAAAATGCACTTCATTTTTAAATTGTGTGTCAACACACTCTACAGTCTTACAGACTTTGTTCTTCACTTACAGAAAACATTCCCACTTTCTTCAAAACAACTTCATCTTCCTGCTCCTTTAACGCTATGAAACTTGTGAATTCCATTTCCCACAAGCCAACAAGAACATATGGAGACACCAGTGTATGAAATGAAATAGTATTAACATTCCTGTTAATTTATCACTTATCATTAAACACAAGCATTCAGATATTTGCATACCTTTCAAAAAAACTCTTATTGCATACAACAGGCTTCATTACAATGTTCACTTGCATACTTTCATTATAAATCTCTTCTCCAACTAACATAGACTGTTTGCTTCGGTTAAACATTGTAACCTCTATGTTTTTTAAGTTGGGTGTAAAAGGAATTTGCCACTTCAGTGAAGAATTTTCAGTGTTTTTCTCAGCAGTAGGACATAGCTGGACTGTGAGAAAAAGTTTATACATGCTAACTTCCAGTCAGTAACCTTTGTAAGAAAGACAAAGACACTTGTTCAGTCTTTAATATAATTTGACATATCTGAAAATTACCCACCAAAAAAAGAAATTGAATTTTAAGAATTGTTGATCCTATTGAGCTATAAGAGCCCTGTTAAATGCAAGACAGTCCATAGTTAGTCATTCTTGCTCAGGTGCATAGCAGTTAGCGATAAATAAAGGGTCCCTTTCCAAGTAACTCCACATTTTTTCAACAGTAGCTTAATGCTTTTTTCTAGTAGAAAATTTAAACAGCATGACTTACACCATTCCTGTTAGCCAATTCCATTATTCATTATCCTTCACAGCTTCTTAGAAAGTTTTCACCAAACATTCACATTTTTTTCCTCATCTTTGTTGTTTTCCACATCTTTCCCAAATAGTTGGTTTTATCCTTGGAAATCAGAGGACAGATATTGCAGGTTATAGCACTAGTGAAAACAAGTGAGATTCAGCTAACATAAGAGATCTGTTCACTCATCATGTTCCCTTTATATTAGTAGAGATATGGGGACTGTTGGTGTGTGCAATTGATTGAATGATCTGGTTTAGATATAGGCATTAGTGAGATACATTATTTGAGATATATTGGCTATATCTCCATGTGAGACCAGGATGGTTAGTTCAAATAAAAATCTGTTTTCAGTACACAAGCCCTCAGTGTACTCAAGCTGGCATCACTGTTGACAGGTCATCAGTGCTTTGGGCACCATAATATTTGTTTCATTGGAGTAAACATTTTTTAACCAAGAAATTAAAGAATAATGCTGAGTAAATGAGTACTTTCATGGAAGATAGCTGCTTTTGCTCTTTTTAATCATAAGAAGAAAAAGAAGCTAAAATTCATAGCTTCATAAGAAGAATTTCAAAGGGTAGGAAGAGACAGTATTTTAAAATATAGCCACTATACCAAACCTAACAACTCCTTTGGAAGCCTGCTGCATTAATTTTCCCCTCTGTTACTGCTACCAGTAGCCAGTGGATCTTTGTATCAATGGCTGTATCTAGTACACTGCTACCTCACATACCTAATTCTTCATATGTATGGTGTCTTATTCTAAATGACTGATGAAGATGAAAATCTAGTTTGATTATGTCTGGTTAAGGGCTCTGAGGAAACATTAGTAAGAAAGCAAGTTTTAACTTCAATGTTTTGCCACAGTTCCATTTGTTTATGCTCACCTGAATAAAAGTAATCTTGAAAGGCACATTTTTTGAATGAAGTAATCACATATTTTTGTAGCAAAAGAGCATTCATGGAATACCATTTGTGCCAGGTTGATGGATGAAAGGACAAGTAAGCAATTCTTATTGCCATGCAGATAATGGCATTATTTTAAGAAGGATTTAAAGTCAGTGCCGAAACCAGATTACCTTAAACATAAAAGGAGACTCCATTGTCTTTAAAGGGAAGTTATTAGCGAGTCAACAGTAAAAGGTATTTTGAAGAACAATGGATTATTTTATTTTCTAAGGTCAAGAATCCTGAAGATAGTGAATAATGCAAGAATATAAATAACATCAAATGTGAAGTTTAAAAGAAAATAGAGTGGTGTCTCTCCGCCTTTTTGAATAAATGATGACCACTCTTTGGAGGTTTTGTTGTTTATCTGTTTGAATAGGAGCTGCAGCCTTTACTGTAAAAGCAAATCCCAACTTTCATCAAAATGCTATAAGTTTTTGTTCTTTTGAGAAGGTATTGGTAATTAGCTGAATTACTTTTACCACATGTTAAGACTGGTGTTCCATATGGAAAAATTGTATTTAATAGTTCATAACCTGAGACCAGATAACCACTGAAAATTAATCATCTATGGAGTGCTGAGCAACTCGTTGAAACTCTAAAAGATACCACCAGTCTATTAGACTTATGAACTGTAAATATGTTCTATGTAACTGTATAATTTATAAGCTTTAAATTAGATCAACCATCTAATAGGCTTTATAAAAATGAAAACATATTCATCAGATTAAAAAGTAATAAAAAAAAGAAATTAACCAAAACAGGAATTTACCTCCCTACTAAAGAGAACAATGGGCTTAGCTTGTATCATAGCCTTTGTTTTTTTGTTTTTATTTATTTATTACAGTCAGTTTGATGGATTTGCCCTATTTGAATGTTTAGATCAAATTCTGATCTCAGTCACAGTGATAATAAATTATGTGTAAATGTGGTTCGAGTTGCTCCTGTTTTGCACACAAGCATGGCAGCTGAATCAGCTAAGAATCTTTTCACACAAATTCAGAACAAGAATTTCAACACTTACATTATACTGTAAGGTAGATAGGTCCCACACATAAAAACTACCAATCCAATTTTTGATTTTTGGGAATGAAAACTTTTTACTTTAGTAAAGTTAAAACAAAACTTTTTTTTAAAATTAATTTCTGATTTTAGATTTACTTTGACAAAAACCTCAAATGCAAAAGTGGATCTAAATGGTAAATTTAAAGCAATAACTATCCCTCTAAGAGAATGGCTGAATAAATTTAATGACTGTGCTCTGGATCATTTTGTTTCTACCTCTCTGTTGTTATTTTTCAGGGATGTGATGGTTTAAATCTGTCTTTTTATTTTTTTCTTCTCAAAGTTCAAGCAGAGAAAGCTAAAGAATGTAAAAAAGTCACTATTGGTTGTAAGAAAGCAAAATAATGATTATTCTAAACACTTCCATTGGATAGATAGAAAAGTTTAAGAACCACTACTCAAAACAAAGTGGGGCAGTCAGAGTCTGAGCTCTCAGCTTCCTTGCTGGTCTGTGTGCTGCTGCTGCTTCTCTTCTGGATGAAGATAACACATTGACCTTGGTGAGCTAAGTTAACAGCCTCTCTGCTTTTTAACTCTCTGCCTTCTACTAGGGGGGGCCTGGGGGGGAGGCCCCTTTGGGGGGAAGCAAAGGGAACTTGGTTGCACATTTCTGTTGATTGTATACATTCGTAAATGTTGTGAATTTTGTATATTTGTACATATTCATTGCATTTCATCATAGATTGTAGATTTGCCTTGTAAATACAGCTTTCATTCGCTTCCAGACTGAGCTAGCCTGGTTATTGTTGGTGGGGGGGATTTCTGCTCTCACACTGACACAAGGGACCATCTTGTGGTCAAGATTTTTGTAGACTATTACCAGTATGTCAAAACATGTATTTAACTTAAAATTTTATTTTGAGGATTTGTGGAATTTCCAAGGCCCTAGTTATTGGGAAGGGGATTTTTTTCTTTTATATAAAAACAGTACAACTGGACTGCATTTTCTCATGACTGTATCTTATTCTGATTCTTCCCTATGAGAGATGTGGAGGTGCTGGAGCCAGCACAGAAGAGGGCAACGAAACTGGGGAGAGGCCTGGAGAATAAATCTTATGAAGAGCAACTAAAGGAGCTGGGGTTGTTTAGTTTGGAAAATAGAAAGCTGAGGGGAGACCTCATTGCTCTCTACAACTACCTAAAAGGATGTTGTGGAGAGGCTGGTGATGGTCTCTTCTCACAGGTAATCAGTGATAGAACAAGAAGGAATGGCCTCAATTTATGACTGGGTAGGTTTAGAGTGGACATTAGGAATAAAAATTTTCATAGAGTAGTCAGGGATTGGAACGGGCTGCTAAGGGAAGTGTTTGAGTCACCAACCCTGGATGTGTTTAAAGGTCATTTAGACATAATGCCTGGGAACATGGTTTTAGGGGTGAATCTTGTAGAGTAGGGTTAATGGTTGGACTTTGTGATCCTGAGGGTCTTTTCCAACCTGAATGTTTCTATGAGTCATCTACCCAAAGCAGCTCCTGCTCCCCACACCTCCACCCCATCTTCCCAAAACTGCCCCTGCTCTCTCTACACCATTCTCCACCCTGCCTAAACAGCTCCTGCTTCACCACGACCATTTTTGCACCCATCCCATAGCTGGAGGCAAGACCCTCAAACAGCCAAGACACCAAAAAGAGGAGCTCACACCCAGTAAAGAGGCATGGAAGATATAAGAGAAACCATCAACATTCTTCCTACCTAAACCGGGAGACCACCAGGCCCCCCGGCCTTTGTCTCCCCCCCCCCCCCCCAGTCACATGGTGCAGCACCATGGGGACTCACCAGTGATGAGAAGAGGATCCTGCAGCCCAGATGGACTCAGTTTGGGGCTCTGCCTTTCCTGGTGGAGATTAAATAAGGGAGTGAGCAAAGTGGCCACACCTGGGGTGGGAGGAGACTCCAAGAGAGCTCAGGTGCTCTGGGATTTGAGGGGGAAAAGGGGGGAAAAAAATGGTGGGTGGGGTGGATGGAAAGGAGGCAGATAGGGTGGGAGAAGGGAGGTGCTGTGGACTTTTGCATAAGAGGAAGTGCATTATTCCTAACATATTCCCTATCTAAAGGAATAGTACCTTACATTTTTTCCTGGATCAGTGAAAGTCCTATAAAGGAAAACAACCTTAGAAAACCATAGGAAAAACAAAGCCAAAAACATAACTAAACTTTTCACTGTATTTCTAAACATTTACTTAATCTATCCAAGCAAAATAAATGTCATTCTAAGAGATATTCTAGCATAAATTTCATGATATTGTTCTGTTGGTATTGTTTCTTTTCTCTGTATTTATAATTTAGAAGGTGATCTGGAATTTGCTTCTTGAAATGGAAGAGAAAGGTATGTATTCTGGAGAAAACACCAAAAAGCTACCTCACTACCTGCTTGACTTCTAGCAGAGGCAATAACCATGTTCTCAAAATGAAAAAGTAAATTATTTTAGTCCATAAAGTCAAATAATTGGAAGCAAATATGCTCAGATATGCTTCTGTTTGCATTTTGTCTGACATTTTGGGAATTAAAGGCATACCTAAAGCATCATTAAAATGTATATATATAAGCTTAATGATTGCTAAAAGGATGATACTCAGGCACTGGAAAAACACGAAAAATTTATCTGTGTTAAGATTTTTTTTTTTTTTGTCAGAACTTGTAAGAACAGCCTCATATGGAAAAGGTTGTCTTGTGGCTAGAAGATAACCTGAATGATTTTTAAACAGCATAAGAGTCTACAGGGTGTCCATAGAACTGTTTGGCAAAGGTGACTACATAAGGCATACAAGTATAAAATCAACATTATCTGCATTCATAAAAATACAAAAGAACAAGGAAAAGGATTTTTTTTTACCCTTTCATAGTTATCAGCAGCTGTTAGCATGCTATTGATCAAAAGAACCTATATACTCAAAAGTACCTGCTTAAAAAGGAAACACATTGTTGAGGAGGGCTGAGGTGATACGCTTTATCTTGTGTATGAATAGAACTTGAGAACAGTGAAGCAAGACTGCTCAGCAACAGCATAAAGAGGTCTCTGTTCAATTTGCCAATACATCTAACTAGAGGACAAAATGTATATTATGTGCAAAATACAACATGTGGCATTTCCTAGAAAGCAACCTGACAACTCAGAGAAAACAGCTTACCTTACTTTGGTTTGGAGATGAAATTTCTTGAACATGGTCTGTTCAGGTATTCAGCTGTCATATGGCTTTCCTCTGATCAATTGCTAGGTTATGTAAGTAAGGATACACCATCAAATAACATAAATGAGCCATGTGAATAATAACAGACTATTTAAGATCTAGGCTACTGTTGACAAATCAGTGGTCACACATATTTCATCTTCAAACTAGCAGAGGGTTTTTATATGGATCATTCTGATAATCAATTTACAATATGCTTAATATGCAACCTTCCTAGCATTACAATGAGATACTCTGTGAACAATCCTTCTGCACTATTTAGTACCTCTCTTTTGTACAAATTTGATGTCTTAAAAACTACTAGAGGTGAAATATTCTTTTTTTTTTTTTTTTCCCACCAAGTGGCTAAATGACTACAGGGTCTGCATCTTATTTTTATAGGGGAGAAGAAGGAAAAATGCAGTATCTACCTTTGCCACCTCTTTTGGAAACCCTCTCTTTGGTGACTCATAGCAAAGATTTAAATTTAGTTGTCTTTCTTAGCTTTATCTTATTCCTTTGCTGTGAAAAACATTTGAAGAAAATTAGTATTGAGACCAGGGCTGGCATGGAGTGGGAATGAGGAAACATGGGTGTATCACCCAGCTCTACAAGCAGAGGCATGACTAGGAGCTAATCACAGCAATCTGAGTGTTTTGATGAACGACAAATAATAAG
Organism: Indicator indicator; assembly: GCF_027791375.1. NCBI lineage: Eukaryota > Metazoa > Chordata > Aves > Piciformes > Indicatoridae > Indicator > Indicator indicator. The sequence goes on along the minus strand of NC_072011.1, from coordinate 15,362,548 downwards.
AAAAATCCAGAGATAGAGTCATTTGATACAATATCTGTGAGAGTGGTGTCTAGAAATATTGTCATCCACAGTATATGAAGGGGGAAGAGAGTGAAGGGAATGATTCCTTTATTTTTTTTTTTTCCCCCAGAACAATATACTTGAATGTTTCAGAAATGTATGGCTCCGGTGCCAATATAAAGGAATAAGGCAGAAATGACAACAGTAGCAAATAATTTGACTCACTTTGTACAGTTATGCATCTTTGCTTGTAACTCTGTTAGGAACAGTTAACCAGAAAAGCCTGGTAGACTTTTTAAACAGTTCCTGTTAAAATGACTCAGATGTTTCTGAAAATTAAATTATGGTAAGAATCATATTGTCAATACACAAGCAATTATATTTTTAAGTAAAATCTTGTGCCTATACCTTGGAGAATGAACATGAAATTTGGAAGTGATGCCAGATGAGAATCAGGGAAGTTCCTCTGTTTCTGTGAATGCTGGTTTGAATTTCCACTTAATTAGTGGATTTATGACATTCTTTTTCAAGCTATTTTATTATAGTCCAAAACTAATGTAAAATGAGATAGTCCTGTGTAATGAGATCAGTACAACTACAATATCAAAGTGCTAAAGGATTTCAGGAAGTGTTCAAATTTAATGACCTGCATAAGTTTAATTTAACTGGATGTATTCAAACTGCAAAATTATTTTTAATAGTATGACAATGTACTAATTTATTCGCATGAAAAGTCTTGCCACAGAGTAGTGTAATCTCAAAGCCCTATGGGAATTATTTTTCTCTCATTTTTCATTTATTTCCTGTTCATTCGAAAATAATGAAATGAAAATGAAAAACAAGATATACATTTCAGAATTTCTATTTATTATAAATTATGATGAAAATCCAAAGATTTAACATTAGTTTATAAGGAAGAATTGACACACTGAAGCAAAATTGATCATCAAACAAACTACAAAATGTATTGCTCAACAACGGTCTAGCATACATCTATTCAGATCAGTCTTTACTCAATACTGAACACAATATCAGACTAAACAAGTCAATATAGTTTGAGGCTGGAAGTCATAGTCAAAATGAATATGAATCAAAACAAGAAGACAAGTAAAGGACACCAGATAGGATCCTTTTCCATAGGAAAAAAGGCCCATACATGTACTCCTGCCATGGTACTCCATCCAAATATGCATCAAATATAAAATAACTAATTTTGTCATTGACTTTTCAACAGTATCTCAAACTGAATTACTGTTGTATATTTATACTTACCTATGCACTTTTTGTTGGCAGTAATTTCAAATGCCTATTCATTACTCGGGGCACTTTAGAAGTATTGCATTATCTTCCACTCTTTTGAGTTTATATTTTGCTTTTATCACAGCAAGGTCTATAGCTATTTAAAGCTAAAGACTTTTGAAACATTATTAAGTTTCTATCAATGAAATGTGCGTTGCAAACATGAGTACACATATGATAAAAAAGGAAAGTACAAATCTAGTATTAAGTTGAAATATGTCACTGTTTCTGACGTAAGAACTAGAAGATGCTTGGAAGTAGAGTAATGCTAACTCAGAGACACAACCTAGATCCTGTTTGAAAAACAATAATTGGTTAAAAACTTAATTTCCCTGTCTAAACTTTCATAGAGTGCACCTTCTCACCTGATCTCTCATAATGAAAAGAATATTTAAAATTTATAATTTTAGTATAAAATTCTAATTTATAATATCTCTATAATATGTAGACAACAGATACCCCAACAACATATATTCTATTGTGAGTGTTTCTGTTCTGATAGCGAGTAGCTTCATGATTTGGATTAGTTAAACTTAAAAATGAGGCATACTCCTTTAACTGTGTCATCAATTAAGGAGCAGCCAAGCAAGAGAAGAGCTCAGTTTTCCAATTTTCTTCTTCAAGAGAAGACCTAGATACATGAAGGTTCCTTCTGTGCTGTATTTTCCATAGAGGAAACCTTTCTTCATTTTCCCTTCTGTATTCTTCTCTTCTTTTGCCAACACCTTTTCACCATCCCTGTGCTGCAGCTTTGTGCCATCTCTGCTATAAAGAGCTGCTGGACCACATTCAGAGAATCACAGAATGTTAGGGGCTGGAAGGGACCTCAAAAGATTATCTAGTCCAACCCCCCCTGGCAGAGCAGGATCACCTATACCTGATCACACAGGAATGCATCCAGGCAGGTTTTAAATATCTCCGGAGAGGGAGACTCCACAAATACCCCTGGGCAGCCTGTTCCAATGTTCCATCACCCTCACAGGGAAAAAAATGCTTCCTCATGTTTCCATGGAACTTCCTGTGCCTCAACCTCCACCCATTACCCCTTGTCCTGTCATTGGGCATCACGCAGAAGAGCCTGGCTCCGTCCTGTTGGCACTCACCCTTTACATATTTATAAACATTACTGAGGTCACCCCTTAGTCTCCTCTCCAAACTAAAGAGCTTCAGTCTCTACTCATAAGGAAGATGTTCCACTCCCTTAATTGTTTTTGTGTCTCTGCACTGGACCCTTTCAAGCAGTTCCCTGAGGTCCTTCTTAAACTGAGAGGCCCAGAACGGGACACAGTGTTCCAGATGTGGCCTCACCAGGGCAGAGTAGAGGGGAAGAACCTCTCGACCTACTAACCACAGCCCTTCTAATACACCCCAGAATGGCATTGGCCTTCTCGGCCACAAGAGCACATGGCTGGCTCACGGTCATCCTTCCACTCGCTAGGACCCCCAGGTCCTTTTCCCCCTCACTGCTCTCCAGCAGGTCGGTCCCCAACCAATACTGGTACATGGGGTTGTTCTTTCCCAGATGCAAGATTCTACACTTGCCCTTGTTGTACTTCATTAAGTGTATCCCTGCCCAGGTCTTCAGCCTGTCTAAGTCTTGCTGAATGGCAGCATAACCTTCGGGTGTGTCAGCCACTCCACCCAGTTTGGATTCACCAGCAAACTTGCTGACAGTGCACTCTGTTCCCTCATCCAGGTCATTGATTAATATAATGAATAGTACTGGTCCCAGTACTGACCCCTGAAGGACTCCACTACATACAGGCCTCCAACCAGACTCTCTCTCATTGACCACAACTCTTTGACTTTTCTCCTTCAACCAGTTCACAATCCACCTTACTACCCAATCATCCAGATATTCTTTACTAAAAAATCTCTAAATTATGCAGGTTGGGAAAAAAAAAAAAGAAAAATTCCCTGCAATTTTCTGCCTGGTCCCTACCGACTCTTGAGTGAGCCCTGCAGAGGCAGAAATGATCTCTAGCATGAGAACAGGAGGGACAGACCAAGGTCAGCAAGAGCAGCCTACTGTGAGGGTCACCCAAATACAAAATAAACCTGTTCTCAACAGGTATACTGTAGTCAAACACAAGTTATTGAGAACTGCATCAGCTATAAGGTCAGACCAAAAGATGTAGTACATCACTCGAATTTACAGCCTATCAATCTATTAAAGCCTTATGGGAACAGAGTACTTGACTGGCAATACAAGGAGAGAAGGAGTTTCTCACCCGTCTATCAAATCCTAAATAATTATTAACTGTATCTGAAAATGTCCCAGTAGAATTAAAACTAATTTTTTTATCTTTGAAAAGGAAAATCTATGGTCCCTATATTGAATATTCGGGTCAATGGTGTTACATATGTCTCCTTCCAGAAAAATATCCATCACTAGTATCATTTTGCCTTAACAGGGAAACCTGAGTTCATTTGCTCGTGAATATTATGCTCCCTGAGCAGATATGAAACATACATTTTAAACACATAAACCCAAAACATTTTCTGTGTTAATTTTCAAAACTGGCATATATCAGAGAGAAGTAAATTCAAATAAACATACAGATACTAAGCCTTACTGCCTTTCAGTACTGTACAATCCCTCCTTTCTTCACTGACAGCTCAATACAAACTCAATGTTGCCCATTTATAGCATTTTCCAGCCTATCAGTATCTCCTGTGTAAGTGCAGTTTGACATCAATATAACTGATGTCATTGCAATGAACTTGAATCAGGTGTATGCCTGAGCATTTTCAGCAATACCTCAGTGATTACATTAAGAAAGGCAGGGAGTGTGCTGATGTTACTAGCAACACTGCCAGCTGTAATGAGAGTCCTAATTTGTCAGTGAGACAAATTTGATCAGAATGAAGCTAAGTGCTGATTTCGTATATCAAAAAAAAATCAAAATTCTGTTCAAGAAACTATTCAAAGTTGGAAAAAAGTAAAAGCACAGAAAGAAAAAAGGAAAAAGAAAGAAAAAGAATATGATATTGTAAAAGGCCAAGCAAAATATGTCAGATAGAATAGGAAATAACAATTATTTAAAATAATTGTTAATCAATAGCACCCTTCAAATCAAAGAAGTTGCCTAACAAAGGTATTTAATCAGCTAATGGACAGTCTTAAAGCTCAAGCCTGTAGGGGCAGTAGTGTGCTAAAACCTACCCCAGAAAAATCCCTGCTCAGAGGTGTCTATTTTCTTATTTAGGTGTTCACCACAGCTGGAGCACACATCCATTCCCAGAATGTCCTTGAAACTTGACAAAACAGTACTCCTCAGAGAGATGGCCTTCTCCTGTTTTGGGGCCAGGACACACAAGTTCTGCTGCTTGAGCTGTCAGGTACCATTGTCCAGTGGAGGGTAAGACCAATCAGCCCATCCAAAACTGTGGCCATCATTCAGTTTCAAAATGCTGAGTTTCACTGAGCCTTCCTGAGGTAAAGGAGAAGGCTACATGAAGGCTTCACCAGGATAAGGTTGAGTACGGGTGACAGCTGTAGTGGGTGGGAGGTGAGGAAGCTCTTGTGTCTGTTAGGTCTATTCAACTTACCTCCACCCACCCTTCCCCCAATACGTAAAAACTTGTAATCAGCATGTTCTTTCTGAAAGAGAAGCAACCACATTCAACAGGGAGAGCACTCTCTTTCCCAGTTGCCTCAGAGACATAGTGGTTTCCTCTAACATTGAGGTGATTGGGTTGTGCTCTCTGTGGCTGAGAGAGAGTTCTGCATCCTGGGAGTTAGCTGTAACATATGAACCTGATCACAGCATTGCCCCTAATCCATGACTGATGTAACGAAATTGTAGCTTTGGGTGGGATTTCAACCAGAGGCCCTGCACAGCTGAGCTCTAGGCTAGGTCTGAAATCAATATTGAAACTCTTTACATCTCATCCTGATGAGCCTGACTCTTCCTATACCTCAGTAAAATCTTATAGACTGTTCTGCAGTCCTCACCCAAAGGTAAGTCTGCAGAGTTTAGGAGTATGGTCTTTACTGACTCAGCTATACCTTACCCTAGACAACAGAATTATCTGAAAATGTGGCAGTTATAAAACATTCTGTAACATGAAATGTTCTGTTAATGATTTGGTTCACATCTTCCAAATACATGCAGGACTTCTTCTGCTTGCAGAGAGGATAATGAGGTAATGATAAATTACTGGTTTTGATGTCTGTCTGGCCAGCAGCCACTACCAGCAGTTAGGATCAAGAGAACGATGTACTTTATAATACATCAGCTACTGAGGGGAAGATTCAAGATCTGAGGCACCTTCAAGAGAAGGATATAAGGGTGGAAGAGTTACTATTAGATAATACAAAAAACACACTTCTGATGAGTACCTTAGGAACCTCTGATTTCTTGTGTCAGTCTGATAAGTTTAGGTAAAAAATACAAAATCAAGTAGCTAGACTTGCTGGAATAGATTAAAATAGGATAAGTAGTCTGCTCAGGACAGTAAATGAAGAAGGTTTCTCAATTTTATAGGGTATGTCTAGATTTACAAACAGTTTGCCAGAAAGCGTGTTACCGTGCTTCCTAGATATGACCTTTTTCTCTTCTGCTTTCATCTGGCAGGTATTAAACTAGAAGCAGCTGTATCCTCTCTACAAAATATTTTATTACTGTCCTGGTTTGAGCTTGAACAGAATTTTGTTCAATAATTGTACTTTTCATCTCCTAAGTGACTGCACTTTCTGAAGTTAGCAGCATATTTCTGAAGACAGTTTCTGCCTCTAGAAGTGATAATGCTTGTTGTTTGTACTCAGTACCAAGGATTGGCATGCAGAAAGGCTCTTGCTTGTATTTGCTCCTGCGTAGATCAAGGTCACTGCTAAATCTTGTATACCATGTTGAGGATGCCATAAAGCAAGAGGTCACACTTGCAGAGGGAAGTGGACAGGACAGGTGACCCTAAACTGACAACAAGTATTCAGCTCTTGTATATGTGATATTTGGCATAAAGCTGAGGGATCACAAGATTTAAGCTTTCTTCTTCAGTAGCTGGTGTCCAAAGAAGGATTTGTCCATTCTTCTGCCTTTGATTCCTGTCTGTGCATTCTTGAATCCAGTTCCAGAATTTAGCTCCAGAATCCAACTCCTAAATCCAATGCCCATCTACCACTGAGTCCAGTCTGAGACTTTCCCAGTGCCTGACCATATCATTAGTGATGTCAATGTGCCATCAGAGGGACTGGATTCAATATTTGTTCTGCATGTTTTTGTACATATTTCACTTTAATCTTATTGTGTCATTAAAACTGTTTTAGTTTTCTGTTCCAGCCCCTAAGTCTCTCCCCTTAATCCCTTTTGTCTTCTCCTTTGGGAATGGAGAGAGGTTAACAGAGAGCATCTGTCATTTGTCTAGGGGCCAGTCAAGATTGGTGTGGATTATGTCATTGTTTTGCCCTGATCCATAACCAGTTGTTTACACAAACAGAAACAGAAGCATTTGGCTTTGCTACAGTAGGACTTTCCTCACATAGTGTTTGCTTGTGCCCTGTCCACACTGTGGCTCTGGCCTTCAGAAGGTCCTGTGCCTTGTCTTTCCTGTCTATAGCCAGAGACCTCTCTTGAATGTTTTTGTTATGCCTTTGCTTCTCACACTCAAGAGATTAAATTTACAGCAAGTTTCATGTTGCTTTTACAAAGGCCAATTTAGGCTGTTCTCTTTTGGCAGCCAGAGCATGTGGAAATCTCAGAATTTCTCACAAAGATGAAGAAGAGATTTTTTTTTTTCTTTAAGCAGAAGACTAGTTGCAGAAAGTAGTTGAGTGGTAAAATAGGGCAAGAAAAAGAAATCAGCTTTAAATTTGCCATAACTGAGACACTCATATTTTAACTTTAGGCTTAAATTGAAGAGGCATCCAACAAGATGATGAAAACTTTTCTTTTGAAACTCTTCCATGTCACTACAGAGGGTGTCAAAGTCCAGTTATCAATTGTAAAAGATATCTGTGGGTACAGATATGCCTCCCCACATGGCACAACAGTCTGCAGTACAATGCAAAATTGCTAATTTGGCTTCTGAACATCATACAAAAATCTTTCCTCGTTTTCAGTAATGTGTTATTCATTCAACAAGACTAACACTGTATAAATTACAAATTTTGTTTTTGGTATAATGGCCAAGTTATGCCATCAGTAATTTAATCCAGAGTAAAGTAATACACTAATCTTGTAGTACTGTTCAAAATTCCAGAAACACTACAGGTTTTATATATATATACACATATGTATGTACAGTTTATACATGTATTATGTACAGTTTATAGATATATTTATACACATGTGTATGTATATGCATATATGTATAAATACAGACATACAAATATCTATGTTGGAAATAAGTCTTCTCCAATACACTGTCAGACAACTTTTCTTCTTTTATGTAGCATGTGACCAGGGATGAAGAAATTCTCTTATGCAGATTTCTGTTGTTGTAAACCACAGTGATTGTAAGCTATTCTCAATTGAAGTCCATTTACACTTTAAAAAGTTGTGGGTTTTTTTTGTTTTTTTGTGGTTTTGTTTGTTTGTTTGTTTGTTTTTCCTGTGGACACAAACTTTAGCATTCCTTAGTGGTCTGATCAACTTACTGGAAGGACAGATTTTGTCATTCTTTCCCACAGTGGCCTACAGGGAGAGTGAAAATTGAATACATTTTGACTTCTAAGTTCCAAACAATTCCCACTCTAACCAATTAGAGATGCAGTTCATCATGCTTAATTTTCAACTGTCCAAAAGTTAGATGTCTTAGTATTAGCCAGCTGACACAGCCTCTATATTCACTGTGCAGAAATGTGTGAACTTGAGGAGAATGATTAATCTCATCTTAAAATAGGTATAAAAAATTGAACAAATGATTCAGCTGAAAAGGTTCCTGTTCCTTTCTATTAACTCTGATGATTAGCTGAGATTTAAACATTAAAGAACTTTCGAACATTTTAGTTCACCTGGATAAATTCTGGCTATGGTGTTCATTGTGCTTTGGGTTGTTTTCTCCCCCTCCCCCCTCCCACATTCAGTCCCCATATATAAGAATGAGCCTTTAAGAAGAGCCAAAGATATCAGGATCTAGATATCACTTCGAATACTGAGAAACAGAAATACTGAAAAATTAGAAATATAATGAGAAATTTCATAGAAGAAATGTGAACACTGTCAATGTGAAAACTGTCAGTAGAGACTTGTGAATTGGAATTTCAAAATTGTTTTATCCTTGACTATTGAGGTGCTAACTTGTCCTGTTTTTCATTATAAACTTCTGTCTCTATAGATAATCTGGAAAAAAAATGTGTTTTTTCCTTCCTCATTACTCAGAAACATAAAGTTTAGGTCTTACAGAGAAAAAAGAGATTAAATGTGCTTTGAAAATATAGTTGTAACTGTATGAAATATTGTACAATTTGGCTCACAGCTAAGAAAATTGTGAGCAGAGAAGTTAGAAGGCCATATGTCAAATATGCTAAGTGAAAGAAATGCTGACAAAAGGAAATCTAAGGACCATGTTAGTACTATACTTGAGAATTTAGATGTGTACTAATAAGCACAGAAAAAAAAAATCAGTTATTCACAGTCCTACTACTATATTATAACATTAAATACATTGGAAACACTTGACAAGGAAGAGACTTTCACAATATTTTATCTATTATATTATGACTTTTAATAAAACCACATTTTGCATAACTATCAAGACTCAAATGCTAAAGTACATGCAGCATCTTGATGGGTGATTGTTCGGTTTGCCAGCTTTTCCAGCATCTTTGCAAAAATAATGGTCTCCACATTTTTTTCTGGCCTCCAACTAAACAAATTTGTTACACTAATTCTCTACCCACTGACAGAGTTCAGAGATAAAGCTCTCACTGAGAATCTCACTTTAGCCTTCTGTTACATACCACAGAGAAAAGTGATTCCTTACCTGAGTCAGAATTATAAAAGGATCTTTATGTAATTATAATGTGAGTAGTAATTTAAAATGGACAATATCCATACAAGAGGAAATAGGAACCTGATTAATTCCCACACTGCAGTGATGAGGTTGAAGAAATAAGATTATTTCTTTCCTCTTGTCTTTCTAACTCACAGGAGGGAAAGTAAGATCACAAATGGCAGATAAAAATGTCTGCTCTGCAAACAAATATAAAGAAGAAATTATTGCTTAATGGTAATACTAGGGATTTTGGTCTGGCTTTGAGTCTTTTTATAGTATTTCTATCTACAAGATATCAAATTTACAAGTAAAGACTCAGAAATTTTCTTGTAATTCTCATGGTCTAAAACTTCCTGCCACAGGTACCTTTAAGCACTGTTATGCAGACAGGAAATGTCATTCATGCAAGTTGCATTAACTTTTTTTTTCCCCTCCTGGTTGTGAACTGGAGTTAAAAATCCTTGATCGCTGCCCAACAACAACTGGAGACAATAATTCTTGGCACTGATTTCATGGAATCATAGAACCAACAAAGTTGGAAAAGACCTCAAAGATCATCAAGTCCAACCTATCACCCAGCACCTGATGACTAACTAAACCATGGCACCAAGTGCCTCGTCCAATCCTTTTTTGAACACCTCCAGGGACAGTTCACCTCCCTGGGCAGCCCATTCCAATGGCAGATCATTCTTTCTATGAAGAACTTTCTCCTCACCTCGACCCTAAACTTCCCCTAGTGCAACTTGAGACTGTGTCCTCTTGTTCTGGTGCTGGTTGCCTGGGAGAAGAGACCAACCCCCACCTGTCTACAATGTTCTTTCAAGTAGTTGTAGAGAGCAATAAGGTCTTCTCTGAGCCTCCTCTTCTCCAGGTTAAACAACCCCAGCTCTCTCACCTGCTCCTCATAGGGCTTGTGCTCCAGACCTCTCCCCAGGCTCGTTGCCCTTCTCTGGACATGTTCAAGTATCTCAGTGTCCTTCTTAAATTGAGGAGCCCAGAACTGGACACAGTACTCAAGGTGTGGCCTAAGCAGAGCTGAGTATAGGGGCAGAATGACTTCCCTGTTCCTGCTGGCCACACTATTCTTGATGCAGGCCAGGATGCCATTGGCCTTCTTGGCCACCTGGGCACACTGCTGGCTCATGTTCAGCTCCTGTCAACCAGTACCTCCAGCCACTCTGACCCCAGCCTGTAGTGCTGCATGGGATTGTTGTAGCCAAAGTGGAGCACCTGGCACTTGGATTTGTTGAATGCCATCCTGTTGGACTCTGCCCATCTGTCCAGCCTGTCAAGGTCCCTCTGCAGAGCCCTTCTACCTTCTAACAGATCAACACCTGCTCCCAGCTTGGTGCCATCTGCAAATTTACTGATGGACTCAATCCCCTCATCCAGATCATCAATAAAGATATTGAACAGGATGGGGCCCAGCACTGATCCCTGGGGGGGACACCACTAGTGACAGGCTGCCAGCTGGATGTGGCACCATTCACCACCACTCTCTGGGCTTGGTCCTCCAGCCAGTTCCTAACCCAGCGCTTTTATAGTCTTCCTATAGACTTACTTTCATAGAAATCAAAAGGATTTGCATAAAAATTAAAAAGAGGTCAAAATCACAGTCAGAAACAAAGGCAAAATGATGCAAGACACTTTGCTGTGTTTTGTCCAAATCACAAGATTTATATATTTTTTTTTCCCTCAAGTTCTAGTTCATTCTCCTGCTGTAACCATGCTTATGAAATTTTCACATTATGCCACTACCAAATTGAAAAAACACTCTCTGTATTAGCTTCATGAAAACCGTTTTGAATCATGCCACTGAAAAGAATAGTTGCACACTACCTGTGAAGTTACATAAGTTTATCAAAGGCAAACATCAATGTAGGAAAAAAGTTCTAGGAAGATCCAGCAAAAATCCCTGAGTTTGTGTTGTACTAATTTGTTTTAAGTCCAAGAGTCAAGTTTTTCTTGTAAAGAAGAACCACCTGCCCTTAACCAGATGACCAATAGTTATGTTTTTTTGTAGAACAACCAGAATCCTTCTTTGCTTTAGAGCAGCAGAGCTTCTCAGCAGAGACCACATCTCACACACACAACTGAAAGAAAACAAAGACTGATAAGTAAAAAAGTGGCCATTTATATCAGTAGTTCTGCTATTGGAAAATCTAGAGCTTTTGTATTTAAGTTACAAAAAGATACTGTTATGGATCTACCTAATCTTGAAAACTGTGTGAAGATTAACAGGTGCTGGAAATAAATGGACACAGTAAGTTGTATCACTAATTTTGTTTTGATCTTTAACGTCTATTTCTGTATAATCCTTACTCAGAAATGTTTGCTCCTTTGAAGCTGGCATGTTTTTCAAGGCACAATTAGTAAATTGTTATGTAACACTCAGTCTTCTTTGGAGAAATAACTACTTCATCCAGTTTCACAGATGCAGCACTCTATTCCTGAACTGAAATGTCAGATCTTTTGAGACAGCACACCCCATGGTTTGAGGCACACAGTAACTTAAATTTAGATCAAGTCAACAGGAAAAGCTTCCTGTCACAGTGCACTCTGCTAGTTGAAGGGAAGTGATAGAAGACTCATTGTTAAACAGATAAAAATTTCAACGTTAAAACATTCAATAAAACAACTCAGTAGGGAAAAAAACCCTAACAGTGTAATAATTAATTCTCTCTTCCCTTCTCTAGATTGTCTGAAGCCTTTCCTTGAACAATTTTGCAATAACTGATTACAGGAGACATTCAAGTCAGACTTCAGGGAAGATTCAAAACCAAGACTACTGGCACCCTGTTTAACATCGATTAAGACACTACAATTCTTGTGATGGAAATCTGAGTGGAAATTTATTTTAACCCAATGTTTATTTTTAGTATTTGCTTTGCTCAATGCTAGAATTTGGTCAGATTTATTTTCTGCATCCAAGGCTGTAATAAAAGAAACACAAAATATTCTTCTACTGTCTGTCTGTGAACACAAGCAGTCAAAATTATAGAAAGTTGTTTCAAAACAAGGTTGGCAGAGGCACCAAGGGACTGTTTAATCTACAAATTTTTACTTTGACTTTGACATTTAAATCAAGACATCTACAAGGTACTTTGTTTGGGCAAGGACTAGAACTTTTCCTATGTTCAGGAGGAGACTTTTGAATATGGACTTCCCTGTTTTATCCATTTCTTTTAGTTGACAAGTAGGTGAAAATGAAAAGATTATTCCTTCTACGAAATAGTTATGTTATGGCCCATTTAAAGAAGTTGAACCACAACAATCACTCTGGATACAAACTAAAAGTGACAAGAAATTGCCTTCTAAGAAGCAGTAATGTGCAGACCAAATCATTTTCCAGTGGGATTGCATTATCTTTAATGTGGGACTGGGGGGCAGTGGTGGGTGCTGGGGGAGAGGTGTGAGTTGTATTTTTTGTTCTTTTTCTTTTTTTTTCCTATCTTCTCTTTTTTTTTTCCTTATTTTTTTCCTATATATTTCTTCATGCTGCTTCTTGGAAAAAAAAGAAGAGTCTTTTTCTATCAATATAGCTAATTCTTTGACTACGTGTAATATTACTTCATAACAAAACTATAGGTAATATTTTTAGCTTTCCATAAAATTCTATTCTCTAGGAACTAAATTTATGCTTTAAAGTTGACTCTATTTCAGACTGTTAGGTTCTCAAATTAGATTGCCTTTTTTATTAGAGGAAAAAATATTACTTTTGTGCTCCACAAAATCTTTAGAACAAGTAAAAAAGAAAACACTAGGATAGAACTCTTTCAGGGAACGTATTATATAGGATATCTCCAGTTAAAAAAAGAAGAGATCATCAAAGATAGCTTAATTTTATATTACAAAACCTGTGGACACTCACAGCCAGATGATTACTTTTCTTGAACACAGATGCATTCCTCAGCAATTCATTCCTCAGCACTGCTGCTCCCCATCATCAGCATTCCAATCTTCAGGCCTCCGGCTGCAGCCACACACACAGAGGCTCATACTCTGGAGCAGAGAAGCTGATTGTATAGCCTGAAGTGTATGAATAAAGGCTTATTACAAAACAAATGTGTAAGGGTCTCATACAGTGTCACTCCCCTCAAGCAAGCAAGGCGGGAAATTGATCATGATTCTGAAAAGTAATTAAGTTTGAAAGGAAAAGTAAATCCTATTTATCTAAAGCAATGTCTGGTTTAACTAAAGACAGCATCTCAACCCTAAAAAAAATAGTCTTACTGAAGAAAAAGTAGAAAATAAAGCAGTTATGAAGGGTGAGACAAAATAAATGTAAAGAGAAAGTATGTAAATTCATGTTGTGCAGAAAAAGGTTTAAGTTAAATACATCAGACATCCTTGCTTTTGTACAATAAGAACATGAAAAGTCTATAGCACTGACAGAAATATTTCATGATGTGTGTAAGGACTGTGAAGGATCAGTAGCTCACTTACCATAGTGAAATCTGGGAACAAGGCCAGAAATCTTAAAAAAACACAATTAAAATATTTTAGCTAGTTGTTTTATAACCTCAAAGAATACAATATTCTAAATATCAGCTGTTCCACTTGAAGATGCTTTTTTGGTAGACACTCAGACCATTTAACTTCTGCTCTGGTGAACATTATTGAGGATTTTTCTGTTTTCAAAAAGTACCACATAAAGACTATCTAATTGGTAAATACTGTCTAGGGCAAGGCTTGATTCCACTTATCCTAACACACCTAAAAATTCACACTAATTTCACACGATGTAGCTGAAATTTGATCTCCAACTAATTCAATGACGGCAGTTCCTTACAACCAGGTTTTTATTCGTATCATGGCTCAGTTTGTGAGTCATCTCATAATTAGATCCACTGTGACCTTTTGTACAGCTCACAGTTTTCAAGTATTAAAATATAAGGTTATCAAGTTGTGAAATACAAAACTTTTGGACACTTTTAGAAGTCACTCAAAAGATAAATCAAGAAATCAGTGCTCGTGGGGAGTTATCTCTTTATGGAGTCATGGAACATGCAAAAATGCAACCAAAGAGATTATTTTACCAAACTGAAATTTGTTCAGTAGGTTGCTATTCTGTCTAGAGAGGAACACCTGAAGTAGCATTTACCAACCACTTGAGAAAGCATAAGTGAGAACAGCTCTAAACAGGGCACCCAACCAACATCATGGGGTGCAGATCCTCCTCTCTGCAGTAATCGTCTTGCACTATGACTCATACAACACTGAAGTAATCTAATGAAGATATAATTCAGGGCAATGTGATATGAATCATGATTGATTTGCATGCACAGCTTTCTGACATGTACAAATGAAGAGGACTACTGTGCAGGTAATAATTTGATGTCTAGAGAAAGCCAAAGATATAACTCATAATACAAGCCACTTTTCTTTGTGAGAGAGAATATTTCACACTATCTAAAGGTTGTGTAGAAAACAGAATTTAACTTGTATGAAACTTTAATTAAATAAAATGTTAACTAGAGACATAATAAGCATATAAATATTTTCTGTAAGTTGTTCTATCAACTAATGGAATGAAGATTATCATTATGGCTATTGACTTGCTTGGATTTGATGAGAAGTTTTACTAAAAAGCCCACAAATTTTCAGCTTGTGACTTGAAATATTCCAATACTGAATTATGACATAGATTTTCTGAGTTCAAGCAATCTAGCTATTTGAAAAAGGTCCATCAAATCACAGTAAAGAAACCATATCACTTAGCTCATAGCATCCTTTAAAGTTAAGTAATGCATTTATCTGCCACAAGGCAAACTGGAAAAAAAAATCCAAACAACCAGCCAAAAAACAAACCCCAAAGATCTGAAACATTTTTCTTCATTTGTTTTTTTTAACAACTCTTTAGAAATTATTGATATACTTAAGGGACTAATGAACTTTTGATGACAACTCACAACAATAAAAATCAATCTGACAGACATTGCAAAATGCATGATCAACAGTATCACAAAACAAAGCAAAACACAATTTTATCTTCTTCTGTGCTTATGAATGAGCAGTCTCACTAGCAGTCAATCCTACAAATCAGGAAGCTTTTCCATTTGGAATCTTTTCCCTTCTTCCCAGCCTTGTTCTTCTCTGTCCTACATAGATCATAAATCATAAAACAAAAAATGGCTAAGGTTGGAAGGGACCTTAGCAATCATCTGCTCCAACCTTCCTGCCATGGTCAGGGATACATCTCAACTAGACTCAGCTGCCCAAGGCCTCATCCAACCTGTTCTTGAACACCACCAAGGAGGGGGCACCCACAACCTCTCTGGGGATCATAGAATGTGTTCCAGGGTCTCACCACTCTTATACTGAAGCAGAGGTGTTCCAGCCCTCCTCTGGACTAGCTCAAACAGTTCAATGTCCTTCTTGTGATAGGGACACCACAACTGAACACAAGAGCACAGTAAAAGAGAAGAATCACCTCTCGACCTGCTGGCCATGCTCCTCTTGATGCAGCCTAGGATCCAGTTTGCATTCTGGGCTGTGTGAGTATACTGTGGGCTCATGTTGACCTTATCAATCAACACCCCCAAGTCTATCATAACAAGATAATCATAACCCTAAAGTAATCATAACCCCAAGGTAATCATAACAAAACACAAGAAAATTTCAGATGAAAAAGTTTTCAGAAATGTTCATGAATATTCATCCACCTTAATAAACTATTTCAAGAACAATGGCAATTGAACATTTGGCATTTTTTGTCAGACACTATTTTCTGATAAATTATTCTGAAAATCTTTAATTTTAATTAGGTTTTGGATCAAATTAAAGTTTTATGCAACCCCAATCACAATTTCTCTGCTTCTTATTAATCTACAAATGTCATATATTATTCTGTAGTATACATATAATGTACATATGTTTGTATGTATATATATGTATAAATAATAAAATACAAATATTTAATTGCTTTTTTTCCCTATTTTTTTCTTTTTCAGAGCAGTAGAAAAAGCAAAGTAGTCCAAAACAGAGTTTGCTCTCTCCCCTTAACACTGTAAATTACCGTGTCAATCTCCACTCCATTCCTGGGGACCTCCAAGCTTGTGTACATTTCTGACTAGAAAGATCAGTAATGGAAACTGCTCCAAATCCTTCCTGAATAATTTCTAATTCTCTCTTTGTTCAGCCAACAACTTTGGTTTACGTCTTAATAGCTAACATCAATCAGCTATCAGCAATCAAAAGAAAGTAGATGAATTAACACAGGTGAAGAAAACATATACAGTAAGGATAGATTTTACAGATATCAAAAATCACACAAGCACTGACATAAAATCTACAGAATGTGAAATCATAGCCTAGTTACTGCATACAGCCACCTTCCTAGCTTTCATTCCACACTGTCAGCATCCATTACAGCTTCAATTCATTTATTGCCTCACCTCTCTTTCTTTCTGCCTCTAATCATTTATAAAGAAAACCAAACTTCTGTTGCGTTTGTCAGTGCTGCTGAGGACTTGAACGAAACTGTTTTTCATAGACATTAGCCAGGCTTATTCTTTTGCCATATAGAGCTGTGCTGGGCACATTTAGATCACTAGCCCACACCCACACTCATATATCTTGCTTTAAATTAATTAAATTGTTGTAAAAGTACATGGGCTAGCTATGTTCTCATACACTTTAACCCAATTCTATGCTTATTCCTCTCTGAAACCATAATGTCAGATTAAGTTAAATCACTTTATATTCTAAGTAAATGTCTTGTAACTCGCAGCGTAGTTTAGGAAATTGTGTTCCACACTATTCATTTCCATTTATCTGTTCAACTGCTCTACCTAAGTGGTGCTATTTCCAGGCTTTCTCTTTAAATCTAATTTCATTTAATGATTTCCAAGGTTTTTTTTTTCTCTCTCTGTTTACTGAGAAAATTTGTTTGCTTTTTGTTAGTTTGCCACTGGCTAAATTATAGGCCCTATACACACTTGTCTTTATCAATGGCATCCATGTCTATAATATTGGCAGTTGTACATATGCAGTGTTTTGCAATGTCTAACAGGAGGAAATTGCCCACTCTGATATCTTGAAGCTTCTTGATGAGAGTGGAGACACTCAGGAATGCATTGCTGCCTGTGCCAGCAATGGCTGATGTCAATGGACTCTGAACAATACCATCAGAAAGATTTGATGAAGTAAAACCCACAGACTGCACATTTCTGTATCTAAAACTGGCTATAGTAAATGAACTCTTAGGACTGTGAGATATCATTTTATTCATCACCTCTCCCAGAACTTCTGGGAAAGCTGAAGAGCTGACATTACCTCTCAAGAGTTTCGTGTTTCAGTCAAGTCACTGGCATAGTTACTACCTTAAAAGAAGGCAACATGAATTGTGAAGAGAGAAACAGTTACACAACACAGTGAAGACTTAACAGATTCTTTTCTGTCTGAAAGCACTGAAATCTTCATTTTCTGGCTACTAATATTGAGATAGAGACTGACAGGCCTTGAGCCAGGATGCTCCACAGTTTTGAATATCTTGATGCACATTCTGCTAGTGAGAATTTTAGTGAAACTCAGTGGCAGATAGTCTGAACCTCTTTGTTGTTGTGTACGAAGAAAAAGCGTTGAAGGAGTAGATGGATAATTATATTGAAATCAGGATGCATTTCAGGCTCCCATGTAATTATCTAGGTCATCAAAACAGTCCCTCAAAACCATGAAATCCTTGTAATTCAGACACATTTATATATATTTCTAAGTTAAGGTATCATCTGGGGCAGTATTTTATATGCATGGTATAATTTTAAACCACATATTTATCCCACAAACTGCTTCTTAAAATACAAACTCCTTTAAAAAAAAAAAAAATCTCATCTTCCTCTGCCTCCAGAAGTATCTGAAAGTCTATACATCTTCATAACAAGTGCTGCTTTCTTAAAATGTATCTTCCAGTTTCTGAAAATGAAGCAGAAAAGAAAGGTGAGAAGCCAAGATAACTTCATATTGCTGTCAAAAAAAGGTAATAATATTAGCAGGACCTCTGTCATCATTGTGTCATGATCTCATAATAAATCCAAGAATAAATAACTGGCTATGACACTGGATAAGTGTCATAGAAATCTGTAAAATTCTATATTAAAGATGCTGATATGTTCTTCTATGGATCTAGGTTCTAGTTGTTTTGGAAGTATTCTATTTAGTTGGAGTTCAGTGTAGTAACTTCAGAACTTCAAATAGGACTGAATCCTAAAAACAAAAACAACCTTTCTGTCAAGTATGATAATTACTCATCACTTGCAACTTCTTGCTTTAAAAAAAAAGGAAAAAATCAATGAAAGTCTTAAAAAATATGTGACTTCCCCCCTTCTTACATAAAAGTGCCTTTGAAATGAAGAAAATACCTCCTTGCTCATCAATTCTTGATCACTTTACAGTGAGGCTTAGATAGGGGGCTATAGTATTCATTTTACATCAGACTGCCACAGGCAGCATCTTTTGGGTAGTGTCTGTGGTGGTAATCACCACAAGGGACAACGTCTTTCTGTGGCACAAGAAATATGTCACTGGTTACATTCTTGCTTATACCCTGCGAAACACATTGCCAAAACACATTGCTGACAATGTAAACACACCCCAGTGCGTTCAGAATATACTCATGCAGCTGGAGCTGTCTCTTTCTTCTTATTAATTCCTTCCTTATCTAAATGCCTTACAAGTAGTGTGACCTCATTACCCTTCTGGCCTTCGTTAGACTGTCTGTTCCTAGAACCAGGCAGTGGAGTCTTGACAGGAAAGCTGTCAGTAGCCATGGTGTCTCTTAATTTCCTTGTTTTCTTGCATCTCCAAGCAGAGCTCTTCTAGCCAATGTCTGTTGAATTCTTTCTTTCAGGCAACAGTGAAATTGTTTCTTGATGTCTCTGCACTCATACCTATTTTCTTGCATTTTGATTCTGAGTCTCGCACTCCCTCCCCCTTTTCATTCCTCAGTACATGTAGTAACCTGATTCCTCCCTGTTCTTTTCCCTGTAACCTTCCCCCCATCCCTTCCTTGAGAGGGCTTGAAGATTTTGTTGGACTGCTGTCTAAGATAAATCTGATCAAGATTGTGGCTGCAAGCTGTTTACAGAAAGAATGCAAGCCTGGCTTCTTTCTGCCATACTTTACCTACCTACTCCCCCATCATCCATAACTGTTGCAGTATATATGCTGGAGGGTACTCCCCTCACTCTTCTAAGTGTATTTTCATGGATCTGCTGTGTAATAATTCATGTACTTTCCTTTTCCAGGATTTTAGATCATCTGCTGCCACAACCTTCTATGGCAAAAGGCTACAGAATCTCACTACTAGAAAGCTGAAGTATGCTCTGTTTTAAACTCCCACAATATTCTTGAAATGCCATCTAGTTTTATTACTGTAAGCTCTTGTACCAAGATTCTTCTTTCCTTTTCCATGCCACATTAATGATTTTGTAAACTTTGCTTGCACCTCATTCTAGCTGGAGAGTTCCTGACATTTTATTCTCTTCTCAACTAGCCATTCTATTTCCTCCATCATTTTAACTGTCCCTTTGCCTTTTCTACTGTGACCTTCTTAAGATGCACAGACTAGAATGGCCCACTTTGATGTAAACACATCAGTCTTGTGTGGCAAACTACCTCTCTCTCTCCTGCTTATAGTAGTTTCCTGATATTTTCTTCTTGTTTCATTATTTTTGTGTGGTGTTGGGGGTTTTTGTGTGTGTGGTGTTTGTTTGTGTTTTTTGGTTTGTTTGTTTGGTGTTTTTTGTGTGTGGGTGGGTTTGGTTTTTTTTTTTTTTTTGCCTTGTCTGCCACTGCATGAAAGCTATTTCAGACAATTCTTAGTCTTAAGTGTTATTTCCAGGTTCAGTACTGGAGCAAAGTAATGCACAATGGAATGTTAAATGTCTTTCTCTCTGTCACAGTATTGAGCTAGACTAGATTTCTTAGTTTCTCTTGTTGCAATCATCAGGCAACTTTTTTTGTGTGTGTGTGTGCTAAATATCTGCTTTCTTTTCTTTCCAGCTTTGCCTGTAATCTTCTTACTGACTTACCTCTAGATATATTCCAAGGAATAAGTGAGCAGTTCCAGAAAGCTATGGTTTCATGGTCATCCTTGGAAACTTGATCTACCAAGGCATAACTCATTGCATTCGCAGCTGAGACCCTGGCTTAGAACCAGCTATATTCACGGTTTGTAGCTGCAAAGGGCAAAGCATCACAAATCTAAAACAAACAGACAACATGGCATCACAGTGACACAAAAATGTATTTAAAGGGAAAGTGTAACACTTAAAACATCCTTTGAAATCCCACTCTGAATACAGCATACTTCAAAACACTATTTGCACACGTTTTCAGAAAACTCTACTAAACATGCTCTAAGTGAAATGGTTAAGCTCTCACCCACATATAAATCTGAGAAAAAAAAAATGCCTGAGGTTTCTATTTGTCTCCTGAGAATTGTTCCCTCTGACTATTAGTTTTTGTGATATCATAATGAAACCTTTCCTCATCGAGCCTATTTGAACTATTTTTGTTGTTTTCTGCTTTGCACATTTTGTTGGACAGGTAACTCCCTAGCTAAGTGTGTGTTCAAATTTGAAGCAACAATCTAACAGTAAATAAAAATGTTCAATTACCAGACAAGACCTGGAAGTGCAGCCCTATCACTTCAGACATCCTTTTAGGGAAAAAAGAAATGGTAGTGGGAAAAGGGAAATAACATTGATTTGGGAGTCATTTTTGAGTATCATTCACTAATTAGGTATTCCAAACACAGTAAGAGCCCAAGGGAATCTTCCATGCCTCAGTGGTGGAGAGGCATTTAGTCAAAACTTTATTTATAATAGTTACAATAGTATTCAAACCAGGAGATCCATGCCTATTAGCAAGGGAGGTAAGTAGCACCTGAAGTCACTCTTCTGTATCATGTCACACAATTGTATTCTACATGATATACACATTAAAATAAGTTCTTTAAAAGGGGGAGGGGGGGGGAGGAAGGGGATTATGAATTTTCTTTTATAATGTACCAATCTTGCTACTGGTTTTCCACACATACATAAACCAAGCTCACAAGATAGTATCACAGTTTCTCTCAACTGCTCAAATTAAGATGAATTCTATTAAATGTAACATAATAATTTGAAGTTAAGTGAGGGAAGTTTAGATGACTAAAAAATATACTCATAATGCTTCCTTCACATTCCTCCTTCAGCTTTTCCCTTTTACTGCAACTGAAGTTCAGAGGTACTTCTATCTTTACTGCATTAACTTTTCCTGTACCCAGCCTACTGGTCTGCACAGCAATACAGTTGTCCAAGGTCTTCCCATCTCCTGTTAACAGGTTATTGTACTCTTAGACTTTAACTTTCTCATTACTTTTATAGGAATGTCTTTATTTTTTTTTTCATTAGTATTCTCAGTATTAGCACATATTTTCACAGAATCAGGGAATTTCAGGGGCTGGAAACCCCCCTGCCAGAGCAGGGTCACCTACACCAGATTACACAGGAATGCTTCCAGGTCAGTTTTGAATATCTCCAGAGATGAAGATTCCACAACCCCCCTGGGAAGCCTGTTCAAGTGCTCCTTCACCCTCACAGGGAAAAAATTTTTCCTCGTATTTATGTGAAACTTCCTATGCCTCAACTTCCCCCTATTGCCCGTTGTCCTGTCATTGGACACCACAGAGAGGAGCCTGGCTTCATCCTGCTGGCACTCACCCTTTAACATATTCATAAACATTAATGACGCCACCTCTCAGTCTCCTCTTCTCCAAGCTAAAGAGTCCCAGCTCCCTCAGTCTCTCCTCATACAGAAGATGTTCCACTCCCTTAATCATCCTCGTGGCTCTGCTCTGAATGAAATTAAATTTGTGTTCTGAACATCTAAGTTACTACATTATGAATTGCTAGGAAAGTTAACTCGAATCATTGAAACTCCAAGTTCAGCATCTTATTTGGTTCCAAACGCATTTTGAATTATAAGAAAAGAAAATAACTAGCAAATACATTGTGGTTTTCCCTCTACAATAGCTGAAGCTGAAGTTACTTTGATATGCAAGTTGTGTTTAGAGATTGCCATCAGATAACCAATTGCAATTTACCCTTTCTAAAATTTTCAGTCACAGTGCTAAGATCACGTCTACTAAATACACTCAAAAAGGAAGAGGAGGCTCAGGGGTGACCTCATTGCTGTCTACAGCTACCTGAAGGAAGGTTGTAGCCAGGTGGGGGTTGGTCTCTTCTCCCAGGCAACCAGCAGCAGAACAAGAGGACACAGTCTCAAGTTGTGCCAGGGGAGGTATAGGCTGGATATTAGGAGGAAGTTCTTCACAGAGAGGGTGATTGCTCATTGGAATGGGCTGCCCAGGGAGGTGGTGGAGTTGCCATCACTGGAGACGTTCAAGAGGAGACTGGATGAGACACTTGGTGCCATGGTCTAGTTGATTGCTTAGGGCTGGGTGATCGGTTGGACTGGATGATCTCGGAGATCTCTTCCAACCTGGTTGATTAAAAAAAAAAAAAATTAATATTGGAGTCACTTTACACACTGATTTTGCAAGAAATTTTTATTCAAATGTAGATGAGGAAACTTGAGTTATGCTTGTTTCACCTACTTGGCACTCAACTCAGGCAACACCACACCTTCAAGTCAAAAGAGCATCAGTACTGACAGGCAGCAACCACGTGAAAAGCAAATAAAAGAATAATCTAACAAAGTATAGTGGTCACCCTCTTCACCTGCCATCTATTAAAAATCTAAGATAAAATAAAATATTTTTTAGCTAGAAAAAATTGTGTCAGCTCACACAGTTCTTGTCTGCTGCATGACTTAAAGTTTGAAAGTTATCTGCTTCCTCTTCATGGCAGCTAACCAAAATTTACTGCTTTTATGTCCAAAGATAGATTATTAACATATTGCTTGCAAAGCAGGGATGGCAAAAAAAAAGTCTGTCATTCCAGCTGACTCATTCATTCAAGACTGGTGTAGGCTTGATTTTTAAAATTTATTTTAGATTTCTTAAGTATTCCAGCTTACATTATTTTCCCTCAGAAAAATGGTATACATTTTAAGCTACAGCTTTATACCACTGCGGCTGTTAAGTCTTGTTTTGATAATGAAATAATTCAGAACCAAGTTTTTGAAATGCCTGTCTTCATGGTGCTCAGACGTCCTTGCTGTGCACCCAGGCAAACATTCTTTTCTTTTTGTTCTGACCTCTGTTGACTTCCCTCTACATTCCTTTCCCCTATATTTCTCATTTCTGAGAACAATTAGCAACACCCACTGGTGATAGCAGGGCTGCAGCAACCTAACAGTGATATCTTGCCAACGCCAGCTGTGCTTCAGTATTTATTTATTAAGATCACACTATTTACACAGGACAAATTTGCTGAGATGGCAAAGAGATGAACACAGTTGCAGCAGCTGAATTTCAGCTTGACTTTTGAAAGGAAGTAAAACCCACGCTGGGTAACGTTTATCTTTAAGAAGATGAAATGCAAGCCTTTAATTCCACCTTCAAATTATGTTTTGCTGGCTCTTGAGTTTAGTCTATAGGTGATGGGGGGGAATCTTGTAGAGCAGGGTGTAGCAAGATGAAGCCTCTTTGTGCACTGCATTTAAATAGCTGAGGTAAAGACTTTGGACATGCAGGAAAAGAATGCAGCAGTGAAACAGGCATCCTGTTTACATTGCTATGGCCAAGTTGTGAGTGAGTGAGTTAGCCAGAGGCTGGCTTTGAAAATCGTGGTACACTTGAATTTTCACATCTGCTTGTCAAAAGTGTTGAGCAACATGGAAATTAATGTCAGCAAGTCTGCTGCTTTCTAGTTCATCTTAGCTTAAAAAAACCCCAACACAAGTAAATGAAAGAAAGAAACAAACAAATAAAACCCCCAAAACTAACCACAAAAACATTAGGCTGACTTAATGCGTGTGAGCTTTATGTTAGATTGCATGCTAGTGTAACTTAAAGGGCTAGACTATTCCTTTAGGAAGGCTGCTAATGTGCAACACAAGTTTACTCTAGAAGACACTGTTGAAAGATTGCTGGCTGCTTCATTACTCATATTTGGAAAAGTGTGTGTGTTTTCTCTTCTTCTACCCTGATTTAATTGTTATTACATATGATCCATAGGTGTGTAAGTCAAAGAAGAAGTGTCTTTGTAAAGTCTTAAAAATGTAAGTTGTAAAATTAACTTACCACTTTTTATTCACATTGCATCATTTTGTAGCCTTTAACTTACCAAAAAAAAAGGAAATTCTTCTGTACTTTTTTGGGGGATACTTTTAAGGGCAATAAATGCCACAGAAAGTATCCAGAATGAGAAGCTAAGAAGGAAAACTTCACTGAAGGCGGGAGATACCAATGCAGCCTTACTTCTGCCAATACTGTTGAAATGCAGTATTTTTGCTCTTTGCTTTTAAATACCTTGGCAGTAGGGAACAGCTAGGCCTGACTGCTCGCCACAGAAAGAGGAGCTGAGAGTGACCTCAGTACAGACTGTATCCTTACCCCCATGCCATAAGATCTGTGCGTGGCAGGCAGAGGCAGATGCTGGTAACAGGGTCCACCAACAGTAAGCCATGAACCAGACTCAGGTAACTTGATGAGCAGCAGCAGGATAAAGGGCTTGAGACACAACCACAGTGTGTTTCAGGGGTTCATACAGGAGTTGGAGAGAGCTAAGCTGAAACAAGGCTCCTGGGCTCATGGATGGGGCTGGTCAGGGCCATTCAGACTTACTAACACCGTTAATGATCTGACACAGGCCATCCTGAAATATACTACACAGTGTCACAGCTGAAAATCACTCCTGGGGAGAAGTATGTAAAAATATGGGGGTGAAAAGCATTTATAGAATACTATTCCACACCAGGATTGTAGTTATCATTTTACTGAAAGAATGAACGCCTTATGTATGAAGGCAAAAATTTATCTTAAAAAAAAAAAAAGCATGATCAGGTAATAAGTGCCCAGATGGAAGGATAAATGAAATCTTTTACTTTGGCCTTTCATCATTTTAGAGTGCTGAGTCATGCAACCTGAAGGATTTATAAATACATTTGCGTGAGATTTGTATGACAGGCATGCCATGATGTCAAAACTGTGCAGACAATGGTTTTCTCTCACCTCTCCTTAACAATGGTTCATCTTCATGCAACTATTTTGCATGCATATTTAAAGCTTCTCAGGATATATTATTTTGCCAAAGTGGGCAGCTTCTCTGAGTTAATCAGTTTTGAGTGATTAGCCTTCTTGAAGGTATACGTGAGAAACATTCTTAAGTATGGCTCACCTGACCTCTCCAGCTATGTTAAGGATGATGTTATTTTTATGAGCCATGAATACAGAATCATTGACTGCTAGGAGGCAGCTATAAAATCTGGATTACATGATCAAAAGTAGTTATCCTCAGTAACTGTTTTCTGGTCTGCATAAAATAAATTGACCTTATATCCTTTATTCATTAGTAAGAATTACAGGCACGTTTCAATATAACAGCAGCTTCAATATTTTGAGATCAAATAATGGCATGAAATGCTGACCTGCCTCCTGTCCCAGAGGCAGCAAAGATTCTGACTCAAGGATTAGGTATAATGCAAATGTTTTCTGTCACAGGAGTATTCACATACCTGTTTTTTTGGATTAAGCTTTTTTATGAACAGCTATAAAAGTGATATTTTTTTAAAATGTCCTGGTTTTGCTGGGACAGAACCACAGGCAAGCCATGGGCTGAAGGGCATTAGCAGTTTTCAGACAGCCAGGGCAGCAGACCTGAGCTAGCTCACAGGGACATCCCACACCATAACCTGGAAGGGGTTTTCTATTTGGGCCGCTTTTCTTTCTTGGGCTTCTCTTATTTCTGTTCTTGCACTGCTTTCCCGATTAGTGTGACTGCCACACATTTTCTTGGGCTAAGTATAATTTCAGAAACCATTTTTTTCTTCATTAAACTTGTTTTTACTTCAACCCAGGAATCTTTGTCCTGGTTCTCTCCTTGGAAGGGATCAGCAGGCGATAGAGCAACTCCTGTAGTTTAACACCAGGCTAAATGTAGACAGTTGGAAAATCTGGAGCCTGTCTTGACTCTCTTGAACATACCACACAGAAAGCCTGGATACCTGTGCAAAGCACTCTCAATTATTGCTAGTCACAATCAAGTCTTATTTCTATGCTGTTTTACACAGATTGGGATTCAAAGCCACTCTGTATATTAGACAGATATGTAGCTACATAAACATATAGAATAATATTTTATTGGTGTTTTTCACATAATATTTTGTTGCTGTGTTGACATTTAATCCAATTGCCTAGCCAAGAGGACTAAACATGTGCATGCTAATGCACATGACAGTTCCTTGAGGTTTACATAAAAAAAATTCAGAACATTTATCTAATGGTTTTCCTGACTAGAACTAAACGTCTTTTTGCAGGTGTCAGTGTTAAAGGACATCTTGACATAGCTGTTTGCATGCAAGTAAGGCTTCCTGACTTCATTGAGTTCAGGATTGACTGGATCACTCTCTGTACTCTGATTTGATCATCTTTCCCTTGACTACAAGAAAAGTTAACACAGCCATGCACAAACAGCTACCTGTAGATGCATATGTAGTAGTGACAAGTAGTCACTTACCTTTCATGTGAATACCTTTTACTGAATCTGAATCCCAAATTAGATATCAAACATCTGTGGTTCTCCTTTACATGAATACATGTAAACCATTTTGATGTAACGGCTTTTGAAAGAACAGGGAAGAAAAGTGATTTTTAAATGGAAAATAAGTTATCAAATGCTCAAGTTATGGTATATTAGAAAACTTTAAAGCAACTAATAAGCCATACTTTATATGTGTTTCTACATATATATTACTTAGTATTGAATGAACAACTTGAATATTTGAAGAAGCATGACCTTCCAAACGAAGCAGTAGCTTTGGGAACGTCATGCCAAATTGTGTCTGTCCCATTATTAAATATGGTCAGTTACCCAACACTGAAAAGACAAAAATAATTAAAAATCCTCTATCTGGATTATTAAAAACCAGCTTCAGAAGTATTTATAACAAATAAATATATGCATTCAAATAATTTTACACAGATATATTTCTGTCTCTGAATGCGTATATTTTTTCTCTTTTATATAAACAGCACTCTATTATTTATCCATATATAAATAATTTAATCTAAACGATTTTTTTATGTAGCATAGGTATAATAACTCACTGTTTTGCAGAATTATTTTTAGAAAATGTTGTATGAAGAATAATGCAGAAATATGTAACTGAGATTACAGGAATGAAAATTTTCTTAACTTTAAATGAACGTACATACACCAAGAACAGACATTTACTTCTTGAAAAGAAAATAATTTCTGACAAAAGCTAGAGAGAAAGTCACTAGGTGAATCTAACTTCAATGTATTTTTGTGGCTTCTGCCATAGTGCATGAATTATCTGAGTAAAAGACAATGCATGAGGGTTTTTGAACCTGAATAAAAACCTGAATAGAAACCTAAACATGAAATATTTCTTACTGTTAGCAAGAATCGTGCAATGTGAAATCAGTAAAGGTAGTGTCATAAAGCCTCCAGGATGTTAATTAACCCTCAAGCAAAATTTTCTTTTTTTGACATTGAGGAGGTCATGAAATCACTCAAATATTTTCTTAATTAAAAGTCATATGTGAAACATCTGTCTTGGTACATGTTTACTTCTGCAATATTGTGCTTATGTTCAGTGATATTCTTGAAGACCTTGTGGAGCTTAATAAGGACAAAACAGAGGAACAGAGCTGTTAGAGAGGTCTTATTTAGAAATTGCAGTGGAAGTTGACAGGATTTAAAGACAGAAGATATTTAATGAAAATCCTACAAAAAGTATAAAAAAACCCCACTTCTCAATTTTTTTTAATCAGTGAAGGATCTTTAAGTCCCCTTATTGACATGTCATTCATAATATTTACACTGTTTCTAAACAGACAGGACTCTGACATTAGAGATGTAAGATGCAGCTTTTTTTTTTAAGAGTAGAATTACAGCGTAACTGAAGAGTCTGAAATGACAGCTACATGTACTCAGTGACATCATTTCTAAAAGATTTTTTTTTTTCCTCTGCCATCAGGTAGTGAAGCAGTGTGTCATTGTTATCAGAATAGGATTAAACTTACTGTATTTCAAAGTCATAAATAAATCTTCAGTGTTTTAACCTATGGGATTTCAAATAAATGGCAATCAATATTGAAGGAAATGAATGATGGCTACAGGGAGGTTTTCAGTTTCAATGAAAACTATGTAGAAGAAATTGATTTGAAAACCAGAATTGAAGGTGATATAAATTTTGATGTTTACCTTTATTTTCTTTCCTCTCCCTCTTTTTAGCAGAAATAGTTATTGTTTCACCTAGACAGGTTTCACCTATGCATTTGCATACATGGAAAGATATAAGACAACCACTTGCATTTGTAACAGCTGAATGGGAAGTAATCATCTTAATGATTAATAAAGATCTGGTGAGGCTACAACTTGAGTATTGTGTCTATTTCTAAGCACCTCAATAGAAGAGAGATGTGCTGGAGCCAGTGCAGAGGAGGGCAACTCAGCTGGTGAAGGGCCTGGAGAATAAATCTTATAAAGAGCTACTGAAGGAGCTGGGGCTGTTTAGTTTGAAAAAGAGGAGGCTGAGGAGGTTTAGGGGAGACCTCATTGCTTTCTACAACTACCTGAAAGGACATTGTGGAGAGGCTGGTGCTGGTCTCTTCTCCCAGGTAATTAGTGATAGAACAAGAGGGAACAGCTTCAAGCTGTGACTGGGTAGGTTTAGACTGGACATTAGGAAAATTTTTTTCACAGAAAGAGTGATCAGGTATTGGAATGTGCTGTCCAAGGAGGTGGTTGAGTCACCAACCCTGGATGTGTTTAAGGGTTGTTTGGATGTGGTACTCGGGGATATAGTTTAGGGGGATGAGCTTTATAGGATAGAGTTATCAGTTGGATTTGTAGGGTAGGGTTATCAGTTGGATTTTAGTGATCCTGAGAGTCTTTTCCAACCTCAATGTTTCTGTGATTCTGTGATATGATTTCCTGTTAGTGTTGTGAATAGCTTTAGGTGAAGGGAAAACCAAACAAAACCCACACCAAACACGGGCAGAAATAAAACCAACATTCATTCTATATCACAGATCAATTATTTTCAGTCATATCAGAAACTAATGTTCAAGTTTGGTAAACACAGCAAGTTTTCCCTTAGGCTCAGTAAGCATGAAATCACATCCAAACCACAATTTTTATTGTATTTTAGGTACATTAAATTAATGTATCCTGGTTATGTTTTTCACATACATAAACTGTGATTACAGAATAGATAAACACAATTTCACTTACTCAGAGTTTCCTTATTTAAAAAATATATACAATTTAGATAATATGGAAAATAAACAAGATAACCTTTAAACTAATTATGCATTTCACTGATGAAATTCACTTAATAAGCCAGTAACATTATGAGGTATATTAATTAGTAGATCAATTTGCACATTTCTCTAAGTGTATACCAAATTAGAAAAGATGACACAATTGTCATTAGGCATTAAAATAATATAAATAATGAATATACATTTATGAGTCTGAAAGACAAAAGCAAAGAAGCATTCAGCAGACACGAGGTGAATACTGACATTTGGAAATTAATTTGGGATATGTCATAGCATCTGGTGGGGTCAGGGCACCATTTAACAAACTGGTTTAAATTTTAAAATATGTCTAACTATATTGGAAATGCCATTATTGAAAGATGCCATCAGAATCTCTAAATAAGTTACTATTACTCAAATAATAAGCAATATCATAAGCTTAAAAACTTAATTTTCAATAGAATACTTTACAGATGTAGACTCAAATGAGAAAATCATTGCTATCATAAGTCCTACATTGTGCTAACTGCAGGCTTTCATGAACTTCTACAGTGCTGCGGGTTCCAGAATCAGAAATGTTAAGAAAGAATCACTTTCCACACTACATCTTAGTATCAGCTGTTTGGTTCTGTCCATTTCCTGTTGTATACATTTTAATTTAAGATTGAAATCACCTATAGAAAGGTCACCTATAAATATTTATATTTTAATTATTAATTATTACAATTTTAAAATTATTATTTTAAATTATTATTAATATTTAAGTATTTTAAAAATTATGGCTATTTAATTCTTATTTTATTATTATTATTATTACTGTAATGCTGACTGCAACTAACTCATTAAAGAATAAATAAGATAAAGTTGCTTTTTAACTTTCGGATCTCAATCACTTTACTCTTTTGAGTGCTACATCAGTACTTAAATGCTACCTCAGCCATTGCAGCACTTGCTTCTAGAGTGAGATGTGGGGTTTAATCCATTTAGATTTAATGAGTGCTCCAGCCACATACCATTACTGTTAGCTGTCACTAACCTTCAACTTATCCTTTAAAAAAAAAAAAAAAACAGCTTCCACAATACTTTGTGACAATCCTGCATACATGTCTTATTGATATAGGTTAAAAATTCTTCCACCAGTTGACCAACAGCAATCTGCCAGCTCTACTTCCAACACCTATGTTTCTTGTATTTTTTAACAATAACTTTAGTGGTTTTTCTCCTGGTTTTGCTGAGACAGAATCACAGGCTGTTAGCAGTTCTGTCAGCCAGGACATCTGACTTCAATTTGCTGCAGGTGTATCCCATACTGTGAGCATCACGCTCAATGTAAAGGAGGAAGTTTGCTTCTCCTCCTCGTTAGGACTGTCTTCCTGTTACACTGTGACTGCTGTATCTTTGCTGGACTGATTATAATTTTAGATGCATTGTATTGACATTGCTATCAGTTTATCTATTTCATTAAATGGGTTTAACCTTCTTTCCTTTTCCTGATTTTCCTTCTCTGATGGGGAAGGGTGATAGAACAAATGCTGCAGTTTAGCCCTAGAGATAATATTCCACAGATGTATAATCCTACGTTGTGGACGTCTTTCTGAAGAGTGATAGGAGTGTACTTTCTTTTCTCTATTGATGAAAACAACAATACAATATTTCTCAGAATTTTACAGCCTGATTGCAGATCAAGATAATTACAGATAGATAGAATTTTCCATGTGTTAACTGGAAGTACTTTATGCAGAATAAAACATGAGTAGTTTTATGTCAGCAAACATACTTCATAAACTATACACTGAAAAGTTTTAATCTTTGACAACAAAATGGAATACAAACACATGTGTGTTGATATTTGTTAATCACTTACATGAGTCATAACATATCCACTTTAGAATTTAAGTTAAGTAACAAAATTTTTGTCTGAAATGCTTTAAGCTGCTACAAAAACCTGTTTGCACCTTTTTGTTCATTAGAGTTTGACTCCTACCACATTAATAAATTTATTAGCTTCTTCACTTGAAGTGAATGGTCTTCAGAATGTTATAAACTGCTTAAGTATCTGATAGTGGATAGAGATGGACAACACACTAAAAAATGTAAGGTTCCATGGGATAGTTCAGTGAATTCTCTACTAACAGCCAGGTATTAAGGGTTAAAATACTCAGTATTGCTGGTTTTAAAATATTTTTCACTTTCAGTTTGGTTGGCTGACAGGAGAGGCATGTACACTTGATGTTCATCTTGTTCTACTATTCATAGGTAGAATCTATTTTACAGAAATCTTAAAATGAGATACTTAGGGCAAGACTGTAAAATGAAAGATAAATGCAGGAATCGGTTCTTTCCAACTCATAAGGGTAAAGGCATTATAAATATTATTATAATATTTATAGTTTCTCCACTATTAATAGATACAAAAATCTTATGGAATAAACAAGGAGAAAATTGATACTGAGTCATACTGAGCTGAAAAGCTAGATTCAGTTAAAATAAATTTATTATATTTAATACAGCCTATTAGGATTAAAGGAGATTTAATCAGATCTTTACTATCTAGTAACTCTATCTTAGGCAATGGTTGATCAGCCCCAAGACAACTCTAGGTGGCTAATAGATGCTTCAGGGGAGTTGCTTAGTGGAAGTTAAAATTTTGTTGGGAATTTCACTATAAATCCAAGCATTGAACACAACAATGAAAGCACATGGTTTGGGTCAGTGTGGTATCTGATCTGTTTGTGGATTTCCCATGTGAAAGGGCAAACTCTGTTTAAGCAAAGTTAAGTTTTATGAAACTAAACAGAAACAAAAAATAGTGCCACATGGTTGCATTTTGTAACTAAAAGAAAAGGAATTGAAGACAGAGGAAGATGGGTTTGTGACTGATGAGAAAGGCCTGAAAAGCTGTGTTATCTCCTTAGGATTTACCCTGTGATGACAACTAAACTACTGTCACTTTTTTTTTTCCTTAGGTGAACTTCTTCCTTTTCTTACTCCAGTTTGAAAAACAGCAGTTACTGATTACTAATAGATGATCTATGTAATAGGTGGTGTAGATATTTCTATTTATAATTTATAATTGGTTACCTACACTTACTTTGGATTCAATTAAAAGTCTCCCAGGTTTGTCTGAACCTCAGGTATATCTCTAAAATGAAATGGATGGGATGGATTGGTTTTTATGAAATAACAGAAATGCTACCATAGTTCTGAGGAGTGTTATAATGACATTGGCTGAGACGTAAAGTATAGAATGTTAAGTATGGCAATGTCCTTGCCAATGACAAATAATCAGTTGATTTCAAACATGTAGAAAAACAAAGCCTGAGTTTTTACTCTGTTTCATCTGGGAAAAGAAGAGAAAATATGTATCCAATGCTCCTGCAAAGGCCAAAGACTCAGGCAGGACCACAGCAGCTTGGACTGTCCTTGTCAACTCTCAACACTGGCAGTTTTGGAGAAGATGCCAGACAAGTTTGTAGAAAAATGAATTCAGGCAAGCATATCCTGTTTTGCTTTGAACAGAAAATTTTGAGGAAAACTTTCCACTTCTATACTCAATAAGAGATTGTCATCAACTTTTTATTAAAAAAAAAACAAAACAAAACAAAACAAAACCAAAAATCCCTAATCGCCTCTCTGATTTTCAGATTTTGTTAAGATAAGATGTGCCACAATTTAATTTGCAAGAAAATTAAATACATCGTTCTGTCTATAATAATCACTTCTACAAACCACAGGACAAATAAATGCAGATTTAATGGCAGCTTAATTTATATACAAAGCTAGATTTCAAATTTTGATTCCCTCCCAAAGTCTTCTCTCAGATTTTGATCTTCCTATAATCTTGATGCTTTCAGAGAAGGATGAACTTTCACTGTTGCTAAAAAAAAAAAAAGAAAATGTTTCAGCTGACAGTACTCAAGATTCCTTGTATTCCTAGAACAAAGAGTATGAGTGCATTGGGGAGCACTTAAAGGTCATTTTTTTCAGTATCAAATAATGTTGGAACTAAGAAAATAAACAGAATGTTCTTGGCTGAGGTGAGTCAGACCATTTTCAAGTACAAAGTATAAGCTATTAAGATTCGGTTCTGGCACATGATCACTCAAAAGAAAAATGACTTTCACCAAAAGGGAGATGATTTGATTGTTTAACATGCATTATCCTACGTAATAACACTGTAAGCCTTCTAGTGCACTCTTACCTTAGAGTATTTTATCCATTGTGTCAAATTCTACCATCCTTTTCATCTGCACTACAATGATTTAGGCAACAGGGCTTCACTAAACGGACTAAGAGTGCAATCTAATCTAATTTTGTGACCTGAAATAATAGGCTTAGGGGCTGATCCTAAAAAGACTAATGCCTGTCTTAACTTTCCATGCTGCAGCCAGCTGTGTTGGCATCAATGAAACTCCTCAGAGCATATAAACAGAGCACACATCCATTAATCTTTGCAGAACTAGGGGCCTAAACTCTGTGTGAATGAAGAGGACAGGACTGTGTGTTATAAATCTGCATTGCACAATGGAGAACACTATGACATGGCAAGTCCAGCTGTAGGATTCTTCCAAATACTTTTCTGACTTTTTTGAAATTTACATATTTTGTACAGCAGAAATTATCTGCAAAAATTATCTGCAATTTTGCATATGTTTGATCTAAAAAACAGCTTCTTTTTTTTCTTGAGAATAAAATGCAACATTGCAGTGAATTAAAATATTCCTACAGCATTCCTTTCAGTTGTTGTTTCAATATTGATGTATGAATACTTTGCACATAAATAAATATATTCTTCTTTACAGCAAAATTTATATAGATAAAGCAGATTTTATTGGGTAGTTTTTCACTGTTTGTTATTTCCAACTCAGGCTGTAGGCAAATCAGGATAAAATGGTGATCCTCAAAAGTTACTGTACATGTCTTAAGTTTGAAAATCTACAGATAGGTCTGTACCTTAGCTTGACTTTAAGGAACAGGAGACTGAACAAGTCTTGAGGTTTCTTTTCACTAAAACATTGTCACTAATAGAGATTTGGAAGAAATGGTTGTGTAGGTTTGGCCCTCTAAATGATTAGAACTGACTGCAGTGCACCTTTGACTTAAGGTATAAATAGAGTCCTGCTACAGAACTATTTTGCCCTGGCCTTCTTGCAGCAAGCATCCTTGCAGTCAGATCCTCTCCCCTTAGAATGGGACTATCCCCTAAATCCCCTAAGGATGCTTCCACAGACTGAGTAAACCCACACCCCCTTTTGGTGAGTGTATATTTTGGGTACACTTGAGTGAGAGGTTTCCCTATTCTGAGAGAGTGTGCTCACATTTTATCTCAGCTTTCAAGAAAGAATATTCCTTAAAGCTTAAGGTTAAAGCTTAATTGGTTGTGTAGTGGTATATTCCCAACTTACATCTGAACTTGTAATTTAATTGTGTCAAAAGGAGTGTTGAGTAATTTTTGTTACAATAAGTCCACTTTTGGGTGGATAGTTATTGCTGTCTGTTTTGTAGGTGCCTTTGTGACAGTCAAAAAAGTGTTTTTAATAACAGCTGGGGGCTGTAGCTTAATGTGTTACACATCAAATGCTAGATACTTCACATTAGATACCTAATATTGGATACCTCTTCCTGGAACCTACAGATGCAAGATACAGACAGAAGACTGAATAATGGTGTGTTCCCATCTTCATTTTCTTTCCTCAGATCTTTTTGCTCCACTGAATTTACGCATAGATTATATTAAAAGAGAAGTAACAATTTTTCTTTTCCCCTTCAGAGTATCATAAGCACTAGTGTTTATGAGATTTATTAAAAAAATGTCTTTCATGAAGGAGTTGTCATGTAAATTATTACTGATTTAGAGAATATTTCTTGTGAAGGGGTAAATGGTAACTTACCCAGTTAGCTAACAGATCATTTATGTTCTAAAAGTTTGGAAATCCTAGGAAAGACCCTCAAGATGGTCTTGATGTTCAAAGTTTTCAGACTGCTGCTCAAAGCACTGGTATTTCTTTAGCTGTCCTCTTTTCAAGAAATCTTGTAACACAAATCCACTCCACAAACGCCACTTTTAATGATCCTGCTAAATTTTTAAGTTAGCTCTTCATCATATCCAATAAAAATCATTCCTTCAATGCACAAGTTTTCTGATAACCATGACATATAAATTGCCTGCAGAAGGAAATCACAGAAGTATATCTTGAATTCAGCTCATCTGTCAAAAGCTTAAAGATAATTTCTGACCACAGTGTTACAGGAATGGTTTTGAAAAACCTGCTTTGGACTGTTGGTAAATGACAGCTATTGGAGAGATAAAAGCATCAGCTTGGAAAATGAGAACTCCTTTAAATTTCAATTAATGGAGCCTATTTCTGAGTAGTTACACACCATGAAGTTTTGATTTTGCTATTTAAAGCCTTAAGGTAAAAAGGACAGCAAGAAGAGAAGGGTTTGGACTGAGACAGAAAGATTATTTTTTTGAGATAATACAGAAACAGTGCAGTAATAGTAACCCCATAGATCATTTCCAGAGTTTTCCATGAGATCATCAACCCTGTCAGTAACCTCAAAAAAAAAAAAAAATTCTGAAGGTAGACTATAGAGCAGACCAGAATTTAATTAATTTATACATTTTTAAGTAATTCTGAATATAAGTTTTATTTTTATTAAGAGAAAGGAGGAAGAAATACGTAAATCAACAAAACAGAAGCATTTACATCTAGTTAAGACCTCCTGAAGATTAACTATCTGCTGTTAGGAAGAGGTAGATTTCCTCAGACAGATAAAGCACTTCACACAGGCCCATGAGCAAAACTTGTTCCTCTTATTGTGTATATCAGTATAGAATGAAAGGTCCACATGATGCAGTAAGAGCTGCAGAAAAGCTCAGGTTGCAAAAGAGCCTCAGATTACCAAGTCCAACCAATAACCTTACTCTACAAGGTTCACTCCTAAACCATATCCAAATGACCTTTAAACACCTCCAGGGTTGGTGACTCAACCACCTCCCTGGGCAGCCCATTCCAAGGCCTGACCACTCTTGCCGTGAAAATTTTTTCCTAATGTCCAGTCTAAACCTACCCAGTCACAACTTGAGGCTATTCCGTCTTGTTCTATCACTAATCACCTGTGAGAAGAGACCAGCACCAGCCTCTCCACAACATCCTTTCAGGTAGACAGCAATGATGTGTCTCCTCAGCATCCCCTTTTTCAAACTAAACAGCCCCAGCTCCTTCAGTCACTCTTCACAAGATTTATTCTCCAGGCCCTTCCCCAGCTTCATTGCCCTCCTCTGCACCTCCTCCAGTACCTCAACATCTCTCCTGTATTGAGGTGCCCAAAACTAGACACAATACTTGAGGTGTGGGCTCTCCAGAGTTGAGTACAAGAGGACAATCACCTCCCTACTCCTGCAGGACACAGCATTTCTGATACAAGCCAGGATGCCATTGGCTTTCTTGGCCACCTGGGCACACTGCTTGCTCACACTCAGCTGCTTGTCAATTAGAACCCCCAGGTCCCTTTCTGCCAGACAGCTTTCCAGCCACACTTCCCCAAGCCTGTAACATCGCTTGGGGTTGTTGTGGACCAAGTGCAGGACCTGGCATTTGGCCTTGTTGAAGCTCATCCCATTAACGTTGGCTCATTGATCCAATGTATCCAAGTCCCCCTGTTAGAGCCTCCCTACCCTCATGCAGATCAACACTCCCACCTGACTTGGTGTCATCTGCAAACTTACTGATGACACACTCTATGCCTTCATCAAGGTTATCAAACAGAAGTGGTCCCAGGACTGAGCCCTCATCCAATAGTTGAGTCATCTTGTAATAGAAGGTCAGGTTCATCAGACAGGACCTGCCCTTCATAAATGTGCTGCTGTGTGGGTGACTGACAGCTCCTGGTTTTCAGCTGTGCTTCTAGGACTGGACACAGTTACGGATGTATTTGATTTTATATACGATAAAGGTACAAATACTTGATCAGAGCCTAAATAAGGAAGTCTGTATCCATCTATCATATCTTCCTTTGCTCTTCTGACCCTGTCCACCTGGTATCACACTTTCCCTCTTACGGGTATGCAGAAGAAAATTTGTTTTTCTGTTGAATATTTGGGTGTGTCCTCCCTTCCAGATCTACCTATCCACCTTCATGTTTTCCAGGGACTGAGGATTAAAAATACTGTTCTTCAAACAGCAAACTCTCATATGTAAGAGACTGCTGACAAGTGCTGAGTCCAAAACCTGTACTCATGATTGTAGACACACATATAGACATACTCACTGATTGATAAAGCAATGACTTTGAAAACTATCAAAATTAATTGATTTAAAAACCAAAAAGGGACTGTTGAGGCTATCTATTGTGACTTTCCATTTCCTCATAAAGAAGTATCCAGAAATTGTCTTTTAAATAGAACTACAGCCTTTTTTTTCCTTTTTCTTTCTTTCTTCCTTTTTTTTTTTTTTTAATATATTCTTCTCAGTTAATGATGTGGATAATCTCTCTCTGGCCATGACAAGTTATTCTAGTGGTTAATTATTTTTGCTGCAGAAAACATTTGCCTTGCTTCTTGTTACTGGATACATCTAGCTTCTGTTTCCAGCTCCCTAAGCCTTGTTATACCTTGTTTTTCCTTTAGGTGTATATGAACTAGTATTATTCATTGTTATCTTGCCAAATCATTCTTGGGCATTCTTTTCTTGAGAAAATAATTTTTTAAAAGTAGATCTTCTGATTTTCTACTTAGATACATTTCATGGTGCTTTTCTAAATTCTATCCAATATTTCAATCCTGTTTCCCATAACAGCACAGAATTCCAGAACCCTTTGTTCCATCATGAAGATCAAAAGGAATACAGTGTTTGTCTTCTCCTATTCTCATCTTTATAGACACCAGGCTTATATTACTCCTTTCAGTCCCATTGCAGTGCTATCACTTTTGCAGTTACTATTTCCCAGAATAAAGATCTTTTTGAAGAAGCATGAACTTAATTTTTTGTTGTTACATATAGGAATTTATTTATTAATAAAATGTATAGATTTTACCAGGTTAACAAACTGATCTGGATCACAACTACTGGCAGCTTCCCCCTTGCTTGTATTGGTTTCACTCGTATTGCAAGTAATTCCATACCCTTTCCCCATTTTCTTTGTATGAAAGTTAAAGCACAGTCATGAATCATTCCCTATGAGAGTTACTGAAATGCAATCACTTGCTTATGGCTCTCTGTTTATAATCATTCTTTAAAAGGAGTTAGTTTTTAATAAATTTCTTCACTAAAATTCCTGTTATGAATATTCTTAAGTTGTCTTTTAATAAATTTCTTCACTAAAATTCCTGTTATGAGTATTCTTAAGTTATCTTTTAATAAATGTTAACGTTCTATTGAAAAAAAAAAACCCACAACCATAAAGATACAAATAAAAGGTATCCAGAAAGAAACTAGGATGTTCACAAAATGTCTTGTGATTTTTATACTAAACTTACTATGTGTATGTGCCAGGGAAAGAGTGCCCAAGCCAACTTTGCTGAGGGGAGACCTCATTGCTCTCTGCAACTCCCTGAAAAGAGGTTGGAGTGAGGTGGGGGTTAGTCTCTTCTCCCTAGTATCAGGTGATAGAAGGAGAGGAAATGGCCTGAAATCGTGCCAGGGCAGGTTTAGTTTGGAGATTACAAAGAGTTTCTTTTCTGCAAGAGTGGTCAGGCATTGGAACAGGCTGCCCAGGGAGGCTGCTGGAGTCAGTGTCCCTGGAGATGTTCAAGAAATGTGTGGGCATGGCACTTAGGGACATGGTTTAGTGGCCATGCTGGTGTTAGGCTGATGGTTGGACTTGATGGTCTTGGGGGTCTTTTCCAACCAAAGCAATCTTATGATTCCTATGATCTTTATGGTATTTGTACAGTAAATAGGAATGAGTTGTATATTTTCAGTTCTTAAATGAAGAAGGTGAGCTTGGTGCAAAAAAGGGAAATAAAACACCATCTGCAGTTTAAGGATCTAAGACTTCTTTTATTGTTTCATTTTTAAGGGATTTAAAAAACAGAAATTACTTCTAGAATTTCTAAATAGATACTTTGAGAATTGGAAAAGGGATTTTTTTTCTTATTAGGACTCTCTTTCTGTCTGATTTTTACAGAAAGAAGCAATAAAAAGAAATCATTATGAAATTCTTTAAATCATCTTCATATACAGAATTATGAGTAACTGATACGTTATTTGGAATGCACTCAGTCATAGCTATCAGTCTAGCACTAGGTTACATCCTAGTGCTTTTAATATTGTCCTCCAGCTTTTACAAATTCCTAAAAGCCCAAGCCAGAAATACAAAAATCCTTGAGAAATGGTAATTGCACTTCTGTAGATCTTCTATATATGGCATAGAAGTGCCAAATGTAGATCAATAAGATTGAAGAAACATGGACATATTTTTTTCTTTTTTTTTGCCATCGAATGTTGGTAGGTGTAAATACTGTAAATATGTATTTGAAGATTTCATGTGTTAGGTAATCTTGAATAGAGATGATAGATATTTGAATAAAATAGGTAACTTGGTGTTAAACAGCAAGGTCAGTATATGACTTCTGATTATGGTTCAGAATACACTTTGGTAGAAGTACTGTGGAGTAAACCAGCTTTTCCACATGCATAGAACTTGGATTGCTGCTTTTTATGAAATGCTGGAGCAATATTGTCTTCCAATTTACAACTACAACAATAGAACACATTGTTTCCATAGAAACCAAAGAATTTCAAATGAGGGGGAAAAGCAGGTTGCAGCATAATCCTGCCCGTCCTCAACAGGAGAAAAAATAGTAAGCAGATATGAAGGATGAACAAAATACTTGATCATCTCCTCTCCTTCCATTTTTGGGAAGTCTTGTAAAGTGCATGAATGGCAGCCAGAGCATCCCCTACAAAGAAAATCAAACTTGATGGTGCCATGCTCTGTCATATAGTTCCTATTTATGGATTTTCAATATGCCAGCAATCAGTAAAACTCAATTCAAATAAATAAATCAATATCTTCATTCATAAACTACTGAGAAGCCTTCCTTGCAGTTCCTGTTGCAGTTTGCAGTGTCTTGCAATGTTATGGTTTGCACTACTTTCGATATGAGTACTCCTTGGCAACATTCCTGACTTCTGAAGCCTTTCAACATCCTTTTATGCTTTCAGAGGTGTAACAATTCTATAGTTAAACTCTGAAAAGAGTTTGAAATTATTTATTAGCTTAAGATCGGTGTGACATAGCTATGTGTGAAACAAAAATGAAGAAAAATATCATAACCACTTCTCTGAGTACCAGTACATCTTATTCACTGGGTAAAACTCACTTTTTTTTTTTTTTTTTTGCAAACCTGCTGTTTTTAAGATGATGTGGGGATTTTGTAATTTTTTTGTAAGTCATCAAGGGATACTTTAAATAAGGCAACATCTGTAATTTCATATTTGAATATATATATATATCACAGAATTCACAGACCAACACCTGCAGAACAACCCTAAAAACAGGAAAAAAAGAAAAAGAAAAAAAAATTGCAGAAAGAACATTTTTTTTATAACTGCAAAGAACTAACAAGTAAATATTTGTATTCTGTTTCCATTTTTAAAACCCATGTTTCTAACTGTCTTCTGTTAATTAGGACAATAAAAACCAGTGCAAGTCTGGTGTTGCTATTTCTGAAGTTCCTGAGCTCTTGTAAGAATTTTTAGTAATGTATGGAGCATTGCAGGTACATTGCTGATGATACCAAACTGGGAGGCTTGGCTGATACACCTGAAGGCTGTGTGGCCATTCAGTGAGACCTGGACAGACTGGAGAGCTGGGCAGAGAGAAACTTAATGAGGTTCAACAAAGATAAGTGCAGAGTCCTGCATCTGGGAAGGAATAATAAAATGCACCTGTACAGGTTAGGAAGAGCAGCCCTGTGGAGAAGGACCTGGGAGTCCTGGTGGATAACAAGTTCTGCATGGGACAGCAATGTGCCCTTGTGGCCAAGAAGGCCAATGGGATCCTGGGGTGCATAAAGAGGAGTGTGTCCAGCAGATTGAGGGAGGTTCTCTTCCCCCTCTACTCTGACTTGATGAGACTTCACTTGGAATATTGTGTCCAGCTTTGGGCTCCCCAGTTCAAGAGGGAGAGGAATCTACTTGAGAGAGTCCAACAGAGGGCTGTGAGGATGATTAAGGGACTGGATCATGTGCCCTATGAGGAGAGGTTGAGAGACCTGGGGCTGTTTAGTCTGGAGAAGATTGAGAGGTGATTTAATAAATATTTATATATATCT
This sequence comes from Indicator indicator, assembly GCF_027791375.1. NCBI lineage: Eukaryota > Metazoa > Chordata > Aves > Piciformes > Indicatoridae > Indicator > Indicator indicator. The sequence goes on along the minus strand of NC_072011.1, from coordinate 15,320,627 downwards.
GAGGGCTGGGTGTCAAGAGGGAGGGGACAGCCTCTTCTCAGTTGCACCCTGTGATAAGACAAGGGGCAATGGAAATCAACTACAGCACAGGAAGTTCCACCTCAACATGAGGAGGAGGTTCTTCACTGTGAGGGCCACGGAGCACTGGAACAGGCTGCCCAGAGAGGTTGTGGAGTCTCCTCCTCTGGAGGCTTTCATAGATCTACCTGGATGCATTCCTGTGTGACCTGTGCTAGATTCTATGGTCCTGCTCTGGCAGGCGGGTTGGACTCTATGATCTCTGGAGGTCCCTTCCAATGCCTAACATCCTGTGATTCTGTGCTCCTATATAAACAATAGAACCTCTTTGATAAGAAGCCTTAAGCATTTTGTTGTGGGTGTGCCTTTAAATTGGTCCAATTAGAATTGCAATGTTTTAGAATGATAAATACAGAATTTCAACTGGACAACTGAGTATTTACTCCCAAGTGTTTGAATCTTCAAAGCACACAGATCACATGTTAGGAAAAAAACATCCAGTGCTTTTTGTCAGTCCTGCGGAATCCCTAATATTTGTCATTGTCAACATCTTCCTCCACAAAGAATTCATATTTGTCTGCAGTAAGCACAAAATAATGGTGTTTAAACAGTTTCGTGAAACTAATACCATGTTGTAAAACCTTAACAGCATGTCAAACCACCTACAGACTGGTCTGTCAGACCACTGAACTGTTGAATTACTGTGATTACTGGTATTGACTTTGTATCCATGTTTTCTGTCAACAAAAAGTAGGCTAATAAACGTACATGCAAAGTTTCTGTGTTTCCTCTCAGTTGAGAGTAAAAGCCACAGAAAAAGTAATACTTTTTGTGTAGTGCAGGAAAAAACACTGATGATTTTCACTTATGGTCATGTTTTGAAGATAACATTTCAGTAAGATGTTTCTTAATGTCCCTAATTGTCCGAGGAAGTAAAGATCTTGTCTATGTTAGATTCCAAGGGACAGGTACTTTGATATCCTAAGGATATGAAGCTTACATCCAGACAATGCGCATATATTTATGCATACAAAGGTTTTCAAGTATCTGACTTGAAAAAAGAAAAAAGAAAAAAGAATAAAGAAAAAAGAAAAAAGAAAAAAAGAAAAAAGAGAAAAAAGAAGAAATAAAAAGAAATGGCACCAACAAAAAATAAAAAACCAGCCATGTAGGTAGGGTTCTCAAGGTTATTCTGTTCCTAGGCTACCGAGGAAGATAAAGACATGATTAATGTACCAACAAGAGCAGAAAGCAGCAATTATAAGCAGAGCCTCTCTCAGAGATTCCACATAGGAAAGAGATGCTAAGAATATCCCAGCTGCACAGAAGCTTCAGATGGAGGTTGTAGCTCAGATACAACAGGATGCAGCCACAAGAAGACCATCTTCCTTTTTTGTATAGCACTCACGCTTTACCTGCTCAGACAACATTAGTGAGTGTCTTGAGGGCAATTTTGATCAAATTTTTGTTCTAGAAATTTCTGTCCCACCGAAAGAACCTATTAGAGGGGAGGCAACAAATGTTATCTTGTCTCCAAACACATAAGGTATCCCAAAAGAAATTGTTGACCCCTTCTAAGATACCATTTATAGGAACAGGAAAGTATTTTTTCCTATAGAAATTGAACTCTGATCTTGGAAGGAAAGGCTGACCAAAGGGACAAGACATCTCTTAACATAATACAGTTAACAGCTATAATAAATATTTTTCCAGCGTTGCTTCCAAATTAAACAAACATACAAATGAAACTTTATGTGTGAGACCATATTCAGTTTGGAGAAAATAATGTTTATTTATAGTGCACGTTTTACCATAAAACAAAAACAGGTTGAAGTGTGATGAGGATTGCAGGAGACAGATACTGTTTTAAAGGCGGAAAGACCTTCTAGGTTTTGACTGTGCCTACAAGCTGAGTTGGGGAGATAACTGGGTTATTTGGGAATGCCAACAAAAGATTGTCAGGCTTCACATGTGAGTAGTTACAGTGGAAAATATTGCTTTTTCTCTGTTGCACATGTTCGATCACAGTTCAATTCATATTTCAGCACCAGGAGGACAAGGAGGAAAGCTAGATATAAAACGCTGATATGCTTCTATTGGCAGTGTTAATGTCAGGATTTGTATGATGATTTCTGGTTTCAGAGCCATCAAAGTAGCAAGTATCCTGACTGTCTCAAAAACATGATAACCCTCATTCATATGCACTGGTAACCAGCTGATTCCTTTGCTTTCAGATACAGCCATTCACATTATCTTTCAGTGTTAATGAGTATAGTTTTCATGTACTCAATATTTTATGTTTGGTTGTTGGCTACATTATTGATAATTGTTCTGATCATCATTTTAGTGAGAAAAATTCTGGCAGAATTCCTCTGCAAGCTTGTGATAGGAAGCAGGGAAGTTTATTAAATATGTATTTACCAATCCTTATACTGGTTGATCAAAGAGATCTTCTTAATATGGTTATGTTAGGGGAGTCAGTCAGTCTAAGGCAACTGGGATGATGTCTGTAGATCCCAGGCAATTATACAGGTAGAGCAGATAAATAGTGCAGCTCAACACCACAGGTTTAAAAAATGACTTGCAGGTGTGGGGAACAGAGCTGGTTTTCTTCTGGGGAGACAGTTAAATGAACTTCATAAGATCTTTAGGAAATGCTAATCTTTCACCCAGTGAGAACCACACTCCTCCAACTATATGTGTAAAAACAGTAGTTGATTATGAAAATCTTAGTTAAGCTTTTTCTCCTTTTTACACATATTAGTGCATGTGTTCTTTGCCATTGACAAGATATTTGAACATAAATAGTCTCTGAATTTGTAACAAGATGTGCTTTTAATAGATCAATGTAACGGATCACGCTATGAGACAGGCACGTTAATGCTAATGCTGGGCCCAGAAGTGGGAATCAAAAACATCTGTTTTGTGTTCTTTTGCTGATCCTAAGGGACAGTGCTCCAAATCAGCTTTTCCAACTGACTCACATCCATAACTTCAGAGTCATCAAACTCAGGAACATTTTTTATGTATGGAGAGCTTCCATTTGGGAATGAACAAATGGTCTGAAACAAGCTCTAAACTGAGGCAGCCAAAATTAAAAGTTCACCTGAATATTTTTTTTCTACTCTTACCTCAGAGGTAAAGGTAATGATTGATCCACCTGGTAAAGTTGGTTTTATTGAGTAATTAGTGTTTAAAAGTACTGTTGAATTAAAAAAAAAAAAAAAAGTAAAATGGTATGTGTCATTATTAAAAGAAAATCAGTTACAGCTTTAGAGCTCTCTGAAAGCTTTAATATCTATTGTTGAACTCAAGTACATATCCACAGTCAGTCATTGTCTTTAAGAAAATGCCAGCCTTAAAGGGAAAAATACAAATTTTAACCACCACTCTGCACATTAGTGTTTCAGTAATAGTTAAGAGTCATCACAACATAATAAATTCTGGACACAAGTAAAAGTAATAATTTTAATAGTAGTACTAATCATGATCACTGATGGTGGATTATAGACAGGCTTATTATTTCAAGTAATTGTCCATGACCACTTAACCAAATTTTTAGACAAATTGTGTCGGTGTGAGCTGAAATTCCCCCCCCACCAACAATAACCAGGCTAGCTCAGTCTGGAAGCAAATGAAAAGCTGTATTTACAAGCAGAGTCTAAAATCTACAATGAAATGCAATGAATATGTACAAATATACAAAATTCACAACATTCATAAATATATACAATCAACAGAAAAAGCACAATCGATCTCCCTTTGCTTCCCCCCAAGGGGACCCTCCCAAAGGGGCCTCCCTCTCCCAGGAGCTTCCCCCCCAGACCCCCCTGGACAGAGAAGCAGAGTTAGTTAAGCAGAAAGTTGTTAACTTAGCTGCCAAGGTCAGTACGTGTTATCTTCAGCCAGAAGAGAAGAAGAAACAGCAGCCAGACAGCCCAGCAACTGCCCCCACTGCCGAACGCAGAATGTGCAGAGTGCCTACTTTGTTTTGGGTAATAGTTCTTAAACATTTCTATCTATCCAATGGAAGTGTTTAGAACAATCGTTATTTTGCTTTCTTACACCCAATAGTGACTTATTTACATTCTTTCACTTCCTCTGTTCTGAACTTTGCAAGGAAAAATTAAAAAGACAGTTTCAAACCACCACAGTCCACCCCTTCTAAACAATTCCATTGGCTGCTACTATCATTTATCTAATCTAAAATAATATCTACAACAATAGGTGAATAAAGACCATAGTCCATTCCGGCTATCTCAGATGTAGATGATTCAAAAGAGTCAAATCACAGGAAAAACAGCAAACAGCTTGTTTCCTCGCAGATGGAGCGAAGAAAGGAACAGGGACTCTCAGGTGACTCAGGGCTCTCAGGGTTCGTGCACCGTAGATCTCATGAACTCTCCTCTTGGGCGCGATGCTGTGTCTGTGCAACACTCTGAATTTAACCTCTCTCAGCCAAAGTTAGATTTCTTTGTGGAATACACTGAATTTCACCATTTTCTTGCATCACCCAATAGGTGTGACCAGGACCTTCAGCAGAAACCACCCCTCGGACAGGTTTGGCCTCTCCTGAAGGAGAAAATACCCAAACCATTTTGCCTAACAGATTCTTTTCTCTGATAACAGGAACTCTATCACCTTCTTCCTTTCGCAACAAATCTGATTGGGCAGGTCCAGCTCGATTCACTGAACCTCTACTATTCACCAACCAGGTTGCTTGTGCTAAATGTTTCTCCCAGTTTTTCAATGATCCACCCCCATGGCTTTGAGAGTGGTTTTCAGCAAACCGTTGTAGCGTTCGATCTTCCCTGCAGCTGGTGCATAGTAGGGAATGTGGAATATCCACTCGATGCCGTGCTCTTTGGCCCAGTTTTTTACAAGATTGTTCTTGAAATGAGTTCCATTGTCCGACTCAATCCTCTCTGGAGTTCCGTGTCTCCACAGGATTTGTCTTTCCAGACCAAGAATGGTGTTACGTGCAGTTGCATGAGGAACTGGATAAGTTTCCAGCCATCCAGTGCTTGCCTCTACCATAGTCAGCACATACTGCTTACCAGATCGAGAACGAGGTAGAGTGATGTAGTCAATCTGCCAGGCTTCACCATACTTGTACTTGGACCATCGGTCACCATACCACAAGGGCTTGATCTGCTTTGCCTGCTTAATAGCAGCACAAATGTCACAGTCATGGATGACTTGTGTGATAGCATCCATGGAAATGTCAATGGATCTGTCACGAGCCCATCGGTAGGTTGCATCTCTGCCTTGATGTCCTGACGAGTCATGGGCCCACCGAGCTAAGAACAGCTCACCTCGGTGTTTCCAGTCAAGATCAGGATCAGGATCAGAGTTTGTGTCCACCTGGGAAACTCTTGCAGCTAGATCTGCCTGATGGTTGTGTTGTTGTTCCTCAGTAGCTTTGCTCTTAGGAATGTGAGCATCGATGTGTCTCACTCTCACTGGGATTCTCTCAATGCGAGCAGCAATGTCTTGCCACAGATCTGCAGCCCAGATAGGCTTTCCTTTCCTCTGCCAGCCATTCTTCTTCCAGTCTTTCAGCCAACCCCACAAGGCATTGGCTACCATCCATGAGTCGGTGTAGAGATAAAGCTTTGGCCATCTCTCACGTTCAGCTATGGTAAGAGCTAGCTGGACAGCTTTTACCTCTGCAAATTGACTGGATTCTCCTTCTCCATCTCTCGCTTCTGCAACTCTGCGCGTTGGGTTCCACACTGCAGATTTCCATCTCCGCTTGTTCCCAACAAGACGACAGGAACCATCTGTGAACAAAGCATATCTCTTTTCATCATCAGACAGATCACTGTAAGGAGGAGCTTCCTCAGCACGAGTTACTCTCTCCTCTGGAGGTTTAGCACAGCTTGTGCCTTCTGGCCAGTTTGTGATCACCTCCACCAAACCAGGCCTTTCGAGATTTCCCATTCGAGCTCTCTGTGTTATTAGAGCCATCCACTTAGACCAGGTAGCATCTGTTGCATGATGTGGTGAAGAACCTTTGCCTTTGAACATCCAATTCAGAACTGGCAATCTAGGAGCTAGAAGAAGTTGTGACTCAGTTCCGATCACTTCAGAAGCAGCTTTCACTCCTTCATAAGCAGCTAAAATCTCTTTCTCTGTTGGAGTGTAGTTTGCCTCTGAGCCTCTGTAGCCACGACCCCAGAAACCAAGAGGACGTCCTCGTGTCTCCCCTGGAGCTCTTTGCCATAAGCACCAGGTTGGACCATTGTCACTTGCAGCCGTGTACAGAATGTTCTTAATGTCTGGACCAGTTCGGACAGGTCCCAGACCCATCGCTTGGACTACCTCTCGCTTGATCTGGTCAAAGGCTGCTTGTTGCTCAGGACCCCATTGGAAACTGTTTCTCTTTCGAGTCACATCATAGAGAGGTTTCACAATCTGACTGTATCCAGGAATGTGCAGTCTCCAAAATCCCACTATGCCTAAGAAACGCAGAGTTTCTTTCTTGTTGATGGGATTTGCCATGGTGGAGACTCTGTTTATCACATCCATTGGGATGTGACGGCGACCATCTTGCCACCGCACTCCCAGAAACTGGATTTCTCTGGCAGGTCCTTTCACCTTGTCTCGCTTGATAGCGAAACCAGCTTGCAAGAGAATGTCAAGGATTTTGTTACCTTTCTCGAAGACTTCTTCAGCAGTCTCACCCCAGACGATGATGTCATCGATGAACTGAATGTGTTCTGGAGCTCCACCTTTCTCCAAAGCATCATGGATCACTGCATGGCAGATGGTTGAACTGTGAATCCACCCCTGGGGCAAACGATTGAATGTGTACTGAATGCCTCTCCAGGTGAAAGCAAACTGAGGCCTGCATTCCTCTGCTATGGGAATAGAGAAGAAAGCATTAGCAATGTCTATGGTAGCATACCATTTGGCCTGCTTGGATTCCAGCTCATATTGGAGTTCCATCATGTCTGGCACAGCTGCACTCATGGGTGGAGTTACTTCATTCAAGGCACGGAAATCAACTGTCAGACGCCACTCTCCATTCTGCTTTCTCACAGGCCAGATTGGACTGTTGAAAGGTGAATGAGTTTTGCTGATGACCTTCTGACTCTCCAGCTGACGAATCAAGTTTTGAATGGGCACCAAAGAGTCACGGTTGGTTCTGTATTGTCTGTGATGCACAGTTTGAGAAGCAACCGGCAGCTTTACATCCTCTATCTCATGTTGTCCCACAACTGCAGATTCATCTGAAAGCTCAGGTCTAATGGACAACTTCAATTTTCCTCCATCAATTTCTACAGTTGCTATTCCAAAAGCCCATTTGTAACCCTTAGGGTCTTTAAAACGCCCTTCTCTCAGAAAGTCAATTCCCAAAATACAAGGTGCATTAGGACCTGTTACAATAGTATGTTTCTTCCACTGCTTCCCAGTTAAACTTATGTCAACCTCTATCTTAAACAACTCTTGAGATCCACCAGTGACTCCCTGAATAGTTATAGATTCTCCCCCTTGATAATTTGATGGTATTATGGTGCACTGAGCTCCTGTGTCAACCAAGGCCCTGTACTTCTGAAATTTTGAAGTGCCAGGCCACTGGATGTACACATCCCAATAGATTCTGTTATCTCCATTATCCCTTACCTCCCCCTGGCGGAAGGCAGGGCACCCCTAATGGTGGGGATTACCTCCACATGTACAGCCGGCACAATGTCCAGCACCAGAATTAGGATCACTGTTGGAGCTATCAGAGTTGTTCTGGGAAACTGAGGAAGCGACAGCTACCCTCCTGGTATTGCTACCTCGGGATCTGCCCCTCTGCAGCTCCCGTAACCTCTTGAAAAGATCAGAAGTTGGTTGACCATCCCATCTGTTCATGTTCTCACCAAACTGATCACGTAGAGTTATCCAGATACTGCCACGTGATTGCCTCTGCTGTCTGTTTTGGTTTGACCTGTTCTGGAATGGCCTCCTTGGAGCACGTCTGTTCCTAACAGCTGAAACTTGTATCCATCTGGAGGAAGAGGAATCAGAATCATCCCCCTTCATCAAGTTGGATATGGAGGTTTTAAATTCCTCCTTCAGCTCTTTCATGCAATTCTCAATCTTTCCAGACAAAGTTTCAATGGCTGAAACCAAAGAAGTACGTGCAAGACTATCCTCCAATTGCCTCATTTGGTCAGTGAAATAGCCAACAGTGGGAGGCACTCCACCATAATTTCTTGCCACAATCCTGCTTGCCAGAATAGTAGCATAATTAGGAGGAGCAAGCTTAATGAGCTTTTTGGCAAGGCCTGTTCCAACAGGAATTTCATCAGGATTCAGAGTCTTATGATCTCCGTATATTATTTCTCTCACAGCAAATTCTCTCAGACGCTTGATTCCCTCATCTATTGTGGTCCAAGGCTTAGGGTTCCATGGTAAATCATCTCTGCTGGGGTACCTCAGCGAGACTGCCAGTAGGAGGCGTGCCCACAGAGAAGCTTTACCAATGCACTTGCCTAGATGCCTGTCTATGCCTGTATCCTTTGAGAGCATCCCCAACTGAGAGGCCGACTTGTCGCCTACCACCAATGCTGGGGCTCCCATATCAAAACACCTGGCTAGCCAAGACAGGACTGGCTCATTATCTCCTCTGATGTAATCCTTCCTCACATGTCTAATTTCCTGTCTGGGTGCATTAGCTGACTGTATGTCATCCTCATCATCATCATCATCATCATCATCCTGAGGTCGCTGTCCCCATAATCCTATTTTAATCCTCCGTTGAATTTCCTTGAGTTCAGAGGCACTGCCTGCAGTTGCTAATTCAGCAGGGTCTACATCTCCATCATCCATGTGGGGTCTCAAGAGATCTGCCAGAGTTTTAAGGCTAACCTTCTCTTCCTCACCAGAAGGATCTTTCTTAACAGAGGGACCCTGAGTAGAAGGACCCTCATCTCCATCTGCACCATTTCCTGCAGCATCTGCATCTCCTCCTGCAGCTCCTTTGCGCTTTCTGCTTACAGTGGCCACCAAATTTACTGGATTGGCTTTCACATTCACAGCAGAGTTGGAGGGAGTAGAGGAATTTTGTGCAGGGTTAGCAGGAGCAGAGGGAGTCTGTGCAGGGTTGGTAGGAGGTGTGCTTTGAGATCCTGCAGCCACTGCTGCGTCCATCTGGGCAGCAGAGGGAGGAGGAGGAGACTGTGCCTCATTAATGGCGTCTGCCTGCACAGCTATGTCTGTCTGCGCAGCCATTTCTCTCTGTGTAACTATGTCTGCCTGGACAACCATTTCTCTCTGTGTAACTATGTCTGCCTGGACAACCATTTCTCTCTGTGTAACCATGTCTGTCTGCACAACCATTTCTCTCTGTGTAACTATGTCTGCCTGCGCATCCATTTCTCTCTGTGCAACTGTGTCTGTTTGTGTACCCCTGTCTGCCCGTGTACCCCTCTCTGCCTGTGTAATCGAGTCTGTCTGTGTCGCCGAGTCTGTCTGTGTAACTATGTCTGCCTGGACAACCATTTCTCTCTGTGTAACTATGTCTGCTTGTGTACCCCTGTCTGCCCGTGCACCCCTCTCTGCCTGTGTAATCGAGTCTGTCTGTGTCGCCGAGTCTGTCTGTGTAACTATGTCTGCCTGTGTACCCGAGTCTGTTATCTCAGATTCTGGCAAAGGTCCCGCAGCTACTGCTGCTGGCTCTGAGTCAAAACTATCGGCAGCTTTCTCACAAACCTGAACTGTGATTTCCTGGTCACCGTAATCAGAATCAGAAACCAATTCCGAACCTCTCTGAGCTTTTCTATGTTTCCTCTTACATCTACGCAGGTTGGAAGAGTGAGTAGCCTTACATCTTTCTTGACACAGTGCTATCAGCAGCCATATGATTATTCCAAGAAACAACAAAATTAAGGCTAGCACAAGATATCTAGGGTACCACTGGTTCCAAAGACCCTCTGTAGTTGTAAGAGGAGTAACAAACTCAAATGTGTCTGCTAGCAGATTCATAGTTGAGTTACCATATCTTCTAAGCCCAATAAGACCACAACAGAATTCAACAGCATTCAGTAACTTGTTCTTAACCCAAAGAAACGACTTATATGCCACATATCTCACAATCTTGTCTATCATGCAAGAAATGGCCCATCTGTAGACAATCACACTGATAATAGATAAAATAGAATGACTCAGAACCCAAAACAGCTTCATTTTGCTTCCTAATCTGAGCAGAAATAAATCAAACAAGCAATCGAGCCCCACGTTGGGCGCAAAAAATAAAAAGTGTGTCGGTGTGAGCTGAAATTCCCCCCCCACCAACAATAACCAGGCTAGCTCAGTCTGGAAGCAAATGAAAAGCTGTATTTACAAGCAGAGTCTAAAATCTACAATGAAATGCAATGAATATGTACAAATATACAAAATTCACAACATTCACAAATATATACAATCAACAGAAAAAGCACAATCGATCTCCCTTTGCTTCCCCCCAAGGGGACCCTCCCAAAGGGGCCTCCCTCTCCCAGGAGCTTCCCCCCCCGACCCCCCTGGACAGAGAAGCAGAGCTTAGTTAGAGCAGAAAGTTGTTAACTTAGCTGCCAAGGTCAGTACGTGTTATCTTCAGCCAGAAGAGAAGAAGAAACAGCAGCCAGACAGCCCAGCAACTGCCCCCACTGCCGAACGCAGAATGTGCAGAGTGCCTACTTTGTTTTGGGTAATAGTTCTTAAACATTTCTATCTATCCAATGGAAGTGTTTAGAACAATCGTTATTTTGCTTTCTTACACCCAATAGTGACTTATTTACATTCTTTCACTTCCTCTGTTCTGAACTTTGCAAGGAAAAATTAAAAAGACAGTTTCAAACCACCACACAAATGTATTTGACTCTGCTTGTAGCTCTTTCTTGTCCTGCTGATCTGGTACAAACATTAATGGAGAGGAACTCCGCAAAGAAACTTCATGTGAAGGGCCTCATTCTCTGGTGGTGCAACCATGGAATTTCGCCAGTGCAGAAATTTGGATCTGCATACACACACACAAGCAGCTGGCTGCCAGTTTTGGTAAGTACAGCCAAATGTAGAACAGAAACAATTAATGTAACTTAGCTAAGGCTCTTACAAGTAACTGACACATTGTGATTATAAATAGTAAATAGTCAGATAGAAGCATGATTAATGCAGAGTATAATTCAGTCGCATTCCAAAAATACTTTTGCAAAACAAAGGCATTAAAGGAAATCTATCTGAAGAGGCTAAATTTGCCAGATTAATTATTCATTGTGCAATAGTCCTTCATATGTAGTGCTGAGGTTAGCAATAAAGCAAGGAAGAGTTACAGTACACAACAACAATGAAGAGCAATTCTTCTGCAAAACAAGAACACGTAGCAATAAGGTAAAAAGAGAACAACGAAAAATCAGGGTACCACTGAAGATGTAAGAAGTGTTTAGCTCAACTTTAGCAGGACGTAGAAAGCAAGGGCATCTTCTGTAACCAAAATGTATCTGAGAATATGATGATGCAGTTGTGGAAGTCTGTGTTCATGAAGAACTTTAGTATCTTTTTAAAGCAGGAATAAAGGGTATTTCAAGTATACTCTGGACTTGTGCAAGATTTAGTTAGTAGTCTGTCATAGCTGGAGGACTACTGGGAAATAAACCATTAAAAATGCCACGGGGCAGCTTTGCAGACATCCAAATAAATTTGAATTATTTTACTCACAGTGAAAGAGTGAAACAGCTGTACAACAGACACTTGGTCATTCCTCTTCTGTCACAGCTGGAAAGCCACCAATGCATTGGGCTGCCTCGCTGAGACAATTAATGTGTCTTTGCATGACTGCTTTTGGTCCTTGGTGGTCTGCCTTTTCCTTTTCCACCTAGCAGGCTGATGCTGGATGAACCATTGAACTTACACTGGTAGCATTAATGTATCAGAGATATACAGCTGAAACCCTCTGCAGAAATTTAGGGTTCAGATGGGGCTTTATTACTATTCAGTCACCTGAATTTTTCTCCTGCTGGTGGCCTTCATTTCCACAGGCAGCTGTCTACTACTATCAGCAAGGTAAATTTGCATGTCTCTTTGGAATTTATACACACAATTATATCTCATCTATTTTCAAAAACTACAGAAAACCAAATCTTTACAAGGAAGAAGTTCTTTACAACAAGAGTAGTAAAATACTGGAACAAGTTTCCCAGGGATGTGGTTGAAGCCCTGTCCCTGGAGACATTCAACATGAGACTCAGTCTGGCCATGGGCAGCCTTATCTAGTTGGAGGTGTCCCTGCTCACTGTAGGGGGTTTGGACAAGATGACCTTTGAGAGTCCCTTCTGAGCCAATGCATCTGTGAATCTGTGTGGAAGACCATTTTTGTGGCCTTTGTTTTCCATGACAACTCCTATTTCAAATACAGTTTGAAACTCTTTTTTTTTTGAAACTGTTTCAAAAATGCCTTGGCTGAGGTCTCAGATCACAGAATAGAATAGATCGGACATCTCTTCAGATTAAACTTTTTATTCATAATTTTTAAAAAATCTTTGTCATCTCCTCTTCCTTCTTCATTCCTTGTATTTTCTGGAACAGGATGCTCTCTTGTTTTTACGTGTGTGTTATTTCATCAATATAACAGCAGAATGCCACAGCTGAGATTAGCCTGTTTTACTGTATTTTACAGTTCAGTCAGTTCTGAACAGAAAGCTAATAAATTATCAGGGTTACACTGTACCTGCTAGAGCTGTCTGAAACCAGGCTGAGACACAGAAACAGTTCCTGGAGAAGCTAAGTCATACAGAGCCAAGCAGCCTTTGCTCACTGCCTCTTAGTTTTTCTGAAAGATATTTATTAATACATAATGTAATGGAGCCAAGGCTCACTGTGTTCTTTTCTTCCTACATGATGCCTCTGGTCCTCTAAGGAGCAAAGAGAGCAATCTGGTATGGCCTCCTTGCATTGCACTCATTTAAGAAGAAATGCAACCCATCTCTCCATGTTTAATCTACACTTTCTGATTATCTGATCATCTGCCAAAGATGTTTGTATTTTATGAGATTAGTGGGAAGGTTGGGAAATATCACTTCCTGAAAGTGACTTTTCAGCTATCCTTCTGCTGTTAAATTGTACTTTAGACTCTAGTGGTGAATAATAGGCTTTATTGTTTCTCAACATGTATGACAGAGGGAGTGATAAGCAATAATGAATCTGGATTATTTTGATAGACCAAATAGAATTCCCTAAACTTTGTAAGCAATAGGCTCTTGTGCAGCCAGTGTCGTATGTCTGAAAGCGAAAAAGGAAGTTCTACTTTAAAGAGTATCCATTGCCTATATACAAGAGTCTTTCAAACCAAAGTTTTGCTACAAAGCAAATGTGACCTTCCATATTTAGGCAATGTACTTCTTTCATTTACTTCCATAAATTAAATTAGTGTGGCTACTATTATAAACATTTACATGGCTGCTGTAGGTTTGAACAATTCAAAACACAGACAAAGAAATTAGAAGAGAAAGAATTTCTTAGTAAATTCAAAATAAACAACACAAAATTCAACAGAATTTAGGAGAAAACAGAATTCAAATAAAATATGAATTCTGGGTTAAAAATCAAACAAATTAATCTACTCTATTTGCCTCCCCCCAAAATAATTTACCTCAAAAAGCTTTTATGGCAAGAAAGTGACCTCTCATGTGAAATAAAAAGGCCCAATGAGATTAGATTTTCATATCTGCACACAATCAGACTGAGTGGAAAGACATGTATTTTTCCACCTGGAAGACAAAATATTCTCAAGTTATAGACATGGCTCAAAATTTATTCAGTAAAGTTCACCACCTGACATTGCACTAAAAAAGAGACTATTTTTTTCTAATGGATTTCTCAGGCCTTTATTTATAAATGTAAATATAAATCACTATGCATTTCATTCTACACCAAATGGTAAACTCTCACAACTTCTGAAGATATTAATGTAAATTTAGTAATACTAGTCTATATTTAGACATTTACAAGCAGCCTCATAAGCTATTTCATATTGAATAACACAATTCTTTATTTACTTTCTGTGCAAGGTAGAGGTTATGCTACAGAATTACTGTTTTGAAGATAGGCTGTTTGAGTTGTCTTACATAGACATGTATCTAGTTTTCCTTAAAATGCATCCTTCTTATGCATTTTAAAATATGTTTTCTGAAGTCTTCAGTGAATGAGACTAGGAACTCTCATTCTAAGACTATATATATCTTAGAAATTAATTACTTTTGCAGTCTGAGAGAATCCTCTCTTGAACATGTAAATCACCTGGTGGTGTGGTGATCACATTAGGAGCTGAGAAGAGTCTCCACAAAGATAAGATCATCATGAGCAACCTGTCTAATGTGTCAGCTGTGCTCACCAAGATAGCACACCTGGCAGTCACATCACAGAATCACAGAATGGTCAGGGTTGGAAGGGACCTCGAAGATCATCCAGTTCCAACCACTCTGCCATAGGCAGGGACACCTCACACTACATCAGGTTGCTCAGATCCACAACCAGACTGGCCATAAAAACCTCCAGGGATGAGGCTTCCACCACCTCTCTGTGCAACCTGTTCCAGTGTCTCACCACCCTCATAGTGAAGAACTTTTTCCTAACATCCAATCTGAATCTACCCACTTCTAGTTTTACTCCATTCCCCCTAGTCCTATTGCTACCTGACATCCTAAAAAGTCCCTCACCAGCTTCCCTGTAGGCTCTCTTAAGATACTGGAAGGCCACAATAAGGTCTCCTCAGATCCTTCTCCAGACTGAATAACCCCAACTCTTTCAGTCTGTCCTCATAGGAGAGGTGCTCCAGCCTTCTGATCATCCTCATGGCCCTTCTCTGGACACATTCCAGCATGCCCATATCTTACATATGCATTACGTACACATTGTAATGTGATTAGGTTGTGGGCCAGGTGGAGCTACAATGAATGAACCCAGGAACAGTATAACATCCCTGAGCTATACCAGCTTAGGGCAGCGGGACACACATCACCAAGGACATCTCAAGCTGGAGGCAACAGCCCAGGATGTGTCTGCTCTTCCCACCCAGCTTCCCCCCTCCCCTGCCAAAGAAGGACCATGGGGTGCTAACTATTTCTCCCGCCCTCTCTCTCTCTCTTTCTTCATTCTCTTTCTCCCTCTCCCTCCCTTTTCTTTCTTTCTCTGTTTTGTTTGCTGCATTTTCTCTCTCTTTAATAAATAGTCTCATCTTGATATGTGACCTTGTTTGTGTCTTAATTTCACTCATGGGAATGTTCAAAAAGAACTGAGTCTCCTTCCCAACTTCTGGACCAAGACACAGTCATAAATCATCTTTTAGTCCTGTATTTCCAAAATTTCTGTCTCTAGCTTTCATAGCTCTTTGTAAGATATTAAAATTATTAATATATCTTCAATTTAAAATATTAATATAGTACAGTTGTTAGAGTTGTGACAGTCTAAGTATACAAACAAGGAAAACTTTATCCATAAAGTGACTATGCCCATTAGATCACTGACATTTCTGGGGGAAAAAAAAAATTAGTGACAACTATTATTATTTGGATTTATCAACACTCATAATTTCAATCTTTCTGTTCTATATAGAAGCTTGAATTACTTCATATCCTTTTAAATCTATGTTTTGAGGATGTATTTTTGTGTAGGTCAATCTATTCCCATCTACCATATTTTCCTCTTTCAATTATTTTTTTTATTCTTCATTATTCCATTCTCTAGGTATGCTTCATCCCTAATTAAAAATTATGTACAAGTCTGAAATAATTTTATAGTGCATATCTAAAGTCTTATGTGACCATTTTGGTCACTGCTGACTGTTAATGAACAAGCAGAGTGAGTTATACCACAGAGAAAATAAAGAAAAAACATAAACAGAACAAATATAAAATAAAACAAATAAAGACTACAAAATATAGTCTAGACAATTATGCTGAAGAAATCAATATTAAAAATTTAGCTCGATCACCAGACTCGAGAATATGTGTATATATATATATATATATATACACACACATATGTATATATATAAATATATATATATTTACCATGTATATTTCAATAAGAAAGAAAAATAGTCTCAATAACTCAGTGAGCTGATATCTGCATTGGGTTTAAATAAACAGGTTGGACTTGATGCTCTTGGCGGTCTCTTCCAACCTGGTTGATTCTGTAACTGGAGATGCATCTAATATCTATATTTCATAGCTTTACACTTCATTATTGGTTTATCTGTCAGACTGCTTGGGTTCTTTCCTCCTTTATGTAAGTGGGACAGTAAGACCCAGGCACCCTAGTGTCCTGAGTCAGAGTGAAAATGTAAATAAGGGTTTCTACTGAGATCCATCCCTCTGAGGAATATGGTTGGACAGGTAATCTCCTCAAGGAAGTGGAAGAGTTTGTGCAGTTGTAGAACAAAACAGATTCACAAGTTTTGTGCAGCTAAAGTTTATCATATTTTACCTGAACTAGATTGTGAAGTGTTAAGGGAGGATTCAATTGCTTAAGTGATTACTGCCATTTGAGACATCCTGTCTGAAAATCCTGTGAGATGTCCAGACAAAGGGGAGTATGATAGTGTCATTTAGATCTTGTGTCATACATTCCAGACCCATGCAGAAGTCTCTCAGAAAACAGCATTTCACAGAATCACAGAATTTCAGGGGCTGGAAAGGACCTTGAAAGATCATCTAGTCCAACCCCCCTGCCAGAGCAGGATCACCTATACCAGATTACACAGGAATGCATCCAGGTGAGTTTTGAGTATCTCCAGAGAGGGAGACTCCACAACCTCCCTGGGCAGCCTGCTCCAGTGCTCCATCACCCTCACAGGGAAAAAATCTTTCCTCATATTTACATGAAACTTCCTATGTCTCAACTTCCCCACATTGTCCCTTATCCTGTCATTGGGTACCACCGAGAAGGGCCTGGCTCCATCCTCTTGGGACTCACCCTTTACATATTTATAAGCATTGATGAGGTCACCTCTCAGTCTCCTCTTCTCTTCTCTAAAGAGCCCCAGCTCCCTCAGTCTCTCATACAGAAGATGTTCCGCTCCCTTAATCATCTTCGTGGCTCTGCGCTGGAATCTTTCAAGCAGTTCCCTGAGATCCTTCTTGAACTGAGGGGCCAGAACTGGACACAATATTCCAGATGCAGCCACACCAGTGCAGAGTAGAGGGGGAGGAGAACCTCTCTTGACCTACTGGTCACACCCCTTCTAATCCACCCCAGAATGGCATTGGCCTCCCTGGCCACAAGAGCACACTGCTGGCTGATGGTCTTGAATGCCAGTAATCATCTGTGTAGAGGCAGCTGAATTTGAGCTGATAGAAATTTTAAAAAGTAATCAAAACAGCACACTCACTGTATCAATTTCTTTCAAGTCTTCAGGAACTACAAATATAGGTCATATGTCAGACTACTCAGGGATACATGATCCTACACCGGGGCTTCTTTTTAAAAGTGGGGTCCATCTGCAATGTTTTCAAATAGTTTGTTTCTTCTTTCTCTTGGTCCTACAATTGAAAATGTTGCCTTCAACATAAAATGAAACAAAAAACAGTCAATAATAAAAAAAAACAACAAACCAAAACCACACAATAAAACAAAACCAAACAAACAAAAAAACAAAAATAAAGAAACAAATAACCCCAACCAACCAAAACCCGCTTCTTCCAGAATTCTGATTTCTGATGCTAGATTCTTCCTTCTAGGCTCCCCAGCCTTCAGAGAATTCCCTGTCAGAAGGTTCCTTAATGAACATTATTAGGACATCAAAGTTTTCTAACAGTTGATCTGCTGATTAATTACCAGCTCCCTGGAGTTATGACTTGGCAAACTACTTTGTCTTGAACAGAAGTCAACATTTTGTCCAAAGGGCCTTCCACCTGAAAAGAGAATCAACAACCCTCTGTGGTGGTGCAGACCCATGCCCTGTTCCTTGGGCTGCAGTTTGATTTCGGCACTATACATTGTGGTTTTGTTTAATTATAAAATGCAGTAAACTGGAAGAATTTGACATTTTCTGATCTTGATCAACAAGCCTGTGAGTTGAAACAGTTTGGTACCTTCCTATCCTGGGTACAAGTAGAGTGAATTGCACCTGCAACTGCTGATTGCTTGTGAAATATACAAAAAAATCCTCCTGCCTACATGACAGCCCACACTGAAGAGTGTCAGGTTTGCCTGACAAGAATAATAGCCACAATGACTGACTGTCATGATCTGACACTCTGAGTCCTAGTCCTAAGTCAGGCCCATTGGACCTCTCCAGAATCACAGTGATCTGAGTCTCAGCATCTCTCCCTGAGCTGGGACACGCCTCAGGCCTGACACTGTTCACTGATAAAGCTGATGAAGGAAAACACTCTTCCCCTGCAAAGACCAGTGAAAAGGAAGATTTTTTGGTTTGCAAAAGTCACTGAAGGGAGACATGGGTAATGCACTATAACTGGATTTCATAAAATCCTAAAAGTCATTGGCTACCAAAATTTACTATTATCAGCAGAAATGGAAACAATTGTAGACTAACCTCTCTCTCTTTATATATTAATATATGTGTATATATATTTATATATTTTTATGTAATTTGCTTAGAGAACTTTTTTGAATCCTTATCTAAATCACTTTATTGATTATAACCAATTACTGACTGATTAAGCATTGATATATAATTATACATCCTAATCTGTGACTTATCATGACAGTGTTAATGAATCTTAAACTGCTGCTTCCTTGAAGTTTCATAGGATCCACAATGCCATATTAACTCACTCACTGAAATCCTTGTACTCAAGTTCTCTTAGACATATGCTGGTCCAGGACTAAGACCAGAAATAGCCTTATCTGGACTCCTCTTTGAGAAGGTGTTTAGAAAGCATGGGGCTCTCCATTCTGATCCTTGTGACTCAATGGGAGGACATGCCATCACCACAGAATCAGAGAATCACAGAATTAACCAGGTTGAAAAAGACCTTCAAGATCATCAAGTCCAACCTATCACTCAACACTATCTAATCAACTAAACCATGGCACTAAGTGCCTCATCCAGTCTTATTTTAAACACTTCCAGGGACAGTGACTCCACCACCTTCCTAGGCAGCCTATTCCAATGACAAATCACTCTTTCTGTGAAGAATTTCTTCCTAACATGCAGCCTAAACCTCCCCTGGTGCAGCTTGAGACAGTGTCCTCTAGTTCTATCGCTGGTTGCCTGGGAGAAGAGACCAATCCCCACCTGGCTACAGACGCCCTTCAGGTAGTTGTAGAGGGCAGAAGACTCTCCCCTGAGCCTCCTCTTCTCTAGGCTAAACAGTCCCAGCTCCCTCAGCCTCTCCTCATAGGGTTTGTGCTCCAGACCCCTCACCAGCTTTGTTGCCCTTCTCTGGACATGATCCAGCACCTCAATGTCTTTCTTGAACTGAGGGGCCCAGAACTGGACACAGTACTCAAGGTGTAGCCTAACCAGTGCTGAGTACAGGGGCAGAATGACTTCCCTGCTCCTGCTGGCCACACTATTCCTGATACAGGCCAGGATACCACTGGCTCTCTTGGCCACCTGGGCACACTGCTGGCTCATGTTCAGGCAGCTGTCAACCAGTACCCCCAGGTCCCTCTCTGCCTGGCTGCTCTCCAGCCACTATGTCCCCAGCCTGTAGCACTGCATGGGGTTGTTGTGGCCAAAGTTCAGAACCTGGCACTTAGATGTGCTAAATCTCATGCTGTTGGACTCTGCCCATCTGTCCAGCCTGTCAAGGTCCCTCTGCAGATCCCTCCTACCTTCTAACAGATCAACACCTGCCTCCAGCTTGGAGTCATCTGCAAACTTACTGATGATGGGCTCAATCCCCTTGTCCAGATCATCAATAAAGATATTGAACAGGATGGGGCCCAGCACTGATCCCTGGGGGGGACACCACTAGTGACAGGCTGCCAGCTGGATGTGGCACCATTCACCACCACTCTCTGGGCTCGGCCCTCCAGCCAGTTCCTAACCCAGCACAGAGCGCTCCTGTCCAAGCCACAGCCTGACAGCTTGGCCAGGAGTTTGCCATGGGGGACAGTATCAAAGGCCTTGCTGAAGTCCAGGTAGACTACATCCACAGCCTGCCCCACATCCACCAGGCAGTCACCTGATCATAGAAGGAGATCAGGTTGGTCAGGCAGGACCTGTCCCTCCTAAATCCATGCTGGCTGGGCCTGATCCCTTGGCCATCCTGTAGGTGCTGTGTGATTGCACTCAAGATGACCTGCTCCATAATCTTGCCTGGCACTGAGGTCAGGCTGACAGGCCTGGAATTCCTTGGCTCCTCCTTCTGGTCCTTCTTGTGGATGGGCATCACACTGGCCAGTTTCCAGTCATCTGGGACCTCACCAGTGAGCCAGGACTGGTGGAGGTTTAGTGAGCTCATCTGCCAGCTCTCTCAGCACCCTAGTATGGATCCCATCTGGTCCCGTAGAGTTGTGGGGATCCAAGTGGCTCAGCAGGTATCTAACTTCTTCCTCCTGGATTACAGGGGTACTATACTGCTTTCTGACTCCATCTGCCAGCTCAGGAGGTCAGTTGTCTAGAAGACAACCTATCCTACTATTGAAAATTGAGACAAAGAAGGCATTAAGTACCTCTGCCTTTTCCTCATCTTTTGTTACTATATTCCCCTCCATGTCTACTGCAGAGTGGAGGTAGACCTTGCCCCTCTTTTTGCCCTTACACTCCTAGTGCCTGTGTAAAATCATTCCAGCCCAACCTCAAGTCAGTTTACCTTGGTGTATTTCTCCCACTTAGTAGGGAATAGAGTGAACTTTGCCATCACATTTTAAATCGTGCTTTTGCAAATTCATGTTAAAGTAACTTTTCCTAATATCTTTGACAGTGATTCTTTAAGTGACTTAAAACACTTATCTGCAACATCCTCTGATGTCACCTTGGATCACCATCATTTGAAACTGCAGTGTGGAAAACGCTCAAAAAAAAGAGAGGTAAAGAGATTATAGAGTCATTGGTCCCACATAAAAAATACATTTTACAGTACTAACATACAGACTCACAGAACATCTTTTGTATCAAACAGAAAGAAAAAGTTCTACATAGACAAATTCATTGGGTCATATCCCATTTGGATATGTAAATTAAAATTTGGCCTCCTGAAGCTCCAAATGTGAAGGACATCCAAGTTAAAAGTTCTGGCACAGGCTTATCTGAAGTTTAATAGAGAGCTGTTTAATTTAAGATGTTAACATTTAAAAATATCTGGATGACACCCAAGACGTTGTAAAGCTACAATTTTCTAAATATTCATCACTTTGTACATTATTTAAAAGCATCTTTCCCATGCAAATAATGAAGCATTTCATTTCTAAAAAAATGTGTCTTGGGAATTAGCACAAAGTCAATTCTGTTCCAAATTCTGAATGCAAATATGAAAAACAAAGCACCTAGTACAAAGCAGTAATTTTTTTCTACAGAAAGGTCAGAGTGAACAGAAGGATTTTCATGTCAATGTCTACCCTTCATATCCTGCTCAATCTTCACTTTGCAAGAAAGCAATGCATTTTATTACTTTTAAAAATGAAAGCCTGTTATTCCTGCAAGTGATTCTTTATCAATAGCAAATTCCCAACAAAGTTTTACTTGAGGATATTTGATATATGGGCATTTGTCATCCTTTTAAGACTGAAATAAATGAAATTGAGAATAAGATATCTCCTTCCATCTCTCTCTCTTTTTTTTTAAAGAAAAAAAAGGGGAAAAAAAGGAAAAAATGTGGGGTTTTTTTAAGAAAAAAAAAGAAAAAAAAAAGGAAAAAAGTAGTTTAATTCATCAGGAAAATCACCAAGCAAAAACCTATACTCTTTATGCATATGAACACGGACCATAACAGAATGTGTGATGATTTTGAGGTACCTTCCAACCCCTAGCATTCTGTGATTCTGTGTCATACCTTAATATTTAGGTTATCAAAGAAAATAAGATACTATATATTTTACACTGACACATACATATATGCACATGCACAGGCTAGCTACATATAAACATACACATAATATATTCTAATACTGATTTATGTCCTAAAAGACAAATACGCACAAAACCTCTCTTCTTGTTCTTACCGCCTTTTCTTTCTAATCCCTCATACAACACCAGAGAACTGGCTGCAGATGTAGGGCCTCAGACATCCAGTAAGAAATGAACATTTACATGACAAATAAATAAATGTTTATAATTATGAAGGAGAAGATGATGCATTGCACAGCTCCAGATTCAAAAGTCAGTGTCTTCCGAAAGCCTCTGCGGTCTACGGCACTGCAATGGAGGACTGTGAATATTTATTAACAGAGTCCCATATGAAGTCTGACTCGTAGCCAAACTGGTGTTTGAGAGTAGATAACTCAGGTATGGGGCCACTCAGAGTCCTCTGGCCTTGCCAAGGGTGACACAGCCTCAAGCAGTTGCTATGGGTAGGCAGATGCACATCTTGGGGATTGCAGGCATTCAGAGAGCATGGTGGTGCAGGCTGCCATTTGCAGAAGGTACTTGGCTGGTGGAATGATATTCATGGGCTGCTGTGGAGCCTCTCCTCAGCAGGAGGGAGGGATTTTTCCAGCCTAGAACAATGCAGTGGTTGCAGAGCTGTGATGATGCCAGGGCGACATAGCCCTGATGGACTGGGGCAGGCCGCCAAGGCCACATTCTCATGCAGATTTGGTCCTGTCACTGTGCAGTGAACCTGAAATTGGTACAAGGAGAGCAAAAGTGGGCCCCTTTCAGAATAACTAGCCTCACCCATTCAGCTGTTTGGAGAAATTAACTCTGAACTTTGATCATGTTTCTTAGGGAAGAAAAACTGATTAACAGTCCCTCCTGCTGGGGTAAAAACCCCAAAATTGTCTAATACAGCCTCAGAGAGCAGCAAAATCCACACTGTACAGTCTTGCATGTTACCTGTATAAAGGCTTTCTGTGAAACTATAGCTGCATGTTTCAAAACTATTTTATCTGCTTTGCAGAAAAGCTAAGCCTTAACAAGTGTGTACTCTAGGGACAAAGTACTCCAAAGAGGTAGTTCCATATCATTACAATAAAAATGTTTTGTGAAAGGTAACTTAGGGACAAGTCAGTGGGTCTCACATTCCCACAGTGGTTTTGATAAATTGGAAGTGCCATTCTCTAGAGAGGAATGGGAAGCAGAAATACAGCATTTCAGATAAAGATCTCCACAGGAGTAGCAGTCTGTGTCTCATAGCATACCCCCACACTCAGAGCCGGCAATCTTTATACAGTTTGTTGGAGTAATTCTTCAAGGTTTGGGCTTGTGTGGATTCCAGAAACAAAAAGGAATGTTACTGGGAGAAAAATCCCATCTTGAACAGAACTTCGTGGTAGACTCTTCTGCACAGAATTTTCAAAACCCACACAATTGGATATGGTTCATGGAGCTGGACATGGTTCATTAGAGAAGTGTTCATAATGGCCTCCTGTTACATCTGCTGAAAGTAAAATGCTTTGATCTTGCATCCAGGAGCAGATTTTGAGGCTGCCTACAATATCATGCATGCTGGTGGTAATTTACCCTTAATTTTCCCATTCACTTTGCATTGCAAAGCAGCAGGGAGGTTGGCTTAACTCTAAATGCTGTAGTGTCAAAAGAATCAGCAGGAGCCACTGCCAGAATTCATGTGAATTTCTTCTCTTCAGATCTGAAACAGAAAGATCCTGTGTATGTTTAACATGCTATAGCCAAACAGATAGTCAAAGACTCTATGTGCTTCCTGAACTTCTGTGAAACTCCTGGACATTTATTAAAATCAATTAATAGGTTTACTGATCTTCAGCGCTCTATAGATGCCAGTACCTGCTAATTCAAATTCCATATTATAATTAAATACTTTATTAATTCATTAACATTCCCATCAGTATATTGATAATATATATTGACAAGCCACTACATTTTTCATTCTTAATGAAGCTTCCCATCTATGGCTAATGTTTAGATGGTTAGGGATGGTTTGGTTTTTTTTCCCTTATTTTTAAGTGTATAAATTCATTTTGTTGAAAAAAATACTACATCTTTTTTCTTTTATTTGTCAGAAATCCAGGATCTTTTTTGTGTTTGCTTTTATAAAGCAGATTGTTGCATGCATCTCATGCATTTTATGTTCAAAATGGGAAACAAACTAAGCATTGCTCTGGAAGGTCTCAAAACACAATGAATGTGATTCAGTAACTTACTCTGGTAAACAAACGTAGTAAAAAAAAAAAATTGAGCCAGGAGACTTTTCTACTTGGAAACAAGGATTAATTTATGTTCAAATAAATGGTAGTTTTTTGAGGGGTTGTTTTGTTTT
Source organism: Indicator indicator (assembly GCF_027791375.1). Lineage (NCBI taxonomy): Eukaryota > Metazoa > Chordata > Aves > Piciformes > Indicatoridae > Indicator > Indicator indicator. Next base: position 15,296,274 of record NC_072011.1, on the reverse strand, counting down.
GTTTTGTTTTTTCATCAGAATGAGTATTTGATTCTCTTATCACTGCACCCAAACTCTTCCCATCATACAGATTATCAAACTTCATCTCAGCTGTAGATTGCTGTTTCTACTCCACAGCAACAAGTGCCCACCAAATCTGCTCTATTACTCTCCTCCTCAGCTGAACAGGAGAGAGAAAATGTACTGGAAGGCTCATGGGTTGAGATTAGGACAGGGAAAGGTACTAGACGTGGGGAAATCAGTTAAAGTTTTAACAATCAAATCAGATTAGGATAATAAGAAATAAAACCAAATACTAAAAACATCTTCCCTCACTAAACCATTTTTCCCAGGCTGAACTTTACTCCCTAATTTCTCTTTCTTTCCTTGAATGGCTCAGGAGAACAGGGAATGAGGGGTGCAGCCAATTCATCACGTTGTCACTGCCATTCCTTTCTCCTCAGAAGGAAGACTTCACACACCCTTTCCTGTTCCAGTGTGGGGTCCCTTCCATTCAAGACATTCTTCCACAAACTTCTCTAACACAAGTCCTACCCATGGACTGTAATTCTTAATGAACTGCTTTAGTGTGGGCCCCTTCCACAGAGTGCAGTCCATCAGCAGCATGAGTTCCCTACACAGTCACAAGTCCTGCTAGCTAATCTACTCCTAGCATGGACTCCTCTTTCTATGAGTCCACAGGTTTTATCAGGAGCCTGTTTCAGCATTGGCTTCTGCTTTTGGCCTTAACCACCTGTTCCAGCAGAGGGTCCTCTGCAGACTGCAGGTGGGTATTTGTTCCACCATTAACTTCCACGGGCTGCAGCGGCACAGCCTGCCTGACCACGGTCTTCACTACAGGCAACAAGGGGATCTCTGCTCTGGCTGCTGGAGCCCCTACTGTTTCCCATTCTTCACTGACCTTGGTGTCTGCATAGTTGTTTCTCTCTGTCCTGGTTTCTGCTGGCATAGAGTTAATTTTCTTTCTAGTAGCTGGTATAGTGTTCAGCATGGATTTAGGATGAGAATAATCAAAGATTTTTGAGTTTCTCATACTATCCTGCCAGTGAGGAGGCTGTGGCTGCACAAGAAGATTGAAAGGGACACTGCTAAGACAAATGGCCCAAACAGGCTAAAGGTATTCCATACCATATGGCGTCACTCTCAAAGGAAAGAAGTTTTTCCTTACGTTTAAGTGAAACCTCCTGTATTCTACTTTGTGTCTTTTGCCCTTTGTCCTATCAATGGGTACAACTGAAAAGAGCCCAGCCCCTCCCTCTCAACCCCCACACTTCAGATATTCATAAGCATTGGTAAGATCCCCTCTCAGTCTCCTTTTCTCCAGGCTAAAGAGCCCCACGTATCTCAGCCTCTCCTTGTAAGAGAGATGCTCCAGTCTTCTAGCCATCTTTGTGGCCCTCTGTTGGACACTCTTCAGTCTCCCTGTCTCTCTTGAACTGGTGAGCCCAGAAGTGAGTACATACTGGACACGCTCCAGGTGCAGCCTTGGGACAGTTAGCTGGGAGAGACAGATCCCTGCTCAGGGTCTAAGCTAGGCATCAGTCAGTGGATGATGAGCAATTACATTGTAGATAATTTGTTTTGTATATTCTTTTATCATTCTTATTCTTCTTATTATTATTTTCCCTTTCTTTTCTGTCCTGTTAAACTGTCTTTGTCTCAAACCACTCATTTTACTTTTTTTTATTTCCAATTCTCTCCCTCATCCCACTGTGGGGATGTGAGTGAACATCTGTGTGGTTTTAGCTGCCTACATTCTCTCCACACCACTACACTTTACATATTCTCACTCCTGTCTTTGGCTACAGTTGCTGTCATGTAGGCTTTTTGCCCCTTCTCAAATATATTGTCATAGAGGTCCCACCACTGCTGCTACTTAGCTCAGTCCTGGCTGGCAGTAGGTACATCTTGAAGATAGCTGCTCCCAGCTGCTTCTCACAGAAGCCACACCCAATACACCCTTTTTCAGCAGTTCACAGAATTCAGCTACACTTTTCCTCCTCTCTCCTCTTATTAGCTAGAACCTGCTTCACAGTGAAGGGTAGGTGGCAGTTGCTTTTGATAAACAAGTTAAAGCTCTATTCTGTAAAATACATCTTTGAAGTGCAAGTGCAGAAACATAGACTATAAACCTAAATAATTAAAAAAAAATAAAAAATGAAATAAAAAGATAACAAAATCTGTTAAAAAAAACCCTTCTAGTATTTTTTCACTGGGTTGTCTTAATTTTCTGTGCATCCCCATATAATAAAAATATGAACAGTATTTGGAGTGTATCACTACTCTTTGTAAATTGCTTATTATATTATCAGTTATATCCCACTATTTTATGTCTATGTATATTATGCATTGTGATTTGCATGCAGAAATAGGACAGCAACATTAATGCATAAGATTTTAATGGGGTAAAAAAAAATCTACCGAATGACAAACATTGTTGCTCTTGAGATGTACTACTACACATACACAAAAGGTGAAAGTTTAATAATATTTAAAATTAACATGCAGGATTTGGGAAGGATCAGCCAGCACATGACCAATATGATTCATTTCACAACTGCTAGAAGGTATTCACAAACTACAATGATGAATAGAAGTTATGATCTAGTGGGAATAAGATATCAGGAGTCCAAATCTTTCTTCTAAGTGTTTTTAAATCTTCCCTTAGGATATGAATTCATAGAGTACAAACAGCTACTGTTGGATGCATCTCACCCCATATAGACATCTTCAAGTCAGTAGTCTGCATCTAAGCTAGTTGTCCACGGATCTCTTTAGCAAATACTTTATTGGGAAAAAAAATCATTTCTAAAAGTCTTATGCTTCTCAAACTGATTTAAAATAATACAATAATGCCTTTGGAGATTTGAACAACTCTCTAGAAATGTCATAGCTTTTCATTGGTTGCTGAAGAAAGTGAATGAGGTAGAAAGCTTAAGGGCATCTAGATTCTTATTTGGGTTCAGAGAAGTGTTGGGATTTGGATGCAGTGAGTCCATCCAAGGCTGAGTATTCACCTCATGAATCAGACAAGAAAAACAAACCCAGATAACAAAGTATGGTATGATGGTTAAATGAGACTTCCATAAGCCAAGTCTTTAAAGAATAATTCTATCACTTGAGTGCAAGTCATGAAAGTTTTTGCCGCTGTCTCAAATTATGTTTAAAAAGCCCACTATTGTTTCCACTTGCCTGAGTTTGTGCACATGTTATGGAGCTCTCTGTCTTCTCCACAGAGGATGTGAATCTGTGAAAGCTCTCAATCTGGGGCTTGACCTCTAATGAACAATTTTAAATGGAATATCAGCAGTGTTCAGTCAGGATAACTCCTAAATTCACGGGATATGTAACCCTGCAGATATGTTGATATCTGGCTGTTGAAATCTGTGTTAAACCTATCTGTTTAAGACTGATGGAGTTAATGCTGGTACCTGTATTTTGCAGCTGTGAAAGTCAAATTGCCAGTCTTACAGTGAAATGGGAGTCAGTAAGTAATCAAAAGAATTTCAGATATACTGAGGTTGGAGGAAATGTGATTCCAAAACCATAACACAGTGTAAAGAACAATCAGCTTCAGGTATAAGCTTTGAAAACACTTCTAGATTATCTGTTAAAACTAAATATCATGGTTTCCACTAAATGTAACCTTTTAATAAAACTAAAGTTGAGTAAAAAGTTTTGCAGAAACATAGCATCATTCAGAACTATCTGTGACTTCTGATCAAAAAAAATAGTATAGTTCTGTAATTTTGCAACTAAAATGCAATATCATTGTGATATAAAGCCCAAAGATACAGCCTGCCCAGTGAATATTTATTCATCTTGTTTTACTGGATGAAACAGAACACTCAGTGTTGGTAACACAGCACTCAATAATCAAGTTTTTAACAATGTCCCAGTTCTACTCTGCCCCTTTATTTTGCATGGATCTACAGGTAATGTTTCAGATTTTTGGAAGTCCTCAAGAAGTTAGAGTTGATCATTTTAGAAAGCTGAATTAAATGGAAGAAGATTGTTGTTTCATTCCTGTGCACCTGCAGAATTTCTCTCTGCAGAAATTTGATGGCATTGATACAGATATTTCTTTATCAAACTTAAAAACACACATTTCTTTAAACAGGTATTTCAACTGTATTTCAAAAGACCCAAAGACTTTCAGTTTCTCATTCTTACCACCATTATTTACTGGTCATAATAACAGCAACAGAAATGCATTGAGTTTTTAACTAGAAGAACAAAGCTATACTTATGAGCAGTGTCACATTTGCAAGGCTTAGTCATTTGGATGAGTAAACAAGATAAAAGAAGCTCACTATGTAATTTACTATCCTGGGTATATGGAAATTGAACTCAGACTGAATTATCTTGAATTCTTGTTCAGAATTCTTCATGCTAACTTCAGAAAGGTTAGCATTTTCTGGTGTCTGGATAATTTAGAAAATAATACAAAGATTTTTTAAAAGTCGTAGAATTCAAATGTTAGATAACCTCTGGACCCACTTCATCAGGTCCATGTCCTTCCTATACTGAGGGCTCCAGACCTGGATGCAATAGTCCTTTCAGTATTCCTTCCTGCCACTGAGGGTATTGACGAAAAAACTAACTGTCCCCCTGATCCTTCTAGCAGTCTCCCCAGTGCCTTGGAGTCCCTTTTGATTGTTTTTGGATTTTTGGTTTCAACCTCATCACTTCCCACCTGGAGACTAGACAGCCTTCTGGTAACACCTCTGACCCAGCCCCCAGGGAGGCAGCAACTTCCCTGTGGGAGTGATCCAGATGACATATGGGACCCTCTGTTCTCCTCAGATGGGAATCACCAATAACAATTACCCTCCTCTTTTTTTTTAAGGGTACAAGTCTGGTTCCATGAGTCTAACTCTCTTTCACATTCCCTTAGAGTCCTTAGTCTTGTCACTTCTTCCTTCATTTCAGACACCAGGCTGAGCAGATTGTTCACCTGTTCATACCTCACACAGGTGTTGTCTCTGCCACCCTCCACTGCAAGTGTCAGCCTCCAGCACTCTCTGCAGCCAGGGGCCTGGATGCCTGTATGCTTGTGTGTGGCCTCTGTCTGGGTGCCCACAGTTTTTCCAACAGCCTTCAAGCAAGTTGTAACTATAGCTGGATCTCTTCTGGCAGCTGACCTCCCAGGCTGCTGGGACATGCCCAGATGACTTACCCTTGATTGACATCCCACGCCCTGTTTACCCACTCAGTCTCCGTGCTCCAGAGGACTTCTTTTGAAGGTGTGGGTGTGGTCACCGCTACCCTGGCAATGCCAACACCTCTTCATCCTGTCCAGTGAGAGCTGCCATCTCTTGATGGGTCTTCCTGCTCCCCTGAAGTTTCCCTGTTAAGGGAAAGCTTCAAGAAATGCCCTGTACGCTGGAGGTACTCTGCTGCTGTTCAGGCTGATTCCAAAGCATCTGCTCTCAAGAGCAACTAATTGTTTTGTATGCCCAATAAAATCTTTATTTAATAGCAATGACACTGGCAGATTAGCTGCAGTCCTTTGACCTGTCAGGGTTTTAATCCATATTCAAATTACACTGGAATTAACTCAGGGAAATTGCATCATTTTCAGTGCTATAATGAGAGCAAATTCAAATCCATCATTCCAAACTGCTGCACGTGTAATTTGTAATGTCCTATCATTTGTTTTCCAATGAGGAAAAAGTCCATACTCCATGTGTATCCCACATATGAAATAAGCTTTGTGCATTAAAATGTCGTATTTGTATGTTAATTTTTATTTCTGCTAGCCAGCTTTTGTCTCAGTTTCACATCTTTTACGGTATTATAAAAACATGAACAAAAGTAAATAGAAAACTGGAAGCATACAGCTTTAAAAAGTCTTATTTTTTTCTTTGTCATTGGTAGGACACTGTCCTACTTTGCCAAGTTTCTGAAACGAACCTTGTCCTGCTGGTTCACTGCATGTTCCCAAATGAACAGAGTTACAAGATAAAAATGGAATTCCTGGATATGACACACTGCAAAAGAATACATCTCCTTTTTAAGTTCTTGCAAGGAATTTTCTAAAAATAAAAGGCAATAAACACAGTCTTCTGAACAGTGAGCAATTTGTATCAGACCTACAATTCGAGCTATTGTTAGGGGTGTTTTGCATTTTCCTGAGGTTTGTTACTTTTTAAACTGATTTGCATGTAGCATGAAAGTTACCCAGCTGTTCAGATGAATACGTTTCTTCTGACTTTCAAACACAAAAAAAAGGAAGCAAGACTATGTTCTCTCTGTGTGTAGGTAGGAAAAGAAAGGGGGAATATTCTTGATTATGTATTATATTTTATATATAAAGGAAATATATTCATATGGGGAAAGCAGAAAAAAAAAACAAACAAATGAGGAGGAATGGATGTGAAATGGATAGCAAAAGCCTTTCTATATTGTGGAACGTTAGTAAAGAATACTAAATCCTGAGAAATCAGGAAAGATAGTTTAGGAAACTAAGGAAGAGTCAGCTTCAACAGTTGCTGGCTAAAAGAAGACAGAAGATGAAGATGAAGGTCTCCTAACATGCATTGAACAGTTCTTAGTGTCTAAAACCAAGTTAGGAGGCAGAAACATCAGAGTGCTGTCTGTTGCATTGTTTCCCTGAAATTCCTGCATAATTTTGCTAATCCATTCCCAGAATTTACAAATTACTTGTAAGGCATTTTAAAAATCTCCTGAGAAAAGCTTGTTTTTAAAATCCTGACTGAATAAGGCTTAGATTGTAACTGTTTTTGTAGCTGGGATCAAAGCCTCATATCTGTGCCTGTACACATCCTGCCAAGAGTCAGAGGCCTATTTAAAACTGATATCTTTGTTATATCACAGAATCACAGAATAGTTGGGATAGGAAGGACCCTTTGGAGATTATCTAGTTCAGTCACCTTCTCAAAGGTTCTTCAGGGCTGTGTCTAGTTGGGGTTTTAACACCTCGAAGATTGGAGGCTCTGGGAAACCTGTATTTGACCAGTTTGTCATGAAACCTTTTCCAAATTATATCTGAGTAAACATTTTTTCTAATCTTTAAAGGGAAGTTTCTTTACTTCTCTTTATGCCTATTGTCTCTTGTCTTGTCTAACTGGACAGCACTGAGAAGAGTCTGTCTCTATTTTCTTTACTTGCCCCAGTCAGATATTTATATACATTGACACAACCACCCTTAACAATTCCTCCCTGATTTTGTGCGGCAAATACTCCAGCATCTTAATTTTTGTGGCCTTTTGCTGTAATTGCTCCAGTATATCCATGTCTTTCTTACATTTGGAAGCTCGGAACTGAGACCAGCACTACAGATATGTCTCACCAGGGATTAGCAGAGGGAAATTATCATTTCCCTCAACCTGCTGGCAAGTCTCCTTTTAATGAAGGCCAGGAGACTGTTAACCCTTGCTGCAAGGACACATTGCTTCCTCTTGGTCAACTTAGAGTCCATTCAAACCTCTGGTGGTCTTCTGCAAGGCTGATTTCCAGCCATATGGCCCTGAGCCAGTAGTGTTCCCTCCTCAGATACAGGACTTTGCACTTTCATTTGCAAACTTTGTGAAGTTCCTTTCTCCTGGTCCCTTTGAATGCAATACAACACATGTGACATATTAGTAACTCCTCCCAGATTTTTATAATTTGTAAACATTGATCCATGTCATTCATGAAGATGTTAAAGAGCATTTCCCCAATATGGACCCCTGGAGTACACCAGTAGTGACTGACCACCAGCTGGATTTTGTGTCACGCTTGAAAGCCTGTGAGCCTGACAATTTAGTGATAGCTTCTTTGTGTAAAGGCCTGCTTTATGAAAGTCTCATCTAACCACCTTGCCATCTTATGTATTTTGATAACTGGGTTTGGGTTTTTTCTGTGGTTTCAGCAACTTTTAGTCCATTCACAGAATCAATAGGGTTGGAAAAGACCTCAAGGATCATTCCTATCCATTTACCTAGTCTGTACTTCATCAGTTAGTTTCTGAGAATGTTATGGGAGACAAAGTCTTGATGAAATCAAAATAAATGATGTCAGCTACTCTCCCCTTGTCCACAGAGTTAGTCATTTTGTCCTAGAGGGCTGATGGGTTGATTACATATATAAATACATAAATTCATGTTTACTATGCCCAATTTCCTTTTTGTCCTTCATATGTTTGTAAATTACTTCCTAGGGTGACATGATGCTGACCAGTCTTTAGTTCATCAGATCTTTCATCAGATTTCAAAGATAATTAAGTACGGCCTTGTAGTTATGCAGACCAACTTCCTCAGTTCTCATGGGTATATTAGATCCCATGGACTCATCTATGACAAATTTGTTCAAGTCTTCCCTGATGTGAGCCTTCTATATTGAGGGTCAGTCTTCCTTGTAATGGGCTTTTTGACTGGTCTCAGGGACCTGGAGCTACTGAAAGCAAGTTTTACCAATTAAAGACTGAGTTGAGTGAAAGTATTCACTTTTCTCCATGTATTTTCAGTAGAAATATGAACTTGAAGGGTTGTTTCTTCTCTGAGATTATGGAAAAGTTAATTCTGCAGTGAATTCATATCTCATCAGTCCAAATGTACCTTTTGTATGACTGATTATCTTTGCTGTTCTTGGTCAGCAGCAATAATTTATCAGTATGCTTAGGTATAGTACTCATGATAAAATAATATAAGATAGTCATTAAAAATAGAAATAATATATTAGCTTTAGTTAGACAAAGCAGAAATTAGAGGATTCCAGCCTTTCCAAGGGCAAAAGATTAGAAATAGCCCAAATAGCCAACACAGTTTTTGCAATATTCAGATGATGACAAAATCTTAGAATCATAATCATACCTGAATCATAACCATAAGATGAGGAACAGGTTCCCGCCTAAAGGTGTCCGAATTGTTCTTAAAACTTCATTGTCAAACTTCAGTAAAAAAAGTAAAGTTCCCACCCTAATTGAAATGTCCTTCTTAATGCTTTTTTGAATTTTACTTTTGACATTACCTATATATATTTCACATGTAATAGAAGTTATTTATTTCATTTTGTAACAACGTAATCCACATAAAATCATAATGATTTTATTTTATGTATATTACCACAGCAAATGATTTCCAATGTCTATCTATTATGCACTCTTTGTAATTCACTTCTTGGTTTAGCTGTTCAATTTTTTCAGCTGTGATCATGAAATACTTCAGGCATTTCCACTCATTGTGGTAGGCTCCCTGAACTATTCTGATTAGTCGTCTCACCTCAGAGGAAGAGGAAGTCAAGGTGAACAGTGCATAAACCAAACTTGTCAATAGGAATTTTTGTTCTCTAATATTCACTGAGAGGCTAAAGCTTCATTTGGATCTTCACTCATGTAGATTCATCTTCACATCTGGTAGGCTTAGCAGAAGAAGCAGCTGGCCGTAGTTGTGTCAGTGGCTTATGTGAGTATTTGACCTCAGATTAGTTGCTTGCAAAACCTTGAGAGGAAGAAATTTTATGTAAAAATAGAAATGGGCAAGAGAAAGTTTTTCCATACTGCGATTTCAAACGTCTCCCTATTTCTCACTGGGACAAAGCTGACCTTTTGAAGTTTTTAGTGAAGAAATAACCACAAATCCAAAATAAGCCATTCTGCAATAGCAACATAGCCAGCAGTAGTGTAATGCTTGTTTGGCAGCTGAAAACTCATGTCCTACAAAACAGTTTAGTGATTTTATTGTCAAAAAGTAGGTTATTTTAAAGAGCGTAAAAGAGAAGGAGAAAGGATATTGTGGAATGGGAAAGAACAACTGGACTAGAATGGCCATTTTGCATACATTTCCAAAGGGGCAAATAAAGTTAGAAATTCTAGAAAAAGCACACAAAGTGGTAACAGTGCCATCTTTGGCTATGCCTAAATATCCTCAGCAATCCTTGGTCCTCCAGCCAGGGATCAATCAAAGAATGCTGTAGTTCTCTGTATACTGAGAGAACCTGGGTTGCAGAGGACACTATATGGGCAGTGGAAAAGTAAAAATAGATTGAGATGGTAGATTACTAGGCACATCCTTCGAATATGTAATCAACATGTATCACATCCCAGATCAGAAATTGACTTCTAAGTCTTGTCCAACTTCTGAAAGACTTTTCCAAGTTTCACAGTTTAGAGTAAGCCTTTATAAGTATATAGACATGCAGAATTTCCAGGATACGTGTTACCATTTTAAGGCTATGCCTTATTTTTTCAGAGAATTCAAATTTAAGGATAAACAGTTTTAGGGATTGGACACAGGATAATGTAAGATGAAATCCATGTGGAATTAGTTCGAGACTTGTTGAGTCACTTGGATATTCACAAGTCCATGGGACCTGGTGGGATTCATCCTAGGGTGCTGAAAGAGCTGGCAGATGAGCTGGCCAAGCCTCTCTCCATCATTTTCCACCAGTCCTGGATCACTGGAGAGGTCCCAGAAGACTGGAAACTGGCCAGTGTGACACCCATCCACAAGAAGGGACGAACAGAAGAACCTGGGAACTACAGGCTTGTCAGCCTGACCTCAGTGCCAGGGAAAATCATGGAGCAGATTGTCTTGGGAGCAATCACTGCGCACCTGAAGGATGGCCAAGGAATCAGGCCCAGCCAACATGGATTTAGGAAGGGCAGGTCCTGCCTCACCAACCTGATCTCATTCTATGACCAGGTGACCAGTCTGGTGGACGTAGGAAAGGCTGTGGATGTAGTCTACCTGGACGTCAGCAAGGCCTTTGACACCGTCCCCCACAGCAAACTCCTGGCCAAGCTGTCAGGCTGTGGCTTGGACAGCAGCACTCTGCGCTGGGTTAGGAACTGGCTGGAGGGCCGAGCCCAGAGAGTGGTGGTGAATGGTGCCACATCCAGCTGGCAGCCTGTCACTAGTGGTGTCCCCCAGGGATCAGTGCTGGGCCCCATCCTGTTCAATATCTTTATTGATGATCTGGATGAGGGGATTAGGTCCATCATCAGTAAATTTGCAGATGACACCAAGCTGGGGGCAGGTGTCAATCTGTTAGAAGGTAGAAGGGCTCTGCAGAGGGACCTTGACAGGCTGAACAGATGGGCAGAGTCCAACATGATGGCATTCAACAAGTCCAAGTGCCGAGTGCTCCACTTTGGCCACAACAACCCCATGCAGAGCTACAGGCTGGGGTCAGAGTGGCTGGAGAGCAGCCAGGTGGAAAGGGACCTGGGGGTACTGGTTGACAGCTGCCTGAACATGAGCCAGCAGTGTGCCCAGGTGGCCAAGAGAGCCAATGGCATCCTGGCCTGCATCAGGAATAGTGTGGCCAGCAGGAGCAGGGAGGTCATTGTACCCCTGTACACAGCACTGGTTAGGCCACACCTTGAGTACTGTGTCCAGTTCTGGGCCCCTCAGTTTAGGAAAGATGTTGAATTGCTGGAGCATGTCCAGAGAAGGGCAACGAGGCTGGTGAGAGGCCTTGAGCACAAACCCTATGAGGAGAGGCTGAGGGAGCTGGGACTGTTTAGCCTGGAGAAGAGGAGGCTCATGGGAGACCTCATTGCTGTCTACAACTACCTGAAGGGAGGTTATAGCCAGGAGGGGTTTGGTCTCTTCTCCCAGGCAACCAGCAGCAGAACAAGAGGACACAGTCTCAAGCTGCACCAGGGGAGGTTTAGGCTGGAGGTGAGGAGAAAGTTCTTCACAGAGAGAGTGGTTGGCCATTGGAATGGGCTGCCCAGGGAGGTGGTGGAGTCACCATCCCTGGAGGTGTTCAAGAGGGGTTTGGACGTGGCACTTGGTGCCATGGTTTAGCTAGTCATGAGGTTTAGGGTGACAGGTTGGACTCGATGATCTTTGAGGTCTCTTCCAGCCTTCTTGATTCTATGATTCTAAGATAAATTTATCTCATTTCATTTGTCTGCTGAATATCTTACATTTTGTAGCACAAGATAGTTTTTTCCTTCTTCTTCTCCTGGCTTCCTCTGGCTTTTCTCTTCTGGTGATTCTATCTCCCTTCTGACCTTGCATGCTGGTTGGATGATCTTGTTTTGACTGGTGAAGTACAAGGTGGGGCTACAGAGGGGCTGGCTGTATACACTCTCTCTGGGCTTTGTGGGCTTTATTGTACAGAGGGGGCATTCTAATGTTGTTGAACTGTAAATATATGCAAATATATCTTGTATATGTTTATTTTATTTTATACTTTTATATTTAGTTTGAATTTGTAAATATAACTTCATTTTTTACTTCCAAAATTCTGAGTAACGTGTGGTAAATTTACTCCGTGGGGTAAAGGGGCTAAATTTCCAATTTGTTGGGGGTGCAATTAAACCCACAGCAATATGTAAAATGAATACTCCTACAGAATAGAGGATTCATCCATTTTTTAGAGTCTTGAAAATACTGTGATACTGAGGAAATATGAAACTGGAAAAAATATAATAATTAAAAACAGTCACAATGATGTAAACTCCAGAGATTTGATTTCTTCTTCCTTTTTTTTCCTTTCTGGAAAACAAACAAGTAAACAATGTAAAACAAACAATCACAAACAAACAAACAAAAACAGGAACAAAGGCAGAACCGAAATTAGTGATCAAACTGCTGCATGTGAAGGGAGAAAGAAACAATTATGACAGCCATGCTTCGTCTAAAAAATAAAATGAAGTTCCTGGTATAAGAAAGATAGATGTGAATAGAAGGTATGATGACAGAACATGAGACAAAATGAGGGAAACCAGTAGATATTTCAATTGCACTTTGGTACAGGAAAAAGAAAAAAAAATAAAAAGAAGACACCAGAAGTGTACAGCTTCAATAAAAACAGCTGGAGTGCTAGAAGAGGACCTCCTCTCCAAGGAGGTGGTTGAGGCACTATCCCTAGAGATATGCAAGATGAGGGCTTTGGGCAACCTGATCTAGTTGAGGATGTCCCTGCTTACTGGACTAGAAGACTTTTGGATGTCCCTTCCAACCCAGACCATTCTATGATTCTAAGATTCCAGTTCAAATGATGCTTCAATTATACCTATGTGGGCAATGGAAGAGATAAGAATAAAATATTAATTATAAACAAAGAAATAGAATTTAAATTAACTCACTAAAACTAAGCTACCCTTGAAAAAAGATGAGCAGATAAACCTTACAGGAGACATATAACTCTCTCCCATGGAAGTATTTTCCAAGGTTGTGGGGCTGTTTTAAGACTAGATTTGTTTCTTTCAAACTAAGTTTGCCCCTTTATAATCAAGAACATAATGTGCTATTTTTCCAGATGAATTATACGTTGTTTTATTCATTATCTTTTCCTGGTAAACAGCATTTCAAGGAAGATCTGACAGGAACTGAGTATTTTGATCCTAGCAGAGGCAGACACATGGAGCTATGTTCAGTCATAGTCTTCCCAATGGTCCCTCCACTCAGAATGTCATTTGATAGCCTCAGGATTCAGGCCGTATTTTCTTAGCATGTTTCACAGAAAATGAGTCTGAGGACTGGTAACGTCTCAGGTAAAGTCTAATGCCTGTAATGATAGGTTGATAGAGATAAATTCTTCTGACAAACTTGACTGGTACCTTCATTGGAAACTGCAGCTAGAAAACAAATACCTTTTGCATTCAGGAGTGCCAACAAGCATCTCTGAAGTGGAAAAGGAAGGAAAATAGTAAAAGGTATAGTAAGAGAAGCAGCAGCAGAACAGAAAGAATTAAAACTGTAACACAAGGCACCAGAAAAATATCCATACTGAAACACTTGGAACCAAATTAGATAAAATAAAGAAAATAATATTGGGAAGACAAAGGAACTGAGGGTGTCTTGGTTTTCTCCATCTATCTTTGATCGCCTTTTTAGAATAAAGGAAAGAGCTGAGACAGTCTGGGCCTTATTAAAATCCTCATTCAATTTTCCTTTGTTAATTAAGGAAAATCAAGGAAGAGATACACAGACTCTATTTGATTAGAAGTATTTATGCAACTTTGTGTCCTAACAGATTTCATTTCAAAGTTGTCCACAAAGACATGAGTGCCTTAAAGCAGCTCTCTTCTGATCTTTTGGATTCAATTATTGAGATTTTTTTTTTCACATCACACGCAGAGTCTGTCTCATATTTGTCCAACACAGTTTGTATGACAATGCTTTATCTGGGGACATATAAGCAGTTGTGTTATGGTTTTATGTATCAGACACAAGCTGACATCTTCATTAGCATCAAATCTCTTTTGTTTCTGAATCCCAACATTCAGTGCTACTTGCACCTTCCAGTGCTTTCTACAGATGAGCAACTTTTAATTAGATAAACAGGCAGATGAGTGCTTTCAGGACTAGATACTAGCCAATACCCTCTATTACCTTCAATCTCTTCTTCCTATTAAAATGTAAGTAGCTAACTCTTGCTCTGTAATGGGTAACCAAATTATGATATAGAGAGATACACATGTCTTACCACTAAAGTTTATGAGCCTACACAAAAGATAAAAGATCTTTTTACGGCCTAAATTTTAAAATTGTGTCCTGCATTTATGTTTGGCCCTTCATGCTCTTGTAACACATCCTGTGTAAGTATTACTAATTTTCCCATTATATTAATTTCTCCACATTTCATTGCTAATTTATGTCATATTCTTTGGTGTCATTTATACCACTGTTGTGATTTTAGGAGGTCCAGTAGATTAGGCTTGGGTAGATACTTTTCTCCCTTTAATCAGGTATACTAATTGGCAATAAACTGCATTGACCTACTCACAGTAATTCTATTCCTGTACAGATGTAGATTTAAAGCAGTAGGTTCATACTTTTACTTATGTATAACTAAATGTGGAGTTTATCCTACATGTATATTGGTTTTAACATTCAAATTGCTCTGTGATCACTGCAGCACATTTTTTCCTGTATGAAGCGCCTGTCTTAGGTACCTGTGGGATTATTAATACCGAGTAATTAATTTAGAATTGCAAAATCAACAGTCCCTTTTTTACTTTTACTATATAAGTAGAAGCAATGGGCTAACCTGACCATTATTAACCTTGATCCTTTGCTGTTGAAAATGAAAACAAGAGGTAGCAAAACCTTGCAACACCTTCCTGAGCCTGGCAACAAACACTATGCTGAGCTCTTTATAGTGTAAATTAGCATAACTCTCTCTTTGTTTGCTTAAACTTGCTGACATTTGTGCCTCCAGCTTTTTAATGTTCCAGGGGTGATTCAAAGAGCTGCAGTGTATCTCAGCCTTTACCAGTGCAGTAAATTAGAGAGGAGATATTCAGTAGCTCTGCAAATCAGATCTATGTATTAGAGCCATTCAGGAGATGTATTCTTTTATACAAAGGCTGGATTGAAATATCATTTATTCATTTATTTTTTAATTTTTTTTTTCATTCTGGCAGGTATAGTTGTTTTTGCTTTTTGTTGAAAAGAAAACCCAGTCACTTGGGGTTCATGCCAAATATTTTGTTCAGTCTGAAACAGAATATTTTATTTTGGCATACTTGAAATAAAAGGAAAGAGAAGTGACATTTTGGATAAGCAAAATGTATCCTTATTTTACATTTTTATCTAATAACCTAGTGCTCAGAGGATTCATGTAATGACATCAAATGCAGTGGGTCAAGACCTTTCCTGATGTAGGGATCCGATCACTTGAACACATAGAGGTTACTAAAGAAGTCTCAGTTATTTTGGTAAAGGTAGATCTTCCTCAGTCTTTTCTGTCGGACCCACGATATTCTGTGCAAACTGTTTAAATATTCACCGAGCAAGAGGGAAGCATAAAAATGGCTACATTGCCTGCTTTTTCAGGTGTTCTGGGCAGGATACATTAATTCAAATCCCTGCTCTGAGTCATCCAAAAATAGAATTGCAATTTTGCAGTGTTCCAGCACCTCACATGTGGGGAAAAGCGACTTTGGCTAGATGGATTTTAAGGCAAACACTTAAAAGCTGTCTTCACATCTTAGAAAGTTCTGTCATTCTTCTTTGGGATAATAACAGTTTGTTATATTTTTCTCTGAGCTGTGTTTAACAGTGAAAGAATGTTTTGTTAACAATGTAATACCCAGCTATCCTGGATATCTATTACGAAACACACACTGAAAAGGAGATAAAGGAGATCATCCAGTGAAGAAGCTTCCTCCTCTTACCAAACAGCATAGAACTTGAGAACGCACAAAGTTATTTTTCATTCTAGCCAATTAGTACTCTAGTTTTGTTCCTCCCCATTCCCTCCCATAAATGATATTTTAAAGAAATGTCAGGAAGTAAAAGTTCTCCTGATCTCATGATCACAGCCAACACTCTTTCCAACAGGAAGAGATTATTCCAAAGCTATCTGCAAAGAAGGTCTGAAATAGTGTTTGAAGAACACAGCTTTAAGTAAACTCCCAAGGCATGTATTTTTTGGCAGTTTGACTAGTATTTCTACACAATTCAAGGAAATTGTCTGCAATTGTGTTCATGTTGCACCTAGTACAACATAAGTGTTGCTACAGTAGATTTCGATCTCTAATATCTGGAACAATGAAAATATGCTATAGGAGCTGATGGAAAACAAAGAAAAAAAGAAAAGCAACTTTTAAAGAGCCATGCTAAAAGCATCCGAAAGCAAAGAAAAAGCTTATGTGGAAGATATTCTGCTTCACCAGACCTTAGTGGTGTTAATCAGCAGGATTGTTACAGAGCTTTGTATCCTCCTGAAGTGAAGCCTTACTGGTAACCATAAGGAAGAGTATCTCTTTTGAAACAATTAACTCCTTTGAGAAGTTGTGAGGAAAATCAAAGCCTCTCACATGAAATATTTCAAATATTTTAGTAAGAATGGCAAGACTATTGCACACATCTTTAGGTACAATACTTTCTTAGCCCCCATCACCAGTCATGTGGGATAGGATACTCAGATGATTATGTTCCTCTCCACAGTGCCAGAAGAACCCATCCTTTTTCTTTCTGACTGGCTAGTAGAGAGAGTTTTTAGTTGTTCTTCTTCTTTTCTTTTTCTTTTTCTTTTTTTTTTTTTTTATAGAATCATAAAATTGTTAGGGTTTGAAAGGACCTTAAGGATCATCTAGTTCCAACCACCCTGCCATGGGCAGGGACACCTCACACTAGATCAAGTTGCTCAGAGCCACATCCAGCCTGGCCTTAAAAACTTCAAGGGATGGGGCTTCTGCCACTTCCCTGGGCAACCTGTTCCAGTGTCTCACCACTCTCATGGTGAAGAACATCCAATCTGAACCTACCAACTTCTAGTTTTGCTCCATTCTGTCCTGGAAGAGGCATTAATGAACCAGCTAGACTTGTTTGGCCACTGTTCTCGGTCCTCCCTCCCCATTGCAGGGTCCAGGTCTGAGGTCAAGGAGCCAATAGGCAGGTGCCGTTGAGGCTTCCTGGGGGCAGTGGAACCTGGACCCTGTGCCTCACGTTTCACACAGACAACTACACGTGTCAGAGGCTCTTCGAGAAGGCGTGTACAGTTTGCCTGCCATGCAGCATTTTGAACTGATTGGCTACATTTGAATAGGTAATCTGCCATTAGGCCGTTCAGTTTTCAGAAAGGGAATTTATAGGGGATGACTGGAGACCCCACACCCTGTTCGTTAATGGTAGGTGACAAGCACCTACTTTGTGCTCCTCTCTCCAGGGTGATTGCTGCCTTTTGTTCCAGCAGCAGGGTGTAGAGTCCCAGACCTTCACCACAGCAGTGTGCTCTCCCTCTCACTTCCTGCAATTTTGGGGTTTACCTTTTGGATCATCCCTGCCTTATGGATTACAAATTGCAACTCCGTGTATCGCTTCATCCGGCAAAGGTTTTGATGATTAGCAGCTCAGCTGTTCGTGAGTAACTTAAGCTAATTTACCTGGTTATTTCTAAGGCTTATAGCCTGTTTGCCTGTGGATTAACTCTGTTGAGAAGCAGAGGGGGCCTGTCTCGCCACCTGAGGTGATACTGCTGTTTATTTTCATGTTATAAGTTTCCAGTTTGTTCCTCTGTATTCCAAGTTTCTGATTTTCCTAGACTGTTATTCTACTGTTTATTAACATCCTATCATGTGTAATCAACCGTGTGAATGATCCTGAATCAAATTAGCTCAGAAAAATAATTTTTGATATCTAATAAATCATATCCATATTTTATCAAATTTCTGGCTCATAAATTTGATCACAAACTATATCACATTCCCCCTAGCCCTATCACTACCTGATATCCTAAAAAGTCTCCAGCTTAATTGTAGGCCTCCTTAAGATACTGGAAGGCCACAATAAGGTCCCCTCAGAGTCTTCTCTCCAGACTGAACAGCCCCAACTCTCTCAGTCTGTCTCCATAGGAGAGGTGCTCCAGCCCTCTGATCATCCTTGTGACCCTTCTTTAGACACATTCCAGCTCATCCATATCTTTCTTGTAATAGGGGCTTCAGAAGTGGATGCAGTACTCAAGGTGAAGTCTTGCCAGAGTGGAGTACAGAGGGAGAATCACCTCCCTTGACCTGCTGGCCACACTTCTCTTGATGCAGCCCAGGATGTGATTGGCTTTCTGGGCTGCAAGTGCACATTGACAGCTCATGTTGAGCTTCTCATCCACCAGCACTCTCAAGTCCCTTTCCTCACAGCTGATCTCAAGACAGTCACCTCCTGTGATATCAGTGCCTGGGATTGCCCCAACCCAGAGGAGGACCTTGCACTTTGTCTTGTTGAACCTCATGAGGTTGTCATGGGCCCACCTCTCCAGCCTGTCAAGGTCCCTCTGGATGGATCCCTTCCCTCCAGTGTGTCTGCTGCACCACACAGCTTGGTGTCGTCAGCAAACCTGCTTAGAGTGCACTCAGTGTCACTAACCATGTCACCAACAAAGATGTTAAACAAGACTGATCCCAGTACTGATCCCTGAGGATGTCACTTGTCACTGGCCTCCACTTGAACATGGACCTATTGACAGCCACTCTTTGGGTGCAGCCATCAAGTCAGTTTTTTTATCCACTTTTTCTTTTTAATTTTCTTTTTTCTTTTTAATTTTCTTTTTCTTTTTTTATTTTTTATTTTTCATTTTTTATTTTTATTTTTCTCTTTTAGTTTTTCATTTTCTTTTTTGTTTTCTTTCTCTTTTTTCTTTCCATTTTTCTTTTTCTTTTTTATTTTTCTTTTTTTTTTAACTTTTATTTTTCTCCCTTTTGGCCTTTTGCTCATTCTCTCCTTCATTCCCTCCATTTTTATCACTCTCTGCTCCTTCTCCTCTCTCTGCCCTTTGTAACTTGATAGATAATAAAAAGTACTTTGAACAGTAATGGAGGAAAAGATGAAGACACAATATCAGACAATGGAAGAATAATAATGAGCTTTCATAAGAGAATATTCAGAAACCAGAAACAAAGAGACTGAAGTCTGAAAACATATTCCAGAGGTAAAGGCAGTATAAAGAATACTGATATTGCAAAGACATCAGGAAAAAAATCCCAGGTACTAATACCCAATTCTTTCCCTTACCAACGTACATGGCTTTTTTTTATATATATATATATATATCACCCATCACATTTATTTAATGAAGCCTGAAGAAAAGGTCTGGTACTTACCTATTTGGTCATCTGTATAAAAATGCCTATAGATGATCTCCCTTTTTCCACCTAAATTTTATTTATTTTGCCATCCATCTGAATGATTATAAATAAAGAAGAAATAAAGCAAGCTCGGTATTTTATGTTTCATTTTCTATTTGCAGATTTCAGATCTGAGACTAAGGCTCAAAGTCTGAAAGAATGATAGCACAGATTTTCTATTTTCCTATTCATAAGCAGAAGAATTGGGTATTTCTGAAGCCTATGAAGCAAATAAAAGTCTCTTTTATTATTATTCATAACTAAAATTCTGGTCTATTTTTATTCTTACTGTAGCTTTTATGGAAAGCTATGCATCTGAGTCAGCACCTCAAAGCAAAACTAATTTCCAATTCATGACATCTCTTTTTTTTCTCCAATTACTTAGCTTCATTTCCTTCTTGTTTCATTTTTTTCTCTCACTCACACTCAGATGAAATTGTTGCCCACTGCAATTCTCATTTACTTGAGTAGGCTTTAGTTTAGCTAGGATTTCTTTGTTTTGTTTTGTTTTGTTTTTTTTTTTAAGCTGCCATAATTACGTGGCCTTGACATACAGAGCTACAGTGTGGGAAGGAGAAAGACTGTATGGGAAGAATGCCCATTTGTGCATTTTATTGTGGCAGTTGCGGTTATATCTTCGAAGTGTCATTTTTCACTCTTCCTTTCCATACTGTTGTGTTGATGGCCTGTCAGGTTTCCAAATTTATCTGTTTCATGCTTTTTTTTTGCACTCTTCTGTTTTCCTCGTAGCTTGATTTTATTTATTCTAGCTCCTCTACTTCTCTTTCTTTTGCACACTGTATATCATTTTTTATGCCCTACTGTATCATCAGCTGTGATTGCAAAACTTGAGTTATTTTCAGAAATATTAGGGTGCAAGGAGATGTCAGACATATAATTTTGATGCACTCACTCTTTAAAACTCAAGGTACTCAGTGTTCTTGAACAGCAAGAATTTCCAAAGAGGATCCTATCAAACACCTGACAGAAGTGCTAAGATATTAATTAAAAATTCATCCCAATCTGTAAATATATTTCTAATCACTGCTTTTGCAGTGGATTTTATTAGCACACATCCTGCACCTGCCTAGAATCATGTTGACATTTTAAAGGACTCCAGTGCAGCAAGGTTTTCAGTATATGCCTTGAGAGGTAGTTGTGTAAATCAATCACCTACAATAGAACAGAGGAAACAGATCCTCATCCAGGTCTGTGGGGAGCAAGATATTTTTTAATTACTTTTACAAACAACTATCTTTGTCTTAATGATGGCAAAGCAAATACAGTCTCACTTACATGTACAGGATATTACCAACTGAGCTTGCTCGTTGTTCTCTACTGTATTTGATGCCTGGACATTGATTCAGTCTCCATGACCCAGGATGGCACACAGCTTCAGCAAATTACGAAAAATTGAAATGTATTTTCTTATTTCACAAAGCAGGGACAGAAAGAAATTGTGCCCTGACTGTTGAATATACTAGTTTCCACAATAACTGTGGTTATTCTTTTAAAGACTACTTTGCAGAAAGAGAAATGTTAGTTATAGCAGTAAGTCTGCTATTAAAAATTGTGTGCCTAATGTACTAGAATACTTATTCAGAAATAGCTTATACACAGAAATATATGCCCCCTGCAGTGTTGCCAAGGTCAGTGAGAGTTAAGATGTTCTGAACAAATGTGAATTCTGCAGCCGATAGCTTAACATTAAAGATCTGAAAACTTCGGAAGTTTTCCTTGAATTCAAGCATGTCAGTTGCAACTTATTTCTCTTAGCAGGTTGCTGCTCCCCAAGCATTTTTTAATACTGTCTGACTGAGTGACATGATGATTGCAGTATAAAAGTGTAGAGTCTCTGGGTCAGATTCCTCAGTGAAGTCAAGACAGGATTCACAATTTAACTTAATTGATGACATGACTGAGGATCCTAAAGTACAACTCTTAGCACAAAACAGACATTGCCAACAGTGTCCAACACTTTCCAAATAGAGAGTGCCCAAAGGACCAATAAAAGATTACAATATTTAACTCAGACAGAACTGGCATATTCAGAAGATTGATTACTGTGGGTCTTTTGATTTGCAGCAAAGCAATGATCTAATCCCAAAGAATAATACACCAAATAATAAGTCCAAAAGTAATAAAAAATTATCTAAGCTATCAAGCCATAAGTTATCATGCAGTAGGGAGCAAGGAGAAGCTAAGTGAAATATTAGCATTGGTACAGTAGTACCAATTCAGAGTAGTTTCATACACCATTCTTGATCAAAGACTTACTTTCTTTTCAGTTGTGATGAAATGACTTAAGTGAAAAAAATATGAAACATTTTCGGTGCATCTATGGAATAAATACATTCTCTCAGACCACAGGCATACCTGTGTTGATTTTACAGGGCTAAAAGGAGTAAAACTAAAAATACATCAGTGTTGGTCAGCAGCTTCCAAATACCTAGAGGGAGCAGAGCTGAGTTAGGCAGTGCTATTTTTACATAGCCACTTTTTGCAGAAGTACAGCAGTTCAAACGTAAAGATGATGCAGTCCAAACGTAAAGATGATGCAGTCCAAACATAAAGATGATGCAGTCATAGCAATGTGAAGAGTCAACGATTAAAACCACCAGAATGCTTTGAGTTCTGCTTGGATAAAAAGTGAGCACATATCCACAAACAAGGTGAGAATCTGTGTCCAAAGAAACAGTGCTTGCAAACTGAGCAGAGGGTGACCAAAGACAGGCAAACTGACACTCTCCCTGAACTCTAGATGTGGGATTCCCATTAATAGTTAACGGCAACAATACACAGGGAACAAGGTGACAACAACTCCTTATGCAATAGTTCAAGAAAGCAATTAAATCTGAATTCCCAAAGAACATTTTTGGCAAGCAATTAGTTCAGATGTGAATATCCTCCTTCCCCAGTGTGTTTACACTTGCAGACACACAGCAGAGGTAATAACTACGGCCCCAGTTCTGGAAGAGTTCATCTATCAAGACTGAGGTATTTAAAACTTCATTTCACACCTGCACACAGTGCTCTGTAAATGGTTCTGAAAATATCATATTCCATGCATTTATATATTATATGTGTGTTATGATATTTAATACAGAGATCCATTACCTTGAGGATAAAATGGCTTCCATCATCTGGATATGTTTAGTTTTGAAAGCTTTTAGCACTTCTATGGCTGCATGAAAAGTTTAGACTATTATAATATATCCTAAGTGTAAACTGAAATTTGGAATCAAAGTACAGCTTCATTTATTTAGTATTTGCTGCTCGTTAATCTTTACTTTTTTTCCTTGGAGACGCCTACTAACAATTTAACAACCCACAGTGTACTGTAATGTCACATATAAACTTGTCTTAATGGTTACAATAAATAAAATTTCTCAGTTCACATGGAATGTCTCAGTATTCTTCAACTGTGTGGCCAAAATGGAGCTGTAAATGTTTCAGTAGTTCAATAAGTGCTGGTATTATTTATACCATTTTGTAGGTCAGCTCAATGATTACTACAGATGTGTGTATACATATGTATGTTTATATATGAATACATATAAATAAAAGCAGGCAAAGACAACATGTGTAATGTACAAAAAAATCCCTCTACTCTTAAAGGACCACCCATGAAATGTAGAGTATAATTTAAGTGCTTCACTTTCATTTGCATTTTTTTTCTTAACCCTGCTTTCCTGAGTTTGTAACCTCCGTTACTTATGAAACCTCAGAACAAATCACAACTCAGTAATAAATCACTATCTTCATTGTATAAGGACCATCAAGATGTGATAGTTAAATGAAATGATTTTGCCAACAGTAAGACAAAAGTATTTAATCTCATTTTGCCATCAAAATATTGACTTTCCTTACTGAAAGATGCTGGCCTCTAGTTCTGTAATCTTGAAAACCAGGAGATAATTTGGAATCTTTTTAGAGTAGTATCATGATGGGAAAGTCCACATCTGCACAGAAAAACTGTCTATTTTCTATATCAGCTGCAGGACCTTAATGCAGTAAGGACAACTAGATTGCAGAAAGGAACATTGCCTTTTTGCCCAGCTCGTGTGGCTTTCTCTATGGATTGTATAACCACGTTGTGATTATATATAAGAGCTTGGTCCCCTGGATATGAATAAGGATAATTGGACCTAAATACAGGATTGAATTGCATTAGAAATTAAAGTGATAGCCTTCATGCTTCATAGCTATTAAGAAGGTAACTATAACTCTTTGACTTAACATAGAGAACAAAAGCAAATACTAGAAGATTATATTAATGCATAAAATGAAAATGATGCTTTCATTAATTCATTCTGTACATGATTACATTGGGTTATACAAACCAGTTTGAAGCTCAAATTTGTCTTTTCTTCAGAAGTAAACTGCAGGTGAAAAAGGCAGATTACACTTGATTTAGGCACACTACAATTAGAAATGTGTGAAAATAATTTTTACTACTGGTAATATCAGTTCAAATATACTAAAATGTAATACATATCCATTTTCCTAGTTTTCTGTCATACAAGAAATAATTTACCATAAAATAAAATAATATGCTCCAACTTCAAATGTACTATACTTTTTGTTTTCACTGAACAGCAGGAAAGTTTGTGGAAGAAACTAGGAGCATCTCTTTCTGCATTTTACTAAGTTTTGAGAAAAAAAAAACAACAACTCAAATTCCATAACAAAAAATTAATGCCCAGAAATTCAACCTTTGTCCTGTGAGATTAGAAAGCTTAAAAAAGCTTAAAAACAAACACCCCATTTTCTTCAGTGGTTCACTGAGCCTAGCCCAGTTTCAGCTGGGCAATAAAATATTGCCAGTTAAATTGAATATAATTATGAAGAATTTGGTAAATGTGAGTGGAAACCCTCAACAACTTCCATGGTAACTGATATATATGCCTGGTCTTTTAATATTCCTTCATCTTCTCATTGTTTCTGTTTGTTTTTCACAGGATCATAGGATGTTATTGAGTATTCAGCAGTAATGTTCATTGACAGTACTATTCATTTAAAGAGATGTTTATAGATAATTATAGCATATGGAAACTGAACCTGAGATACAACTGGAGTATGACACTGGAAACTTCATTCTACAAATTACAAGGAGATGTTAATTTTATATCATCTTTTACATTTCCAAAACTGAAAATCTGTTTGCTTGGGAAATTTTAACTTTTCATCTGCTCATCATGTACTGAATTACCTTTTCCACTCCAGCCTCAACTTGTAGTAGCCTGATCTGACTGAGATATAGGAAGATCTTCCCAAGCCAAGCTGCAGTTGTAACTTTGCTGTGAGCCCTGAGCAAATGGTATGGCTGTGGATAGTCAGTTGAAATCAGGAGGTTTGCTTGTTGCCTCCTTTCCTATTCATGCAGATCATCTTTCTCCAGGAGCACCGAAGGAAGAGTGGAAAAGGCAAAAATAGGAGACCCTGTCTACCCTGCTGTCCAATGTTATGGGAAGAACAGCAGCTCTGTGAAGGCTGCTTTACTTTTGCTATAATACAAAGTAAATGCAGCCTATTCCATTATAATAAAAAAACGAGGGAAGCAGCAGTGTCACTCATTAAGAGCAATACCTAGTAAAATATCTATGCATATTTTTTTTTCTCTGATTTGCTGTCTGAAACAGGAAGGATTTCTAGGGTACAAGTAGCGGAGTGGGGCTGTGGTATGCTGTCCTAAACTTCAGCAGCTTTCTAGCTCAGGAGTTAGGTGTAGCCTACTTGTACTTTGCAGTCTGCAGAGACTATGCATAAATGCTGTAAGCAGTTAATGTTTCCTGTAGTTAAAGAAACACGTTTCCTTGCCTTAAAGAAATGCAATAAAAGATCGTACCACATATTTAATTTCATTCTCCTCACCAGAAAATACCAACAGAGATCTAAGGACTGAAGAAGGGAAAAATACATTCACAATAAATCGTTTTTGACAAACATGAAGATGACATCAAAAGAGTGATCAAGATGATCATAGGATCACAGGATGTGAGGGGGTGGAAGGGACCTTTGGAGATCTTCCAGTCCAACCCCCCTGCCAGAGCGGGACTGTATAATCTTGCACAGGTCTCACAGGAACGTTTCCAGACAAGTCTTGGAAGTCTCCAGAGAAGGAGACTCCACAACTTCTCTGGGCATCCTGTTTCAGTGCTCTGTGACCCCTGCAGTAAAAAAGTTCTTCTTTGTGTTGAGGTGGAACTTCCTATGCTGCAGTTTACATTCATTGCTCCTTGTCGTATTACAGGGCACAACTGAGAAGAGTCTGTCTCTTCTCATATATTTATATACATTTATTAGATCCCCTCTCAGTCTTCTTCTCTCCAGACTAAAAAGCCCCAAGTCTCTCAGCCTTTCCTCATAAGGCAGTGCTCCAGTCCCTTAATCATCCTCATAGTCTTTCATTTGATATGACTGCTATTTATAACTAAAAAGAGAACATCCATGGAAAAGTGTTGAAATTATAGAATCATAGAATGGTCCAAGCCAGAAGGGACCTTCAAAGGTCATCTAGTCCAACCTCCCTGCAGTCAGCAGGGACATCCTCAACTAGACCAAGTTGCCCAGGGCCTCATCAAGCCTCACCTTGAATATCTCCAGGGAAGGGACCTCAACCACCTCCCTGTGGTTCTTATGGACTTCATAATCCTTAGGACAGTGAACTGCACTAGCACATGATCACTGCAGCCCAGGCTGCCTTTGACATCCCTGATGACTTCACTTGCATTTGTGACCAACAGGTCCAACAACGCATCTCCTGGAGTAGGGTTGTTAATTTCTTGTCTTAAGAATTTGTCATCTAGGCACTCTTAACAGCCTCCTGGATTGCCTACAGTTAGAAGTGTTACTTTTCCAACAGATGTTGGGGTGGTTAAAATCCCCCAGAAGGATGAGAGCCTGGAACATCTGTAGGGTACTCCAGAACTGTGTGAAAGGCACACTTCTGCCTTAAATAGAAGAGAAAGTATTGGAAAACTACAAATAGTCTCCACATGCAACAAAGGTCACTGCTTTTATAAAAGATCACTTCAGACAGATCTTAAATTCTTCTGAAGTCTTTCCTCTGCAACATAATCTAAAAGTATTCCTACAAGTCTCAGTTGTGTGTTTGTCATTAGCTGAGGTCTCTAGGTGTCTCAGGGCTATTCAAAATAACAATTTGTGGCAGTTTAGGCTGGGTGCCCCCTGCCACTGCCGCATGAGATACAGCTCTGGTGTCCTGTGTGCCCACCCACAGGGGTGGACACAGGAAACGACGTATTTCTACCCATAAATCCTGCACCCTATAAGGCCATCTGCAAAGTCATTCTCTTCCTCTTTCTTCCCTCTCTGCTCCCACGGGAGATGTCCTCTCTTATCGGGTAATGCCGGGGGAGTATCCTCAAGACCTCTTAGGCCTGTCTAGGCCTAATGCCAGGAGGAGAATGGAGGGGGGGGCAGTCTCAGACCTGGCCAGCCTGAGACTTGCCTAGCAGCGGGAGGGGGAAGAAAGAGCCCTGGGGGGTTTGGGTTTACCCTCAGGTGGGAAGAAGGGAAGGATTGGGAAGCTTTGGGAATTCTGTGAGGGGTTCTGTACGCTTTGGGATACTCTTTGTCACTATGCTTTGTAGCTTGTAGTTCTCTGTAGCTTCACCAATTGCTTTTCCATTTAAACTTTCCATCACTCTCCAATCCGTTTGTGTGAGTCTCATTCTTTTGTCCCTTTCGGGGCAAGAGACGATCTGTCTGGCCCCAAACCACCACACAATTGTTCTGTCACTTCATAACACAGTAGACAAACAGGGCTATGCATAGCCTAGGATCAGTCAGTGGTGAACATTTACATCACTTATTACACATATAACAAGACACTTAAACATTGAATTGTCTGTTGACCTGTGCAAAATGCAGTTCCACACGAAGAGAGAAAAATAACCTGTTGTCTGTTTAAGCCCTCATAGTTAAATATGTTACATTTTTATGGTCAGAAAAACAGAGAAAAAGCGTGGTTTTAAAGCATTTATGATGTTGGACCTGCTTCTGAGATGGAAGGAGGAAAATAATCAATTCTTTTGTTACTTAGGTGCAGTTAATATTTAGCTTTTGCCTGATCTGGCACTGAATTTGTCTTGGATTACTTGGAAAATTGTCTTCTTCATGATCTTTTTCTTATGGGCCTTTAAAGTAATCCTAATGATCTGGACAAGCCTTGAAGCATCTCTTAGGCTTTATGGAAAAATTAATTGAGGATTCACTGCCCTTGGAATTTGCTACAAATGAAACTTAATAGCTCAAGCAAATTCTCTCCCATATGTTAATAAACTAATGTGGCACTGTGGTGCTTTTCTCTTGGCTTCCCCTCAATTATTATTCCTGTGTCATCTCAATTAGCTGCTACAGGATCTTATTACTATAATTCCCACCTAATCCGCTTTCCCTTTTCCCTTTCCTGTGTCAGTAGCATTTTGATGTGTTGTTTTTTACTGTGTACACTTGTTTGTTCCACGTATTTCAGCATACTTTCTAATGGCCACTTCCTATTCTATTCTACTCTGCGTGACATATTAACACTAAATCCATTATTTACTAGAGATCTTTCCCAGAACTGTTATGGCTGGCGTGCTCTCTCTCCCTTTCTCCCTTCCCATCTGTCTCATACACTAAAAGAATCCTAGTATTTCCAGTTTTACATAATCTAGAAATATGTATTAGGAGGCAGGAAGCTGCGATATTGCTTTTGCTGATGCCTTACTGTGTGATCTCTTTATTGGCCTTGTCTCCAGGTCTGTAGCTTGAGACAAGAAATGGTGGAGCCACTGGGTTCTGTTGAACCACCAAACAGATGAATCCCACTGAGTGACCACATACTTGCTTCTAGTCCATAGCAGGAGGAAAGGTCTAAAAGTATGAAAGCTCATGTACTCATAAGCTGTCTTCATGGACCTGTGCAAGAACCAAGTGCAAATGTACATATACTCACCTTTACAGAGAGAGTATTTCTCATCCCATCTTCTTGCAACTGTAGCAAAAGCTGCAGTTTTCTCCTCCTCTTACAGCTTATCCAGTAGTTTGGAAATATGATGATACATAAATATGTATTCCCACATATTACTCTCAGCCCACTTCTAATTTACAAGTGCAGCCAGTTACAGCATCATTCAGGTTGAGACACTGTTATGAATAAAGGGGTGCAGGCAGGGAATTAATAAAAATAGAAATTATTTTATTAATGTAGACATCCCATCACCCACGAAACTTATAGACAAATTCAGAAACATATTATTATTTACAGGTTTGTTGCTGGGTTGCACAATATCTCCCAGAGTACAGGAACAGGTAAAAATTATTAAAGATCAGTATTTGGAAAATGATAGAACCCAAGAGCAGTATATTGCCCCTACTAACAAGAGAAGGTATTCCCTGGAGACTTAGGCAGGTTGCAAATATACTCAGAACGCTGGTTCCAGTTGCAGGTAGTCCTCCTAGTGTCTCTATTTCTCAAGGAATCCTTCTGGAGTGTGATGTGTGGTCCAAGGATGTGAGGGAGTAAATCCCAGGAAGAGCCTCTAGTGCTCTCTAGCAAACCCATTTTATATCAGCTCATGGCCCAAATGTCCTATGTCGAAAATGCCACAGATCATATTCCACATGCCAAAAAAGGGCAAGAAACTGATCAGCATCAGGTTCTGCATTGTCCAGGCTTGTGCTGGCCCAGGGGTCTGCCCCTGATGTGTGACTTGGGGAAAGGGGCCCAGGTGTCAGCTGACACAGCCTTGAAAGGGGGGGAGGTGCCTTCCTTCTTACCCCTCTTCCCACACTTTCTGATCTCCACCCTCCATCCCAGCTCCACGGGAAGGGGATGGGTTTTGGATGCATTGCCACAGACACATGCAGAAGTTTACCTTGCAGGAGGCAGTCAGTATCTGTACTTATGTTCTGCAGGAAAAAGAAACAGTACTGTAAGGAGGAATTGGGTATTTTCATCCTTCCCTCTTCCTCCCAAGTATGCCATTTAACTTAGGTAGACCTCAAGCCAGTGTAAAAGGAAAATTCCACTTCATTGGGGAATTATGGCTAACATGTTTGTTAAATTACACAAATCTTTCCGGTACTACTGAAGCCTAAAGTGCCTGAAGACCAGTTCAAATACTCTTAGTATAGTCTCAACTGAAAAATATTTTCTACAGAAAGAAGCCACTTCACTCAAAGAGAAAAATATTTTTTTTCTTAAAAGAAAAAGCTTATTCTGCCGTATCTAATGCAGCATATCTTTAAGAAACTTCTTAGTATTGAGTCTATAACATTATATTTCCACAGAGAAGTTAAAGTGCTTGCTTAAAGTAAGTAGTTTGAGAGAGACAGAAACAAGACCATTATTTTTCTGCTTCATTCTGCATTTACTGCTATACAAAATGTATACTCCTGTGAACAATCCTGGGAATTTTAGATTTCTACACTTCCATATGAATTGTTCTTCACTTAATATTTTCTTCTTTTTTAATAAGAATTAATTTCAGTGGGACCATTGGCTCCACTAGCGAGTGCATTTACTACGAAATCTTATCAAGGTAGTCAGTAAACACAAGTTTGATATTATTGGTACAATTGAAATAGACAATTGCATTAAAAGTTATAAAAATAAAAATTGATTGTCTATTAAATTTGTATTAGATTTCAGCTGTAGTACAACAGTAGCAAAATAATGGTATGCTTGACTTCCCTGAAATAAAAATATTTACCTCAGGGAAGAGCTTCTGATATTTAAGTTCCTACTATTTACCCTGAAATTTAGCTCAGCATGCCTGATCATCAATAACATTTTATATTTCTTGAAGTTGTTGTCACAATCTGTATTTAGACTCTAAATCTACTGTCTTAAGTCCTCCAGCTTGCTCTGAGCTTTGCACTGATCCAATCTTTTTTTTCCACAATTTTTTTTAGCAAAATTATTTAATAGCAAATACTGTTTGAAATTACTGCCTAAATAGTAAACAGCAAGTGCAAAAAAGGCAGTGTCTTGAAAAACAATGACTGTTAGATGCTTACATTTTTACTCAGGACTTCTGCCTGAATGCAGACCATGAGATTTGATCCATTTGATAAATGGATTTGATCCACTTAAAGCTTTATTTTAGTATCTTCAGCTACAGCATGTACAGAATGTACTGTACACTTCTTCATAGACATGAAGAAAGAAGCTTCTGAAGGGAGGTTATAGCCAGGAGGCAGTTGGTCTCTTCTCCCAGGCAACCAGCAACAGAACAAGAGGACACAGTCTCAAGCTGCGCCAGGGAAGGTTTAGGCTCGAGGTGAGGAGAAAGTTCTTCATGGAGAGAGTTGTTAGACGTTGGAATGTGCTGCCCAGGGAGGTGGTGGAGTCACCATCCCTGGAGGTGGTCAAGAGGGCATTGGACATGGCACTTGGTGCCATGGTTTAGTTGGTCGTGAGGTCTTGGTTGACAGGCTGGACTTTGATGATCCTTGAGGTCTTTTCCAACCCTGTTGATTCTGTGAATCTGTGTTTCTGTGCCTCAGATTTTTCTTGTGTTTTCCTGAAAGGCTAAAAGGCAATGACTGTGGTTGTATCTGTAAAAACTAACAGTGCACCACACGCAGTTTCCAGCTGAAAAGTAAACCATGACAGGGAAACTATGAGCGTGACTTTGGTATATAGGTGTGGGATGCTAATGGTTACAAAATAGGGTCAAGAATTTCAAATTATTTAGTTCTGCAATTACGTAATACTACAATCTAGGATTCTGATTTCAATATATTTCTAAATAACTTTTAAATATTTATTTTAAAGTATTCTAAACCATCCAGAAATATTACATTCAATTTTGGGGAAAAAAAAATCTCTAAAATTCCAAAATTCTTAATAAATTTAACTCAGGAACACTGATACAGCCAACAAGTAGCAACAAAGTCAAAAGTTTTGTGGCAGACTAAGAAATTAAGCAGCCTAGGAAATATCCTGTCAAAGTGTTTTGTGGACTAGTTATTTTTGAAAGTAGTTATTATAGAAACAATCCTTGAATGAAAACACTTTTCACGACAAAGAAAAAAAGAAATGTTCCCAGTCTAGTCTGCTGAGCCAGGACAAAATAAGACAGAAAATAAGTTCTCAATATTAAACGACAGGGAAATAACGGTAACCAATGACACAGAGAGTATATAGTCATTAAGCAGAAACTATGGTTGTATTATTTCCTTCCAAAGGTAGGAAGGAAATTTTTTCTTCCCCTTCCCTTCCCTTCCCTTCCCTTCCCTTCCCTTCCCTTCCCTTCCCTTCCCTTCCCTTCCCTTCCCTTCCCTTCCCTTCCCTTCCCTTCCCTTCCCTTCCCTTCCCTTCCCTTCCCTTCCCTTCCCTTCCCTTCCCTTCCCTTCCCTTCCCTTCCCTTCCCTTCCCTTCCCTTCCCTTCCCTTCCCTTCCCTTCTCCACAAAAGAGCCCCACCCAAAAAGAATATTTTTTTCCTCATGTTAAAGTCAAAATAACTATAATTTGAATGGCAATATTTGAAATACTCAAATGCTCTAAGTACTGCCTACTGTAGGAGTTTTTAAAAATGCCTAAGGCAAATCAATACTCTGCTGCCTTATTCTGTCATACTTAGGCCTTTTGTGATTTGGCAAAGCTTAATACTGCTGTATCTGAGCCAGTAGTGAAATCTGTGAGATCATACATGGCTAAGAGGCTCCCACACATGTGAGTACCTACACATAAAAACAAAGCTAAAAAAATAACCACCCCAGAACACAACTCACAAAGTATTTTGTTTTCAGGTTTAAACTGAATGTGAAATCCACATGCCCTGATGTATATTATGAAGACCTCAGGAAGCATATGAAAGGATAGCTCTCCAGCTGTAAACATCCATTCCAAATTTAACCACAGATAGGTCCACTTTCAGATGTTCTGTCAATACATGAATTATTGACTGCATTCATTACTAAGCAATGGCTCATATCTTCAGTACAAAACAGATCTCTTAAAATTTTCATGAAACAAATATTTCAGTTGCTGCTTTGGTGAAAAATACATGTAGACTGTTTTAACCATCTCTATCTCTAGTTATCAATTCCATTTGGAATTTTGAGTTTTTCTCTTTAAAATAAGGAAAAGGAGGATGAAGGTTCTTTAATAGGGGATACCAAGAGAATCAGCTTTTAGTGGACTAAGCATGAAAGTTAAATTCCTCTTTAACTCTCTGCCCTTCAATTTGCTTCTGTGTGTATCTGCTCCTCTAGACTTGGAGAAGGCATCTGACATCTCCAGGGCTAATCATCAGACCAACAGGCTGTAAGAATAGGCTGAGGCAATTCTGGTGAGTAACAGCAAAAAGGAGGAGTTACCTCCTGACTGAAACAGACTGCTGCTGTTTGCCTAAGGGATTTTCCCAGTGGTATTAACTCTGACCATCAGATGTCCATTTACAGCATCTAAGAGAGCTGAGCACGTCTGTCTTCAGCAATCAAGACTGTGAAGTGAAGTAAAATAAAGCAGGCTCTGTTTTGTAGCACATAACGTTCCTAGAATCAGTTACAAGGGTCAGCCAAGAGAGAGAATGGCCCTGAGGATGGGTCAGATATTAGGAAAGAACTGAACTGCAGAGAGGATGGTAAAGGTTCAAGCCTTCTCTAACTCAGTCAACAGGGCTTGAGAAGTAAGGCAACAAGTGTATTTTATTTTCCCTTCTTGTGAACAGCTGAAGCTGCACCTGGATGCTGACTATTTTCAAGCACAATGTAGCCTGGCAGGACTCAGTAGTACAATAAGCTGTTTTTTATAAAAAAGGTTCTTAGCTACAGCCAGTTTTAACTAACATAGGTCCAAATGAAAAACTGTTGGCCCTCATCCCAGGAACCGTAATTCTTTTAGAGAGTGTCCTGGTTTCAACTGGGATACAGTTGATTTCCTTCCTAGTAGCTGGTATAGTAGCTGGTATAGTGGTTTTGGATTTAGGATAAGAATAATCATGACAGCACATACATTTTAGTTGTTGCTGAGCAGTACTTACACTAAACCAAGGACTTTTCAGCTTCTTATATTGCCCTGCCAGCAAGGAGGCTTGAGCTGCACAAGGAGCTGGGAAGGAATACTTCCAGGATAGTTGATCCAAGCTGATCAAATGGGTGATCCATAACATATGGCACCATACTCAGCATAAAAACTAGGGGAAAATCTAGCCAGGGGGACGCTGCTTAGGAATGGGGTGTACATCAGTCAGTTGTTGCTGAACAATTGGGTTTTATTTGCATCACTTGTTTTTTGTGAGTTTTATTTTTCTCTTTAAAAAAATTAAATAATCTTTTTAATTGCAATTTATTTCATTCAAGTATTGAACTGTTCTTATCTCAACCCATAAGTTTTCTTACTTCTACCCTTGTGATTCTTTCTCCCATCCTCCTAGGTGGAAAGGAGTGAATGGGGCTGTGTGGTGCTTAGTTGCCAGCTGAATTGAACAACAGTGCGATTCATTTTCTGCAGCAACCTCCGGGGAAACTGCTAGAAACAAACTTCCATACTGCAACTTCATCCAAATGTCTTATGACAATTCATTACAGATAATATTAAACAATTTTTTACATCATTCCATTACATATTTTGAATTTCAAGAAGCTGAATACTTCAGGCTTTTTCATTAGGTGAAAGAGAGAGGGAAAGGGTTGTAGCAGTTTAGGGATTTTATGCTGTTCAATAGAGCTGTGCAGGAGTTTGGTACAAAGTAAAGGAGATGAAAAATCAGGAAGTAGTTATTTGTTTTATCAATGCTTCATTGTACAAAGACACCAGAGATCCCATGAGATCCTGATGGAACTGATAGTGACTCCTTGTTTCCATCTCCCTTATCTGGTAAAAGGCAAAGTCCAAATGAAACTCCCACTCCAAATGCAGAACTTGTGCAAGCACAGATACTTGTTCCCACACAGATGTCTTCTTCTTGTCCTGAAGTTTTTATAGTTTATTATGGACTTTCCAATAAGTGGTTTAAATGACTACTTCCACCTACCCCTCTCCCTACAACACCTCAGTTACCTCAGAGACAGAAAGAATTAATCATGCAGTGTTTTAAATTGCACACAAACATGGAACCAGATCTTCCTTCATTTGCTAAAGCTGTGCATCATGCTCACTTTCAAGGGATATTTCTCAACACATTTTTCTTTTTTTTTAATAAAACAAATTCAGCAAAATGTATTAACAGTGGCAAAAGAGCTTAATAGTCTTCAAACCCCTGGATTTTTGTAGGCATCATAGATAGGAACATGCATTTTCTTGCTTTCTTGAAAAGTTGAATCCAGTTCTTAAAATGCAGTGTACAGACAGCACTTTCTTCTGGTTTCACCTCTCACTCACAATATTTCTTTTTCTAATTTTTTAATTCCTCTAGTCGTTCATTGGGGAAAAAAAAAAAGAAGACATTGAAAACATAACAATAGTAATAGTAATAATAATAATAGTAATAATAATTTTTAAAAAACAACCCACGAGCAACAACAAAAAAATCAATCAAACAAAAACAACAATAAAAAAACAACAGGGACAAACTCTTTTTTTAGCTGCTAGAACATAGATTTCACAATGAGAAAAAATTTGTATTCTTGAGTCACACATGGATATTGTCGTTTCTGCTGCAGCTGCTTGTGCCATTCTCAGATGTGTCTGTTCTTTATTTAGGTATGTTTAGGTATGTGGAGACGTAAACTCAGGGGTCTACAACTTGGCATAGCAAGAAAAGATAAAATTTTTGACAGCTTTGCCTTCATAAATCTGGCTATAAACTTCTGGTCTCCAGTAACTCTTGCACAAATGTAGCACCTGACCCATACCTGTGCTGAGAATATTCACAGTTTGAATGAGTTACTTAGAAAGGGGCAAGAACCACTGTGGCTGTGCCAAGATTAGCCATATTCTCTTAAAAACTAGACTCCTGCTTTATACCAACCATTGCACCATATACAGTTTATCACACATCCATCTTTTTTTTGGGAGAATTGAGGAAGGAATTTATGGGCTTTCCTAGAAACACCCACAGTAGTGTGTTATGACATCTCTTCTCAGCCTTCACAGTGACAAATGCAAATCTCTGCTTAGAATAATGACCTTTCTGATGTTAAAATTAAAATCACCTTGAAGTATTGGTTCACCTCATTATGGTATTAATTATATCTAAGAAAAAGGAAACTCTGGAGGGGTTAAAACATGAAAAGTCACATTCAGAGTCTAGCTGTACTATTTGAAATTTTCTCCCATATCCATAAAAATCTCTGTATTTCATTCTTTACCTCAGTCTTTAATTTTTAATACATTTTCAAAACCTAAAGGAAGGAATAAAGATGCTAAATAATACTTTTGTTCAAATAAGCTGTTTGACTAGATATCACTATTTTTAGCTACTCTTTGAGTAGTAAAAGAATTCAAGATGTAAAGAAAAGTAGTTGCTCCAAAAAAAGTAAAGCAAACAAAGGAAAAAAATGAAGAATTTAAGCTATGGAGATAGGAAGATAAAATCTGTACAACATTGGAATATTTTCTCCCAGCAATTTTGTCAATGCAGAACTAGATTTATGGAGATTAAAATTTTACAGGTTTAAAGTCTTTTCTAAACTGAGTTTCTACTTCCTGAGATAAGAGCTAGTCAGCTTGCATGTTCCCAGCTATAACTTCTCAGGATACTTTTGAAAACACTGCCCTTCGTACAAACAGGATTAAATCCTATATCCTTTGCAGATCAAGAAAATAATCTCATCTATTTTTATGAGTTACAGATATGGCCATAATTCTATTTTTTTTCATATTTGTTACCCCTTATTTCACATGACATTTCTCTTTGCATTATGCTTTCTCTCACAGACTGTACCCAAAATATGTGAAGGAATCCCAGACTCGTCAGGATGGAAAAAGAGATTCATACTGCACTAATCTTTTAATACCTTTCTTTCCAAGTGCAGTGTTTGAGATTCTTTCATCATCATTTTTATTCATGTCTGAAACTAAGCACCCTTTTTGAATTGTGTTTGCTCACCCGAACTGTTATTTTCCACTGAATTCTAAAAGCTTGCATGGGGATATGTTTTGGATTTGTGATGAAAACCATGTTAACAACAGAGGGATGTTCTAGTTACTGCTAAGCAGTGCTTGCACAGGATCACGGCCTTCTTTACTTCTCACCTGACACCACCAGTGAGTAGACAAGAGTGCACAAGAAGTTGAGAGGGGACACATCCAGGAACACTGACCTCAAATGACCAGAGGTATATTATTTGCCATGTGATGCCATGCTCAGATGGAGGAAAGAGAAGGGATAAAAGGAGGATGTTCATAGTTATGGCATTTGCATTCCCAAGTAATTGTTAGGCATGATGAAGCCTTCCTTTCCTGGAGATGGCTGAACATCTGTCTGCTGATGGAGTAATGAATTCCTTATTTTGCTTTACTTGTGCAGGCAGCTTTTGCTTTAACTATTAAACTCTCTTTATCTGAACCCATGGGGTTTTTTCACTGTTACCCTTCTGATTCCACATTCCACTGGGAGGGATTGAGTGAGTGGGTGGGTGAGGCTTAGATGCCTACCATGACAGATATACTTTTCATAGATGGATTCAGCAGAACATACAGTCCTGCTCTACAGCTGATAAAAAAGGTGTTCTTTGGGTCAAGTACATAGAAACACATCAAGCCATAGAAAACTCTTCTTAAGTTCTCAAAATGTGAGAAATAGAACATAAGAAGTAATATCCACCCTAAGTGTTCTAGAATGATAATCGTAAATTAATATTCATCACCAGAACAGATTTATTTCTATTAAATATTTTACCCAGAAAAACCTATTTCCTAAATATACTATTTTACTGGGAAAATTCTTTCTTACATTCTCCTGCTTTCAATAGTCTTCCCATTTCTCATGCATAAAAGATAGTGTAGTTATGGGATAACCTCTGCCTTCTCTATGGGCTTCATTTCTTTCCTTCCTCAATTATTTTTCCTAATCCACCCCTTTGGAACATCACACTATATCTGGCAGGTACTTTCATCTCTTTTTTCTTTTGGATGCTACTTTTAAAAAAAGACTGCTCACTTTTCTGAGAGTACTTAAAATGTTGATTCACTTCAGTAAATATGCTGTCTCCAGACAATAAGGCTTTTCATTAAGATGTTTACATTTAAATGTAAGTCCTTTGCTACCTGTAAGGTCCAATCCTGACTACTGTATCAAAGAATTAAATTAAGAAGAGTCTACAAGTTTTCATATTTTATACTGCTGAGTCACTCTAGTATGTAAATAAGAGGTGTCAATAAGCTTAAGTTAAATTAATTCTTTTAAATAGATTTGTGCAGTGCTGGAAGTGGATAGACATAGCATGAAAGTCCACAGGTGTGATGGTTTGAAACTGTCTCTTTAATTTTTCTTCTCAAAGTTCAGAGAAAGCAAAAGAGTGTAAATAAGTCACTATTGGATGTAAGAAAGCAAAATAATGATTGTTCTAAACACTTCCATTGGATAGATAGAAATGTTTAAGAACTACTCAAAACAAAGTAGGGGGAGTCTGCAGTCAGGGCAACTTGCTGGGCTGTCTGGCTGCTGTTTCTTCTTCTCTTCTGGCTGAAGATAACACACTGACCTTGGCGAGCTCAGTTAACAGCCTCTTTGCTTTTACCTAACTAACTGCTTTCTGCCAGGGGGTCTGGGGAAGGCCCCTGGGAGAGAGGCCCCTTTGGGAAAGGTCCCCTCTGGGGGGAAGGAAAGGGATCTTTGTTGTGCTTTTCTGTTGATTGTATATATTTGTAAACGTTGTGAATTTTGTATATTTGTACATATTCATTGCATTTCATCATAGATTGTAGATCTGCTTGTAAATACAGCTTTCATTTGCTTCCAGACTGAGCTAGCCTGGTTATTGTTGGTGTGGGGGGAATTTCAGCTCACACTGACACAAGATAACAGAGGAGCAATGTATATTTAATTTTATTCTGGACCAAACACAGGTGGAGAAGACACATAGCCTGCAGTAGTTGCTCTCACGCACAAACAGAGCAATGATCCTGTTAGTCTTATTGTGCCAAGTGCCCCAGCACCTACCCCAGTAAGGCCTCTCTGCACACATTCAGCTTTGGTTTGCTAATTATCCCAGGAAGCAGCTGAAAGCTACCTCCACCTCCTGGCCTTTGCTGGGTAAAAACCAGAATAGCCAGAGTCTTCAAGCAATTCCTGCAACACCTTAATGTTCTGAAAATATTTTGGAAAACGTTTGAAAGGGGTCTAATAAAGCCTGGTAGATTATTAAAGCAGAAAATACTTTCATATTTGATGGCATTTCTTGGCACAGAAACAGAAGAGTGAACTTTATATGCTTCATCTATAGCTGAAACTGCATACTAAGACCTTCCTCTTCAATACATGTCCATGCTAAACATGCCTGGAGTAAAACAGAAGAACACTAGTGGAAAAAAAAAAACAATTACAACCACACAAACAAAATACAAAAAAAAAAAAAAACACCCAAAACAAACAAACAAAGAAATCCCCCCACCCAAACACATACACTTCTGCAAACTATTCTGCATTCTAGTCTTGAGCAAAGATGTCAGTTTTCATTTTTTATAAATCACTTCACCAATTCCTGCCTGGGAGGTAACTGCTTAGAGTTTTCACATGGTTGCTCTCCTAGGGGAATCTGATTTCTCAGTTTCAACATGCCCAAGGCATCTGCTTTCCTTACCGACAAGACACAATCTTTCTGTCACTGACATCAGAGGAATTATCAGTATATTTGACAACAGTGATGTTCAGCACTGTATATAACTACCATGTCACCAAAAATAACATGGCAGCTTACAAGAAAAGTTGTGAAAAGAAGGACTTTGAAAGCTTTCATTTATGAAAAAAAAAAATGAAAATCAATATTATTTTAATTTGACTGCTAACTGATTAAAAAGTGGCTTTTTAAGACAGAAAAAGGCCCCTTTGTCACAGCAAGCTGCCTGGGGTACCAAGAAGACACTGAAGAAATGATTGTTTGGCAGTTTTTTACATCAATTATAGATAAACTAGTAAATAATTTGCAACAGTTGCTTAGAGAAAAGTTGATCTTCATGACAAAAAATGACATTTGACATTTTAATTTTTTTTTTCTGTTCAGGGAAAACTTGCAGATACTTCTGTACTTAGCTTCTTTTTAATGATATTTTCCTCTTCAAAGGCTGTACTGCAAGCTTCAACAAGCCTTAGGAACTAGACTGTAGATTACTTTAAGCTATATAAAAAGTGACATAACCAAATTTAAGCATTAGCAAATATGTGTTCATAAGGATTTAAGTGTTAGGGCTTTTGAGTGATACTCTGTCAAGACTACAAAACCTTGCCAGCAAGTTTGCTGATGACACCAAACTGGGTGGAGTGGCTGACATACCCAAGGGTTGTGCTGCCATTCAGCAAGACTTAGGCTGGAGAGTTGGGCAAGGAGAAACTTAATGAAATTCAACAAGGGCAAGTGTAGAGTCTTGCACCTGGGAAAGAACAACCCCGTGTATCAGTATAAATTGGGGACTGACCTGTTGGAGACCAATGAAGGGGTAAAGGACCTGGGGGTCCTAGTGAATGGAAGAATGACCATGAGCCAGCCGTGTGCTCTTGTGGCCAAGAAGGCCAATGCCGTTCTGGAGTAGATTAGAAGGTTGAGAGAGGTTCCCCTCTTCCTCTCTCTGCCCTGGTGAGGCTGTATTTGGAATATTGTGTCCAGTTCTGGGACCCTCAGTTCAAGAAGGACCTCAGGGAATTGCTTGCAAGAGTCTAGTGCGGATCTACAAAAATTATTAAGGGAGTGGAACATCTTCCTCACAAGGAAACTGAGGGAGCTGGGTGTCTTTAGCTTGAAGAAGAGGAGTCTGAGGGGTGACCTCACAAATGTTTATAAATATGTAAAGGGTGAGTGCCAAGAGGATGGAGCCAGGCTCATCTTGATGACACCTAAATGACAGGACAAGGGGCAATGGGTTGAAGTTGAGGCATAGGAAGTTCCGTGGAACCATGAGGAAAAAGTTTTTCACTGTGAGGGTGACAGAACACTGGAACAGGCTGCCATGGGGGGTTGTGGAGTCTCCTTCTCTGGAGATATTCAAAATCTGCCTGGATGCATTCCTGAGCAATCCTGATACAGGTGATCCTGCTCTGGCAAGGGGGTTGGACTAGATGATCTTTTGAGTTCCCTTCCAACCTCTAACATTCTGTGATTCTGTGATTCTGTGATTCTGTGAAATCTCATGTTTTATGTCCATATGTGGATTTTAATAAAATAACTGGTTAGGAAAGTGGAGGCCAGTTTGTTTTAAAAGATCTTTGCTCTGCCATAGACTTTCAGCTTACACTTATATAGTAAACCACCTGGTTCTTAATTTTGGTGTCAATATACAATTAGCAGTATGGCTATGTTCAACAGTTTCAGATTTTCTTTTTTTTTTTTTATTTAGAAGCCAAAATTCTGCTTTCAAAATATCTGGAAATTGTATGTAAAATTTAGCAAAATATCTCCTGAGGCTTTTCTGTAGTTTGTGTGAACTTGGTTCCACTGAGATACCATTGGGCTCAGGAACTAGCAATGGCCTGATTAGAGTCTGCTTATCTCAATGCTTGGCATCTCATTTTTTAGAGTGAGCATCAGTGGTTTGTTTCCTAAGGCCTGTCTTGGACCTTTCTCGGTAAGCTCACTCAGAAGACTTTCTATTGTTGTTTAGTATTGACACTTGTAAAGCCAAATGATATTACATAACTCATAACATAACTCCTCTTAACATGAGGCAATCAGATGGCTGTATCTTTGGGAAGCCATCAGAATTACCTGAAATTGATAAGAATTTCAGTTTGGAAATTCAAGTTAATTTGAAGGAACTAGACATTGATTTCTATTTTTTTGTGAGCTAAAATTCCATAATACAAAACAAAAATTGCCATGGAAATGGCACTGAAGATTTTTTTTCTTTAAAATCAGAAAATAGTAGTAGCAGCAGAATAAGAAATCATAGCTGTTTATATTACAGTAGCAGATTGAAGAGCCACAACCAAAAGATGATAATATCATAGAATCAGCCAGGGTTGGAAGGGACCACAAG
The DNA here is from genome assembly GCF_027791375.1 of Indicator indicator. NCBI lineage: Eukaryota > Metazoa > Chordata > Aves > Piciformes > Indicatoridae > Indicator > Indicator indicator. Next base: position 15,254,652 of record NC_072011.1, on the reverse strand, counting down.
GATCATCTAGTTCCAACTCCCCTGCCATGGACAGGGACATCTCACACTAGATCAGGCTGGCCAGAGCCTCATCCAGCCTGGCCTTAAACACCTCCAGGGATGGGGCCTCAACCACCTCCCTGGACAACCCATTCCAGGCTCTCACCACTCTCATGGTGAAGAACTTCTTCCTCACGTCCAGTGTTAGATGTTGCTTTACAGGCTGAATGCCAGAGATTCCAGTTTATATATAGTCATGGAGGAAGGAGCCTGGATTTTAGTGTCATTTCCACTGAGTCTCAGAAGAAGGAATACCAAATCCTTGGAGCTCATCAAGTTCTTGCCTTTCTTCAACTTTATTTCTTTCATCATTCTACCTGCTAGTCTTTAATTTGAAACTGATCACTATATTTTAACAGAAATACCCTCTCCCTTGCACTTATTTTAATCACAATATCAAAACTTTGCTCAGTTGGGCAAGGAATGTGATAGTATATGCAAAGAAGGCTGAAAAATACAGTTTGTTTGACATCAGCTAGATTACAAAGAGAGCAATTTAACATTTTTCTTCTGACCTATGGACTTTGTACAGTATCTGTTAAAACAAAACAGAGCATTGTACATCATGTTTTTCTAAGTTCCCTTACTCCAGTGAGTGCACACATAACCTTATTTTCTCTTAAAATACTGTGCCTTGAAAACAACCCCAACATTTTTTTTTTTTTAACAAAAGACAGTGTACAGTCCATCTTCTTTACAGGAAAGTTTTGTAGTTTGTTTACTGTGTAAGACTTGTATGGAATGTCAACACCATGCAGACTAGCAGTAGGAAAGTGATTCACATCTGAAAGAATGGTGTCATACTTTATTTGTCTTCAAGAATCATAGAATAATGGTTCTGAAGGACTAAAAGTCTAGAATTTAGACTGAAATTGTGAGATAATTATTCGACTGTGAATTTAGACTGAAAGTCTAAATTCACAATTGAATAATTATCTCACAATTCTTTCATCAAAGATACTGAGGGCATTTTTTCGTATACACATTTGAAATAATGAACTTGAATAAATATTTATATAAGAAAGTAAAAATTACTGTTGCCCCCTGGAAGCATAAGTAGTTAGGATTTTACTATTTGTAAATATAATGTTAAGTTTTTGTGGCTTTGATCAGTTGCCATAACCTAACTTAAGTGTATGTTGGAGGAACAGGATAAACTTCCCTAAGATCCTTCCCATGGCTATGCTTTTCCATGCTTTTTGTAGATGCTTATCTGATAGAACTTACAGTTACAGAACTGAAAGTTGAAATGCCAAACATTTGACTGTAATGCCTTTATAATATCCATAAAATTTTAGATATCACAGCAGGGAAACTGCAGATGCAGCTGAAGACTAAAGGAATTTTAAAAGTCCTTGTGACCTATTTTCTTCTGTTTATTTTTTAGTTTAAAAGCATTTACTACTGATAGCAGAATAAGCTGACTGGACAAGGGAAAAACCCATTGTCCTCCTAACATTCTTGCAAAAGAAATAATAAAATCTGTCAAAGAGGTGAATGGCCTATCACTCCTCACAGGGGTTAAAGCTTTTAAGAACTCTGATAAAGAGAAAGTGAGCACAAAGAAGTGAAATAAATCTAGTTTTTACCTTTGGGCCACATGGAAATTCCCAAGTAACACACCTGCCATCTTTGAACACACAGATGATTGAAAACTTGCCAGGGCTTATTTTTTCCCCCCCTGCATTCCTCCAAATTTCCACTTCTCCCAGTCACTCTTTCTCCTGGTCACACACTCAAAAGAATCAGAAATCTCACTGCATGCTTCAACAAGCCAAAGAGTGTCCCAAACATTTGATTCTACTTACATGTTGGTGGGACTCAGAAACCTACCTGCTAGGAATAGTAGGGATGCTTTGATAGAATATCCACCTTAAGGGCCCAACAGTTTAATTTATTTAACTGATTAGCAACAGCAAGGAAGAAAACCATGAGCCACTAATGCTAAACTTACTGTACTCTACAAGTAGTTCAGCTGAAGTCAACAGGAAGGTTGAAGGAATGAAATCTTTCTCAGCTGGGCAAAGTAAGTCAAATACAGAAAGCAATTATTAACCCATCTAATGTCATATTAACATGTCAAGAAAGTTTCTGTATGGAGTCCATCCTAGACCATTCAATACTTTGACTAATCCCATGTGGAATATGGCTGAACATAAACTAAACCGGTTCACAGCTGATTTGAAGCTGGAGTAGACATACAGAGGTATCTTAATAGATTGTAACTAGTATAAATACAATCCTAATTACTTAATAACCAGAATTAAGAAAAAAATATTCTCCAACAGAGTCAGTGTGCTACTGAGCTGTAAAGGTGTAAGAATAAACATGTGTTCAAACACAGAAGCAAGGCAAGTAATGAGATAGACGCACCAGAATGAAAGGAGTTTGTGCTGAGTGACAAAGTGATTATAACAGAATTTTCACAACTAATAAAAGGCAAAAAGGAAGCAAATGCAACAGTGTATTAAGCTGTATTAAGACTAATAACTTTTAAATTAAATGAGTTAATTACCTTGTTTTACTTGGTCCTCATTAAGCATCAGTTGGAGTCTTGCATTTTATTTCAAGTATTACATTTGAAAAATGAGAGACAAATTAGGGAGTTCAGATGAAAAGAAAGAATGACTAAGCATTTAGAAAACAGGTTCCACAAGACACCATTGGACTGAAGGGAGACACGATGACTGATAGAATATGCTACATGATTTAACAAAAAGGACAATGAGAAATTCTTGCTTAGTCTTCCTTGACTCATGAGTAGTAGGTGTCCTGGTAAGCTACAGCAAGGGAAGTATAGCTTGGATAAGCACAATCTTTATTAAAAAAAAGTCTAAGGTTTAGGGAGTGAGTCACAGGGAGCAGTTGTTTGATCACCTTTACTGGAGGTCTTCAAGGTTGAATAGATAACATCAGTCAGCAGGGTTTAAGGATAGTGTACATTCTTGCTACATTGCAGGAAATGGATTTGTTGGCTTGAGAAGTCCCTTGTGAGCCAAGCCTTCTGTGTGTTTATGGATGTGAATATGTGAATACACACCTAAATACTTCACAGCTATATAAGGAGGAAGATATGTGAAGGATAATACTTCTGTTATGATGCACATGCACCATCCAATATTTCCTCATAGCTGAAGACACAACAAATGTCATAACAGGGACTGTGCCTTTATTATACAGAATGGATTTTCTTTCACTGTTTTGCAGGCTGAACTGCCTTTTACTCGACAGCTGTGCAGTGCTGAAACTACTTAAATTGTGGATAGGAGAAAAATACAAAAGACTGCTTGACTTTCACTGACTTCCAAGATCTGCTATCAAATGACACAACTAAACATGAGCCCTGAACTAGAATTTTGAATTTGAACAATCTTTGCAGATCTCAGTCTTTATTTTACAGACTGAATCTGCATTAAAATTTATTGCAGAACTACACTTAACTATTAGAGTTGGAACTAGTGTAGGACTGGGGAGGCTTCTAGCAAAAGCTTGTCTGATACCTGGCTGAAAGAGCAGGAATGCCACATCCACCTCCTCTATAGCTGCTTTGATCTAGTTGCTCCCTTATCTCTAGGTAAGGTCCACTCTATAGCTAGGGAATTTCTAGCTTTGGGTGTTGTTGCCAGATGAATTGGTTAGCTGCCTCATTCTCAGCCTCGGCAAGAGGTATCTTGATGTATGCAATTATGCTGCTAATCAGGACTCTTACTGGCAAGAAGGAAGATAAGACTAACTGTTAAACACAGTTGTATTTTCACTCCAAAATCTAAGTCTTCAAAATCCAGGTACCTACTGACTACCACATGCTGAGAGAACACAAGAAGTGAAGGATCATTCTACAAATACCAAGTATCCTATGATTTTTCATAAATGTCTGCTATTAATTGAAATCAGACAGGATGTTTAAGGTGACCTGGTATGGTAGTTCTCTGAATCATTGTCATGGGTTCAGCTGGATCTGCTGATGAGTATGCGAGCGTCGAAATGGAAGTGCTGGCTGGAGCAAAGTATTGTGGGGCTTGTAGTTCAGGTTGAACATGGCAGGCTTCCTGCTTCTGGTTGCTGCTTCTGGTTTCTGTTTTTGAAGTGTTGAGTTTTTCTGCTGGGACTGAGGGAGTCATTTTATAGCTGGCTTCTGCTGCTGCTTCTGCCTTGCTTTTCTGCTAAATAGGCTAAGATAATTGAGCATGGTATTATTTCATTAAACTCTCCTTACCTCAGTCCAGGGTGTTTTGCATTACTTTCCCTCCCAATCTGTGTAGGGGGACTTGCTTGTGAGAGTGGGCTCTCTTAAACCAGAACAACCACTTGACACAAGTGTATGGGGCCAGACGAAATCCAACCAAGGATACTGAGGGAGTTGGCAGAGTTGCTCACCAAGCCACTTTCAGTCATTTACCAGCAGTCCTGGGTAATCAGAAAGGTCCCAGGTGGCCATGAAGGACATACCTTTAATACCGTGTTCAATTTTGGACCCCTAAGCAGAAAAAAAGACACTGAGGTGCTGGAGTATGTCCAAAGAAGGACAAAGAAACTGGTCAGGTCTCTAGAGCTGTCCTGGTTTCAGGCTGGACAGATCCTCTATTGTCCCAAGAGGGCCGAAAGAATGACACTCACACAAATGGATTGGAGAGTGATGGGAAGTTTAAATGGAAAAGCAATTAGTGTTTTACAGAAGCTAGTGGCAAAGTGGCAAAGCACAGTGGCAAAGATATCCCAAAGAGTACAGTCCCTTACACCACACCCAAAGGCCTCCCAACACTTCCCTTCTCCCCACCCAGGGCTCTTTCTTCCCCCCACACTGCTAGGCTGGTCTGAGGCTGGCCAGGTCTGAGACTGCCCCCCACTTTCTCCTGGCATACACAAGGCCTAAGATGCCTTGAGATACTCCCCCACCATTACCCAACAGGGAGCATCTCCTACAGGAGCAGAGAGGTGAGAAGGAGGGAGAGAATGACTTTGCAGATGGATTGATATGGCACAGGATTTATGGGTAGAAATACGTCGTTTCCTGTGTCCTCCTTACTGGGTTGGACACTGGAGGTGTAACTTGTGTGGCAGTAACAGGAGGCACTGAACGGCTACAAGAGCACACTAGTCCTGTGAGTAGGCAGCTGAGGAAGTGGGTTTTTTATTCTGCAGAAAATGAAGCTAAAGGGATACCTTATCACTGTCTACAACTACCTGAAAGGAGATTTTAGCAGTAGGGGGTGGTCTGTCTCTTTTCTCAACTGACAGAGGAAATGGCCTGAAGTTGCATCAGGGAAGGTTTAGCTTGGGCATTTGTTAAAAAAAAAGATCACAGAAAGGGTTGTAAAGCAGTGGAACAGGCTGCCCAAGGAAGTGGTTGAGTCACCACCCTTGGAGGTATTTAAAAGACTGTGTAAATGTGGCTCTTAGGAACATGGTTTGGTCATGGACTTCACACTTTATATAGGACAGTACTATCTTTGTGCATATAGAAAGATGTGAACAGCTATAACAACTACTGTAATATGGTGCCCTCAGAAATTTTCATTTTACTGGTAACTCTCAGTACTGTTTCATTTTTGAAACACCATAAGCCCCCTTTAATTCAATAAGACTGTAAAGCACAATCATTAAATAAAGATCCTCACATAAAACTGTCAGCAAACCTCTGCAAAAGAGCTAGAAAAGTTATTCCAAAGTGCCATACTTGCTGGCATCATCTTACGAAGGGGGGAATGGAGGCAAGCTGTAAATAATTTCTCCCTTGCAACTGAAATCATATTAGAAGCTCTCTTGTTCCTAAAGACACCAAGTCACCTCTAGCAAAGCTATGATCCCTTTGCTTCACGGATTTAAAGACTACTGCTCAGGTCAGAAAGTCTAGACGTGAAATAGTACACTGATCCAATAGTTAAATACTTTCATTTACTGATTATTAAACAAAGTACTTAATTCTTAGTTTTGCCATTTTTCAAATAATTCATTTTTATGCTGTCTGCAGTGATGTTGGCTGCACTGAGCTCTGCTATATCTAATTCTCTGGAGATAGCGAGGACAGACTCTGAAACTAGTCCTACCTACAGGAA